>NW_027271638.1:1625000-2360804 GCF_040938485.1 Diadema antillarum | reverse complement strand
CCTTTCTATGTAAGACATTAAAGAAATGTAGCCAGTCCACCGTCCATTTTCAGATATTTGACAGCTTACACAAAAAACAACAACAACAACAACAACAAAATCTTGCGTGCCCAGTAAACACATTATTTAAATTAGACATGCGTGTTTAAAATACATCAATTGCGTTTATTACCATGCTGGTGTAAAAATTCAACGATCCTTTAATTTCCTATGACTTCACTCTAGAGTGTATATATACTCATGAGGAGGGTACTGCATGCAATGAATTTCCTATGACTTCACTTGAGAGTGTATTCATGAAGAGGGTACTGCATGCAAAAGTGTTGCCTTCTATATATGTTAAAGACTTTTGACTTTTTGATGTATTGGTCTACCCAGTATCATGATACAGGGGAAACTTACAAAGTAGCTGTTAGAAAATGAAAACATGATTATGGGCAAAATGCCTCATTCGTCTGGAGAGCCAGAGAAAATGTGACAGTGAAAATATAAATTTTTCGAGGCCAAATTTATTGTTTCAAGTTCCTATTTGAAGCATTTACGTTCAGCATAATTGCTCATCAGGTGTCGAAATAGCGTCATTCAAAATCGTTTTTCTTCGTTCAGATGTATTAATTTGGCAACCGATTTCGCAATTGCTTTGCACATTTCAATTCATTGAACAGTGTTGAATGCGGATACATTTTCGGCAATGAATATTCAACTTCGTTTCAACCTGTCGCCAGCTCTTACCGGATACTCGATTTCGGCTATTAGCAAACAAGTTCATAAAATGAATATTCAAATAAACATCTACGATGTGCATTAAAAAGTACATCACTTTTAATGCGTTTTAAACTGAATGTTAAAAATGTCTGCGTGTCCATGACACATGATGATTCAAATAAAGACGTAAAATGAAGATCACAGCGCATTATGACAATCATAGATGAAAAAAAAATCAAATTATTGTGAACACATTAAAAATGAATTTGAAAGCATTTAACCTGAAACCCCTGGACCAAAGTTACTGCACTGCTTCAAACATATTAATTTAAATGCACGTAACATGAAAATGAGTGACAGCTTTTCGAAATTGCTCGAGAGAACCTGTAATCATACTGTACACCGAATTGTTTGGGTCGTTAATTCGAAAAATTTCTTTATTATTATTATCGTTATTATTTATTCGACCAGGTAAAGAATATAGGATACATATCATAAACATTACAAACATGAAACAAAAACCAGAATGAACATTGCAAAGGATACACTGTACTGTACTGTACACGTTACACAAAATGAAAATGAAATGAATGGAGACTACATGAGGGTCAGGGTACACAAAAGTAAATATATTTACTATTGCCCATAGGCATGTGAACCCACACATGTTGCCCCTAAGAAACATTTAACAATCATTAAAAAATTATCCCTCAACCCCCGATCCCCACCCCTTAACACCATAACCCATATCAGACTTCAAAACATAAAAACACAATACAATTCCAATATAATCATCCAACCATTGACTTCATTTCTAAATATATTCATGCATTAATTTCAAAAACTGAAAAAATACAACTTCAACATAAATGCAGGAGATTCCTGGATTTCCGCCCGACCCCCAACCCTAAACCTTTAACCTCTTAAAACACAGTCATCATTGTCGTCAACATAAAAATGAAAATGAAGCACTTGCGTACAAATCAAAACAAAAACTATCACTCAATGTCAAACACCGAGAAAGTAAACTCAGCTAACAATGTATACTGTTACCATAACAACGAATAATAACGAAGGTTCTCCAGTCTGGTACGCAGATATTTCTTCTGTAGAACTCATCGGAGAAAGTTCTCCTCTTGAAGGCTTTGTGTTCCGATCAGCTACCAACAGCTTTGTTTGCCAGGAAGGATTTACTGAACAGGTTGCTGATTCGATCTGTGGAGAGCTTGGCTTCCCAGCATATCATACATTTTCCAGCGATAGGATGCCTTTAAATTCAACGGCAGCCAACTGGATTAAAGCCACAGGTTGTCAACAAGGTAAATCTTTTGGTCCTTGTGTTTGATTAACACATTCTTATGCCATCAGTGAGGTTCTTAGGAAGTATAGATATATGTATGTGGCCTTACATTAGGCAGAGTAGAAATTCATGTTTATTTGGAATGCTGGAGAGAACATTGGAACTTTATAGATGGCTATCTGTCACTTGCTATATTATGATATACTGGGGAGAGCGGTTGACATTATCGTCTTTTCTAACTTGAGTCTGACTTGTCAATTCAAAATGACTTTATTTCCATAATACAAAGAAATGCAAAGTAATATAAATAACGTTTTTATGAGTACATAATATTTAAAGGAACTTTGAATCACGTATAAGTTCTACCAAAACATAAATATAATTGTTATAATGATATCAACTCTGGTAGGGATAAATAAACAAGTAAGCAATATAATCTTAAATTATGACTCTACATGGAAAAGAGTAATTCACAAGAAAAGCATAGCTTGTAAAATTTGTGAATTACTCTATAGAAGATCCGTCAAGGACTCCATGTATGAAAATTGTGTTAATCTGATGTCAGGCGAAATAATCAGAAAATTAAAAAAGGGACAAAAAGAACGAAAGCAGGGACGGAACAGACAGAAAATAAAACTAAAGATAGGCATCACAAGGAAAGGGAGAGAAAAAAAAAACAAGACAATGTCTACATTCAGTTATTTGGAAAGATCACCAAGGCATAAGGAAGAAGTTAAAATTCTATACAAATTTGGTTTAAAACACCAACTCTTAGGAATTTAAATTTTTTGTTTTCGAGCAATCAAAAGTGTTAATAGGAAATCAATTTCGTTTTGGAGAACTCGATTCGTTTTTTGGGCGATCAAAAGTTTTGATAGAAACACAATATTTCGCTAATGTGCGGGAAATTTGAATTTTTGCAATAGTCACGGACGGTGAGCTTGTTTCGAGCATTCAAACTCGTTTTCCTTCTTTAAATAGAATTATATATTTCTGACCCACAGCAATCAGACAAAAGCTTTAAGATCCTACTGCAATTCCTTCAATTGAATCTATTTTTTCACCACCAACCAATCATTATGAAAAATTGAATATGATGATGATCGTAAAATTTGAATATGTATATAAACAACGTCGGGAGCATAACAGAAATAAAATGACAAGACTAATATGCATTTTGGGGCACGAGAAACATTAAATGTATTATACGTACATAATGTGTAAAACTGCATGATATGATTGAAACACCGATAAGAAAAATAAATGCTGTCATTGTAACTAAAAGTGGCCGTAAGTGGCCATGAATTATACACTTAATCAATCACAGATAAGTTATCATCTTTTCAAGAAAATTGTCATTTATATTTCATTTCAACAAGATTGGAATTTCATGCAAATCAGAATCCTAACGACATCGGCGTATTTTCTTTTTCTCAAGAGTATCCATCGTACACGCCACTGAAAGAAAATGTTCTATAGGCTTTGTTTGTTTTTGTTTGTTGTTGCTTGGATGTTGTTGTTTTTGACATTCCAATCTCGCAGATTCGGGGAACATGGTGCACTATTCATGGGCAAGTACTGAATGCACCTCCGAGAGTGCAGTCAAGCTAGTATGCCGAGGTGGGTAAACGGAGTGGAAATTATTATAATACTGTGCGTATCTTCTGGAGATGACATCTAACTCCTGACATTTGTAACAATGAGAACGCTGCTAGAAGTCTAGAACACAATCCTTTATATAACTAATTTGTAAGGCTGTGCCATAAAATTTTCACCCACTTACACAGTAACAGACTGACACATCAGCTTTCCACTATCAGCTGGCCATGCGCTGCTCTCTATATCGTTTCACCAATTTCACAGGTACAGTTCCTTCTGTATTTCAGTATGAGTTTTTGGAGTTTTGATAACTCAGACGAGAAATTGTGCAGAAGTTACAGCTTATTCAATGATAGTTTCAAACACCTGTGGCAATGATGAAGTTTATGTGAACAGCTTTTATAACATACAAGGTAAGAATAAATGTATAGCAAGAGAATATTAATATATTTGCAGAGGGAGACAAATTGAATAAAATTCACACCTCAATAAAATTATATTTTGAGTGGCTCTACTTCTTACTGCTAATAATTGACGCAAAAGAAGACAGTTGCAGTTGAAGCAAGAAAGTGAAGAAGCAATCAAACTAATGTCTTTAATATGAGATTGTTTTCCAAGATTGTTGCCCTCTATTGGTCCGTAAACCAATATAACTCCATCTTTTCAAAAGTCATTTTCAAATGATATTTAATTATCGAATATTTGACATTTAGATAACTTCATATAAAAGCGTCATATTAAACAAAACTCAAACTTTTTATAGCTGTAGTTTAATGTCATAATGTCACACTTTGATTTTGATTCTGCAATATTTTGGACCTACTAGTCCCACACTCGTGTCATGATGATAATGCCCATAATGTATGAGGTTCAATGAGACCAGATGCCCGTTGCATAAAAGTTACAATTATGATAACTTTGCCATCCAATGGTAACTACCATGGCAACAATACTCAACAGCCAATAAAAATCAAGAATTCCATGGAAGTTACCATTGGATGGCAAAGTTACCATAAATGTAACCTTTATGCACGAACCCCAGTTCTCACAAAGGAGTATTCTACGTTTTTGGTCTGTCTTTCCAATATGATACTCCACCCAGCACATAGAAATATCGGAGTTTTTTTATTGACAATGAAAGATAGAAATATCGGAGTTTTGAATTAGCTTAAACGTTTCTTTCCTGTTTATATTCTGCAGAGTATATATTCTTCTTTAATATCTCCACACTTTAATTATGGAATTTTGGTGTGGGGAAATACAATTCACTCATTAGATTTCCTTCTCCGTGTTCAATAAGAATCATAAACCACGCCGGATGTTTTGCTCATACCAACTGTCTTTTTTTTTCCCATCAAAACAGAATTCTGAAAATTCCAGACCTATTTTATTACAATCTCGGAATTTTCAAGATATTACTTCTTCTTTATCTTTATTCACCTTCAAACGCAAATTAAAACAGTTATTACTTAGTGGATACAAAAAAAAAGCGTGTAAATTAAATCTGTTCGACTGGACTTACTTGTGAAAATCACGGAGAAAACAGTTTCGTGACTCGTCCGAGTCACTTCTTCAGCTCTGTCTGGCTGGCGAGCATTCACCCGTGGAGGGTGAATGGGCGATGTTACTGCCTTTATTGTCTGTACGTCGAGGAATTTTCCGGATCACCGACTTGTATGTTGGTGAAAGGTTGTGTCGGAGTCCCCCTCCCCTATTGAGTGAAGGATTTTCCGCATTCACATACACAGCTTCACGGACTCCTCTTTCAAACCATCTGGTTTCCTTGTCAATGATGTCGACCTCTTTGTCTTCAAAAAGGTGCCCCGTGTTCTTCAGGTGGGTGAACACGGCCGACTCGTTCCCAGCTGAGCTGGATCTACGATGTTGGTAGAGACGTTTGTGGAGAGGTTGTTTGGTTTCGCCGATGTAGTTTTCTTTGCAGTCTTTTCCCTGACACTTTATCCTGTAAATTACATTGTTCCGTTTGTGTTTTGGGATTTTGTCTTTAGGATGAACTAGTCTCTGTCGAAGAGTGTTGGTCGGCTTGAAATATACAGGAATTCGGTAGAAGCTGAAAATCCGTTGGATTTTCTCCGACAGTCCTTGGCAGTATGGGACTGAAACCCCTCTGCCTCGTTGCTGGGTTGTGCTACTGGAAGCCCTGTCTCTGACGTCCCGTTTGCGAGGGTGAAGGGCTTTCTCAATGCTCCAGTGTTTGTAACCGCAGTTTTTCAGGACGGTTCGTAGGTGTTGATGTTCCTTTTCCTTTGTCTCTTCTGAGGAAGGGAGGTAGGATGCTCTGTGAAACAGAGTTCTTACAACTCCAAGTTTGTGAATAAGTGGGTGGTGGGAGTCGAACAACAAGTACTGGTCTGTGTGTGTGGGTTTGCGATAAACTGAAGAACATAAGGTGCCGTCCTTGTTGACCGTGATCAAGCAATCCAAGAAAGGGAGACTGTTGTCCCTGATGTTCTCCACGGTGAACTTAATAAACGGATCACAGTTGTTAATGTGCTGAAAGAAACTGTCCAGTTCGGTAGACTGTATCTTGACCCATGTATCGTCAACGTACCTGTACCAGTGGGAGGGCCCTGTTCCATTAAATGAGTCTAGAGCTGATGTTTCAAAGTGTTCCATGTACAGGTTGGCTAGGACTGGAGATATGGGTGAGCCCATGGCGCAGCCATGCTTCTGTTTGAAGAAGGCGCCATTGTACACAAAATACGTTGTGGAAAGACACAGTTCTAACAGCTGGCAAATTTGTTCTGGGCTCAGTTTGGTCCTTTGATGTAAGCTGGTGTCACTGCTCAGGCGTTCCCTTACTACTTCAATAGCTTCAATAGCTCAACGGCTCAAACGAGATCCGTCAGCAGCCTTCAAGAAGAGAGCACTTGAATGCCTACAACAACTAGAGAAGGGGGGTCACATAGACAAACCACTGTACTACAGTCTCTACCCTGGGGATGACATCCCAGCCTTCTATGGTCTCCCAAAGATCCACAAGACGGATACACCCCTCAGACCCATCGTCAGCAGTATCAATAGTGTCACCTACAACATCGCCAAACAACTAACATCCATCTTGAGCCCATTAGTTGGTTTGTCGGACCATCACATCCAGAACTCAGGGGACTTCATCGAGAAAGTGCGGGACATTAAGGTTGAGGAGAATGAGACCATTGCCTCCTTTGATGTGTCCGCACTGTTCACGAGTGTACCTCCTGACAAAGCTATTGAAGTAGTAAGGGAACGCCTGAGCAGTGACACCAGCTTACATCAAAGGACCAAACTGAGCCCAGAACAAATTTGCCAGCTGTTAGAACTGTGTCTTTCCACAACGTATTTTGTGTACAATGGCGCCTTCTTCAAACAGAAGCATGGCTGCGCCATGGGCTCACCCATATCTCCAGTCCTAGCCAACCTGTACATGGAACACTTTGAAACATCAGCTCTAGACTCATTTAATGGAACAGGGCCCTCCCACTGGTACAGGTACGTTGACGATACATGGGTCAAGATACAGTCTACCGAACTGGACAGTTTCTTTCAGCACATTAACAACTGTGATCCGTTTATTAAGTTCACCGTGGAGAACATCAGGGACAACAGTCTCCCTTTCTTGGATTGCTTGATCACGGTCAACAAGGACGGCACCTTATGTTCTTCAGTTTATCGCAAACCCACACACACAGACCAGTACTTGTTGTTCGACTCCCACCACCCACTTATTCACAAACTTGGAGTTGTAAGAACTCTGTTTCACAGAGCATCCTACCTCCCTTCCTCAGAAGAGACAAAGGAAAAGGAACATCAACACCTACGAACCGTCCTGAAAAACTGCGGTTACAAACACTGGAGCATTGAGAAAGCCCTTCACCCTCGCAAACGGGACGTCAGAGACAGGGCTTCCAGTAGCACAACCCAGCAACGAGGCAGAGGGGTTTCAGTCCCATACTGCCAAGGACTGTCGGAGAAAATCCAACGGATTTTCAGCTTCTACCGAATTCCTGTATATTTCAAGCCGACCAACACTCTTCGACAGAGACTAGTTCATCCTAAAGACAAAATCCCAAAACACAAACGGAACAATGTAATTTACAGGATAAAGTGTCAGGGAAAAGACTGCAAAGAAAACTACATCGGCGAAACCAAACAACCTCTCCACAAACGTCTCTACCAACATCGTAGATCCAGCTCAGCTGGGAACGAGTCGGCCGTGTTCACCCACCTGAAGAACACGGGGCACCTTTTTGAAGACAAAGAGGTCGACATCATTGACAAGGAAACCAGATGGTTTGAAAGAGGAGTCCGTGAAGCTGTGTATGTGAATGCGGAAAATCCTTCACTCAATAGGGGAGGGGGACTCCGACACAACCTTTCACCAACATACAAGTCGGTGATCCGGAAAATTCCTCGACGTACAGACAATAAAGGCAGTAACATCGCCCATTCACCCTCCACGGGTGAATGCTCGCCAGCCAGACAGAGCTGAAGAAGTGACTCGGACGAGTCACGAAACTGTTTTCTCCGTGATTTTCACAAGTAAGTCCAGTCGAACAGATTTAATTTACACGCTTTTAGCATACTACCTGGATGAATCAAAATCTACATCGATATTAGTGGATACACACTACCAAGTGTTTAGCAACTTGTTTTATACTCCCAGTCTTTTGTCCTTGTCCGCAGCACCAAGTTATTAAAGTTATTTAATGGTACCGGTACATCTTTCAAAATATAGCATTCTTTTTAAAACTCCGCGAGATCCGTATACATCAGTCTGGTTTGTGCGACATCTATGTGGTTCATTACTTTATTCTTTATCGATTTTTGTACTGGTATAATTTTAGTTGGTCAAGACAAACATATCCGTTCTCCGTATAATTATATGCCTGTGAATTTGGGAACCTACAGTTTTACAAGCGTTAAAGCTTTTATGTAGGCCCCATCATATTTCTGATACTTATTTGTGACATCTTCATATGATATGACCATGTACATTAAATTTATGTCAAGAATTTTTTTCTTTTCTTCTTCAATCAAAAAGACATGATTGTATATATTTTGTATTCTTGTTTTATTGTCAATAATTTTGTAATCTCATCATTGAGAAAATGGAAATATGAAATAAATTTGAACTGAACTGAACATATAACCTCTCAAAGAAATGCAGAAGAAAGTGCAGTTGTACGTGCAACTCTGATGAACTCTATCCCATTATACAATCCAATCAATTTCATTTTCCCCTTGTGAGAACTGTACACACTGAAAATACATTTGCTTATACTGGACCAAAGTTTTGTTAATCTGTTAAGTTAATCATAATGAAATATAGACTTGAAAATATTTGCTTTCCACATATACCAGTTAATTCCGTTTATGAAAAATCCCCCATGTTTCACTTGTCCTTGAGATTGTGTAGGGTGTCCACAGACCTTTTCCATTCCTTTCCTTTTCCTTTCCTTTCTCCATTCTTCCCTGCACCTATTTCCTCGTTCTTCGCTGTCCAGTAACTGTGTGTGTGCATTCTTCTTCATTTCTGTTATTTCTGTGTTTTATGTTGTTGTTGTTGTTGTTATTGTTGTTGTCGTTATTGTTCTGGCCACATTTTCCTGGCATGTACGGCCAAATAGAATCTGTGCCATAAATTTGCTATGTTATATATTTTATATATTTACATTCTAAAATCGTAAGTATTGTTTATAGTATCAGTAACATAATGGGCAAATGTGCAATGGTATATAAATGAATTTAATGAGACTATATTTTATTGGTGTAACAAACTGGTACTGTCGTTGTTTTGTTTCCAGTGTTCCATGTCTTACGAGCTTGGCTTTTCAGTAGAACACTGTTTTTAGTCGTTATGATTACTTACTTTTTTGGTTACCATGACAAAGTGTGCATCGTTTCTTTTTTATGACATAATTCGAGCATATACTTTGTAGTGTATTCGGAGAAAAAAAAAAACCCTGTTCTTATCAGAATATGAATGAAAGACAAATCGACAACTCGTACCGCTTTGAATCATACTTTCTTTTTCTTTTTTGATGATGGAAATAAACGAACTATTGAATTGAGTTGAAATAAAACAGTTGAATTGAATAGACGTACACTATTGTATACAGGTGAGTGGTTCTTTCAATTTCTCTAGAGAAGTTTTATTCGTAAGTAATGTATTTTTCCTTGCAGAACCTGGGTATCTCGGATGCTACAACGGATTAACAGACACACAGGTCGTTACTCTTCTTCTGACATTCCCCAGACATGACGTGAGGACCGACATGGAGTGTGCCTCCATGTGTCGCGAACAAAGAAATATCACTGATGTAGCTGTCATTCACCGAGGCGCGTGTCTGTGCGTCCCGTCAGAGACAATAGGGAGCTTTAGATTTTGACGCGCGGACGTTTGAGCCGACGCTTGCGCTGGACGTTCTCCTCTCCCTGCGTCGTGTGGAAAAGTAGCTTTAGATTACGCTGGGACGCAACGTATAAAAAATAAAATCGCGCCCCCATATGATCAGTGCATGAAGAAGCTCTCTACGTCGCAAACTGTGCGGACGTGAAAATAGCCCAGTACGCGTAGTAAACAACTCAGGCGACGCAAGCTAAAAATAGATTGACTTTACGACTTTACTGCGCAAGCTCAGATCATGTTTTTTTCCTTTGAACGTCCGCGCGTCGAAAATCTAAAGCTCCCTAATTACTGACTTGTCCTCTTCTGAAACTAATTTTCATGAGTGGTCGTGTCCAAGCATGGCGGACCTCAGATTCCGGCCTACTGTATATTATGCATTCAATGGTAATAGCTGAACAAAAGTGATAAGAAATGTTTTCTTTCATTTCCAACCGTGTAGGAGTAAAATACGGATTTAGGGGATTGGTCATGATGGTGTATCCCCTTTGCAGGACGTTCACGGTTCACTTTGGAAAAGGATTACTTATGACTTCATAAACACTTCACGTAATGTGTAGCATATCCTTCATCTCAGCATAAAATGACTATTAAAGGTGGATTTACATAAAATACTTTTGTCATGCCTTCAATTGTCTATACCACCTTTGTATTTTACTGTCGTCAGTCTGTCGTCAGTGCTTTAACTTGAGCTCATTTTTCCTGAGTTATGATGACATGATTTTCAGATTGGGTACAAATAATCAGATTTCGTGTAGGCATCATAAAGTTGGTTTGCCTTAAAGTACGTTCTTGCTCCTCATACATTTTCTGCTTATTCCTGGCTGCCTTTATTTGTAGTGTTATATGGATTTTGCGACCAACTTGCCATTGTCCAAAATGGCACATGGGATTCCAAGCGCTCGTGGTTTGGTTCCATAGTAACCCTCACCTGTGACCAAGGATTCGTTCTCAATGGCAGCGCAACACTGCAGTGTGTAGGACTACCCGGACGGTCGACTTACTTTCCGGCTTGGAATTCGTCGATCCCATCTTGCGAAGCGGTCAGGCGTAAGTTTTTGGCTTTATTTTGTTTCTTCAAACGAATATGACCATTCTCCATTCGCTTTAGTAACTTTTCTTCTCCCTTCAATTCCCTGTGTTTATATTTATGTGGTTATTGAAGAAATGCTAGTTTGAGTCAAAAGAAGCACAACACAAAGATTAAAAAAGAATAATGGTGGATAAAAGAGAATCCTGCTGGTAATGAAGGCAAATCAAGAGTAAACATACTGTCTCTATCAACATCATTATCATACCGTGCTTCCTTTCTCAAACCCTTAATGTGACAATCGGTGAAGTACACTTTAGCACCACAAGTAAACAAAAAGAAAAGAAGAGAAGATGATTAGTGAAATGAAATACAATAAGAACATTTGAATTTGCTAGGAAGAGAAAAGTCAATCTTAAGTCAAAATAGGATTTAATTGTTTCTTGCTCTCTTGAGTAACTCGAGACGCCATTTTCAAGACAGAGATTGAGAATTACAAGTGGGCTGGAAAACAACTAAGTATAACAGAATAGAAAAAAAAAAAGAATCTTCCCAGACGAGAGTATATTCGTGAAAAGTAAATCCTGTGAATTAGCATTATTTCGAGTAATCAACGTCTGTAGTTGACACGGCCTTTTCTCTTTTAATCTTTGCTCTCATCTACGCTGTAGCCCCTGAGATATTTTGCCAGCCTCCTGGTAACGTGTCTAACGGAGAATGGAACTCAACCGAGACGTCACTGGGATCTTTCATAACTCTCACTTGCGATGACAATTACGTCATCAATGGCAGTGCTATGCTGCGATGTATAAGATTTCCTGACAACAGTTCGCTTGACTGGAATGCATCGTTACCAACCTGTCTAAATTTCGAGAACACGTCACAGGGTAGGGCCTACTGTACTTGCTTCGTACAGTGTACCAGGAAAACACTGTTGACAATTAACACCTCGCACTTTACACATACATATAGAATATGCCGTTGTATACTTCTCAAGTGCATGTGAACTTGTGTTGTTCATTATACCCTCAACATCATTGTCTAAATAAGTGCCATAGTTTCTGGCCTGCTTCATAAGTTTTTCTATCGTTGTTCTTTAGATTACCCAACGACCAAAAAAAAAAAATCACTTCAAAACCAAGACTTTGAATATCAAATTTACTGTCAATCTTTGTTAAAACTAATAAAGTGCTAGTAGAAATAAAAGAATTAGACAGTTGAGTGCGCCTTTCCTTATTAGCGGGGCATAACTTTCATGTTGCCACATTGCTACTTTTGCAGGGAAACTTGCATGTTCCGCTGTAAGTACAAAACCCGAGGTCCTTCTGAATCTATGCCCTCCAACCTTGGTTACAATTCGTTGTTGCGATAGTTCCTTCTTTTTTTTCATCCTTCGAAATAACAATCCTTCAGAGTAACGCCAGTTCCACCCCCCCCCCCAAAAAAAAAATGTCGTTCTGTATCATCGAAACTTACATCATTTTTGGAGTGACGAACACCAGCGGTACACAAAAGTTGACTGTTTCAGAGAACGAAGCTTCTGAATAACGAACATCATCCCACCTGCCTCCTGAATTCTCCACTCGTAAAAAAGGATAAATTGGAGACACGCATTTTGCTGTGGACATTACTCATGAGTCGTCAAACAAGAATTGTCTTTCCTCCCTACGTGTAAGTCATAGAATCAAAGTCATGTTTTTGTTTTGTTTTTACATGATTCATTTTCCTCTTTTCAGCTAATGAGCCAAATTGCGATCACCCTGGTAACATCTCTCATGGAAAATGGAATTTCAACACCACACAGCTTGGATCCCGAGTCACTCTTGAGTGTGATAAAGGTTACGTCATCAATGGTAGTGCAACGTTGGTTTGTGTGAGGGCGACACACCAGCTAGTTTGGAACGCATCGACGCCTTCTTGCCAACCAGTGGAACGTAAATGATTTACGTTTACCCCAACATTGATATTTGACAAGAAGAAAGTTTATGCATATCATAGTATATCAGAAGGGTTTGTTGTTCAAATTCTATTTATGGAAGGTGATTCGTTAGTTGCTAGTATTCACTTTGAGCTTTTTATCACTTATGACTGAGAATTGGGTGACTATAAGTTTTCACACAGTTCACCTGTTGTGTAGAGAAACAACACGCTTCAGAACTTTTTATACTAATGTTTACTCTTTGGACTGTATCATTTTGGTTTTGTTTGGTGTCTTATTTCTGCATTTTTAAACACAAGATATATATTACATATAATTACATTAAATACATAACTGAAAGGTCACGAGACATAAAATATTATTGAACAAAATTGATAATAGACCTAATAACTCTAATTTGATTTGATTTTGATTTGATTTATTGGTTTCTGTATTACCATTGTACATGTACATGCATATGTTCGTACCATACATATACATAAAAATAAGTTGTTAACAATTTCTTTTTTCTACATTGCCTTTACACAATGTACAGCAAAACGTATCAGCAATAAAACAATGAACAATACAATGGGGCTACAGCATAAGCGTGGCTTGATTTGCGTGCAGCCCCATACATAATACACATTAAAAAGAAATAAGGAGGGATGACTTGCGTAGAGATAGGATAGTAGAAAGGAGAAAGGGAAAGAAGTGGTCTGTCTTGCTTTCACTAAAGGTTTACACAAGTAAGTTCACCTGGATCACTGATCATCCAGACATGATAAAATATTTCTCACGGAAGTACAGGTGAACAGTCATATACAGTTCATAATAGGTTACTTGATTACGTAATAGACTAAATAGGGCGATATTCGTGTATACAATATAACAATGACAATGAAATTACTGATATCCAGAGAGTAACATTGTTTTGACGATAATCCTTACAAATAATGTCTATAACATTTCCTCATAGTCTCGTGGAACTGAAAAATTGCAGGAAACTGCAAAAAAAAAAATGCATGGACTTTAAGTACAGAAAGAAATAAGTCAGAAAAAAGAAAAGCGGAGATTGGTGTATAGGTGCGTTTATTTTTCAAACAATTATATAAATGTTTTAAAAAAAGATAATGTAAAGTCACAGAGCTACTTCTTAGACCTACATGTACGGTTTGAGATCTGATTGGTTTTGAAATCATGAAAGTGTCATAGTTTGTTAGTCCTATCACATGAAAACGGGGGAAAAAAGATAAATGAGGTATGGAATGAAAAAAAGGTTTTCCTGCTACATTTCATACTTTTGTCATTCAAGTTCCTATTCCGAGCATTCAATTTCACGAATTCCACGCTCGCAGCACTGAATCAGCAATCGCATTCAAAGTCCGGTCATTCGAATTCACTATCGGAGCATTCATATTCACTATTGGAGCATTCAAATTTACTTTCGGAGCATTCAAATTTGAGAGAGGAGTATACGCATAATTCATGTCAAGCTGGCGACGAAATCTCGTCGGTCATTCAAATTCGTCAAATGAATAGGCAACCATGTTCCAAATAGCTGCATTCAATTTAAAAGAAGGCCGGAATTTAGTTAGTTTAGGGTCGTGTAACATGTGTCTTTTTGTGGTTTGTGTTTTGCACGAAATGAATGATTAGATTGTAGTTGTGTTGTTTGGATGCACTGCTGATTGGACCTTACAATTTAGAATTTCTTGAGATGAACAACAAAGAATACAATCCATGTACACAGAACAATGTAGAACCTTTAAACAATAATAATTACACAATATTTAAGCATTCCTTGGTTGTGTATGCGATTTCTCCTTTCCTATAAAAGTCTATTCCATTTTCCACGTTAAATTGATCGCACGAAGTAGGAACTCGATCGCCTGAAAATGAAATTGAACGTTCCAAACAAGCTCACCGGGACTATCACATGATTATCGCGTGAATTTGAATGCACGAGAAGGAAATGCAATACTTGCATTTGGAAATTGTTCATGTTCACAAAATTGCTGCATCAAATTGCATGAAATCTGCGTATGCCGTCTAGAAAAGGAAGACTGTCCCGTGAAAAACGTTATCTACGTTTTGTGAAATCATTTTGAGCCATTGGGCCGAATGCATAAAACAAGCAATTGCGTGTAAGCAATTGCTTCAAGCAAAAGCACAAGCTCGTCTAGCAAAAGGTCTAGCTCAAGCAATTGCTTAAATCCATATGCATAATCTTTTGCTTATGCCAATACCTTTTGCTTGTCCCGCACAAGCAATTGCTTGCGTTTTCAACAAAAGGGACGTCACGCCTGTGCGAACACAAGAACAAAGGCGAGTGTGGCAGCATGTATTTGAAAGGGCATGTGTGTGTGGAAACATTTCCTGACATAGCAGAAGAGCTATGAAATGCACACACAGACACATACACACACATCTATACACACACACGTATTACTGGCTGATTCCCATCACTGCAGCTTACAGCAGTCCGGATCTGCCAGATCGCACGTGGAGAGAGGTCTCCTCGTTCTCCACCGAAGTCATTGTAGATTTATACCACTCCTTCACAAGTGTGGTCTTTCTTTCGTAAATATGAAAATGATACTTGAAAGGGAACAGCTCGGTTAAGCAAAAGCTCAAGCTCACTTTACAGAGCTTGGAAAATCGTAAGCAATTGCTAGCAAGAACTAGCAAATGGTATGTTTTATGCATACGTTTTTAAGCAAATGCTTGGTCTCTAAGCAATTGCTTGCGGGCAGCAAGCAATAGCTTGTGCTTGCTAGCAAAAGCTTCTGCTTGCAAGCAATTGCTTGTTTTTATGCATACGGATTCGAGTAAAAGGCTAGCACAAGCAATTGCTAGCGTTTATGCATTCGGCCCAATGTGTGTCGGCTTTACATCATATGAAGGACTGAAGGCATCACGGATGAATAACGTTCCAGAACTGCAACTGAACTTGAAATCAAAATGGAGATTGAAATTTTAAGATTTCAAAGATAAAATTGTGGATTCTGTTTTGGGCATTTGTTTGGCAATGTTTCGTTGCAACCCAAACGGCAAAAGTGTGCTGACATTTCAGCCATTCTGTAACTTATATACACGTTCGAATTGATTATGTACTTTTCGTCAATGTTTAGGTGGAAGCCGCCTTGTTCTGATTACAATTGAAACAAGCTCTCCTCATCTTCACTCTCCACCCTCCATCCCCTAGCCTAAAAACAGAAAAAAAAAGAAAAAACGAATCTTATTTCAATTATCCATGCGTATACACCATGTGCATCACAATGGAAATAAAAGAATGCCGAAGCCGTACTCTTGTCCCAATACGCCTAAAATGTTTGTTATGACCATTCTCTCAATTCCAGATAAAGTGTCGAAATGTGGTCATCCAGGTAAAGTATTGCACGGAAATTGGGATTCAGACACCGTTCGGGTTGGATCCATAGTCACCCTGGATTGTGATGAAGGTTACAGAGTCAATGGTAGTGCGATGTTGCTTTGTATGACATCATCAGACGAAAACACATCGACATATTCGCCAGGTTGGAACGCATCCATTCCATCTTGCCAACCAATCGACAGTAAGTCCTCAAAATATGTTAGCATCATCTCAGCATTAGATGAACTTATTTTGTATAATATCTTGCCGACCAGGTGAAAAGAAAATGCTTAAACTGATACTTTTATCACCGACATGATTATAAAAAGAAAAATATTATCGAGTTCCTCAGGCGTACCTACGTGCTTATTCTTAAGAAAAGGTTTTCTTTGAAAGTTTGTGTCAAGAATCGTTTTTTGCTTTCTTGGGGGCCTCTAAGGCAAGTATTTTATGAGACATTTCTTGTAAAATTGTGTTTGTACGTATTATCAGGCATTATGACATGCTTATTTCAGCTGACGTCATTGCTACTGATGTTAGGAAAGGCATTTTACAGGGAAGAAGTTTTGGAAGTTGAGAAAAAAAGGTAAACAAGCGGATTGAAACGTGTTTTGATTAAATAGATCTGAAACTTGTTTAAATGAGCAAAAGTCAACTTGGAATTGGATATGAGTGGATCTTTGAAAGAAGGCAATCACAGGACGGATGTCTTCAACTCTCCATCGAGAAACTAGGTAGCAAAGATAAAAAAATGATGCATGGAATGGTGATATAGTTCTTGCGTCTACCCAAACCTATACTTTTACCTTAATCCTCTTTGTTGCTTTTTTTAACTAGAAAAAAAAACCGACTTTGTGTCTCAATAACCATTTCATTGTTGTTACTATTTTTTATGTGATTTACCAGGCTCTGGGCGTGATGATTTTTATCTATGTGGTTTGTCTGGGTTTTTTTCCGCAAATGACAATCTAGACGTAGCACTTGCTCTATTATCGGCCAAATTCGTATCATTCTTTTATTGATTTTTTATTTCCGCGTAAACAAAAGAAAAAAATGTAAGTTGGTGGCATCATCATCCTTGCCTTAGCGATAATTATGAGGTTGTGATCATAACCACTTTTTGGTAGGAACATATGAAACTTTCATTGTTTTCCCTAGGCAAAATTTGAATAGGCTCGTATTTTAGGTTTTCTTCAAAATCCCATTGGCATTCATGCTGTACATTGGCACTGGTCCGACGGTCCCTCACCAGTAAATATCCCTGCTGGACCAGTAACTTTTTCAGGAATGGACCAGTAAAACATGGAAAAACTGGGTACCTCCTGGTCCGTCCTGTAGGTCGGACCAGAAGAAAACCATTCCACAAATTTAATGGGTTAGTGTGCAGCCCTGTCCAGGTTCTTGCGTTATCTGCAGCAATAAAGAATGTCTCATTTCATATCGAGTGCCATTCTGGAGATTGAAAAGGAATAACTGATTGACGCCATTTCGTCTTCTCAAAAAAGATAACATGAAAAAATACTTTGTGTTCTTTCCTTGGGAGGAAAGACAAACACATGGCCCTGTACTGGACAAAAGAATTTTGCCTGTGTTACCACACGGCGCAGGGAACCATGCTATCCTATTTAGTTCCTTATATTTCTTATAAGCTTGTGCTTTTCTGTGTTAAAAAAAGGAACAAAACAAAACAATGTTTGACTTTGTGTTGGTTAATAGAGCTCTATACCATATTTCAATCTGTCATCCTGTTGCAGCATGGGTCGGATACCTTCGAAAAATAGCTATTACAAGTTCGATAGTTGTCGGATTACTTCTCGTGCTTTTTGGAACCTGCATCCTCCAAAAGTTCACCACCATACATTGCACTTGCAATAAGGTAAGAAGTAACTTCGATTCAATAGCTGAGAGACATATTTATTGAATTGCAATCAATAATGCAATTACACTGTCCCCATCCATTAGCGTAGCCTGTTTTTTCAAAATGCATCTTTGGTGAATCGTCAGTGCCATATAAAAATAAGATGCGTGATTTTAAACTTTAACAATCATCCTCATGCAGTTGGTTGGGCACATAGTTCTTAAGAATCGTGTTAAAATGGTTTACGGACATACAAAAATGAAAACTTTTATGACTGCAACAAACAAAAAAAGTCTCATGGGTAATCTTTGTATGTGTGTGGCTTCAAAGCTAGATTCAGGTGTTCGTGTATAAAGTAAATGAGTAAGTGATAAACTAAAGTAAAGTTTGGAAGCAAATGTAAGAACTTCTTAAAGCATAGGCGTGAATATATGCTTATGATATTTATCAATTTTCTGTTCTGTATGTTTAGCAAACATGTCGGAAACAGAAAACAGTAAGAATTCAAACCTGTCATCTACTTCTTTCTGGGCACAGACACTCCCACCACGGTATCACCGGTTGTCGGCAGTAACGAAGTATGCCCAGTTGACAATTTATTATCGATGAACATCATTAAAGTCATAGCGCTCTTTACCCCCCCCCCCCCCCCCCCTTGCTTTAAAAATCTCTTAATTTCTTTCAGTAAGCCTTAATCACCCTGGCCTATTCAACATAGCAATGTCGGAATTTCAGAGCCTGTGTATATTTCCAAGTTCGTGTCACTACCGGTAATCAGGGATAGCCTGATAGTAGTCTCGCTGCACAGAAGGCAGTAGATGACAGGTTCGACTCTCGCTGGTTACCTTTTCCAACCTGATTGTTGAAATGTAAATCGATCTACAGTTGCGTTCTTACAATACATTTGCACAGACGGAGACAATTTTATTGATAAAAATCATACCACATATACCAATCATTACACATTTTGAAGTATTCTGCAACTCTTTATTCGTCTCTGCAGGATTACACTCTTAGAACAAAAAAGAGAAGCTCAGCAAACAAGAGCTCGCTGCCTCTCCACGACATTAAGAGGCAAAAAGGTGAAGACGTTATTGATGCTCAAAAAGAGCAATACATTGACATGTCACGTACGGCAAAGAAAGAAAAAAGGGAGGACGTCACATTTGCGGAGTCCACAGATATTGAGGAAGACGAAAAGGATATCGATGAAGACGGTTATTTACTTTCCAGAGCTGCAGGAGACTGTTCTGGATCTAGAAACATTCAGTCACCAATTTACGAGGACATTCCGACAACTTCCGACCAATCATCTACTTTCCTAGAACCACATTATGTCAATGAGGTATTGAATGTCGGTAAGGCTGGAGCACACAAGTCCCTAGGGTTGAGTGCGCACGATCCATTATATTCTGTATCCATCTATTCAAGCAAACCAAATGAAAAGCCAGAGGTAGACAAAGATGGTTACCTTGTGCTCGAAGCAAATGCTGGTGAAATTATCGACGATCAGTTTGCTGTCAAAGACGATAACTCACCCGTCATCCAAATACCTCTGTATGAAAATGAGATTTCTCGAGGGGCAGTGATTCATACGGCACACGTTCACGCCAAGCCACCAATGTACGAGAGCATTTCTAGTAACCCAGAAATTTGAAGAAGTTTGAAGCAATGACATCATAGGAGAGTTCGATCCTGACGAGATTCTAACGACATGTTCGCGTTCTCGTTATCGAAGTAAATGATGTCATCGAAGACGAGTTTCCAGCCAGGCCAACCTGCCCTTAACTGGAAAAACTCTGTGCCAACGAGATTTCTCGTGCAGCTAATTATTTTTATTTGTGGGCTAAATTTTAGGAACACCTAAAAATGCCTTCGTTTTGATTCTATGGAAAACTACTTTGTTTTCTGTATCCATTGCATTATTGTAAACCGATCATGTTAAGAGCTGACTACTTTAATCCAATGAAAATGATCCATGTTAATTGTTCTGTTTATCAAAAAATGGATGAATTTTGTTTTCATGTCAAATGGAAACGAGTGATCATGCAGTGCCATTCACTAATTTATTAATGGACGATTGGACCGTGATTTGTTTCCTGATTGATAGACGATGACATTCCCTCATTCCAACACTTCTTTGAAGGTACATTGTTTTATGTGGAATGTTTTGGTGTCATTATTAAGTACATGTTGAATTAATAAAAGAGCACAGTCATTCAATGTCACGATGGATATTGCACTTTACAGAATCTTTGTATACCAGTTACGGTTTAGGTGCTATAATTACGAGAAATAAATATCAAAGATATATTTCATGGCTTGAGCGGTAGATTGTTAAATTCTTTAATTCTGTCACCTTTTTTCCCTGTGTAATGTCGTTTTAACACCTCATCTAAAACCTAACTTCTCCAGCCTCGCTTTTCTTTTTGTGTGATTTTTTTCTTTACACAAATTTTACACTTACACTTATGTGCAGTTGAACGTATGATGAAACTGATCGGAATTCACAGGTTAAATTGTACATTGTCGAGTACGACGATAATTAAAACATTTCAGATAACTTTATATTTCTGACGGTTTATATATACATTGATGTTCTACAATAGTTTCAAATAATTTTTATATAAAATATCTATCGCCCTTTTGTGAGTGCTTAGTTTCTCGTTTTGCAAAAAATATGGTTTCAATATATTTTAAAAGTGCGAGCAATTATCAACAATTTCTTGAATTAATTTATGTTCGGTGGTTAATGTCACTATTTAATCAGTGTTGCATAAAAATTAAAGCTGACTGTACAATTGCATTCATTTGCACAATGTGCAAGCTCTATCCTGCATTAAGCATGATTATATGATTAAACCAGCTTGCTTTTTTGAATCTCACGTAAACGTCGAACAAAAATTGAGTGAGACAAACCATTGTCACAGCCGCTTTTTTGAATCTCACGTAAACGTCGAACAAAAATTGAGTGAGACAAACCATTGTCACAGCCGATGATATTGATTGTATAATATAAAACACACAAACATTACCTCAGATTTTTAAGAAATGCCTTGCAATAGTTAAGACTAATTCCACTATTTCAATGCATCTCACATCGTAATATCAATTCACTCCATTGAGTGATTACCAAAAATCTATGCTTTATATCATGTATATTGAAATACATGCCATATGTAATACACTTTCCTTTTTAAATATATTTGCCATCTCTTTGTGTATCTATTATCTGATAATACAACAAAAATAGAACAAATTACATCTGTGCTGATCAATCTTTCTAGGAAAAAAAAATGATTGCAGCTATGATCAGACGAAGGACACTAAAAGACACACTTGCACGAACACACAAACATAAATTTATGAAAGGCAAGTGCATTCTAAAGCCCGAAAATGGAAGTTTTTAATCACACATGGTGCATATTCAAAATTAATAAAGTGCTTCACATTCTTCACACTACATGCAAGGTGTAGTTTCACTGTTCATTGGCTGTATGAGCATGTCATGAAGAGATATTGTTATATATGTATATAATATATATATATATATATATAGAGAGAGAGAGAGAGAAGAGAAGGAGAGAGAGAGAGAGATTTACAGTGTATGTGTGTGTGTGCGTTTGTGTGATGTGTTACTCTGTTATAAGTAAATGAATGAAAATAAAACAAGGGATGGCAATGCAGTTATTGTTTGAAATATGATCAGAGAAGAAGATATTCACTTTGAGGCCAAGTTTGTTTTTTTTATATGACTATTTCTAGTACAATGTATCATCTACAGAAACTTTCAGAAATAGTGAATTGCTACTGATTCATTTCACTTCACGTTCAAACCTCTTAATAAGTGTATTCTGAGGCCCTAGAACATAGGATATGAACAAAATCACAATTAAGGAAACCATAAATACAGTGCACTTCCGTTGTAACGAACACGGTTATAACGAAGTAAAAATCTAAGTCCCAAAATGATCATCTATATTTTGTAAACTGAATGTACTGTACCATTCGGCTATGACGAAACGAGGATTTCGCTATAACGGTAGTCGCCTGTAATTCATACACATGACGTCAGACGCACATCAGATGTCTACAACGGTACTGTATAAAATTATATTCGTTATGCCTATTAATTGGTATCTATTTATCAATCTCTCTTTATATTGATTAAGTATTTACAGTATTACGAACAACAGTAATAACAATCATGGTAATATAGTTTTTCCCGGTCAATTTCATACTTTTGTTATTCCAATTCATGAATGTGAATTCAAATTCAAGCGAAAATACTCGGGCATTTAAATTCAGAAGCCAAGCAATCAATTTCATTTATGGGGCTCTATTTCGTTTTCGTCAAGTCAAATTCACGCGTGGCGTTCTATCTGCAAGTCTCGGTATCGCCAGTGCTGAAGAGCCCTGTCAGAGATGCACTGTGGGATTCCTCGGTGCCATTGTTCGCTTCCGGTTGTCTCGCGCGAGTCGCAGTTCCCGTATAATTCAATGGAATTATTTGTTTGCTTTTCCGTTGTTATCCCTTTTTTCTTGGTTATATTTCAGCTTAAAAGAGTTGAAAATCTCTAAATCTTACTAAATCTTAGTGATTTGCGGTCACTAGAGTCATGGTTCACTACTAGAAAGCTTCAATGTGCTGGTCACATGATTAAAAGCGAAAAAAAAAAATCTTAAACAAAAAAATACCCCTGGACGAAGACAGCACGTGATCTGAGTGCATGTGCAGCCAAAACAGGGGCAAGTTTGTCCCTTGAACTATCCCATAATGCATCTAAAACGCTACTCTGCGCACGGCACCTAGGTATTGGTTATACCGAGAATTCCTATGCGTGCATTCAAATTCACGCAATGGGCTTTGTTGGGACGTTCAATATCATTTTAAGGCGATCAATTTCCCACTTCGTGCAATCAATTTAATGAAGTAAATGGAATAGATTTTTGAAGTAGTAGTAATGCGGTAAGGATGGGACAGAAAGGGACGAGAATGACTTATCAGCTCACCAATACACACCATTCACAAAGGCTTATTATGCATTATCATGACACTGGAAATGGTCGGGTGTTAAATATGAAATATCGAGCTGGTGTTAAATTCCGGTGCTCATTTTTAGTTTTTAATTAACAATTCCGGGTGTCACTTCAAAATATAAAAAAAAAGTAATTAGTTATTGTTCCTCTTGTTGATTTTTAACTTTAACGAGATGAACAAGAACAAGCAGGTCTACTTGATTTTTGAAGTTAAAAAGTTGTAAACACATTGACACCACAGTAACACCAATTGGTCTGGTTTCGTAAACACTGCAGTTAGTGGCATTGTTGAATTAACACCAATTTCAAAAGTATCACTAACTGCAGCGTCAAACTAACACCACAAAGTGCCAGGGAAACACTTTTCAACACCACAATATAATTTTTACACCTCTCGGTGTGGTCCTCCATTGACACTTAATCAGTATTAGATTTAACACCCACAGTATTAAATCTAGCACCAGCATTTTGGCAGTGTATGTTTAAAGGTAACGTACTGAATATACTATTTTGAATAATGGGGTTATAATGGAGTAAGGATGGGAGCAGAAATGGGCGAAAGTTTCTTGTAAAACATGCAAAGAGGTGCACACAACCCAGGCTTATGCATCTAATGTTTAATGCTTTTGTATTGTTCTGTGTTATGTATTCTTGGCTTTTGATTTTAAGACATTTTGAACTATAAGCTCCAATCAGCAGTGCACTATTACAACGACAATTTAAACATACTCCTCGATGGCACCGCAAACACAAAAGCACAACGCTCATCTTGCTCATAGAGTAAGTAAACAATTCATCATTATCTAAAGGCAAACTCTAACACAATGGTTTCAGTTTCCATGTAGTCGATATTGTTTTTTAGTGTCAATCAACCTCTCCTATTATTCTCGTTTGTTTCCGTTGAATGATGTGCCCTTAAGATGGCTGTCATTTTACCCTCGTCATGCTCGTTAAGTTAAATAATGGAATGAACATGTAGATCAGCATACGGCAAAATAATAGGCCAGTCTCTTAAAAACTATGTAAAAAAGACACACATACAGGGCCCCAAGCTAACTAAATTAATGGAATCCACTCATTTGGAACATTGTTGTCTTTTTACCAATTTGAATGACAGACGAGATTCCATCGCCGCGGCTCGCAACGCCGGCTGAACTTAAGAGGAATTTAAATGCTCATTGATGAAATGCATGTTCCTACGGTAGATTTGAATGACGCAAACGAAAAATCAATTGCTCCATGAATTTTAATGACCGAATTTGGAATTTGATTGTTGCTTCATTGCTGCAAGCGTGAAATGCGTGCAATTAATTGCTCAGAATATGAACTTGAATGAAAAAATTATGAAATTGACGGGGAAAAGCAATACACCTAACTAGTGAGGATCATGAAAATAAAGAGAGCTGAACATTTTGTTTAAAGGTCCCTTTGAAGTTAGCATTACCATTTGAATTCGTACTGTAACAGTACCAACTTATCCTACCCCTAACTTCTAATCTGACCATTTCTATACAATATAGGGACCTCGGACCTTTTCACTTTAATATAGGCTTTCCCGCCAAATTTCGTTAGATTTGCATTCGAATTAATGAAAAGGCTTTCAAGTTTAAGCGATTTTGGTCACTGCTCTATTCTCACGGTTCATTATAATTCTTGAGCATTCAATTTGGTTTCATGTCATTCTTTCTAAATTCTATTTCATTCAATTAATAGAGAGAAATTCATTCAATTTACGACTCAAAGTTGACATTCAATTTTGAGCCAGCTGGATAGACGTCCAAATACCAATTTAAATTTTAAAATGACCGGTTTAACCCTAGGGTATTGCCAGTGATATTGTCTTCCTGGTTGTCAATGCTTCACCTTGCTGACACAAGAGAGAGAGAGAGAGAGAGAGAGAGAGAAAGAGAGAGAGGGAGAGAGAGGAATTTCATGCTTAATGCGTGAGTCTTAGTGGATTTGATAGATAGTTTAATACGTTCATAATTATGTTGGAGACATTTTAAGTTTTGCTTAAATCCGAAGGCCGTCATGGTTAGATATGGACTTAAAAAAAACCGAGTTTTCACATCTATATATTATATGAAGAAAATGATATGCACTATACACTCCTACCTTGTCTCCACCCAGCAGGGGAGTCACACACATTTGCAGAAAAGAAAAAGAAAAGCTATGAGGCATTAATTTACAAATTTAAAGGCTACTTGCTGCAGTTGAGAGATTACGTTGTAAGTACACTTGTATCTGTTTCCCTTCGCTTGAAGAATTGTCTGGCTGTAGTTTCAGATTATGCCGAGTATGTGAATCCTGTCGCTTCTCAAGATGGTAATAAAAGAGCTTTCCATATCATTGCATATTACACACCAAGACACACACACACACACACACACACACACACACATAATGCACGTGTTATTATACTACTCATTGCCTCTCCATGTCAATTAATCGCCTTCTAATGACAGAGAATTCCTGTCTGCAGCAATTTCATTCTCCGAAATTGTTACCACCAAAAAGCATTAAACAAAACTAAGAAAGCAAGTGTAACTACATTTAGTGAAAAGGGCATAAACTTGTACAATAGATGATACCGCAAATTATTATCTCTTATCAAGTAATTCATTTCACTTGAGATAAAACATGTCACCCAGTTGCCCACCCTATAAAAAGTGGGCAGTGATCATCTCACCCATACTTTATATTTTTATTGAACATGGAGATATTATATATATATATATATATATATATATATAGAGAGAGAGAGAGAGAGAGAGAGAGAGAGAGAGAGAGAGTGAAAGGTGTGTGTTCAGTTGTTAAACCCTGGGCCGTCGAATCTTAGTAGTGTGTAGGTGAGAGTAAGAATGAGACGACAGACTCTATCGTCTATCGTCTCATCCTTACTCTCACCTATATACATTGTACTGAGCTGCTATCTAAGCACATACACAACTTCAGCACACCTACCACCACCCATCATCACTATCTGTTTCCAGCTACCGGTTGCCAACTGATCGCCGGCTTGCAACCAGCCCAAATGTGAATCGTACATCACATCTCTTGATAAGGGCAGGGCCCGGAAGCTTGAGAATAAAATTCAAACTGTGAGGATTCAAGCTACGTCTATCGTCTCATCCTTCCGTTCACCCACACACTACTAAGATGCGACGGCCCAGGGGTTTAGCAACTGAAAACACACCTGTCACACACATTGTATATATATATATATATATATATATATATATATATATATATATATATAGGGACATAACTATGAATAAATGAAACTCCTATGAATATACTTCCTCACCATTAAATCTATGTAAGGCTATCGTGGTGTGCACGCAAACAACTGGGGTACTATGAAAGCCATTTAACTTATTAGTAACTAGAACTCTTTTATTACCCACTTCACAAAAAACGCTATAGTTATTCGATTTGAAGGTATGTACTAGTATTCAATTACACTTTGAATTAAACTGAAGAGCTGAGTTTCGCTTTCATTTCTCTCAGCTGGCGCGACATGATGTGCAGGAATGATTGGCCATCACATCATATCACGTGACTCACAACAGAAGATGGGATATTCATGCGCATCAACCAAGCGCAGAACAGGGTGCGGTCGAGATCCTTTGACAATATCTTTTCTGTAGTCTTTATCATTATCTTGGATTTGCTGGGACATGCTTCACCTTCTAGGCAACAAAATTCAGCCGTGACATTGATGCGAAATAATTATACCTGCTCAGACTATGCGCTTATCCAACAGCTAGCATGTAGAAAGAAGTTATGGCTTTCCTTTTGAAAACGTGGATGTTCGTGATGGTCATACTTTCCTTTTTCTGGCAAAGTTCATCTGATGTATATAGTAAGTAGCCATGCATTTCATATCTTTTTTTTCTAATAGGCTTAAATGCAGAGGCGATGAAAACATTTCAAATGGAGATCTCCAAGTCATCTGTGGTTAGTTCAACTCCAGAACTTGCAGCTGCTTATAAGAAAGTATTTCAGATGAGTTTTTCTTTTTTCGACCAACTACATGTATATGTAAATTAACAATCATTTGCAGTAGGGAAACTGATGCACGAGGTAAAAATGATGTCCGGTGTAAAAAGGATATCATACAAGGATTTACCATGATTATACTTATATTTAGGCCTACCAAGGCAAGCTGCCGATGTGGTTATCACGTGTTTGTCAAACCCCACAAACTCACGCCTAAATTAATGGCCTCTAAAATGTGATACCTTTGTGCCTCTCGTTTTTTTCTGTGTGTCTTTACCCAAATCACACACTCATATATATATATATATATATATATATACACACACACACTCTCTCTCTCTTGGTCATGAAAATTTAATGGAGATTTAATGGATGTATACCTTACCGGTAGGTCCATGCTTAAATCCTGGAACATAACTTTCTCTCTATGTGTCTTTTACCCCTGACTGCAGATTACTCATTCGGCTGTTCGACCACTAACTTCACCGTAAAGATCAGGGTAGATTCAATCATTCGGGTAATTTCCGACAGGTGGGATATAGAAGCACCTGACGGGGAGAGAATCGTCCTACGGCTGCAATCTTTCGTTTATCAGAGCATTGAAGTAACCGTGAAGGATGAGATATCGGCCACAAAGCGCGATGTCGTACTCTTGAATTTCGCCAAGTCTCCGCCCATATTATCACTCGGCCACAAATTGAGACTGGGACTATATACATCAAATGAGAAAGCACGTACATACCTCTATCCAGTAAGAGTGAACATCGAAGCATCATGTGTAAAAGGTAACTCCTCTATTGTTTTTGATTAGACACAGCCACATACCCTCCTTAACACTTGTTTAATGTGAATTTAGTATGCAGTTTGTATGAATGTTCTGATAATATCAATACCGAGTGTTACACTGCATTAAATGTATCCTTACCGTGGAGTGGTCTGTATAATATTGAACGATTTCAACAATAAAAAGTAATTACATCACTCACAAAAACAGACAAATATCACCTTAAAGTATTTCAATTATATCTACAGTTTGTTTAATCACCTAAATATCTTTACTGTAACGAAATCTGTCTTCTTATAGTGACGAGGTACAATTGAGATTATGCAAGAGCCGTCCCATAATTCGGCATATCACGTTCACATCATAGTCTCATGACTGAACACAGGCGTGTACTCAAAAGATCAGAATGAAAAATAAAGCAAAAAGAAAAAGAAAAGCTTAAATCATTTGTGTATTAGCTAAACGTTTTCATCTCCGTGCAATGTACGAAAGAGTATAAATCTCATCTCATCTACAGTGATTGCCAGCAGTAGCCTAGCCACAGCGCAAACACCATATGCGTTGTATTTTGTCACAAGTATATTCAGTGTTCACTGTTCACCAACCTTTATATCCAGTTCAACACATCAGGCATGTTCACTAAGTTCATTTTAACGTATACATAACAGTACAGTGTGTTAGAAAGTTATGCGTGTTGTCAAAATAATCTCACTATCTATCAACCGAGCATGAAAACACCAAATGGTACAAGTGGTTTCACAAACAAATTAAATCAAGACGATAAGCTGTAAAAACAGAGTGAAAAAAGACTAAATAGGAAACATATAGTCGGTATAACGAAATTGTAATGTGTAATTAAATTTAAATCTAAAAAATGACAAAGTTAAGTTTCTTATTTTATTGGAATAAACTTTTAAACAGTTACAGAGTCTGCATAACAATCTCATACTATCTCATGAAAGAAAGAGGAAATTGACAATGTGGTCGTTACATAATTTTTGTTTATTTGGTTTTTTTTCTTGGGAAACTAAATAAGAGACTTTCTACAAGACACTGTACAACTTGGAGAATATGTAAAATATTTAGGTCTTTACAGTTTTGTTTCTTTACCTCTTGGAGGTACGTTAATAACTTTGCACTTGGTGAACATGTTATCTTGGATATTGAACATAACTTTCCACATGGCTGTTGACTCGAACCTAACTGTAAAGACTATACGTGTCTTGAAGTAAATCAATTTTTGTGTGGTCATTGAGCAGTCATTGCAGAAAGGAAGCCTCTAACTGTTTAAGGTTTTCATGCAAAAAAAAATATAAACTGTATATCATTGTTTGAATTGAATAAACTAAGATTAAAGCTGCTGAAATTAAGACAATAATTAAAAAATGTGATAATCTCTATTATATCTATGAAAATATTCTTGTTATGTACCGAATTTACTGTCATTGAAAATATCTGGTTTTCGATTCAAACTCTTCATATGAAATTACTTTACATATAAAGTATATCTAAACTTTCTCTGAGATTTTTTTTTTCACTTGGAGATGCTCAAATACTTCAAATATTTGTTGTACCTATTCGTTCATAAAATGGACTATGAGAAAATGGATTGATATCTCTGTTTTTGGCAAATAAAAACACAAAAAAGATTGGCAGTTCCTTCGTCAGGCTCACTCGCAAATAACACCATTTATCGCAACACACAATGTAACAAACAATAATTGTATGAAAATGCTAGCGGTTCGAATCATTACAATCTGCAATATATCTGCAACACCTTCTTCGAGCATTATAGGTGCTTCGAAAATCATGGCAACGTACATATTATACGGACAAAAGTGTGTTCAAAATCTGTTGCTTCACATAATGTGTAATCAATATCATAAGTATCTCTATCTCACGCATCGTATGCATACCTGGCAGTGATCCTGAGTAGGGACACACAGAGTTCCCGACCCATTCGCGGTCCACACGGGACAAAGTGAGGCCACAACTGATCCTACAAAGAGATTTATGAATATAGTTGTTCTCGTCCTTTTTATGTAAGACATTTAAGAAATGTAGCCAGTCCACCGTCCATTTTCAGATATTTGACAGCTTACAAAAACAACAGCAACAACAACAAAAAAAAAAACAATATCTTGCGTGCCCCGTAATACACATTATTCAAATTAGACGTGCGTGTTTAAATTACATCAATTGCCTTTATTATCATGCTGGTGTAGAAATTTAACGATCCTTTAATTTCCTATGACTTCACCTTAGAGTGTATTCATGAAGAGAGTACTGCATGCAAAAGTGTTGCCTTCTATATATGTTAAAGACTTTTGACTTTTTGCTGTATATGGATACCCAATATCATGGTACATGGGAAACTTAAAAAGTAGCTGTTAGAAAATGAAAACATGATTATGGGCCAAATATCTCATTCGTCTGGAGAGCCAGAGAAAATGTGACAGTGAAAATATAGATTTTTCGAGGCCAAATTTATTGTTTCAAGTTCCTGTTTGAAGCATTTACGTTCAGCATGATTGCTCATCAGGCGTCGAAATAGCGTCATTCAAAATCGTTTTTCTTCGTTCAGATGTATTAATTTGGCAACGATTTCGCAATTGCTTTGCACATTTCAATTTATTGAACAATGTTGAATGCGGATACATTTTCGGCAATGAATATTCAACTTCGTCTCCACCTGTCGCCAGCTCTTACTGGATACTCAATTTCTGTTATTAGCAAACAAGTTCATAAAATGAATATTCAAATTAAACATCTACGATGTGCATTAAAAAAGTACATCACTTTTAATACATTTTAAATTGAATGTTAAATACACTCTTACTTCTGCCGAGTCAAAATTTCAACTCTGAATCCGAGTCAAAAATTTTTTCACTTCGATCTGTGTAAATTTAACACCAACAGTGTACTTCTGACTCAAATCCGAGTTAAAATTTTTTACACCTGCGCAGAGTCACATCAGAAATACCCAGCGCGGTGTACATGACATACGCGCGCTACAATTGGACAAAACATGTCATGTGTCCTATGTGACGTAGTGCCCCCGCTAAAAAACAAAAGCGCCATTTCTCGACGATCCGCCGCGGCCGCGAGATGTCTTGCAACTTTTCGTCTTCAAGATGGACAATTTTGTGTGCACTTTTTTAGAGGAATGCGGAATGGAGGAATACATAGGAGTTTTCGTCGGTGAGTACCCACCTCATTCACAACACTCATATAAATAATTGCCTGAAACATGGTCTAAACAGTCAGTTTTATTTAGGGCAAAATGAACTTTTGACACGGACACATTGACTGGTAATGGCGTAGCCGTAGGCGGCCGTACGGTAGCTCGTACCTTTTGTACGTAGCCATGGGCTATATGCTATACGTTAGAACCAATCTACAATAGATCTGAACCTACCTAGCTACACCTCAACTGTACACGCATAAAATACACATACGATCTTGATTGCTAATTCGAGCTACCGTACGGCCGCCTACGGCTACGCCATTACCAGTCAATGTGTCCGTGTCGAAAGTTCATTTTGCCCTAAATAAAACTGACTGTTTAGACCATGCTTCAAGCAATTATTCATATGAGTGTTGTGAATGAGGTGGGTACTCACCGATGAAAACTCCTATGTATTCCTCCATTCTACATCTACACCCTACAAGCAATGCTTCTATGTAGATTCCTCATATTTCACATGTTTTATTGTCTTATAAGCTGTACGTGACAATTCATCCAGGCTTTTGTATTGTGATGTTTATGTTTTATGTATTTGTTGAAATGTGGAATATGGAACAATAAAAAAACAAACAAACAAACAATTCCGCATTCCTCTAGAAAAGTACACGCCAAATCCGAGTCATTACTACACCAAAATGGGTTACTTACAATGCGGGAAACGACACCGTATCAGAGTGAAATTGTGATCTTTTGATTTGGAAATCCGTGTCATTTTGCTGGAATAGATTGCACCTAATTGACCCCATTTCCGAGTCAAATTTGACACTTTCCGAGTTAATTTGACGCCACAGAAATGACTCGGAAAGTGACTCGGAATCCGAATGAAATCATTTGACTCGGAAGTCCGAGTAGCTTTCACTCGGAAGGAGTTGACTCCCAGCTGGCGCCATTTCCGAGTCACATTTCACACTTTCCGAGTTATTTTTGACGCCGCAGAAATAAGAGTGTAATGTCTGCATGTCCATGACACATGATAATGCAAATAAAGACGTAAAATGAAAATCACAGCGCATTATGGCAACCATAGATGAAACAAAAAAATCAAATTATTGTGAACCCATTAAAAATGAATTTGAAAGCATTTAACGTGAAACTCCTGGACCAAAGTTACTGCGCTGCTTCAAACATATTAATTTAAATGCACGTAATTTGAAAATGAGTGACAACTTTTCGAAATTTTTCGAGAGAACCTGTAATTATATTGTACATCGAACTGTTTGGGTCGTTCATTCGAAAAATTTCTCTACACTCTGGTATACAGATATTCCTTCTGTAGAACTCATCGGGGAACGTTCTCCTCTCGAAGGCTTTGTGTTCCGATCAGCTACCAACAGCTTTGTTTGCGAGGAAGAATTTACTGAACAGGTTGCTGATTCGATCTGTGGAGAGCTTGGCTTCCCAGCATATCATACATTTTCCAGCGATAGGATGCCTTTAAATTCAACGGCAGCCAACTGGATTAAAGCCAAAGGTTGTCAACAAGGTAAATCTTTTTGTCCTTGTGTTTGATTAACACAATCTTATGCCATCAGTGAGGTTCTTAGGAAATATAGATATATATGTGGCCTTACATAAGGCAGAGTAGAAATTCATGTTTATTTGGAATGTTTGGAGAGAACATTGGAACTTTATAGATGGCTATCTGTCACTTGCTATATTATGATATACAGGGGAGAGCGGTTGACATTATCGTCTTTTTTAACTTGAGTCTGACTTTTCAATTCAAAATGACTTTATTTCCATAATACAACGAAATGCAAAGTAATATAAATAACGTCCTCATGAGTACATAATATTTAAAGGAACTTTGAATCACGTATAAGTTCTACCAAAACATGAATATAATTATCATAATCATATCAACTCTGGTAGGGATAAATAAACAAGTAATATAATCTTAAATTATGACTCTACATGGAAAAGAGGAAATCACAAGAAAAGAATAGCTTGTAAAATTTGTGAATTACTCTATAGAAGGTGAGGGCATCTCAAGATCCGTCAAGGACTCCATGTATGAAAATTGTATTAATCTGATGTCATGCGAAATGATCAGAAAATTAAAAAAGGGACTATAACAAGGATAAGAATAAAAGCAGGGACGGAACAGATAGAAAACAAAACTAAAGATAGGCATTACAAGGAAAGGGGAAAAAAACAATGTCTACATTCAGTTATCTTGAAAGGTAACCAAGGCATGAGGAAGAAGTTAAAATTCTATACAAATTTGGTTTAAAACACAAACTCTTAGTATTTTTTTTTTTGAGCGATCAAAAGTGTTAATAGGAAATCAATTTCGTTTTGGAGTACTCGATTCGTTTTTTGAGCGATCAAAAGTGTTGATAGAAACACAATTTCGCTAATGTGCGGGGAATTTGAAATTTCTGCAATAGTCACGGATGGTGACCTTGTTTCTAGCATTCAAACTTGTTGTTCTTTTTAAAATGAAATTATATATTTCTGACCCACAGCAATCAGAAAGAAGCTTTAAGATCCTACTGCAATTCCTTCGATTGAATCTATTCTTTCACCACCAACCACTCATTATGAAAATTTGAATATGATGATGATCATAAAATTTGAATATGTATATAAACAACGTCGGGAGCATAATTAACAGAAATAAAATAAAAGACTGATATGCATTTTCGGGCACGAGAAACATAAAATGTATACGTACATAATGTGTAAAACTTTATGATATGATTGTAACATCGATAAGAAAAATAAATGCTGTCATTGTCACTAAAAGTGGCCATAAGTGGCCATGAATTATACACTTAATCAGTCACAGATAAGTTATCATTTCTCAAGAATATTGTTTTTTATCCTTCATTTCAACAAGATTGGAATTTCATGCAAATCAGAATCCTAACGACATCGGCGTATCTCATAATCGTCAAAGTCGGTTTTATTTTTCTCATGAGTGTCAATCGTACACCCACTCAAGGAAAAGGTTATGTTTTTTATGTTGCTTGGCTGTTGTTGCCTTTTACATTCCAATCTCGCAGATTCGGGGAAAATGGAACACTGCTCATGGGCAAGTACTGAATGCACCTCCGAGAGTGCAGTGAAGCTAGTATGCCGAGGTGGGTAAACGGAGTGGAAATTATTATAATACTGTGCTGTATCTTCTGGAGAGGACATCTTAACTCCTGACATTTGTGACAATGAGAACGCTGCTAGAAGTCTAGAACACAATCCTTTATATTACTAGTTTATCAGGCTGTGCCTTAAAACGTTCACACATTTACACAGTAACAGACTAACACATCAGCTTTCTACTATCAGCTGGCCATGCCCTGCTCTGTATAGTTTCACCAACTTCACGGGCTCGGTTGCTTCTGTCTTTCAGTATGAGTCAATGGATTTTTAACAACTCAACTCAATATAGTTTCACCAACTTCACAGGCACGGTTGTTTCTGTCTTTCAGTATGAGTCAATGGATTTTTAACAACTCAGACGAAAAATTGTGAGGAAATTACAGCTTATTCAATGATAGTTTCAAACACTTGGAGCAATGGTGAAGTTTATGTGAACAGCTTTTATAATATACCAAGTTACATTAAAAGTGAAGCAAGAGAATATTAATATATTTGCAGAGGGAGACAAATTGAATAAAATTCACACGTCAATGAAATTATATTTTGAGTGGCTCTACTTCTTACTGCTAATAATTGACGCAAAAGAAGACAGTTGCAGTTGCAGTAAGAAAGTGAAGAAGCAATCAAATTAATGCCTCTAATATGAGATTGTTTTTCGAGATTGTTGCCCTCTAATGGTCAGTATACCAATAAATATTCACCTTTGCAAATTCATTTTTTAAAGTTATTGAGCTATCAAATTCTTGACATTTACGTAACTTCATATCTGTTTAATAAAGCGTCATTTTAACAAAAATCAAACTTAGCTGAGATTTAATGTCACACTTTGATTGTGATTCTGCAATATTTTGGACATACTAGTAGATATAACATTATAACAGTTGTGTCATAATAATAATGTCCATAGTGTATAAGGTTCAATGAGACCTGTTCTCACAGGAGAGTATACTACGCTTTAGTTGTGTTTTTCCAACATGATACTCCACCCAGCACAGTAACCTTTCAGAGAAATGCAGAAGAAGGTGCTGTTGTAGGTGCAACTCTGAGGAAAGTTTAATCGCCGCCATTTTTAAATGAAAATGATAGCATAGGTATAATGATTAGATTGAAATATTACCCCTTTTATTCTGCTCTGATGACGCTTTAATCGAGTTTGGTATTACGGTATTCAAATTATGGAATTCTTGCTTGAGGAATACATATTTGACATTACCAGACAAAATTTTTCTTTTGCAAAAGATGGCGCTCAGAATAGTTTTTTTAACTTTCATATCCGAGTACATACTGATACGTTGTTCCCTGAACATAAAATCCTGAAAATAAAAGAGTTGTATGTATTTCAACTTCACCAATTTATGTTTAATTACAACTGCAAACACCTAGCCAAAATATTTCATTCTTTATATCACTGTAACAGCCACGTACATTGCTATCCGATTATACAATCCAATTAATTTCATCTTCCCTTAGTGAGAACTGTACACACTGTAAATACATTTGCTTAAACTGGACCAAAGTTTTGTTAATCTGTTAAGTTAATCATAATGAAATAATTTGCTTTCCACATATACCAGGTAATTCCGTTTATGAAAAATCCCCCATGTTTCACTTGTCCTTGAGATTGTGTAAGGTGTCCACAGACCTTTTCCATTCCTTTCCTTTTCCTTTTCTTTCTCCATTCTTCCTTGCTCCTCTTTACTCGTTCTTCGCTGTCCAGTAACTGTGTGTGTGCATTCTTCTTCATTTCTGTTATTTTTGTGCTTTATGTTGTTATTGTTGTTGTTGTCGTTATTGTTTTGGTCACATTTTCCTGGCATGTACGGCCAAATAGAATCTGGGCCACAAATTTGCTATGTTATATATTTTATATGTTTACATTCTGAAATCATAGAAAGTATTGTTTTATAGTATCAGCATCATAAAGAGCAAATGTGCAATGGTATATAAATGAATTTAATGTGACTATATATTATTGGTGTTACACACTGGTACTGTCGTTGTTTTGTTTCCAGTGTTCCATGTTTTACGAGCTTGGCTTTTCAGTGGAACACTGTTTTTCGTCGTTATGATTACTTACTTTTTTGGTTACCATGACAAAGTGTGCATGTTTCTTTTTTATGAAATCATTCGTGCATATACTTTTATAGTGTATTAGACAAAAAAGGGCTGTCCTTATCAGATGATTGAAAGACAAATCGACAACTTGTACCGCTTTGAATCATGCTTTCTTTTTCTTTTTTGGTGATGGAAATAAACAAACTATTGAATTGAATTGGAATAAATATGTTGAACTGAATAGACGTACACCATGTATACAAGTGAGTGGTTCTTTCAATTTCTCTGGAAAAGTTTTATTCGTAAGTAATGTATTTTTCCTTGCAGATCCTGGGTATCTCGGATGCTACAACGGATTAACAGACACACAGGTCGTTACTCTACTTCTGACATTCCCCAGACATGACGTGAGGACCGATATGGAGTGTGCCTCCATGTGTCGCAAACAAAGAAATATCACTGATGCAGCTGTCATTCACCGAGGCGCGTGTCTGTGCGTCCCATCAGAGACAATTACTGACTTGTCTTCTTCTGAAACTAATTTTCATGTGTGGTCGTGTCCAAGCATGGCAGACCTCAGATTCCAGCCTGCTGTATATTATGCATTCAATGGTAATAGCTGAACAAAAGTGATAAGAAATGTTTTCTTTCTTTCTTATTGCACATGCAATATTCATTTCCAACCGTGTAGGTGTAAAATACGGATTTCGGGGAGTGGTCATGGTGGTGTATCCCCTTTGCAGGACGTTCACAGTTCACTTTGGAAAAGGATTACTTATGACTTCATAAACACTTGACATAATGTGTAGCATATCCTTCATCTCAGCATAAAATGACTATTAAACGTGGATTTACATGAAATACTTTTGTCATGCCTTCAGTCTACCACCATTGTATTTTACTGTCGTCAGTCTGTCGTCAGTGCTTTAACTTGAGCTCATTTTTCCTGAGTTATGACGACATAATTTTCAGATTGGGTTCAAATAATCATATTTCGTGTAGGCATCATAGAGTTGGTTTGCCATAAAGTACGTTCTTGCTCCTCATACATTTTCTGCTTATTCCTGGCTGCCTTTATTTGTAGTGTTATATGGATTTTGCGACCAACTTGCCATTGTCCAAAATGGCAAATGGGATTCCACCCGCTCGTGGTTTGGTTCCATAGTAACCCTCAACTGTGACCAAGGATTCATCATCAATGGCAGCGCAACACTGCAGTGTATAGGACTACCCGGACGGTCGACTTACTTCCCGGCTTGGAATTCGTCGATCCCATCTTGCGAAGCGGTCAGGCGTAAGTTTTTTGCTTTATTTTGTTTCTTCAAACGAAGATGACCATTCTCCATTCGCTTTAGTAACTTTTCTTCTCCCTTAATTCCATGTGTTTATATTTCTGTGGTTATTGAAGAAATGCTGGTTTGAGTCAAAAGAAGCACAGCACAAAGATTTAAAAAAAAATGATGGTGGATAAAAGAGAATCCTGCTGGTAATGAAGGCAAATCAAGAGTAAACATACTGTCTCTATCAACATCGTTATCATAACGTGCTTCCTTTCTCAAACCCTTAATGTGACAATCGGTGAAGTACACTTTATTAGCACCACAAGGAAACAAAAAGAAGAGAAGATGATTAGTGAAATGAAATACAATAAGAACATTTGAATTTGCAAGGAAGAGAAAAGTCAATCTTAAGTCAAAATAGGATTTAATTGTTTCTTGCTCTCTTGAGTAACTCGAGAGGCTAATTTCAAGACAGAGATTGAGACATACAAGTGAGCTGGAAAAACAACTAAATATAACAGAATAGAATTGAAAAAAGATCTTCCCAGACGAGAGTATATTCGTGAAAAGTAAATCCTGTGAATTGTCATTATTTCGAGTAATCAACGTTTGTAGTTGACACTGCCTTTTCTCTTTTAATCTTTGCTCTCATCTACGCTGTAGCCCCTGAGATATTTTGCCAGCACCCTGGTAACGTGTCTAACGGAGAATGGAACTCAACCAACACGTCACTGGGATCTTCAATAACTCTCACTTGTGATGACAATTACGTCATCAATGGCAGTGCCACGCTGCGATGTATAAGACTTCTTGACAACAGTTCGCTTGACTGGAATGCATCGTTACCAACCTGTCTGAATTTCGAGAATACGTCACAGGGTACTTGCTTCATACAGTGTACAAGGAAAACACTGCTAACAATTTACACCTTGCACTTTGCACATGAATCATAAGCCCCCGTTCCACTATCACGATTTGGACCCCGATCTGTCCCGATCTAGCAGATCGGGAGAGAGCGGCAAAAGCGTACGGGGATCGGAAGCATCGTAGCAGCAGCGTGTGGAGGTCGGGGTTGGAGCGGGCATTTTTTCAGATCGGGAAGAAATTTTGAACCGGTTCAAAATTTCTTCCCGATCTCCCCGATCAAAATTGACATATTTTTAATCGTACGGCAAGCGGGGAGAGCGTAGTGACAGCGTAAACGCAGCGGGGAGAGCGTAGTGACGGCGTGAACGCAGCGGGATGAGCGTAACAAGGTCTTTCTGAGCGTAGTAACATCGGCACAAGAACGGGAAGTAATTTTAGCTGTAATTTTCGAAGAAGAAAAGATGAAGAAAAAGAAGGGAAGAAAGCAGCGAAGCAGCTACCCAAAAGGCGAAGAAAGAGAGACTGCACGTGATGCTGAAAGAGGAGGAAGAGGACATAGCAGAATTTTGAAGAATATGAAATCATCTACAACGGGAGGAAGACGGACTATAAAAGCAAGGACATCAAGAAAAAGCCTTGGAAAAATCAGCACGTCTTTGTTTATACAATGCATTGCTGCAAAAGAACCGTGAGTTGAGGAGCCTCTTCGAGGTCCACAGTATATTTCTTCGGTTCTGCATGCTAATAAGTTGACTGACTGCAGACCGACAGTCGAATCGGGGTACATCGGGGCACATCGGGCACTTTTCAGCTCTCTGAACGGGGTAACAGCGTGATAAGATCGTATTGATCGTTCAGAGCGTAGATACAGCGTGCATCGATCGGATAACATCGGCAACATCGCACTAACAGCGTAGCTACATCGTTCTAAAGCGTACCGGCAGCGGCAGAGATCGTAATGTCTCGTTCCCGATCGTCGTAGTAAGAGCGTAGCAAGCACTTGGTAGTCGTAACTGCAGCGTACTTAGAGCGTTCTAACATCGTACTGTGTCCAGATCGGCTCAGGTTTTACCCGATCCTTCCCGACCTGAGAAAATTTTCAAATCGTAGCGAGAACGGCATAGTGGAACGGGGGCTTAAAGTAACTTTATCATTGTACAGCATTGTATGCTATTCAGGATTATGTTGCCCTCTGTTGTTCAAAATAATCTAATCATCATTTATGAAGCCCAATGAATGTTTGAATAAATGGCATAGTATACTGGCCTGCTTCATAACAGTTTTTCTATCATTGTTCTTCAGATTACATAACGCCCTCTCCCCCCCCCCCCAAAAAAAAATAAAACAACAACAACAACAAAACAAAACAACTTCAAGCCAAGACTCTGAAATTACATCTGCTGTCAATCGTTGCTTAAGTATTACAATAAAGTGCTAGCAGAAACAAAAGAAGACAGTTATGTGCGCTTTTCTTTATTAACAAAGCATAACTTTCATGTTGCCGTAATGCTAAAAGCACACACCGCCTCGTTCTAAGTGCAAAAACCGAGGTTCTTCTGAATCTATACCCTATGACCTTGGCTACAATTTGTAATTGCGCTAGCTCAATTTTTTTTTCAAATATTCGGAATAACGAACCTCCGGAATAACGTCACTACAATGTTGTTATTGACAGACCTTATTTCATTTTGGAGTGACAAACATCTGGGTATAATACAACAAAAAAAAAATTGTGTTTCAGAAAATGATCCTCTGGAATAACGAACATTATCCCCACCTGCCTTCTGCGTTCTCCATTCTCTTAAAAGAGTGATAAGTGATTTTATATTGGAGCCACGTATGTTGCTTTGGACAGGAATTATAGAGACGTCAAACAAGATAAATTTTGCCTCTCTTAACTGCTACTTTTAGCCATTAGAATTAAAATCATTCTTTTCACATAAACCGTTTTCTTCTTTTCAGCTAACGAGTCGAACTGTGATCACCCTGGTAACGTGTCTCATGGAAAATGGAATCTCAACACCACACAGCTTGGGACCTTAGTCACTCTTGTGTGTGATGAAGGTTACATCATCAATGGTAGTGCAACGTTGGTTTGTGTGGGGTCGACACACCAGCTAGTTTGGAACGCATCGGCGCCTTCTTGCCAACCAGTGGAACGTAAATGCTTAACCTAGATACGCCTTATATTTGACACGAAAGAAACTTTTATTGCGTACTAAAAATTACACATTTTTTACTAGCTGTGCTTATGAGTTTACTATAAGGAAATTGTTTGCCCGTCAGAGTTGATATAGTTTGTCTGTGTGTGTGTGTGTGTGTCTTACGGGTCCATCACGTCCACGGAAGAAGTATAACCGTTCAATCAATGTTAGTAAGCGCATAGAACAGACGCTAATTAATGAGAAAGAGTGAGGGAAATGTGCACACTATAAGCAGTGGGTTACTGTAGCTTCTCACACCCTTCATACAGTATACCAGTCGTTAAGAAGTTTCTATTTTACGTTAATGGTCTCTTGAACAGTTTCTGTGATACATCAAAACAAAGGGTCAGATGGATCATTAATATTTGCTAATGGTATTCCAACCTTGTCATCATGGGTTTTAATCTTAATGACATAAATCACCTACACATTGTTTCACTTTCAACTCGATGAAATCCATCGTTCTTGGCACTGGAGCAATGAAATTCACAACTTTTCACTTGTGAATATTCAACCCTTCATCTCAGCCGATGTCCATGCATTCACATTGTATGTGCTCCATGATGATGAATTGGATATCAAAGCGCATATTATTTTAGTAGTACAACAAATTTAAAGGTGATCACGATACTTCCCTAAAATCTTTCTGCTCTCTGAAGTTTCTTATCATTTACAACATTCTTATAACAGCCAAGATTATATTGCTCTTCCCAAAGGCCTATATCCTGTCACAGACGGGCTAAGGTTGTTTTCTTGTACACACCATTACGGTCCCCCCCCCCCCCACTTTAAGACAGGGAAATCTAGACGATGAAAATTTCAAGAGTAGATATTCCCATGCGACACCAGGATGTGTAAATGTCAATGATGAAGTAGTCTGTGATTATGTCTGTAATCAAACGCAGATATAAAAAACAGGTGCATTGATTGCAATGCACGTAAAAAAAAAAAAAATGTTTTCATACATTTCTTGAGTTGAGTTTGAGTTTACTTATTTAACCACGGTAAAAGCTTGCTATAAGATATAACCTGTTTTTTTAGCAAGGCCGTGAAATAATATCAAAACATAGAAATCATATCACGAAGAGAATGCAGTCAAAACAACACGAAATAATCATTGCAAATGAACGCAAAAAAGGCACAAAAAAAAGTCACAAAGTATACAATCATGACAATGTGTAAGTACAGAAAAAAAAATCAAACATGTGACAAGTTAGTGGGAGACGTTGATTACACAAGGCACTGTGTACTAAAGAGAAGTGTGATATGATCGGGTGGATAAATTAGTAAAGGAAGTGTGCGAAATTGCTTTTGAGAATGCGGTAATTGAAGTCAGGGATCACTGTTCTGTTGGTAATGTATCGAATAATTTTGATGCCGAATATAAAGTGTTATTTTTAAAAGTAGCTGGTTTTGGCTTAAAGGAAAAGTTCACCTTCATAGACATATGGGTTTTCTGAATGTAGCAATATTAGTAGAACACATCAGTGAAAGTTTGAGAAAAATCGGACAATCTGTTCACAATTTATGGATATTTTTACAGTTTTTACTCAGTCACGGCTGGATGAGAAGACTGATATAGCTTGTGTACAACGATATAAAGAAAGAATAAAGAAAATTCAAAACATTTTCACTTTTCTCGCATGACAAAAGAACACTTGACTTCTCTCTTTCAGAAAGCAGTGGGAATAATATCACCCTTAACATACGTCGGTAACAAGTCGAAGAAATTTGCACTTTATTAAAGTTTTGTGAAATTCTCTTTTTATTTTCCCTATATCGTTGTACGCATGTGTCGTAACACTGTGGTAGTCTTCTAATCCAGCAGTGACTGAGCAGATAAAAAAAAAATTGCCAACGGATTGTCCGATTTTCCCCAAACTTTCACTGATGTGTTCTACTAAATATTGTTGCCTTCATCAATCCACATGTATATGAAGTTGGACTTGTCCTTTAATGTCATCATAACCGTTAATTTCTAATTCTGTTTGTTTGTAGACTTGGGCTCTGTACTTTTTTTTTCTTAGAATGAAACTGCCTTCTACTGATAACAATTAAAACGACCTCCCCTCACCTTCACACCCCATCCTCTATAGCCTCTAACGCGCATCGTGCAACACAAAGAAAACAAAATAGGTGTGATTTTTCTTCAGTTTGTCTCCCTGTACAAATCAAATTTAATATCGCAACTGCCGATCTGTACATTAGCAAACATGTCGGAAAAAACGGAACCAGTGGGACTCGACCATGTCATCTACTGCTTTGTATATAGAGGGAGACAAAGTGAAGAAAAATCACACCTAAACTTTCACCCCTCTGAATGATATTTTTCTTCCAAATAGAAAAAAAAAAGATTGCAAAGAACTGTATTCTTGTCCTTGATGTAGGCCTACAGATATACGTCTAAAAAGTTTGTTACAATCATTTTCCATATTCAGGTAACGTGTCGAAATGTGACCATCTTGCTAAAGTCTTGCACGGAAAATGGGATTCAGATACCGTGCGGGTTGGATCTATGGTCACCCTGGAATGTGATGAAGGTTACCGAGTCAGTGGTAGTGCGACACTGCTTTGTGTGACATCATCAGACGATAATACTACATCGACACACTCGCCAGGTTGGAACGAGTCCAAACCATTTTGCGAAAAAGGTAAATCCTCAAAAGACATCCCGATCGCTATCATAACATCTGATGAACTTCTACTATTTTTACAATAATCCAGTAAACTATTGTATTGTAACGTTTATTATTATCAATGTTGTTGTTTATTCCTCATCTCAGACACATTAAAATAAACAAATATAGAACAAATTCGATTCAACATACTACAAAACTACAAATCATAACACAATAACATGGCTGCAATGGAAAAATAGGCCTGATCACGACATAGCAAACAAGGCTGCCATAGGCAAGAAAATATAAAAAGGTGACATCCTAACGTTAATTAGTTATTTACTATTGTTGTTTTTTTAATCAAAATGTTACTTTGTTTGTGTGGCATTTTTAGTGTTTGCATGAAATCATTTGGGAAGCACTGAACCATTACATCCGGAGTTCTGGTGGAGCCCACTTTTTATGAAGGTCGCTTTGTTTTACTCTGTTTTTTTTCGGATATCTCAGCTATTTCATACCCGATATTCATCAATAATAAACATTACATTTCTCTTAGAACTGTATGTTCTTTAACATTTCATATAGTGGTTTTAAAGTATCTCGCAAAAGGTTAAAAGCCGAAACCTTATCTCAACGGATAGTATAAAGGGGATGGCTAGTAACTGATGTCATATATGGTTCAACCAGTTCTAAACACACAAGGTTATTACAGAAACTTCAAAACAGAGCATGTCGAATAATATTAGGAATAAGTCCGTATAGACATATGTCGGTCAGAGAGCTGCATGCACGTCTAGGCTGGAAGTCTTTAGCAGCTCGTCGTTGTTGCCATTTAAACACCATGGTTTTTAAGACATTACATGATTTTGCACCTCCGTATTTAAAAGATCAATTCCAATATTGTCATTTTAATTATTTACTTAGGTCAACAGGTAACTTAGCATTGCCAAAACCCAGGACAGAATACTGTAAAAGAACTTTTTATTATAGGGGTGCTGTGCAATACAACAATCTCCCTCCAAGCTTAAAAGTTGTTTGTAGTCCTGCTTCATTTTCTAGTAAATTGATATCATTTGTTCCAGATTTTTTGTAATCCTTTTATAGTATGTTTACTTTCTTTGTAGCTTAGTCGACATACAATGTCCTTTTTTCTCTTGTCAGTGATATACATATTTTTTACAGTTTGAATGTTTGTTTCTTTTTTCTTTTCTTTTTTTCCTGATGTCAATATCAATTTTATACTAGGACCCCATGGAAGAACAGCCATGTCTTCGTAGACTGAGCTGAATGGGCTATCCTACCGTACATATTCGTTGCTTATTTCCCTCTCTTGTTTTCTTCCTCTTTTCCATATTTGATGCATTCTATGTATTATTCTACTGTTGATCATATGTTTTATATTGCTTGTCATACTTTTACTGTACTCTTTTTTTATGCTGAATTTACGGTGAATAAATAAATCAAATCAAATCAAAACTGATCAGTGGAAATCAGTGGGAATGCTGGAGGATGATTGCTCCAATCCTTGTGGGATTCATTTAAGAGTACATGATATATCTATTGTTGTGTGAAAATTATTTGCTTCAGAATGGTCTCATATTCAAGTAATGTGAAGTTTAATGTTTCCAGGTTAGCATGCCTGTACAGTGACGGGGCATTAAACTGCCCATTACTTGAATATGATACCATTCTGAAGCAAACAATATTCACAAAACAATAGATATCTAACGTATACTCTTAAATGAATCCTACAAGGAATTGAACAATCATCCCCCAGCATTCCGACTGATTCCCACTGATCAGTGACTAGCCATCCCCTTTAACTGTGGAGTGATAAGGGATTTTGCGCTTGTTTCAATCTTTAGGGACATTGACTAGCTGATATTCATGAAAAAATACAGTGACAGCTTTACTCTTATGCACAATCTACAACTATGAATAATCTGAATGGGTGCATAGTACATGTATTTGTTTTCGTGTATCAATGTAACTTTCGTACTTTCCTATTCCGCGACAGCCTATGCTCTTTCTTTGCTGGCTTTGTCGGCAACTTTCTCTGTGGTCTTCATCACACTGCTTTGTCTCATCACTGCGGTCTGTTATTTGAATAAGAAGAAAAGGTTAGTGTTGTGAAACCAATTCAAGTGGTTTACTATTTATCCTTATGGTCTTATATCTTGCAGTGTCGACAAGTAGAAGAGAACTTGTATTCTCTTTGGCAGGGAGAGTGCTAAGGGGACTGTCGTAGATTTAGTTCGTTCGTTTGTTCGTTTATGGCTGTGGAAAATTAAACAAAAGATATCCAAATAACAAAGGAGAAATACAAAAGTGCAGTCTCTGCTGGAACATAATCATTGTAAAGCTTTTATGGTTGCATGACTGAAAAAAAAACCAATACATGAACATTTGATTCAAGGAGGAAGCAGGAGGTTGAAAGTAATGCTTGTACAGAGCTTTAATAAACATTGCGTGCAGAGGGCAAATTGGCGAGAGAGATAGAGAAAGAAAAATGGAGAGAGATGTTCCCATTTATCAGTTCAAATGTGAACATGTAAATTACGCTTCCAATAGGGAGGATGGATTTTTTTTTTAGTCCCACTACGAAAATGGTTGAAAAATTACTATAAACAGTGTTGTGTTCGTTGCAAGCAATTGATCCCAAATTGTGCCCGTCTTTGATCTATCTGTTTCGTTGGGATTCCGCATAATATTTGAGACTGATACTAAAAATATTATACGCGTGTTTCATATACAACCAATAACAAAGTTGCATTCTTTTTCGTCCTAATATTTGCATGTGATCATATTGTGCATGCTATTCGGGATAGATTTGTTACAATATCCGGTTTGATTTTATGGGAGAGTAGGATTGAGCTGATAAGCAGACGTGTTTCGTCTTACTGCAGGTACACACGAAGTCGACATCGAAATCATACGGACGACGATTACATGCAATCTCCAGTTCCTGGTAGTCAGGCTACTAATGACGCTTACCCCATGGACACATTGGTCCCGCCAGACAACAATTCTACCAGCTTAGCGGGACGCCCCGTTCTTCCAGTCCCACCGGTTCCCGAATACCCTGCAAGTGGACGAGAGGTCTCGTTTCATCTCTACCAAGATACGGAGGAGATACTCAAAGATGTTGGGGACAGACACCAAATGTCTAAGGACACCTTTTCGAAAGACATGTTCGGGGACCACGGTTTGGCCGCGGAACGGTTAAAATCAACGGACGAGCACTTACATGGAGCGCAGTGCTCGCTTGGATTATTACATCATGATACTTCGAACAACGAGGATTATGGATACCATGAATTCGTCTCCAGTGATTTCGGCGGTGTAACAACTTACGGAGGTACTGCAATGAATCAGGCTCATCTGTTCGATCCGACTGTCTACAACTCGCTGGATGATCTTGCACGGGGTCCAGTCGTAGGTTGTAGCGCGACGAAACCACAAATGACAAAGTGCGCACAGAGCACCAGCTCCTCGTGGGCTAGGGACACAACAGAGGGAGAAAAATTATCAAGACTCCCCGTCAAAGAACGACCTGTGAAACGCCTTGAACGGAGCATTACAACCAGCGAAATTGGAAGCGACAGCACCGGTGCAGTGAGCCAACCAACCGACAAATGGACACTGCAGGTTGATAACCAGTGCCACCCTTTTCCTGACAATATTCGAGAGGAAGATTCGGCGAACTCACCCTTCGGCTTAGCTTTCCACCCTTTGGCGCCAGAGGAAATCTTGTACTATGAGATGGAACAAAGGGAGCCTGACGACACTATCATAAGCCAGGTACCACGGACCCCTTCGGTATTCGACTCGGATGACTATAGCCTGTTAAATCCGGGTCTCTGTCAGGATTACTATCTCGATCCAAAATATCAGACAAGAGAAAGCCAAAGATCCGACGAGAACTGTGATGAAGACGAGGGTGAAACGGCGGTAAATTCAGGCAGGTGTGAAGAAATGTATGCTACAGTCGATAAGCAGAGAGATGGACTGTATGCTACAGCCGACTCGGATGACTATAGTCTGTTGAATCCTCGCCAAGATTGTCAAGTCTACTATCCTAACCCAGAATATCAGACAAGACGAGACGACAGCTGTGAAGAAGACGAGGAAGAAAAAGGCAGGTTTGAGGAATTGTATGCTACAGTTGATAAACAGAGAGATGGACGTACAGATGGAGACGGAACTATTGCCTGGCACCAAGGCATCACAGATAATAGAAGCAGCGTCGAGAATTCAACTTCAGAACTCTACGCAACAGTAGATAAGATAGGAGGAAAGTTCCCAGAGAAGACATGTGCTGTGTCCGCCAGTAGTTGCGAGGAAGTATGAGCAGGCCTGAATAAGCATGGAGATGGACATTCAAACAGAAACGAGTCCATGGAAGAGCATCAACTTCACGGATATCAATCCTGTAGATGAAATCTACGCAGAGTTAGATGACATGTGGGGACAGTAGTCCACGAAGGCTGTTTATGAATATAAAACACTTTCTACAAAGGACCATAGTTCAAATAACCCTGTACATTGTTGTACAGTACGTAAACACAATATCAAATTAAGCAGTGAGCTTTGCTATAGGCAATGACAGAATGAATATATAAAGTTTCGATAGATTGTGACATCAGTTTTGGTTGTTGAATTTTAGGGCAATGTTGAATAGATTGCCATCGATAAGCATGCAAAAAGCCCAAAGAAAATCTATAATTCTTCCTCACTCAAACGTACGATTTTCTTTTTACAAAAATGCACCGTAAAAACGTTCAATGTATTAGCAATTATCAAATGAATGTATATGCAAGCAAACGCATACAACTTCATGTATAAATATATAGGAAAACGATTTACAAGTGTTACGGATGCCGATGTTCTGATGCCAGTTAAGGAAGTAATATTAGTATAAGTATAAGTATTAGTATTAGTATTAGTATTAGTATTAGTATTAGTATTAGTATTAGTATTAGTATTAGTATTAGTATTAGTATTAGTATTAGTATTAGTATTAGTATTAGTATTAGTATTAGTATTAGTATTATGTGGCCCTGCATCAACCCCCCCCCCCAGCAGTCATGAGACATGGATTTTTGTTGAGAATGGATTCTAACAAAGCAGATTCTAATCAAGTAGACTTTCCAAAACTATCTAAATAATGGAAAGAAAGTAAACACTCAATGGCAACCACTATAAAGGGATGATAAAACTAAACTAAAAGTTTGCAAATCATTGTGGAGCTTCTATTTATGATCGATACTGACTTCTAACCCAATAGCGTCTCTTTTTTATGAAATGATTGGTGTTAAAGTGAAAAGTGTTTCAAGGGTTTCTAAATCTCCAAATCTGTCAGTCAGATAAAGCTTACGCCAGACCGAAACAATGTGTTCGACGGAAAAAAAAAAATTGCAAAGAAAAAATTCCATTCGCTTTGTGATCCCAAACCTTAGAAAATAAGTATACGGAAGAAGAAATTGATTTCTTTAAATGAAAGAGAAAAAGAAAACTAAAGACTGACTAGGCGTTTCCTTTTGAACCTGTTTTGAGTTCTCATGAAAATCACGTCATGCGATTTTTGTGGTTTTGTGATGTATAAAGGTATAAATGTGTAGATGAAATAGGACAGACTGTTCGTATACGTGACGTTCCTTCATGAAAAGGAGAGAACATTTAAAAAGAGCAACTGTTCTTCTGTTCAAACAACAATACAAAGTCATATTGAGTAGGCATACTATAAAAAGAATTTTAACATTTATTCAAATTTAGATATAATGCTCATGGCTAACGATAATTTTTGAGACGTAGCGGCCTGTTGATTTACGTGATTTAAATGTATAGGTTTTGTCAAGTTAAAGTTTGTAGGAACGATTTTTTTATTGATGTGTGGCAGCTATTATGAAATGATTATTGTTATTGATAGACGTTTATATTATATTTCAAAATATAACGGTTGATGCTTGAAAATTATTTAGATCAGTCGCTTTCGGATGTCAGTACATGATATCAAGGTTCTGTACTATGCCATGTTGTATTTAGTCATTCTAAACGGGGCTTCAATAAGTTCTGTCTAGTACCGACATTTGTTTGTGAGATGTATTTAAATTATCTGAAGGAAAATGATCTATAATCTAGATAGAATTACATTAACTTTAAGACATAGCTCATGATTGGATTCTGCATGTGCCTACTACGGCTCAATAGGGATGTCATCCTGTCGGAGGCTGCGTGTGCCAAGCAATAACCATGACAACCCTCCATTTGTATATCTTCGGTTCTCTCTTTTTACCGCAGCGGCCCTATAAGTAGCAGTCGAAACTATAGACCTACGTACCCAAAGAGGCAAACACCATGGATTCAGGAACGTACGAGCATTCAGAATCATGAAAACATATTTAAGTTGGGGTTTCTTTGCGAGATCCTATCATAATGTACCCTGTCTTGCTAGCATTAACAATCGTTAGCACTCGCCCAAGACAAAACCGTCTTCCAGTCTTCATTGATGCATTTTGCCAGTGGTTTCGATCACGTGAGGACATTATATAGGCAAGACATTTTAGTATCGTCAGGTTAGAGAGACAATTGGCAGTGCAGCTTAACTGACTCAGAGGTCACTGTTTAAAGAACAAGTCCACCTTAATATACATTAGGATTGAGAGAATGCAGCAATATTAGTAGAACACATCAGTGAAAGTTTGAGGAAAATCGGACAATCCATTCAAAAGTTATGAATATTTTAAGTATTTGCGAAGTCACTGCTGGATGAGAAGACTACTACAGTGTATGATGTCACATGCGTACAACTGTATAAGGAAAATAAAAAGAAAATTTCACAAAACTTTACTTTTTGAATAAAGTGCACATTTCTTCGACTTGCTACCGACGTATGTTAAGGGTAATATTATTCCCCCTGCCTTCTGAAAGAGAGAAGTCAAGTGTTCTTTTATTATGCGAGAAAAATGGAATTATGTTGAATTTTCTTTATTCTTTCTTTATATCGTTGTACTCATGTGACATCACAAGCTTACATAGTCTTTTCATCCAGCCGTGACCGAGCAGAAACTTCAAAAATTCATAACTTTTGAACGGATTGCCCGATTTTCCTCAAACTCTCACTGATGTGTTCTATTAATATTGCTGCATTCTCTCAACCCACATGTCTATGAAGGTGAACTTGTCCTTTAACGAAGGAAATAGCATTTGCCCCAGAATAGAGCATTATGGCACCCTATATTCGACCTGAGTCAGTACGGGGAGAGCCTCCCTTTCACGCATGTGCATTAATTGTGTTCGTCCAGACCAGATTACACGCCTTGATCCATCGAAGCCATTATTTGTATCAAAAGCATGTCTAAGGTTAAGAGCCACAAAGTCGTTGTTGAATGGGATGTCCTAAGTCCAGACTGTTTAGAGCACCAAAAGATAGGTCATTGTTTGAAGGCTGTTGAAAGTTTGCTTCAATAGCGGATCCAGAGGTGACGTATGATAGCAGGCAGCATCCCTTTAGGGTAGAAGAACCTCGTTTTGTTAGAAGGGGCACAAAGTCGGGGGAGGGGGTGGGGGACAAATGTCCTTATTTAAGGGATTGTTAAAACCAGAAGTGATAGAATGATTTCCCATCATAAAGCATAATGAACAGCCACATATACAAATCAGATGAGATGATGGTGCCGTTAAAGCTCGAATTCCTCAGCTCCAGCATAAGATTAATCTTCACTGTTTTTTTCCCTTGTCGATGTGAATAGACCGTTTCTGTAAAGTATGCAGATTTTATGCATGCTTTGTTCACAAAAGTTGCCCTTAACAACCAAAAAGTTTGCCGCAGAGCCTTTCCCTATCTAGCAATTACTACTAGTAAGTGAATTCCTGCATAAATATGCATTAACTTAACTGGGAGGGAGCAGGTGAGTAAAATACATGCTTCGTTACTACACACACTTTAGGATAAGGAACATCCGTATATTACAGAGACGGCCTATTGGATGCAGATATTGGGGAGATCAAATCCTTCACTTTACCTTTCTTTTTTTTCTCTAGAGTTGTGCTCTTTCAGCAGTAATGACTTTGTAATAAAGGTAAAGGAGACGGATCTACTGTATTATTTCGTCGGGTGCCTGTGCATACAAATTGTATTGCGTTAACGGCCAATGCACAGGCACCCGACGGTTTGTGAATATGGACAAACACTATAATTACTATATTTTTCATGAACAAACAAGTCAGATATTTTGTGAGGCAAGCGCAATGTCCTCGTCACATACTGATATATTTGAGACGGCCATTCCAGCTTTGAAAATGCAATAAACTTTGAAACCTCATAACTATTTTATTCTTTAATTTCTGGATTCATCTTTTGCCAATAATTACCTGCTTCTGTTTAACATGGGAACACGGAGTGTAGCAATGTTATTTCAGTAACTTATCATGTTTATGGCGGCAATGCAAAGCTCCACACATTATTATTATTGTACTAGTATAGATTAATCCGTCTTCAGAGCACTGTAACTTATCATGCTTATGGCGGCCATGATTAACGGGGGGGGGGGGGATTCCAAAGAAGAACAAGGGCACAATTGGTTATGTAATGAGCTATAGGTGCGCTGTTAGGCAAACTTGAAGCCCCAAGTTAGAAATCACCATAAAAAACAATAGCCAAACCGAATTGGTCTGTACGCTGTGCTCGTGCTCTGTTATTCTTTTCACCCGATTGCCTCACATAGCAACCGAGAATTAGCGAGAACTGAATTTGTAGGACATTCGACATTGCAATGGTTTATCTGAAATGGGATGATTACATAGGCTACAGCCTACACATGCACGCAGATTGGGCTGCCTAACGGAAAAGTTAAAGAAATCGGTGATTATTGTAAGCTAAATCTTTATGAAACATGTATTAGTCACTTACATGAACTTAAAATAAGAAAGCTTGGTAATAAAATAGTTTGCTTGCTTTAAATGTTTATTGCAGACTCCTCACGTCTGGATAGGCCTAAGTACCGAAAATGGCGAGCATGTTGGACTTTTATTGATTATGCATTCACGCACGATGTTAGCAGGCCAATGTGAGACTGCCACGAGGTAATGAACTTAAGATATAGCTATACACATATGCTGATGATATAGAAAGTTATAGCATCAGTGAGGACATGATCGTTCCTGGACACAAACAATTGGTATCAAACTCTGTTCGCCGTAGCTCGCATCATATCATAATAGGCGTCGAGATATTGGGTGCAGTTGTGAGAACTGCTATCCATCAACTTTTGAAAGATTCACTTGTTTTCAACAACAGAGACATTTGTCTTAAGAGCAAGGAGAGGACTTTGCTGGCCCAATATAGAAATAGTCTTGGAGAGTCTGGGCGGTGAGTTGGCTCAGTCGGTAGCGCGTCTGCCTCACGATCATGCGGCCCGGGTTCGAACCCGAGTCTGGACTGAGCAAAGTTGTGTGTAAACATACCGTCCCCTCTAGCAAGAGGCAAAACACTCTGTCCCTCGGATAGGACATAAAAGGGAGGTCCCGTGCATGAGAGAGTAACAGCTCATGCACGTAAAAGATCCCGCTTCATTCATTCATCGCAAAGAGCAGGGTGTTTAACCCGGTGAAGTGGTCCCACCTCACATCCAACTGGACCCCATGGAAGACCAGCTTATAGTGTAGCTGAATATGGGCTATCCAGCCATCTTCACAGATGGAAAATGAACAACAACAACAACAACAACAACAAATTTGCATTAACTTCTGAAATTACTTGAAATGATAACCGCTGAGTTTGAGTTGTGTGGTAGCAGATAAAAGAGAACAACTGCTGATTTTGTTTGCATCGGTGAAGACAAGGATTTTGTCATGAGGGCAGGGAGTAGGCCTTCGCAACTTGGATTTTCACATTATTCATATTATGACAGACCCCATGTCAAACACAAACTGTTTTGGTTGCGTATAAATGAGATAAATGAGATAATACATGTCTGATTTGTTGGCCCTAAAGAAGTTGACATGGAATTTTTTCTCTAAGGCAGAGGACAGGGAGGTGTGAAGAGATGGAAGAAGGAGAAGAAACTGAAATCTCTCCTTTGTACCCACACCATGCTCCGCGCCGCGGAGGAGTTAAATATGCGCTCTATATATTCAGTGCAAGACAGCATTGATGCCTGTTGTAGCTATTATGCTTTATGATAGGCACACAAGTATGTAGTATTTTTCACTCACAGCAAATCGAGAGAGCAGCAGTTCACTGTTCCTTTCGATATTCTTGGCAGCAATTCTTTGTGTGTAAAGAACATGACAAGTGAACAAAAATCAGTGAAAAAAATACTTCTTTAACTATAAAACGGTATTGAAAACACAGAAACACGCATTAGTCAATTAGACCTACTTCATCCAAAGGATTTCACATTCAGCTACTATAACCCTGGCGAACAGAATTTAGCAAAAAATGAAAAATAGAATAAAAGACAAAGAAAATGTGAGCGAGATGCTTAACGTTTTGTGCGACACTACTATTCCTTTTTTTCAGTTCTGGGGTATTGATGACAAAAAGAGTGGAAGGATTTATTCCGTAACATATATTACACTGTAAAAACATCGGTGTTAGATTTAACACCACGGGTGTTAAATCTAACACCGATCAAACTTCAATAAAGGACCACACCCACAGGTGTTGAAAATGCACTGTGATGGTGTTGAAAAGTGTTCACCTGACACTTCGTGGTGTTAATTTGACACTGTACCTGGTGTTATTTTGACACTGTACTTAATTCAAAAATGACACCACATGGTGTTGATTTGATAATTGTTGGTGTTAATATCAATGGTTTAACACCCGTCCAGCTTCAATAAGAGACCACACCAGCTGGTGTTACTTTGGTGTAAATTTATTTTCACATTTTTTCAAAAATCTAGTATTTTAATGTAAAATTCTTGATCGTCTTGTTTAAATTAAAAATCAACAAGAAGTGCAGTTACTAAGAAACTCTTTAAAAAACAGTTTAAAATTTGGAAATGACACCCGGAGGTGTTAATTTAACACCATAAATGAGCACCGAAAATTTAACACCAGCTCGGTGTTCACTATTTAACACCGGACTTTTTGCAGTGTACCAAAAAGTTCAATACATTGCAGTATTTCGAAATGTCCTCTAAAGTACATTGTATTTATGGGCATTCTTTCGTAGAGAATAGATGTCTCTTTTACTGAAGCTGTAAATCACACAACTGAAGAAGCGTATAGTGCGTACAATGGTAAGATTACTGGCCGTTGTGTGCAGATCTAAACTGCTTAAGGGATATCAATCTGATGGCCGCTGGCCGCGTTAGACAGATGGCCGTTGTGTACAATAACAATTGCGTGGCTATATTCAGTGGGGGACATTTTTGTGGCCGCAATGGGCAGATGTCCGTTCTACAGAGATGGCCGCAATTGCAGATTCGACTGTACACGATTTAACAACATACAATAAAATCATATTCACATACATGAAAAAGGAGACAGAGCCACAAAAATCATACACACAAATCAAAGAAACAAGACCACATTCATCAACATTAAAATGGAAAACATAAAAAGGAAATAGACCCAGGGGGTGTGGTGTGACAAGAGTGTGCCAGACCCAGTGGGGTGTGGGGGTGTCGTGTGACAAGAGTGTGCCAGACCCGGGGGGGGGGGGGGGTTGTGGGGTGTGGTGTGACAAGAGTGTGCCAGACCCAGGGGGTGTGGGGGTGTGGTGTGACAAGAAAGTGCCAGACCCAGGGGGGCGTGTAGGTGTGGTGTGACAAGAATGTGCCAGACCCCGGGGGGGGGGGGGGGGGGGGTTGGGGTGTGGTGTGACCCCAGCTAACACAAGGACGTTTATCTGAACGTTCTTGAAACGATCCAAGCTCGTTATGTGTACGTTTTGTCAAAATGTTTTCAGAACTTCTTTTTGTGGAAGGTTTTTGACGAAATTAAAACGTTTCAAATGGACATCAGAAAAACGTTTTTTCAAACGTTTAGAAAACCAATAAAAAAACCTTTCGGAATTTATAAGGACCTGCAGAAAACCTCTTGAACGTTATAGACGTCAGCAAAACCTTTTACGAATATTCAAAACGTTCTGTGGATGTTCTGCGGACGTCCAGAAAATCTTTGAAAACCGTCTAGAACGTTCAAAAAATGTTTTAAGAACATCTGAAAATGTCTTATGACCCTTTCCACAACGTTTAGAGAACCTTTCATATCCGTCTAGAACGTCCAGAAAGCCTTTTAAGAATGTCTAATGTTTATTTATGAGATTATATAGATAAAATCTGAGATTAATGTATCCTAATCCTAAATAATCCTATCCTAACCTGTTCCTAATGTCCTACCACCTATACTACACCCTATTCCCAACGAATGAATCTGTATCACATTCTTTTATACATATACCACCAAAATGTTGTAATGCATGCAGACATGGTTACTAAAATTAGATCACACACACCTTAACTTGAATATTCATAATAAGGTATGAATATTCATGATAAAGAAACTAATGACGAACACGCTGCGGACCAAATAAAAACGTTTTTTAGACGTTCATTAAAAACGAAGTCGACGAAGCAGACCTAATAAAAACGTTTTGTCGACGTTTACAAAAGACGAGGGTGTTGCAGACATAATAAAAACGTTTTGTAACGTCCATTGACGTTTTTAAAACGCTTGCAAAAAAAAACAAAAAAAAAAAAACGTGCTTTGCGGTAAATGCTAAAGGCTGTGTCACACCTTTCCGTGCAAGCCTTGCGTGCGACTTGCAAAGAACAATTTTTACTACCCGGAGGTCCCCGGAATGAGCCGCACATGACAGTACCTTGCACGTATCTCACCCGTAGTCACCCGGAGGTGTGCACGCAAATCTTTTTACCCGCAAACATGTTTAGGCCCTGTCACACCTTTCCGGGCAAGCTATGCATTCTGTTGCGTGTAGGGATTTTCCAGGATACCGAGAATTTCTGAGGGCGAACAAGGATTTGGGCGAGTCAGGGCATGTGCCTTACTTGCTGGACGCGTTCTACTTAAATTCTACTTGCGGGTATACTGTGTGACCTTTGTACCAGTCGCGTGGGGGCTGACAACTCAGTGAAGGAATTCCTCTGAAGGAATGACTGAAGTCCCACGGAATGTCATTATCTTGGCTCCATACGGGGACTGCGAAGTACCTGCGTGGGAGTTGCCTGCGAAGTGCTGCCGCTAAGGGCCTCCTATCGGCGTTCTGCGTGGACCTCTCCGGGCATCCCCGCGACTCGGCCGGAAAAAGTTTTAGTCACGCTCAAAACTTAGCTGCGATTAAATCGGACTTGCGTGAGCACCTCCGGGCGAGTACAGGCGAGAGTCGCGCTAGGTACTGTCAGGTGCGGACCAACTGCGGAGAGCTCCAGCTTGCCCGGAAAGGTGTGACATCACTTTCACGTTGTATGTACGTTTTAAAAACGTCCATTTTATACGAAGACGTACGGAACCTCAAAAAGTTTAGGAAACGTTCTGAAAAGTTCTGTGTTTGCTGGGACAAGATTGTGCCAGACCGGGGGGGGGGGGGGGGGTGGGGGTGGGGGTGTGGTGTGACAAGAGTGTGCCAGACTAAGGGGGGTGGGGTGGGGGTGTGGTGTGACAAGAGTGTGCCGGACCCAGAGGGGTGTGGGGGTGTGGTGTGACAAGAGTGTGCCAGACCGAGGGGGGGGGGGGGGGAGGTGGTGGGGGTGTGTTGTGACAAGAGTTTGCCCGACCCAGGGGGGTGTGGTATGACAAGATCGTGCCAAACCCAGGGGTGTGGTGGTTTGGTGTGACAAGAGTGTGCCAGACCCGGGGGGGGGGGGGGTTGGTGTGACACCTCCCATTTTTTTTGGGGGGGGGGTGGGCAAGGCCGCAGACCCAGGGTGTGTGGTGGTGTGGTGTGATATCTCCCATTTTGGGGGGTGGGGCGGGCAAGGCCGCAGACCCAGGGGGTGTGGTTTGACACCTCCTGGGGGGGGGAGGGGGCGGGCAAGGACGCAGACCCAGGGGGTGTGGTGTGACACCTCCCATTTTTTTTTGGGGGGGGTTGGGGGCGGGCAAGGACACAGACACAGGGGGCGTGGTGTGACACCTCCCATTTTTTTAGGGGGTGGGGGTTGGCAAGGACGCAGACCCAGGGGGTGTGGTGTGACACCTCTTATTTTTTCGGGGGTGATGGGGGGGGGGGGGGCAAGGACGCAGACCGAGGGGATGTGGTGTGACACCTGCCATATTTGTGGGGTTTTTTGGGGGGTGGGTGGGTGGTGGGCAAGGACGCAGACCCAGGGGGTGTGGTGTGACACCTCCTACTTTTTTTGGGTGGGGGGGGGGGGTGGGGGTGGGCCAGGATGCAGACCCACGGGTGTGATGTGACACCTCCCATTTTTTGGCGGGATGGGCAAGGCAAGGACGTAGCCCCAGGCGGTGTGGCGTGACATCTCACATTTTTTTTGGGGGGGGGTGGGGGCGGGCAAGGACACAGACCCAGGGGGCGTAGTGTGACACCTCCCATTTTTTAGGGGGTGGGGTGGGCAAGGACACAGACCCAGGGGGTGTGGTGTGACAAACACCTCCCTTTTTCGGTGGGGGGGCATTGACGGAGACCCAGTGTGTGCGTGTGTGGTGGGACATTTCCATTTTGTGGGGGAGGGGCAAGGACGCTGTCTTAGGGTGTGTTCCGTGACATTCCCTTTTATGGGGGGGAGCACGGATGCTGTTCCAGGTGGTGTGGTGTGACACCTTCCCTTTTTTGGGGGGGAGGGGTCAAGGGCGCAGGCTCAGTTCGTGCGATGTGACATGTACCTCCTTTTTTAACAAAGGTGCAGACCGAGGTCTTGCGGTGTGACTCCTTCTTTTTTTAGGGGGGTCCAAGGACGCAGACCCAGGTCATTCTGTGTGACACCTCCCTTTTTTGGTGGGGGGGGGGCAAGGATGCAAACCCAGGTGGTGTGGTGTGATAAGAGTGTGCTAGAATATTTTTAATTAAGCGTTAACGTATGCAGAATTGAAATTCAGTGATCTCGTGCTTACTTCGGGTAAAATATTTCGAATGTTTTGCTCAAAAAGTAAGATGATACGTTGGTCATTCATTTAAGTTGTACGAAATCAAAACAATTGAATTTTCTTCGTTTGTTCGTGATGAAAGAGAGGGAGATAGAGAAAAAAAAAAGAAGAGGACAGAAATTGCAGTAAAGTACAAAACCTTCCCTAGTGAATACGTGTAGGCTTTGCGACTACAAAAGTTGTTATCTAGTTACAAGGACTGTATAGGTGCAGGTGAAAATCTAAGAGCAATAATGACGCCTATTGTCTGAAAACACGTTTATTTCAACGACAGAACAAAGACCCGCTAGGCACGTCTAGATGTCTCAGTCGAAAACACTAGAAAGCAAGGTGGTCTATAACTGTGAGAATTTATTTGAAATGAAGAAGATTTCAAGGATTATCGACTGTAAATAGTTAACTGGATAATGCATCCATTGAGGCATTTTTGAAGCTGAAATGACGTGAACAAAGGCGGAACGTGATTGACGGAGTTCGTTGAAGACAACAAAACGCAGCTGAAAGTTAATGAAATAATAAAGTACATTACGTGTCAAAACAGATGGACCAAAGGATAGTATGAGAAGCAGTAAAAAGCTTACTCCCAAACTAACAAACAAGCAAACAAACAAACAAACAAGCAAACAAACAAACAAACAAGCAAACAAACAAACACACAACGCAGTCTTTTGGTCTGGTGCTGCAATACATGGAGAACAGAAAGATTTTCTATCATAATTATTCAATTTTATGGATTTGTTTTCCAGCCTGGCGTGTATAGTCACAAGCTTTTCTATTAATCTGTACATCATACACTTTTCGGTACTTGGAATCCAGTTTACATGCATTAGTTGTTGCTACGTAGGGCAAACATTGTCAGAATGTCGAGAAGTTGTGCCAGCAAGCCATGTATAAAATGTAATATGTTGGTAAATCGGTCCGTGGTTTTTATATATATCAAACAATGTCCAAGGGAGCTCAAAAAGGGAACAAGGCATATCGTCAGGTTGTCCTTCTGCATGTCCGATGACCTTTGAAGTCTAGAAGGTCATGTGAAAGTATTTTTGACTTTCAATCGTATTTTCTAAGTAATAATTTGATTATCTTGTATTCGAGTTCATGTTTTGAATTTCTTGTATAATCTTTGTGAATTTCGTGAGAATTATGCGGGAAAATATCGTTGCAGAGTTTCCTGCGTTGAGGTAATAACCGTTCCCGCCATTCAATTTGTCAAAACATCACATAACTTCTAGTTTGAAAACAGTGCATGTTTCTTTGTAAAGTGAGTATTTCTTTTAGACTTGGAGAATTTTTGTCCGCGAGTTCTCCGAGACATTCCCGCGACCTTACGAGGTGACCCAGTGGAGATCTCCCCGTAAAGCACTTCTTCAGAGACTTCCTCGCGACTGAGAAGACGTCTTGAAGACGTTGCATAGACGTCGAGGCAACGTCTCCGTGAATAAATTGTACCTTGGTTAGAGACGTCTCTGACGTAGTCCATGAGTCGCCTTCTTGGTGAGAGCACAGACCATTCCGCTAGTCTTAATGAGTCGCGGCAGTCGTGACGAAGTCTATACTGAGATAGGCAATTAAGAGAATATTCACTATTTTACCTTAACAACATCAACATCATCCTTACAGCATAGGCCTATTTGGTGTGATAACAAGGGATGACAATTTATAGAGCATCCCTCCCCCCCCCCCCCCCCCCTTCACTCCGGTGTCGGAAGGACCCCATGCGTGTATCCTGAAGTGTGCGGTTTAAAGTGATGCTTTTCGCGAGAACGAAATATTGCAAAGTATAGTTTAAAAAAAATAAATGAATAATTAAAAAGAGGGGAATTAATTTTTCACTTCATGACAATCTTGAAGCTTGCATTAGTATAAGCACCTGTCCTCCTACTTCAGACCGTTCTGTGTCTATATTCCCAGCATGCACCGCTAACCATACTCATCAACATACCGTACTTTTATCAAAAAGGACGTCGACCTACTAGCGGATATGTAAGCACTGAGTAGGATTTAAACCTGCGTATGGAATTTCTCATTTAAGAGTCCGATAACCATAGTGTTCCAAGTTAAAAGGACTTATTATGCACTGAAAATGCACATTAACTTGTATTGATTTATGACACCCTGATCATCTTTAACTTATCTTATAACAATTTGTTTGATAATTTTCTTTAGAGTACTTGGATCCGTCGCGATCCGTCACCCCCCCCCCCCCTCCCGAATAAACAAACAACAACACCAAATCAAGATTCTGTCGATGACCTCATCTGCCAATCACTGTTACTTTAATTTTTGGATGAACAGAAGACATTGAAATGCACCTTGAGATGACACCTGTCAATTGAGATTATAAATCTGTAGACTAAACTCAACGTGATAAACACATGTCCTCAAAAAACAATGGCACAATGCCGTTTTAGCAAGTCTTACTAGTCATGCGTTCATGCATTACATCTCGGCATGTCGCACAAAGCGAAAATTGAATAATTGTGTAAATGTTGCTACCATTGTTTGAGAGGTCGCGGGGCGTTACACGCAAACACATGTCATACGTGCTGTGGCAATGCCTGAATGCAGTGTCTAGAATGTCTGAAACGTCAAAGAAGTAATCACAAAATCCTAGATTTAACAAGACATGAACATCCTCCAAAGTAGCTTATATCAGAGCGTCGTTTCCGAACAAAAGCAATGGAGTGACAGCTTGTTCAGTCTTGGGGGAAGGTGAAATGCGTTCCAATATATTTTGTTCATCATACTTTTTTCTTTTTTTTTTTAGCAATGATTGACAGATTATGTCATTGATACGAAATCTTGATTTTGATGATTCTTTGCAGACGCATGTAAGTAATCTAAAGAAAAAAAATGAAAAATAAGATAAATTACTTGGTACATATGATATAGATGTTTAGGGTATCATGAATTTACACAAACAAGTCAATATGCATTTGCATTGTACAGGTCCTTTAAAGGGGAGTGAAACCCGAACATACACGTGGATTAAGTGAATGCCGCAATATTATCTATAGTAGAATACATCAATGAAAGTTTGAGGAAAATCGGATAAAGGAAACCAAGAATAATGAATTTTTGAAATTTTATGACGAGGCCGCTGGATGAGAAGACCAGAAGATTATAACATCACTGTGCAATACGATTTAAAGAAAATAACACAAAATTAAGAAAATTACACAAAATATAATTTCAAACGAAAAGATCACATTCAATGGGCTTGATTACTGACACATTTAGGGTAGTAATATTACCCTGCTTTCTCAAAGAGGTAGATCTCTAGTGCTCTTTCATTGTGCTAGAAAAGTGAAAGAATCATTTTCTTTATTTCTTATTCATATCGTAGTGTACAGTGATGTCATGATCTGTATAGTATAGTCTTCAACTCCCAGCGGTCTCGTCACCAAAACTTCAAGAACTCATAACTTTTGAACGGATTGTCCTCAAACTTTCACTGATGAACTTAACTAATATAGCTGCACTACATACATACATTTTATTTTTTTTCATTCTCCTCAAGTTCAAGTTCATTTTGATTAATGAATTCTAATGATAAATCCTGATGCACTCATTTTCACCACTCTATTCATTACAGCCATTTAATGTTGAAGCGACTATATTAACTACTGTTGTTAACATTTCTGAAGGATTTCCGTGCCCGTTTTGTTCTACCTTATGGGTGAAAAATGAAGAAAACCGACTTGAGACACAAGAATATGGGTCTACAATAATGGTCAGCAGCACTGAAGTACTTTAATCTTGTAATGCATGCTTCCAACAGTCCAAAATTCGAATTTATGATATAGAAAAGAGGTAGCTCTGGCAGAAAGCAGCAAGAACCCCAAATGAGTCGAGTTGACCCGAAATGCACACTCTCATCATTTTGTTTGATAACTGCACTCATTTCAGCTTGCTGCCAGATCGCCGCTGGTCTTTAAGGCCAATTAAACTCAGTATATTTTACCACGGTCAAATTCTACCAAATCTGCCAACTGCCAAACTATTCTTCAAGACCGAATCTCAAACAAAATCTTCTCTATCCAATAATAGAAATACGTACACCCCGTTAATGTTAAGACATCATGATTTTGATTGCAAGACAGTCACTCCCGTCTGGGCCACCTCTGGGTTCTGTCAATCATGGTTAGTGCTTAACTTTATCCTTTGTTTCTTGTGTATTCTTGCCGATAATTTTCAGACGCGTGACGGTCTTACATGAATTGATGATCGACCCCTCTTTTCTTATTGGATGAAACCCTTGAGAAAAAATGAGCATTCATGCCATGAGCCAAAGTGTCATTATTTCCAATAGTCATAACATGCGACAGGAAAACAGGAGCGTTGATTTTATTTACAATTCATCAAGTTCTTTTGTCTTTCAAGGAAGAGAAGGAAGGTAGGTCTTTATATTCGAATCTTAATCGCGACCCTGCCCCTATTGTGCACCACGCCCACATAAGTGGTAGTCTAAAATCTGGTGCTCGCATTTTTTTTTCAGTTTTCCTTCTACCGTGTCTACCTTGCAGTTTCCCACTCTCTCTACGATAAATTTACATTCATGAAAAACTATACTAGAGATCATTGAGACATATAAGTTTAAGAATATTTACACTTCAATACTGACTGTCGTCGTGGTCTTTAGTAATCGTGTTATCCGTATCCCGTTGAAACGTAACATTATACGAATACATTTCAGCAGGTGGAAGATACGGTGAGTTCTTGTCGGGTCTAAGCCTTGAAAAAAGACTACATGTTTATCCACGTAAAATGTTATAAAACGCGACAGCAGACGACCAAAAGCTCACAGAGACGCGCTTCTCTACAGGCTCGTAGGAGGTGGATGCCCAGTGTCCTCGCCTAGCCATTTTCCTGCCGCTGGAGATAGGCTTCTCCATCCGATACTTCGTCATCTCTGCTGATCAAGCTTTCTGACGAAAGGCCAGCAACAAACCTATGATAGGTAATTCTAATTTCTAATTTCAAAACAATGGCAACATTTTATTTGTTCTTTCCTTTTTCACAATCGTCTGCGTCACAGTGTATCTGATTCATGTTGTGCGAGATTTTTTAGGTGATCCGAATACTAGTATCTTCTCGAATCACACTCTGTATCTGTACTGATTCTTTCTTTATTTATGTGATCTCCTTTATTTCTTTTTCCTCAAGTCTTGTGCAGAGGTTAACTAATAAATTCCTTCGACTACATGTATCAGTTTCACCTGACACCGTATGTGTATCATGTCCCAAAGACGACAGGTCTAATTCATTTTTGTTTTTGTTTTGTTTTATTTTGTTGTTGTTTTTTTGCTTGTTTACTCTGTAGGTATCATTTTATGTTTTTTTTTTTTGTAATGGGGCTATGCACTCCTGGTCTTGAATAAATGCGAAGAGTTTGAATGCAATAACTGATAAACGCTGCTTTCACATTTTTTTTAAAGTAACTCGAAGTAAGTGAAATCTTCTCAGTGATGCTGCACTTGTTCCATATCAAAAAAGTATATATTGTTTGAAGATATTTTTTAAATTATTACATATATCTTCATTTTTATTTCCTTTGTTTTCTCAGCAGCTTAATCTCAAATACTTCAAATTGGTATAAAATTGATATTGCTGATTTTACATTTAAACTCTTCATAAAATGTGTTTTCGTATTTGAGTATTCCATCATTATCCTCAACCTATTGACGCACTTCGATTCTGTTGACTGCTATACTAAAATATTGTTTCAAAGTGTAATGTGATCCGTCATTTCGAAAGTCTGATTTTGTTATTTCGAAAATCTCGGAATGCAGGGATATTTTACATTTTGTTAGCTATATTTTATACTACATTACCAGTGTATTCGCTTGGGGAGGCCAAACCGTAGTACAAAGTCATTGAAAAGCTTGTCAGCTGCCGTCTTCGCGCTCTTGTTTGAGGTTGCGTAAGCCTGTGCAAATCTGGTATAGTGATCTACAATGACCAATATGTACTCCTGTCCGCCGACACTCTTCTCTAGGTGGAGGAAATCTAAAGACACCAGTTCAAAAGGCTGAGATGCAATGATCGGATTGAGCGGTGCTTTCGTTCTCCTTACTGGTTTCTTGTCTTTGATGCATGAACATGTGCGTCCTATGTACTGCTCAACGTCTCGTTGCATATGAGGCCAGTAAAACCGATCCCTGAGGAGAGAGAGTACACGGTCTGAGCCTTGGTGCCCCATGTTGTCATGTAGTTGTTGCAGAACTAGTTGGTGGTAACACTTGGGTAGTAGCATTTGACAGCGGTTGGCAGTTTTTCGAACTAGGACGCTATCTTCGCCAACATGCAACTGTTTCCATTCATGCAACAGACGTCGAGAGCAGGGATGCATGTCTTTCTGGGCTTCTCGGCTTGGGAACTTGTCTTGAAGTTTAGCTTGTAGGACTGGTCTGATTGCTTGGTCTTGTTCTTGTGCTGTTCGAATTGTTTCGCTGGTCAAGATTGGTGGTGTCTCGGGACTTCCTACTTCGCTCTCCCCTCCAATGCCAGTGGACAGGGCGTGAACGAAAACTGCCTCCGTCCCTTGTTGTTGCACTGCAGCATACATTGCTGTGACTGTGTCGGGGGAGACCTCCTTCGTGCACATCTGCTGGTATTCTGCCAAGTCCACTGGTAACCTAGAAAGCGTATCTGCCACTTGGTTCTTCTTTCCAGGGAGATATTTCACCGAAAAGTTGAAGTCAGCAAGCTCCGAGACCCACCTCTGTCCAGTTGCGTTTAGCCTTGCTGTGGTCATGATGTAAGTCAGGGGGTTGTTGTCTGTGAAAATGGTAAAGCTAGGGGCATAAAACAAATAATCTCTGAAATAGATTAGTTTAAGAATGATAGCCACCAATTCACGGTTATGAGAAAGTCGACTTGTAGAGTAGATATCATGAATTTGGAAACCTTGAGAGAATAGGCAAACTTATTCATGTTATTTGTTACGTTTTTGAAAACTCAGAGAATGTTGGGGAAGTGAATTATGTTGCCAAAAACAATTGTTCTTTAGCGGGAACATGTTCCTTCTGTCTATATTTTAGGATATAAACATGATAAAACTAATTTAGACACGTTTCTCTTTGGAATCTGTCTCCATCTTGATGTCAGTTGTCAGTAGTCCGATCTTTTCGACTTCTTCATCTTAACCTCACACTTCATAGGGGTATGAAAAAAATCACTTGGTAAATGTTCCAAATAAATCGAAAGTTTTCAAATGTTTCAAACTGTTTCCCGATGAAATTGACAGGCGATGAAAGCAAACGAACTTTGCTTTTTAAATCAGAAAATAGTGTCTGAAAATAATGTTCACCAAAGTCATTCTGTATTTTTTTAGCAAATATCTGCGACTTCTTTTCGGGGTCATAATGTGACGAGTCACTTCTCACGATTACTGTAAGAAGATTATTATACTCTAAAAACTGCAAATAGTGTTTTCAACAATAAGCGTTAAATTATCAAAGAGAATATAGTTATTGATTTGAACGGTTTTTTCATCTACACGTAAGATATCCTTCATTGACTGACAAATTATTTATCATTTAATCATGTTCAAATGAACTAGTTTTTATGGAATGCGTTTTTTTTTCATTAATGGATGATAATAATGAAAGCATTTCTGACGAACTAATTATATGAGCAATACTATAGTGGAGTGGCAGATTTGCTTTATACGTAGTTCATTTATTTCATTAAATCGTCTAAATTCTTCATATTCATTCACATTATTTTAAATCCCTGTCTTCTCGTCTTGCTATGTCAACCCGGTACGATTACTTGTAATGAATTGCAGTCTGAATGTCTCTTGTACTTGGGTCATTATCATAATGTTCAAGGTAATAGTCCATTCGACAACCAGTCACAATACTAGTGAAACTGTGATCAAAATTTGATGAAAATGTGAAGGACAGTTCAGAAGTTGTGAATTTTCGGAAATCTTTTGTAAAACTTCTTGGGTTTGTTTTATTAAATTTGTATTACATTATCAATGATATGTGTTCATAAGATTTTAATGTTTCTTAATTACCAGCCTGATTTTTACAGGTCCAAAACTTCCCTTAAAGCGCAACTCTTCTTATATAAATGCATAACGCAGTTCTGCAGCCATCAATAGGTGAACGAGCAACGAAGATGGAAAGACTCCTGCTAAAGTTATTGGCAGTCTTCGTGCTGGCTGTCTCGGCCACGGCCCTCACCACTCCCCATGGGCTCAATTACCTGGGCGTGGGTTATGACATCCTAAAGGGCAATCCGGAGGGAGGAGACCTTGCCACGGGAGGTGTCGACCCGGGCCTTTACATTTCCCATCGCGTCTTCGAACTCACCTACGACAGCGGCAAGAAGTCGAGTGACGGACTCTACGACATCCCGGACGAAGCCATATTCATTCATCGAAGCAGCGCCGCCAGATCCACGTCGAAAAAGACGTTCAGCGGGACCGCCAGCTACGTGGATAAACTCTCCACGCAGGTATCACTCTCCGGTAAGTTTTCAGTTTGTATTATATTTCCATCTGTACAAAAACCAGGGTACAAATGAAATCATTTCTAGAAAATCAATCATTTTCCCATCATATTGTGAACAAGAGCAGAAACGGACAGAAACTTTTAATGACTGGCAGTGTAATTGTTTATTTAAGCAGATGCCTTTTTATATTGATCGTGAAACTGCTGCAGATGTTGATTTACATGAGGTCTAGAGGTCATATGACACAAAGAAATTTGCCTACTACTCAAGATGTACGAGGTAACGGTCTAAGAATTGCACATTTAAATGTCAATAGTCTTTTAAAACATATAGATGAAGTTAGAGCGTTTGTGACGTCAAACGGTACACATTTACTCACTCTAAATGAAACTAAAATTTATTTATTTATTTTTTATTATGAACTCAATATAGAAAATTATTCACTGGTGCGAAAAGATAGAACTCGTCAAGGTGGAGGATTTGCGATATTATGTTCATAAGTCGATTCATTTTGAGAACCTTATACATAAAAGTTTGAACGAGTTAGAATGATTGCAGTAAAGGTTTATTTGAAGCGTTCAAAGGCAATGGTGTTCACTACTTTTGTAATATCGGTGTCTTTGATCTTTATGAAAATGTCCTTAGTTATGTAGACAGTTTAGGTTGTGATACAGTCCTGGTAGGGGATGTAAACTGTGATTTACTGTCCCAGCCTTTATCTGGTATCACCAAAAGGTATATTGATCTTGATAATACGTAGCGTTGTCACAGATAAATTGCACTGAACCGACCCGGATAACTAATCTTTCCGCTACTTTAGTTGATCACATTGTAACTAATAATCCCAAAAAGGTGAAGAGCTTTGATGTAATTCACAACGGAATGAGTGATCATTCGATTAGTACTATGAAGTCTGATATTTTATGTTCTTCAAGAACTATAAATTTCAGAAGCCGGAAAAATGTAAACATTAGTGACTTCAGAATTGATATTCAAAACCAACCGTGGGAAAAGATTAGAGAATCTGAGTCTATCGACGAGGCTGTGGATGGCACTACGGCAGAATTTGTTTTTTAAATGCTATCGAAAAACATATGCCTGAACGGTTTAAAAAAAAAATACAAGATAATTTTTCACCTTGGATGACTTCTGATATTTACAGACTTATGAAGAAGAGAGATAAAGCTAAAAAGAAAGCATATAAATGTAAAGATGAAAATATGATGAAAGAGTATCGAAAGTTACGAAATAAAGTTACAGCGGAAGTTCGGAAAGCAAAGAAAAAATATTATGTTGATAAATTCTCCCAAAATAGTAAAAATTCCAGATCTATTTGGAGTTTGTTGAAATCTATTATACCAAATAAGAAATCTGATAGCTCAGTCCACGTGAATTCTGATAATCTTATTGAAACTGCTGATCAATTTAATGATTTTTTCGCCACAGTGGAAAGTACTTTAGCAGAACAAATTCCTGATGCACCTTTTATTCACAATGAAGCTAGCTCTGTTAATGATATAGTTGAATTTACTTCAGTTAAGGATAGTGAAGTTTGTAAAATTATTCGTAAGTTGAAAGAGGTTAAATCCATTGGATTTGATAAGATATCTGTTTATATGCTGAAATTATGCGCTTTTGAAATATCACATAGCATTGCTGATTTGATTAATCTGTCTCTGCTAAGTGGTAAGTTTCCCAAGCCATGGAAAAGGGCAAAAATCATTTCAATTCATAAAAATGGGCATAAAGATTATCCCTCAAATTATCGACCTATTTCAATTTTGTCATTGTGTTTCAAAAATTCTCGAACGTGTTGTTCAAAGACAGATGTTAGCTTATTTGCACAAAAACAATATTCTGACGTCTGTGCATTCTGGTTTTAGACCACAACACTCAACTATTACTACCCTTATGAAAGTCACGGATGATTGGCTCCATGTAATTGATAGAAATGAAGTGCACTGGAGCTGTTTTTGTCGACCTCAGAAAAGCTTTCGACACAGTGAACTGTGATATACTAATGAAGAAGCTAAAGGAAATAGGCATTAATGGCACCCCCGGAGCTTGGCTGAGAAGTTATTTGACGGACAGAGTCTGCCAAACAGTGGTCAACTCCTCCGAATCTGATACAACGTGCGGGGTCCTTCAAGGGTCTCTTCTAGGACCACTGCTCTTTATAATCTATAAATCAACGATTTGGTACAATATGTCAAAGTATGTAAAGTGCAACTATATGCTGATGATACCGTTTTATATTTTTCTCATTCTCCAGTATCCAACATTGAACTTGTTCTTAATATGGGCTTAGAAAATGTGTATAACTGGATGTGTCAAAATAAGTTAAGTGTGAACTGTCAGAAAACTGTATGCATGTTAATTGGAAGCAACCGCATGATGTCCAAACCAAATGTTTTACGAGTCTCGTTACACAACCCCCCTCTGAATCAAGTACGTGTTTTTAAATACTTAGGTCTGTGGTGTGACGAAAATTTAAATTGGAAATATCATATTGAAAGTGTATGCTGATGAATATTGGAAAGATGGTAGGTTTTCTCGGTAGACTAAGACACTCTGTAAGTGAATCGATTATGAAATTAATTTATAAGTCATTGATTCTTCCTCACTTTGATTATGAAGACATTATATGGGTCATCGTTTAAGAAACACCTAGATAAGTTACAAAAATTACAGAATAGGGCCGGCCGAATTATATTAAGATTACAACCCGATTCTCATGTTTCTCTTCTCGAAATGCACAACGCTTTAAATTGGAAACTCTTTGACCAAAGAAGGTAGCATCACTCCCATACCTTTATGTATAAGATAATGAATGATTTAACCCCTTCTTATTTAAAAGATGAATTTGAAATTGTAACTCATTCCTACCCCTCCCGTTTTGAACAAAGATTAAGACTTCCCAAACCTAGAACTGAATATTTGAAGAAATCAGTTAAATATAAATATGCTAAGGAATATAATGACCTTCCCATGGATATTAAAATCTTTCCCATAATTGCAGTGTTCATTATATATTTAATTCTGAAATAAGTTTGTTTAAGGTCACTGCCCCGTTTATTTAATTTCTTTCTTTTTGTTGATGGAAAAGAGTTATTACAGAATTATTTGAATTAGTACAGGTTATTGAAAGTTATGATTTATTGTTTTCCCCTCCCTTTCCTTTGTATCCTTTTCTTTTGCTATTCGCTATTCGATGTTGTTGTTGTTGCTTTTCTTTCTCTCAACTTATGTATTTCATAATTTCACATTGTATTTGTATAAATTCCATGTTCTGGACCCCATGGAAGACCAGCGATGAATATGGGCCATCCAGCCGTTGTTGATTTTATACGGAAAATCATTCACTCAATCAATCAATCAAAAAGAGCACTCAGAAAGTATAGATATAATTACGTGTATAATGTACGGGCATACATTTCATCGTATATAAAATAAATAATAAGGTGGAGGCAACCACTAGCGACTTGCTTGACTATAGCTGCACTAACGGCCCTAATTGTATAAGTATACTTCCAAGTTTTGCAGCAATTGCCGTTCACTTGAATTTTGCCGCAAACGATCAGATGGACAAAAAAGCACTGTTTACAATGTGCTTTTATTCTTTATGTTTACCTCATCAGTTTTCAAATGCTCTGACTGTACATAGATAGAGTTTGGATGTACAAAGCATATTGTTTTTCGAATCATCCGCGTCTTTTAATTTCCGCCTTTCAGTATCACAGATTGAATCTGTTATATTTGTTTATTTATAAGTTCTTAGAATTGATCTCAATGGTGGATTTGTCTCATGTCAAATGAGGAGTTTTACTGCAAAGTAAAGCCAGGCATCTTTGTTCGACGTTTCAAAGAAAGTCCATCATTAGATGGACCCTCCTGAAAACAAAGAAACCAGTAAGCCATGATGGCAATATTTACTGAGTGAGGCTTATCCAGCCGCTTTCAACATTGTATCATTTTTATATTTGTATATGTTTGATTGATTGTGACGGGAACAAATAAACAACAAACAAGATGGAGCAAAATCAAACTTTTTCTCATAAGAATAATACCTCTCTTGAAATATAACAAGCAATATTCTAGAAATTATGATTAAGATATCCCACATTATTTTATCATTTTCTTTGGTTTTTTTTAGCAGCTTTAATCACAAGAATGGGATTAACTAGTTTTGAGATAAACCTCTTCAAATGTAAGCAGGGTAAAGTTAGTGATTTCTATTGTCACTCATTTCTATTCTTTTGCAGTCGAGAGTGAAATTTTCTTCGCCGATGTCAAGTTTGCTGCCAGTCATCGTAAGTATACTATTCAATTTCAATTCAATTTCAATTTTATTTCCATTTCCAATTAATAAACAGGGAAAATTATATACAATACATTTAAAGAATATATTTGTAACAATTTCAAAGAAAAACGTACAAGTGGTTACGAGTAACAACAGAATTTCCTTTCTAAGGTATATACATATACATAATACAAAGATTAGAATGGAAATGGAGGGTCCCACTAAAAAGCAAAGCTTGTAGGGTATGGACCCTCAGAAAATACGTACACAAGATCAAAGAAACCAATGTCAACTGACATGAAATTAACTTAGGAAGGAAAAAGAAAGAGAAAAAAAAAAGGAAAAAGAAGAAAAAGGGGGAAATGAGACAATGGTACAATACACGCCATCGTGGACACAAGCATACTGTACCTCATGATGTAAATGCAATAATAAAACGATAAAACGCTCCCTGGTTTGATATTGCGATTGATTGGGTGCATATACCGGTATGAATGCATAGCAACGGATACAAAAAAAAGAGAAAGAGAATAGACTCACTGTTGTCTGGTACAATAAAAGAAATATCTGAGGTAAACTTATCTTTAGACAGATTATTTTCCTTAAAAGATGATTTCTGTGTGATATCTAAATATCTAACGATAAATACGTTGCTAAATATCTAAAGATATTTAGCAACTGATAGATAGCAAATTATCAAACAATATCGATGACTGCGATACTTATAGCGCTGATGCAGCACCCTCTCACTGAAATATAACTATAAAACTATATAAAAAAAGTATCTAACATACAGTGTATCACAAAACCAAACAAAAAAAAAAGCACTTAAAGAGTAAAAATAGTTGAAACATAATTTGTCTTGAGCTTTTTCATATTTTCTGAAAAAGTAATTCTTCTTCAATATTCTGAGGTTTGGGATCATAAAACGAATGGAAAATTGTGTTTTTAGAAGTATTCTTGGAAAACTTGTTTTGCATAAGAGTGTAATCATGAATTGCATAAGAGTGAATACTCGTTTTATGTTCTGTTTCCCGAGGATATGTCAAATTGTCTCGTTGCATTATTACTATAATCATCACGACTCACGAGGGGACTGCATTCTACAAGCTTGGCTTTTTAGCAGTCTCCTCCATTTTCGACCTTTTCTTTGTTATGATTCAGTCACATTTTGTCCATGTATTTCTTCAACAAGTATGTTTATTGATTCATGTAAACAAATGACGTGTATCTAAATTTCATTTGGAAATGTAAAAGTGACATTGTACTTAATTTGTTTATATGAAATTGTCATATTATATGCTTTGGCCGGAAATGAAATAAAAATGAAATGAAATGAAAGGAAATCATGGTAATGAGGTATGTTTTACAGACCTCTTTTCATTTCTTATCAATCCTTTCACAATCTTCACTGTCAACTCTTAACAATTTTTGAAAGGATGATGCTTCTGCTTCGAAATTTGGTTAGTTTACTATTCGTTTAGATTATTTCTTTATCAAAAAAAAAATCACACACCCGTCCACACGGACGGCCGGCCTGAAGATGCCTATGAGTGATAGTAACACAATATATGTATATATATATAAACTTATGCATGGACTCATCTTGGGTATATAAATCCTAGTTACCCCCGGAAGTGCCTGAAATTAATGAGTTAAATCGTATATCAATGTAAGAATGCAGGACTTGGGTCATTCTTACATTTATGTAATAGCGCCCTCTCTCATCCTTCTCTCATCTCTATATAGCAGAATATCATGTATATGAATCAAAGACCGACCCAAGTTCATGTGAATCAAAGAACGACCCAAGTCCACCACACAAAATGGCCTCTCCACAATTAATGTAAATATTAATTGTCATAATAATATATGTTGACAGCACAGTGAATCTGATGACATTAAATAAAGGAATTTTTGGTCAATAGGCAACTGAGGAAAAGTAGGATCTCTTTCTGATATAGGCCTAATACTGAATAATTGTGATCTGAAATCATCATACGCAAAACAAATCATAAAGTAATGAAACTCATCTTCTACATCACGTGCACCGGAATTACAAATAATTCAAAATCTTTCATCGTATGGGACATTTTTGTAACGTCCGAATTTAAGGGCAATAGGGGCACAACCACTTCTGAACAGAGCTAATGCTCACCTATTTGATCTATTCTGACACTGAATAACATATCTAGAGGTATTCAAAGAGTGTTTGAAATTAAGATAAGTTCTGAGTTTGTTTGTGGATGGGGGAACCCTTCTTCTATCATCAAACGTGAGCATTTCCACTTATTTTCAACAAATGATTTACATGCTATGGATACGATGCTCACAGAATTTTGTGTCCTAACATGCAAGCTCAGCCAAAGTTTCAACATGCATTGGTCATAACAATTTTGCAAATTGGGGATATTGTTTGACCTTATAACACCAATTTTTAACACCATTACTTGCCAGGGATTTAGACCACAAGAAAATTTTCCAGGGTAATGGTCAGGTCACACCAAAGCCTAGCAATTGTTTGACACTGATAGAAGATGGGGGTTCCCAACCCATATCACCCATAACTGCATCATTAGAGGTATATTTCCCCATTCCAAGAAAGAAACGACATGATCTATAAAAAAAAAAAACAACTATTAATGGATGAATATTCATATAAGCCCCAAGTACCGCTTGCATATTGCAAAATGGGCAAAATTATGCATCGTACAATTTTTTTTTGTAGGTCATAAACAAAGAACCACCAATCAATTCAAATTTACTAATAACCACTCCGAGGGCTGTAGTAACGGATTGAGCCAATATTTTGGTGCCTTTTTGTAAACTTGGAAATTCATCAAACCACAATTCAAGATATCTATACAAGTCAACAGTATCAAGCTTTTGACCATTACAATAAAATATAGATGTGGTTTTTGCTTTGACTTTCATCCTGAAGTGTACAATTTGGTTTTTAAAAGTATTAGATTCGATCCTCCACTTTTAATATGAGTAATTGATATTCAAGTGATGTTCATAAAAATACAATAGTTGTCTTAGCCCTATATAGCAAAGCCACCATACACGGCATGTCAATGGCAAGGAGATCTCAGTTCTTAAGGTGATTTGGCAGACACTATGGTTTTCTTACACTCCGACGTACAGACGTATGATATTTTTGGGAAAAAAAAGAGACAGATAGCGAAATTTGTGGCCCCAACAGTTTTTGCTGAAATTTTAATTGAACGAGTAATGACATTTATACTAAGTGTTTCAAAAAACATTTCCCACTTTTGATCATTGATAATTCAACAACTATTCATCCGATAAAACTGTCATTGATATGAGTAATAGCTGAAAAGTGTACAATTTTGTTGAAGGTAATTTGAATGTGAAAGCACAAATCAATTTTATTAAATCTAAGATTGATTTTGGGGTAAGGTTTCAGATTTGGATCACATTTTCTCCCTCTGTACAAAAATTGAACTTTGCACAGGAACCAATGATGTGTATGTGAGTGTGTGCTGACAATGCCTGAACCACCTGTTGACTAGGCGTCAGTCTCGCGCTTCCAGCCACATGAATGCTTAATCAATGATTCATGTGGATTGCCCTGGGCACTGCTAGTCTGAATTCATGCACGGTAAAGGGTGAAATATATGCACATGGAAAAGGTAAGCACATGTTTCCATGTGCTTGCAAACACCTCATTTCATTCCAGCTGGCAATCATTTTGACATTTTGCTTCACATTTCACTAAATTTGGGAGATAAATAAGCATAAACTTTCTAAAGTTCCTCACTTTGATTCAACTATCTACTAGTTAAATAGTCTGACAATTTTTTTGCTTTTCGATAAAAAGAGATCCTTTTTGGGAAAGAGTTGAGCAGCATTTATCATTGGGGTGATTTGTTTCACAGTAGATTAATTTAAGGCTCCATATACTCAAGTGTATACTCTAATTTATTTTCTTTGCTTCCTGTCACCATGTTTACGAAAGAACAGAAGGTAATCATTGTGATTTCGGTGTTTTTTTTTTTTGTTTGTTTGTTTTTGTTTTTTGTTGAAGTAATAGGGAGAACACTGTCACGACTCGATGACAGTATCGGCAGGCGTTTGACTTTACACAGATACTGCCAGAGGCTGAATAAAGACTAGTTGTGATAGTGGAATTTCTCATGAATAAATAATGAAGCATTCAAACCCTGGCCATTGTTCAGGACCATTGTCAGGGTGTTAACCACACACTCCCATACACACCCATTGACCCCTGTGCAAAGTGAAATTTTGTACAGAGGGTTGAAAATAGAGCAGAATCTGGAATCTAACTGTGAAATTAATCATTGATTTCATGAAACTAATTTATGCTTTTCATATTCAAACCACCTCCAACCAAATTGTACACTATTCAGCTATCACTCATATCAATGACAATGTTATCTGATGTATAATTTTTTAATTATCAAAAATCAAAAGTGGGAGATGTTTTTAAAAACACCTAGTACACACACACACACACACACACACATACATATATATATATATATATATATATATATATATATATATATGTATATATATACATACGATAGCGTGTACCGGGATAGATATACGGATATAAAAGACGAGAAAGTAAACAATACATTCGAAGCAACAAAGACTGTGATTGTAATTGTTGTCATGTTCACCTCAATCAGTATTAACAAAAAACAACAACTGTAACCAAAACAAAAGTTCCCAAACTTGATATTTCGTACAATTAAAACGATGCCCTTTTACTATATGAATACTACACAACTCCCCCTATACACTCAAATTACCTTCAGAGTACGAGCAAGTGAAGGAAAGCACGACGGAATCAGGGTATGTCTACTCTTCTGAGGAGACCGTGGAAAACCTCGGCCGCGCCCGCCTAGTCACCGAGCTCGCTGAAAACCAGAACTACCCTTTGACGCAAGAGTTTGTCATTACCGTTTGCAACCTCCCAGCTGAGTACGAGGAAAGAGCCTACATGAACTTTCTCAGCGACTGGGAACGGTGGGACAACTTTTTCCGGTCATATCTATACTCGTTCACATTCAAACAAATCAAATCGTGCAAAGTATTTCAGACGTGTAACTTCCTATGTACAATAATTCACCTAGTCTACATGCTCAAGTTCAAATCATTTGTATTAATTTTTTTTTTTCGCGTGTGTTTTAGCTATTCCCTGATGTGCTTCGTTAAGTTGGTTGGAGAGGCCCAAGGGCCATGGTGATTTTGATCGCTTTTTTCCAACCTGGCAACTTATGGAAGCGCACCAAGGAAAGCCTAGCATCTTGTACCCTCGTATGTCGCTAGTTTTGTTTGTTTGTCTGCTATCCCTGGTAGTCTTGCAAATACCGAATGAATAATGATAGTAATAGTAATAGTAATAATGATTAAATGCTATTCATGCTAATATCATGAAAATAATAATAATAATAATAATAATAATAATAATAATAATAATAATAATGATAATAATAATAATAGTAATTATTATTATTATTATTATTATTATTATTATTATTGTTGTTATTATATCATTAGTATTATTATTACTTGAATTTGTAGTAACTGATTACAATTGAATGGAGTAAAGAACTCCAATTTTGTTTTCTTTGGTTTGATTTGTCTGGCTTTATTTTTGCGTTTCACTCTGGTAAACCATTAACACAAACAATTCAATAAAATCAAAACAGCTAGATACAGTATGTGTACATGCATGTAAATAAAGAAATTGTACAAAATAATGAATTACGATAGACAAAAATACACGCAAGCGAGTATAATGACGATTGAATAAAGGGAATTAGCATGCTAATTTTCAATGCGAAGTAATAAATGTATATGTATACGAAAAATGAATGAATTGATACCGGTAAGTAGGTGAGAGAAAATCCTTTTACAAGGAGAAAATATAGGTACATGCATGACATGTGTACTTGGTAGATAATGTCCAGTTCGCACTTATTGGTATATAGAGTTATAGACCAAGTATTACATGTTTGATTCAGAAACAGTAAAATTTTCTTGATGTTGGAAATTTGGTTGGAAGTAAAAATAGTGCAACCTCATAGAGCCTCTATAAAAAAAAAACACGTAATTATGTGGTGTTATGAATAGATGCTTCCTCAACCCAGATTTTGTTCGATTTTTTTTGAAATAAAATGTAGAGATTTATGCTAATTTCCTAATTACTGACACCCATCTTTCCAGCACATCGTTGAGCAGGTCGACCTGGGCACCCGCGATGTGAAAACCTACCGTGAGACTCGGTCGAAGTTTGTATCGGACATAGCAACCAGTGTAAGTTGTCAATATTAAATGAATGGATGAATCAGTCAGTTTGGAGTTAACGCATTAATGTGTGCACATTGGTACAAACGACCTTTCTTTTTTCTCAGTGGTTAAAGCATTTCGCTCGTTTCCAAAGCGAAATAGTGCAAAGTTTGTGGAATCCATTAATCCCGTTCGAACAAAGGATGAACGTGAGTGACCTGGGCCTGTTTCCATAAAACTTGTCATCAGTGACAAGTTGTCATAGATGTGACAAGCTACTGAAAATCCTTGCAGCTGATTGGCTGAGAGCAAATTTGTCATAGAAATGTGGCAGTTGTCAGTGATGACAAGTTTTATGAAACGGGCCCCTGGCGACCAGAAGGGTCAGTCATACCTGGGAAGCATCCATTTTTTTTTTTTTCGCATTGACTGTATTAAGAATTCAGTGGTATTCTGTTATTAGTTTGACCCAAATACCAGGCTCTATGTCAGGTTGATGTACGCATATATAGCTAGCAAAGTGGAACCTCGATATATGGCTTGTTCTTTGTTACATTTCTTAATAGTATAAATTTTGCCAAATTGTTTAAATGATTACAAAGATATTTTATCATTACAAAGTCGAAAAGGAAAAAAATAATGTGTATAGCGTTTGAGGGCTGAAATAAACAGTATTGTAGGTTCCAAATGTCATTTGAATTAGATTCAATCATTAACAATTTTATTTCCATCCAACGTAAGACTAAAACAAAATAAAATGCATACCTTTCACATATCATATGTATTGTTTATCAATTTGTGTGGGATACATAGACCCTGCAGACTTCATCGCTAAAGTCCTGAACAACGATTAACTTTTTTAATCATCCATTGAACTTTTACATTGTCGTCTTTCTTTGTCTGTATTAGCTATATCTTCTCGAATCTGCAACTTTTAACTTTTGCCACAAATGCCACAACGTTCTGTCACGAGCATGACAAGTGCAGAAGTTATATCCTAACATGTCGATTTTATGGCCCTCCATGCATTTTGAACAAATGCATTCAGTCGAACCAGTTGTAATGATGCAAAAAGTACTTTCGAAACGTCTTTCCATGGCCTAGACATCAGTTTCGCTTGGGATCGATATCCGATCGATTCCCCCTCCCCCCGTTCTCTCTTTGATTGCTGTCACATCTCTGCATGTCTGACAATCTTTTTAACAGAGTTGTTCACCTCTACCCCCTTAATCTATGATAGTTTAATGTTTCTCGTTTTCATTATATACTTTCGAAAATCTACAGCACGCCGCCGAAATGCAGGTAGATGCAACTTATAAGGTGACGAGTGTATCCCTTTCAGGGAGCGTGGACTCGTATTTGCAAGAGGCTGCATCAGACGAGCATTTGGGCGAAGAGTTTTCCAGCTTCACGATTGGCAGTGCAGACCTCAAAGGTAAAAACGACAACAACATTACTTGTTATCATATATTAGCATGTTTTCTTTCAAAGTTCGCCTCTTTTAGCTGCCAGTAATTAACTTTAACTTTTCCCTCCTTTTTACAGTTCACGTCATGTCTTTGTTTTATAAAATTCGTACACTATGTAGCATATTATAACATAATGATAATCCTCTGCTAAGTCCCTGGTTCAAAATTCCTTATACGTTAAGCGCTATTTTCTTGTTTATTTCAAGCCACGTTTATGTGTCAGACACATCAGGGGGCATTTCATGAAGCATTTTGTCTGACAAAGTTGTCGGACAACTTTGCTCTCAGCCAGTCGGATGCAAGGATTCCAGTAGCTCGTGACAGTTGGTCAGAAAAATATCCGACCAAAACGCCACATGAAATGCCCCTAGGTTTCGAATTGTCTGTCTGTCCGTCGGTGCACAATGTCCTTAATATAGTATTAAAAAAAAACATACACGCGCTCTCACTGGATCACCTTTGTACCTGCCTTATAATGCTCAGTGATCTAGGTATATAGCTCTTTTTTAAAACCAAGTTATGGCCAAAAACACAAATGCCAAGTGTTATCATAATTTGATAGGAAAAGGTCTGGTTTAAAAAAAAAAGAGGAAATGGTCAAACAAACAATAAGTTGGATGGAATCGACAGGGGATGAAGATAAAAATCCAGGTCAAATGTCACATGAAAGGAAAAGTATACTACCCTTCAAAATTGGTCGACACTAGTTATAACTTCTAAGAACAAAAATGACATCATAAAACATCGCGATGATTTTTTAATGAATGGATGATTTTCGGTACAATTTCAAGGAAAAAAAATGATCAAATATATTACAATAATATATAAACCTACGTGAATAAAAATAATTGTACTATTTCTGTCCCCCCCCCTCGTTATACGTGGCTTCGCTGTCTCCACACTGCAATGTGTCATCATTTTGAAAAAATTTTGGTCTGAATGAGATAATGGAACTTGAACTTGAACATTGTTACGTCACCTATATACAGAACCCATCGGCTATAGTTTGATGGGAATGAACGAGATAATGGAGGACTTCTATTGGTCACTGGACTCGGATTATGTGGCCCAAGGACTCTGTGTTGAAGGCTGGCCCAGAGCCGCCATTCGAGCCAATGTATTTACAGCTATGACCAACTACCCCGCATATAACGATGTGATAGCAAGCAGGGGTGAGTTATTCTTCCGGACAACTTGCTCTCAAAAGTATTTCGTCATTCTTCCTTCTTTTATAACTGGTTCATTGTACATTACATTATTCGTTACTTATCATGCTCGCCCTGTTGTGTATTTGTTTGTAGTATCTGATCGATTATTTTTTTATTGTATTGTATAGTTATAGGCCTATGTATTGTTATCTTTGCACAGACATGTTAAAAAACAGCCATAGGCTGATTCTTGCTTCCGTGCTTAAATAAATAAATGAAATGAAATGGGATGGGGCCCATTTCGAAGCACTGCAAGCATAATAGTGGTCTCAAAATACATATCGCATGTAACTCTGTCTCACCAATTCTATACAGGGTGCAGAAAATGAAATTTTGTTTTCAGCCCACAAAAAAAATCAATTTTAATCTAAATTTCAATTTATTTCTAATTCATTTTCGTATTTCTCCATTTAAAGAAATGCGTGAAATATAGAAAAATATGATTATACATAATATCGAGCTTGGGGATTTAAAATGATATTGATGATATCCGAGACCGGTCGGTAACTCAGTCAACAACAGACTTTACAATAAGTATCGTCCTTGATTATTGTTATTATTGTTGTTGTTGTTGTTTGTTTGTTTGTTTTTTTTGTTTTTTTGTTTTTTTTTGGGGGGGGGTTCAAATACTAGGCTTAAGCGAACTCTGTATTTGCTGTATCCAGTGTCATTAGTACTCACAACAGTTACAGACCAGACATTAATCTCTTATAAACTCAGACATGATCATTCCGTAAATTATACCAATATGCCTACCATTCTACCTGCTTCATAACTCTGAAATGAGAAGAACTTTTCACCCCCTTTCACTTAATTTCTCGTACTTTGGATTCCAGTGACGATAGAATTGCAGCACATTAAAATCAGTAAAATCAGGATATGAATGGCCGTTTTTGGGAAACGTATAACGAGTCCGATGGGCCGTGTTATTTGCTAGGCCATTCAATCGTGACTTTGGTGATTACCAGGAAGAGCTAAAGAGTCAGTAAGAGACAGTTACCCATGTCTTCAGTAATACAAAAGCTCTTGATTATCATTCCTCATGTATGAACTGATTAATTCATACTTATGTTATAGATGACCCAATCAAAGTACCGTTGGCATGGCCAAAGGGAACGTACGCACTTCCGGGTAGGGACATCAACGGCCTGGAGAACTGTCCTTCGACGGACCACCTCACTTTTGCATTCGGCAAAAGGTTTCAAAACACGGAGGATAGTGGGAGCAACGTATGCAGCCCCTCGCTCAGGGAACATATGACTAACCGAGTAACATCCAACACCATCGAGCACCCGTTCTGTGTTAAGGAGGTCAGCGAAATCGAGGCCGATACAGTTTGGGAATTCGGAAAGGGCAGTTACTGTATATATAAGAAAGGCGACTGTCCGGAAGGTGCGTGAGTATGACGTCACAGTCTTGAAGTTAATCAGTTGAGAAGAAAAATCTGTAAAAAGCCAGTAAACTGCATTAATTAGTTTACTTGATAGGATACGTTGGGCCTTTTGCTTTTTAATCACGTTGTTAAAGCCACTAAATTTACCATTTGCAGATAACCCCCCCCCCCCTCTTTAATGCTTCAAAGCACTTCTTAAATGTGAGTTGGGGATAGAAATAACTAATGTAAAATTCAATTCAGTACATTATTTATGTTAAGCATTGTTGAATATCTAAAATATGAACAAAAGTCTTGTTAAAATCATTTCTAGAATAAACCGTCGACATTATGGTTTGTTGAGTTAGACATTCATAAAAAACATTACAATCACTTGTATTCATTGTCTAAGCAGCCGCACATTGTTTTTTTAACTCAATTTTGTCGTTCTTGTGTTTGTGTTTACGTGTATATATATATATATATATATATATATATATACACATATATAAATATATATAGGTATATGCACACATATTCATGTATGTCATAACGACACTAATGCAGCCTCTATAGCATTTGGTCATCCCCGCCCACTTCTGACGAGAGTTCTAAGCCATTTTTAGCCTACTGTGCCAAAAATTCCTTTAATTTGCAGGTTTTAGTTTCTCCTACATCAAGTTTGATGACGACGATACGAATAATGGCAACACTCGAACGGGGACTCTCCCCGATGGAGACTTCGACCATAACTCTTCGTTTTATTACTGCTGCCGAAAAGATGGAGATGTCAAGCAGCCCATCGTTCTGCCTGTCGACAAACCTTTCTACCTGTTGGCTAATACCGCAAATTGTCAGAAGGTACGTCATGGTTACGTCATCATGGCTGTAACCATGTACGCGCATGTTTGGGGGGTTTACACCATTATTATTATTTTAGTATTGTTTGGGTCTGTTTTGGAATTTTTGCGAGAAGGCTGCATATATTCGATTCAGCTAGCTTCACACCAAGAGGTTATAGTCCCACAAATTTACCCATCCAACCCCGCACACACACACACACACACACACACACGCACACACACACACACAAACATCATTGAAGCACCTTATGATAGCGTTTCATATGGAAAATAAAAGGTGTCAGTTTCTATACAAAGCAACCAGCGGTATATGAAAACACAGCAATGATTGATCGTCATAGATAGAAATAAAATAAGTCATATCTATTACATGTTGTAGTATTGATTATGACAACAATATTCTTCATTTCTTTGTCTATTTCTGGTTTAATTCTTAATCTCTCTCAAGACTATTTTTTAATTTCTCTAAAGACTATTTGTTTAATTTCTCTAAATTCAAATCTAAATAGATTATTTTTTTTTCTCATTCTACCTTTACTCTATGATGCATGGGAATCCACTTGTTACTCATATTTGGTCTAAGTATCAATTTTCGTATGTTTCATCTAGGTGCTCGGTATGAATGCCACAGCAGAATTCATCGCCGTGAACACAGAGAACTACGACAATTGGGACAGTGTATCTGGCCTTCATCCGTACCCAGGTATAGTTTCCGTTGGCGAGTACAACATCAACATCACGTACTGCTACTACGAACCCGCCTTGCGTGCCGAAGCCAAGCAAGTAGAGACTGAACTCAGGTACATCGGTGACATGAGGTACGACGGGCGAGACTTGGCTGCCTTGCGCCTTCTGGAGGCGCTTGGAATGTAAAAATGGCGCTGGGTTATTAAATGGATGGTAAAGTATTGGTTGAGGGGAGAATTCAGCTTTTATCTTTATGGGAGATATTTAGAAACCACTTTGTTAAGAAGATTACAATTCCAAGAGGAATTCAAAGTATTATTTGATGAAAATCGGCTTTGAAAATGGCTGTGATATCCAAAATCAAAGTAAAACAAAGCGATTCTAATAAAAGATGGGTCTCACCTTTTAGCAGGATTGCTTTGTGTTGAATATTATTCAGCCATGTCAAAATCGATATTCATCAAATTGACTTTGAATTCATTCCAGAATTATATGCTCTTTCATATTTCATAAGAGGTTTCTCATTATCTTTAAAAAAAATCATCAAAAAAAAATAAAAAAAGTTTGAAACCATAACCCCATCTCAACCAAAACTGTGCCATCCCTTTAACCAAGGTTGTCTGGAAACACAAACAAACCTGATATTAGCGAGCTTTAGATCTACAACGCGAACGCCGATACAACGCTTATAAGACCCAAAAATGGTGTTCTGCTCGTGCGCGAGACAGCTGTTTCTTTATTTTTCAACTTGGGAGGCTGCGTCGTCTTAACGTCCCCGTCGCAGATCTAAAGTTCCCTATTTTGACACTGATTGACGCGCATGGACATGGATATAAACTACGACAATTAAGATCAAAGCAGACATCTACATAAGCACACACACACATAGAGAGAGAGAGAGAGAGAGAGAGAGAGAGAGAAACACACACAAATTTCTTCTTTTTTTCCCATTGGTATTTAGTCATTTTCCATGCAAATAATAATCTACAATGCATTGATTATAGAATTGAACTAATATACCTGGATGAAAGTGGTTATATCCTTGCTGTGTACAACTTTTTTTTTTTCACAGACAGTGGAAACACTATTGATGAAATAAACACCTAGCAAAGCGTAACAATAGCATCCACACACATTCACACACAAACGCACATACACCCCCGTTAGATTATGATTATGTTGTCAGCTAATGTTAATTATCAATATTTCTGAGCTCAAAGTATATTTATCTTCTGTATGTGGATGTGGCTGTAAAATTATAAACTCTGAACTTATAACAACCAGTTTTGAATGGACTTGATTTTAGAATTTGAGTGTGATAGGACCTATCAATAACTAAGTCGGCTTAACCCTATGTGTGTGCTTTGAGGGACGGTTATAGCGATGCGTATACTTTCCAAAGCCCTATAAATCAACGTCTATTAACTCGGTGATAGATACTTCAGTTTCATAATTTAGGTGATGCGTATATAACACGTTAAAGCACTGTTTTCTTTATATTGTATTCATAGGTTGATTGACCGATTCTGGATAGCGTTGGTATCATGGTAAAATTTTGAATCGTTTTGCTCTGACGAGTTATCTATATACCTGTACTATATGGGACACAAATGTATTTTATATCAAACAATGTCGAAGGTAGTTCGGATTCTGACCGATTTTTATAGGATTGTATTCTCTAAAAAGATTCACATCAGCACACATATGATATGACTTTGGATCTAGTTTGGTGATGTGTATATATGTACACGTCCAAGTGTTGTTATTCTCTTTTATTCCTGCAAAGGTTAATCGGTTCTTGTATAACGTATGGTTGTTCTCATGGTGAAATTTTAAATTTTTCTTGTGATAGCCTTTTTGTGGTAGACTTTTGTTTTGTGGTAACCTTTTTGTGCAGGGCTTTTGTTTTGTGGTAAACTTTTATATGGCTGTGATTTGGAAATAAATCTATACTTTCTATCCAACAATGTCGAAAATAGTCCAGATATTAACCAATTCTTATCTGAGTGCATGCTGTATTAAGCTTGACATCAGGACACGCCCAAGCTTGGATACATGTGGAATAAACAACACGCTCTAAATTTCCTTTCATTTCATTTCATTTCATTTCATCATGACATCGAATGAACACTCAAACAAATGGAACTAAACATTCCATCAAAACATAAACTATCATCGTATAATGGTGAACGTGCAATATATATATATATATACATATATATATATATATATATATATATATATATATATATAATATAAGTGTGAGTCGAGTGTCTTCAGCTAATGATGAACCCCTGGGTCGTCGCATCTTTTTGGAGTGTGTATGTAAACGAGAGTAATGAGGCGGTAGACGTTGCTTAATCCTCACAAGTGATTTTACTCAAGCTTTCGGGCTTCCTGCCCTTTGTCAAGACTGGGGACAAGATACAAAACATGGATATCATATATACAAATAGAAAATAATAATGATGATCAAAACAATAGCGGAACTGATAACTACAGTGAAAGAGGCAGAGACGACAGGGAATAATATCTGCAAGTTATTATTATGCAAGATTGATGCATATATACACTCCCACCTGTGTAATTATTCCCTGCCGTCTCTGCCTCTTTTTGCCTGCCTCTTTTTTTTTTTGAGTGTTCTGCCTCTATTTGTGTATATGATATCCATGTTTTGTATCTAGTCCCCAGTCTTGACAAAGGGCAGGAAGCCCGAAAGCTTGAGTAAAATCACTTGTGAGGATTAAGCAACGTCTACCGCCTCTTTACTCTCGTTTATATATATACCGGGTGTCCCAAAAAAAGCGGAACGGTGAATTTTCAGTACCTTGCGTTCTAAAAGTGATATATTTTTTGACACCATTAGAAAGAGCATTTTCCGCAAAAGACCATGATACCAAAATCATTAAATTTGGTTCAGTACTTTTTATTCTACGCTAATTTCTGTAAATGCAGTCATTTTCAATTTTTTGCGACTTATGAGATAATAATTTGGGTGCGATACGCGTTCCATACCGTGAATTGTGTCAGCTCGTTGATCCATGTCAACAAAAGATAACGCTTTCATATTGGGCGCGCACACACACACACGCACACACTGTTTTTTCCTGGCCCGTGCCCAATGTGAAAGCTGTATCTTTTGTTGACATGGATCACCGAGCTTACACAGTATTCACCGTATGGATCGCGTGTCGCACTCAAATTATTATCTCATAAGTCGCAAAAATCCGGCGAAATTTGACAATGACTGCATTTTCAGAAATTAGCGTAGAATAAAAAGTACTGAACCAAATTTAATGATTTTGGTATCATAGTCTTCTGCGGAAGATGCTCTTTCTAATGATGTCAAAAGATATATAACTTTTAGACCGCAAGGTACTTAAAATCCACCGTTCCGCTTTTTTTGGGACACCCGGTATATATATATATATATATATATATATATATATATATTTACATATAATATATAACGAGGAATCAAGAAATAAACTAGTAATGCATTATTTCGCATGCATTATTTATTTTCTACGAATAAATTGTTTAATATGTAATTTATTTGATAATTATTTTTGGCGAAATAATGCATTACTAGTTTATTTCTTGATCCTTCGTTATATTGGAGCCAGTACGTGAATTCGCAACATAGATAATTATATATATATATAATATAATATAGTATGATATACAATTTATATATATATTTTTTTCATATATATATGTATATGTATATATATATTATATGTATATTTTCATATATGTATATATGTATATGTATATATAGAGAAAGCTAGAATCAACTACTTCAAAAAATGTATATAACCACAAATTCTAAAACACATTTCATTAAAAGATACTTATTCAAATTAACTACACCAACATCATACTGTAATCAGTAAATTATAACACATATTGCACGTGATTGCTCGCACCCCCCCCCCCCCAATCACAACTAAAATCTGCTTTCTTTCACTGGTGCCCTGATGCGTACAATCAACAACTATTGCACATTAACATAAAAACCCTCTGCACATATTTACGTATATCAAGCAACATGTCTTTCTCCGATGTCCTGTGGAGAGCCTTTTCCCAAGAATTTAATCGCCCTGGGCCAAAAAAAAAAAAAAAAAAAAAAAAGATATCCGCAAACATACCAACAAACAATCAAACGAACAGAAAACTGTATTACGAGTATAATGTGAATGTGTTATGGAGTAAGTTGCCAGGATGGACAATAAAATTATGAAAACAGATGCCGTGCGTTGGCAATATCGAACAACGTGAGATGGTTACTGTTTATTATGTTTATACCCACTTCAATATGTTGCACCTGAATAAAGTTTCCTCGTACAGAAATGCATGGTGTATCATATAGGATATATAGAATATATTTGCAGTCAGAAAATGTGAATTGGTGTCTAAAGTAATCCAGCCGTCATGTATCATCAGGAATGAGGCCTATATACTCTTCATATGACAGGAGCGCTTAGTCGAAACAACTCTCTCCACCCAGTTTATACACGTAAAAATGAAAATTCATTCCTTTGTATATAATTACATCGTGCATGGGATGCATTGTACCATCACTTTCAAATCACAATATAATTGAATAATTGGACCCATTTTCCCTCACACACTGAGTAGGAGAATATGTGAAAATAATGATATCCACTTTAATTCTATCAATTTCGTCCCTTACAATATTTACATGAATAGCACTATAGCTAAAAGGACAAGTAGGTTACTGATAAATCCCAATGTCCATATTTAAGCCATCATAACGGGGTGATCGAGGGGTGGTAAACCATGATAGTTGAATCATGCACAGACATAGCAATAGAACCTGACTCATTACATTACCCATTGATTCATCCTATCTTTTAATTTTGGAAGCCCCCCAGTCATGTTATGGATCACAGTATATACCGATCAGCAGAAGTTATACACAGTGTCTGAAAACATAGGTCTATAATCGGGCCTACGTTTCAGAGATCCAGTTGTATAGAGGCCCTATATAAATAATCGCAATAGACAAGGGATTTCCGAATAGAAATTGCACAAAGATTGAAGAAATTATTAATGAAAATCCAAATTATTCAATTGGATCTGACTTCTACATGAAACATTATAGCCCTACCATGCATTAGTTTAGAATCTTTAGATTGCCCATTTCTAAAGGTATCGGCCTCAGCATAAAAGCCCAGGGGCCCGTTGCATAAAAGTTACTATAGTAACTTTGCCATTCCAATGGTAACTACCATGGTCAGGCGCGCCGGAAGCAGTTTTGGATTGGGGGGGGGGGGGCAAACATTGGAGGGGGCTCAAGATTAGACCACACACACACACACACACACACACGCACACACACACACACACATATATATATATATATATATATATATATATATATATAATGTAAAGTGGCGTACGGTGGGTCGAAACATGGGGGGAACCATAAAGTAATTTTGACGGTCTGTATGCTTGTGCGTGTGTGCGTGAGCAATAATAGGACTACAATACATTGCGGAATGTGATACATTCAACAACGCAGTCATTGAGGAACATTGTAAGTTTTCCTTACATGGATTATGGAATGACGGTGTGAAACGATCGACAAATTATATACTGTCAGCAACATAAGGTGAATGGCATAACAATAAAATGCGAGCGAGCGAAGCGAGCGAGCTTGAAAATTTTGATATTCTACAGTTCCAAAACTGGAGTTTTAATTGTAGCTACATATTTCGCTTTGATATAAATGGGGCACATCGGGCGCAACTGCTGGCAATGATTATTGGCAGCAACATTATAGTAGAGCAGATAAGCCCTCAAAATCACGTGAATTGTGCAAAATTTGACTAAAGCATGAAACTTTCACCAGTGGTAGTACATACCATAAGATTTATTTTAAGATCGGGAGGTAAGTCTGATTTGACCTCTGATGACCTCCAGAGGTCAATGTACTTTAGATATCAGAAAATTGATGTTTTTAGACATTTGCGAATGATATATGTGGTTATGTTGCACTAAACATGCATTTATACCACAGAGAAATCATTTCCAGATTCAACAGAGCACTGACAGGTTTTTACCTTTGACCTCTGATGACCTCCAGAGGTCAATGAACTTTAAATATCAAAATATTGATGTTTGTAGACATTTGTGAATGATATATGTGGTTATGATTCACTAAACATGCATCTATACTTCAGGGAAACCATTTTCTGATTCCACAGAGCATTGACAGGTTTCTTCCTTTGACCTCTGATGACCTTGAGAGGTCAATGACCTCAGAATATCAGAATATTGAAGTATGACATCATTGGTGAAAGGTCAAACATGGTAAAGATGTACAAAACAAGCATATCTGTGTACAATGACATCGTCTTCATATTCCAAGGCACACAGACGAGTTTCTGCCTTTGACCTCTGATGATCTAGAGAGGTCAATGACCTCAAAATATCAGAATAGTTTGGCATCATCAATGGTAAACATGATGATGTTCTAGAGAGCACTCGTAGGCCCTGCTTATTAACGAGCTATTACCGTTCACCTATGAAAATCACACAAGGTCAAATACCTCGAATGAAATGTGAGGATGTTAATATTGATATTGCGATAGTTAATAGTTAATAATTGTTTATAATGTAGGGCTTTACAAACCATGCATTTCTGTTACCAAAAAAGTGGCTACTCATTCCGCAGAACTTTTCAGGTAATTATCTAAGTCGGGTATGTGCACAGAGGAAGGGGTGTCGATCTGTTTTCATGTGGGGGGGGGGGGAACTTGGAAAATATGTAAAAGCATAAGTTCATGGTGCAAAGGAATGAAGCGGAGGGGGAGGGGGAGGATGTGGGTGGGGGATTGGATTTTTGCAGGTTTAGACCTGAAATCAGTGATTCAGTGTAGCTCTTGTTTAATGTGTGCGTCATCACTTATACGGAAGTTGATGGGGTGTGGGCGCATCTCACCTACCCTCCTCCCAAAGACGAAGGTTTTTTTTTTTTTTTTTTTTTTAAGAATCGGATGCATACGTTTTGGGGAATATTTAGAAAATTATGGATCACCAAGGTGTACCAAGTCTATATGGATTGGAACCCAGCAAGCGCAGCGTTGGCGAGGGTAGGGTATTCCACTCCCATTCGAGAGAGCTCTTGTATTTTGAGAAATGAGATTCAACGACCTGGCACACAGGCACTTTTGAAGGAATACCTCGAAATTTTTATCAAAAAGGTGTAGTAAGTCAGCCATCTATGGAGGAAGACCAATCGACAGAAGGATGTGGGTGGAGGTATCCCCCTCCCACATTACGGAGCTTTTGCATTCTTTTGTTTGCAATTCAATGATCTCGTGCCACTCGTGGTTGAACTACCATTTTGAAGGAAAAAAAAGTCCATACCCAAATGTGTAGCCATAATCAATGCATGGAGGAGAGGTTGATACAGCGAGAGGAGGGTATGAAAGGGGCTGTCCCCCAATCCTTCCCATGCGAGGGAGCCTTTGCAGTAAGAATAGAAATGTAAAAAAAATCTAGTATACACATTTATGATGGAATATTTGGGAAATTATCAGTAAAAGGAGTGTACCAAATCTAAGGGTAGAAACCGAGGAGGGATTGTTATTTGAAAGATACACTACCCCCTCCAACAAGAGGAATTTTCTTTAATATGTCGGAACTGAAATTAAAGATCTAGTACACACTTTGTGATGATATAGAACAAAAATGGGACAAAAGCACTGAGCGTATATGGAAGGGGACATAACGAAAGATAGTGTGGGGGAGGGGGTATGCAAAGGAGATTCTGCCTTTTAATCTGGTGCATACTATAGCTGAAATGTTCAGTGACAATTCATTTTCTGTCAAAAAAGTGAAGAAAAAAAATCTCCATCTCAGGAAATACTTGGAGGCAAAGTTTTATGTCCCCACCATTCCCCCTCCCATATTTTCTCGGGAGGCGGGGCAAATGCCTCTTGCCCTCCAAAATGAACAATCGTGCATATATAGGAAAGCCTTTTCATCTTTGGAATTCAAATAAGAATATCTCTGAAAAACATTTTTCATAGAATAAAGGAAATTATCATTCCCCAAAGTATGTTATATCTGTGGAAGGAACCAAGCAGGGGGAAGGAGTCTATCGAAAGGAGATATCCCCTCTCACAGAAGGGAGATTTTGCATTTCAGAATTAGATTTTAACAATCCGATGCACACTTAAAGTGAAACACTTGGCAGTTTTCTGTCTAAAAAGCAAAAAGCAAAAAACAACAACAAAAACTAACAACAACAAAACATAGTCCACATCTCAGAATTTAATGGGGTGGGGGTCAACTATCCCTGCCACCACCCCACCCCTCCTCCAAACTGATGCACCGGTATGTGCATGTGTTTTATTCCACTTGTTGAAAAGAAGAGAGAGTTTTAATAAACAATATTGTTCAGTGGTCGCTATCCCAGTCAAGTAAATTGTTTATCAATAAGGTGATTTCCTTCACCTGTATACCTTAAGATGATGTAGGCCTGGTATTTGCCTTGCACGTTATTACATCTATTTCTTTTGTAGTATTCTCGTTTATATTTTGATGTGAAAGTTGTTTACTTTGCCAAGATTTTATTTGTACATAGAAAAAATAATCCAAGACTGAAAATGAAACTGATACAATATTTAATGATTGACATGATGCACATATTGTGTATTTCTATAGCAATAAAAGTGAGCAATTCAAAAGGCGTGTACTCATTTCACATGAACATTAGCGATGATCCTCTGACCTCTGGAGGATATTTTATGATATTGGATGGCCTTGAGATTAATACAAGGAAATATTGGACGAGCTATGCACAAATATTGGACGAGTCGAAGACGAGTCCAATATTTTGCTTAGCGAGTCCAATATTTCCTTGTATTAATCGAAAATAGGACATTCAATATCATCATTATTATCCTACAGAGGATTTTAGCAAAGAATGTTTTCACTTAGGCCTACCCTTTCTGTCTCCGACTCCGAGTGCTGTTCCTACTGTGTAGTGATCCTGACATGGGGTATGGTACATGTACCGGTACACTCTTCAGTGCAAGTTAATCCACTTCAGTCTCTGATAAAACAGTGATCTATTATCCAAGGTAGCCGTCATGTTACTGTTAGACCGATATCTAGCTAATTTAGACCAGAATTAGATGTATTTGTATCCGAGATCTGAGAAACAATTCACGTCACATCTACCGTAGATCGTGAAAGATCGAATTACTACTACCCACCACAACTAGTCCTACTGTGCTGTATATAACGTACTTGTACACACGTACACGTACGTAAATGTACAGTAACTGTAATATGCATATCGCGCATGCAAATGCAAGCGCAGCGGCGGCGGCCGGCCGGCTACATTATATCGCGCGCGGGCTATCTAGCAGTGCAGTAACGCTGATTATAAAATGGGTTCAAGAATGTAGCCAATAGGAAGCGCTGAAATGAGACACACCTCCTTCCTTTACTTCAGTACAACTGCACTGCCTGTAATCCTATGGTAGATTGCCGATCGTCTGTGCGCGCGGCGGCTCCTTTGATGAATTGCATGCATACGCGTACGCGCTGTCAATCCTGTAAACAACTTCTAGTTCGGGCTGCCGGCCGGCCGGCCTGTCTTCCCTTGTGCATAACATATGTGGCGTACGTACGTATACTGTATGTACTATACGTACACTTTGTACAGTACAGTACTAGTAGACCAAGCGTTATGGGACCGGACGCGTACATGGAGTCACTTTGAAGAGCAAATCCAACGATTTAGCAGGTTAATTCTCACGCCGTTTTCAGAGTATGTTGTCTAGTAGGCCTATATGAGGAGTCTATATCAAGTCTTTAAGGTAAAGGGTGCATATTCTATGTAAAATAAGTAAGTTTTCATGCGGGTGTCCGGAAACCCAACCCCCCATCTAATATACAATGTACTTATACTGTATGTGCGGGACTTCCGCGAGTGCGACGTGCGTAAAAGTTTGGGACGAACATCTTCGGACGTCTTGACCCACAAAGGTACGTGAAAAACGCTGAAAAATGATGTTAGTTTTCGAATTTTCGACCCATTTTATAAAACAAATGATGAACAGGATTATTTCGTGGCGTTAGTAGGCGTAGCTCACTCTCGGGTATTTACAATGTAGTGCAACATGCACTCGGCTTCGCCTCGTGCATGTTTCACAATTGTAAATACCCTCGAGTGCACTACGCCTACACTAACGCACTCTATCCTGTGCATCATTTGTATATTATAAAATGGGTTCAAGAATGTAGCCAATAGGAAGCGCTGAAATGAGACACACCTCCTTCCTTTACTTCAGTACAACTGCACTGCCTGTAATCCTATGGTAGATTGCCGATCGTCTGTGCGCGCGGCGGCTCCTTTGATGAATTGCATGCATACGCGTTCGCGCTGTCAATCCTGTAAACAACTTCTAGTTCGGGCTGCCGGCCGGCCTGTCTTCCCTTGTGCATAACATATGTGGCGTACGTACGTATACTGTACTATACGTACACTTTGTACAGTACAGTAGACCAAGCGTTATGGGACCGGACGCGTACATGGAGTCACTTTGAAGAGCAAATCCAACGATTTAGCAGGTTAATTCTCACGCCGTTTTCAGAGTATGTTGTCTAGTAGGCCTATATGAGGAGTCTATATCAAGTCTTTAAGGTAAAGGGTGCATATTCTATGTAAAATAAGTAAGTTTTCATGCGGGTGTCCGGAAACCCAACCCCCCATTATACTTATACTGTATGTGCGGGACTTCCGCGAGTGCGACGTGCGTAAAAGTTTGGGACGAACATCTTCGGACGTCTTGACCCACAAAGGTACGTGAAAAACGCTGAAAAATTATGTTAGTTTTCGAATTTCGGACCCATTTTATAAAACAAATGATGCACAGGATTATTTCGTGGCGTTAGTGTAGGCGTAGTGCACTCGAGGGTATTTACAATTGTGAAACATGCACGAGGCGAAGCCGAGTGCATGTTGCACTACATTGTAAATACCCTCGAGTGCACTACGCCTACACTAACGCACTCTATCCTGTGCATCATTTGTATAGTATGCAGAGCTGCAGATCAATCGTCGCCTTGCGCCTGCATGCACAAAAAAAAAAAATGCAACTTGTTTTCATCAAACCTAAATTTAACTTCCTGTTATGAAAGTGATATTTTGAAAAATTGTGTAAAAAACAATTTCAACTAATTGATATATGAAATTTGTTTGTATAAACACAGAATTTTAGAAGAAACGATATTCTAGTTAATTCATGATTGACCAATCACAGACGTTTTTACTTCATATTTCAGGTCATCTCGTATATATCTCAACCAATCACGGTGCAGTTTATAAAAAACTTTGGGGAATCCCCTCTTGCCCTCCAATATTTTAAATATTGGTCGCCTCGGCCAAAATTATTGGTCGAGTACAACAAACCTTCTATGTGGGTCGGAGGTTATGAGGTGCGTCAACAAAATAACACTTGTATTTGGGCTCTAAAAATCCTCTGTATGGATAATAATGAAAGATATGCATCAAAATGTAAGAATATTGATGTCTGGTCTCATTGATTTGTAATGGCCAGCTGCTTATGAAATAATAATTATATTTAAAAAAAAGTGCATTTTGTGTGTGTGTGTGTGTGTGTGTGTGTCCAAAATTGTATGCAGAGTATTCCACACAGTTCAATTTTGACTTTCATCTAGGACAATGAGCGATACTTTTTTCTCAACTACACTGTAATATCAAAATCTATTGAAAAAACACGGTGGCGGCTGGGTCTAACACATTATCATTCTTTTTCGTTGGAGATCCATGCGGGATGGTCAAAACAAACATAAAAAAAACAGATATCTCAGACCTAATTGTTATAACAAAGCATCATATCCTCATATACCCAACCCAACCCTCTATGCCCAGACAATGTAAACCACCCCATGGACTTACTTGGAGCTTTAGAATATCCTTTGTCAACAGAGAGAGACATCCAAACCTTTGCAGTGCTGACTAAGATCTGCCATGGAACTGATTGGTATTGGCTCTGCATCATTGACAGCAGATCTCGTTTCCTATTCTCCTCCTCCTTCTTCTTCTTCTTCTTCTTCTTCTTCTTCTTCTTCTTCTTCTTCTTCTTCTTCATTATACTGTGTAATCTTGTGATATTCTGCCATGGAGCCTTTTCTTTATTGGTTAAAGAAGGTATCCAAAGAGCTATATGAAGCAAAAAACAACAAACAAATGCAAAAACAAAAAGAGAGACATATGTATCTTTAATAACAGAGCTGAATATTGAGTATCTATCTCCTGAAGTGTTTCAAAGAGATACAAGAGACAGTGGCCGAGAGTAGCCGCCACCTTTTTTCGGAGTAGGCCTACTTTGTGTTCTTGCAAATGATGCCTGACATTTTTGGTCATTTGCCCTATTTGAAGAATGCAGCAATAGAGCCACAACTTCCTGCGGAGTGGATATTGTGGGGTTCTTGATGCAGAACATCATCGCTGAATTTGCCTGTGCTGTACTTTCTTACAGGGATTGCCATTGTAGTTTTGTTTTGTTTTGCTTTGTTTTGTTTTTCAAGTGTGGCTGTAACACTGCTTGTTTTGCATATGATGGTCATTGCAGCTAAAGAGTGCGTATCTTCTCTGGATCATTCCAAACTTCATGATGTTTCACCTGGGTGAATGGATTCCAGATGATGCATGCATATTCCAGGACAGTCCTGAGCGGCATGGAGTAGCAAAACACCTGAACTTTATGATACTCGTATCTTCGTCTGGAGAGAGTCTTTGGTTGAAGTATAACCTTTTTCAGCTGCTGTGGCGATTTGATTCCAGCTGAGCCTCCTATTGGAACTCCAAAATATTTTGCACAGTCCGCTTTCTCCATGGTTTGCCATGAAGGCTTATCTATTCCCTGGGTAGGTCTCGGATGGCAATAGCTAGTTGCAATACACAGGATTGCTTCATGTGGAATGCATGTTGGGCCTCACAGTATGTCGAAGTTTTCAAGATGGTCCATGATGTCGCAGCTGCGGACTGTATACTCCAGGACCATGAGTCATTCATCGCAGTCATGTACTGTAACAACCCACCAGCTTTACACTGGCCAATACAGGCCCACCAGCTGGAAACTATGCAAATATTGCCCATGAGCTTGACACTTAGGCAAACCAGTCCCATAATGAGTCCGACAAATGGGGGAAAAGATCTATGAGACTTACACTGAATAGATTAAACACTCTGTATATCAGTCTCGTGGGCCTTGTTTTCCTCGAGTGTCGAGATAATGGCCATATTTGCCTATATTTGCTAGTCTTCATAACTAACCCAAACATAACAGTTATATTTGAGGTCACTGCCATCACTCAAGAAACTTAAGCTTTATTTCTGAAGTAATTGACCTCTCACATTTCAGAGACCTGTTACTATAAACCAATGCTCTGTGGAATATGCATACATACTTTGATCAAAACATCAATGCGTGATTTGTACATGATTAAGCATTTACGATTACACCAATGAAGCCAAACATCAATACAGGTAAGCCTACACATGTGACCTCAGTGACCTCTCATTGTCCTGAGAGGTCAAAGTTGGATATAATGCACAGGCTAATGACCAATGTTCCATGGAATGACAAGATTCTTCTATTATAGCATAAATGATTGTACATCGGGTATTACAAAGTTGACCATTGACTATCGATAGAATATCAATATTCTGATATTTTGAGGTCATTGACCTGTCACCTTCCTCAGAGGTCAAAGATAGGAAACGTGAGTAATTTCTCTTGCTCTGTGGAATAGGAAAACAATTCAATTGTAATACAAATGAATATAACATCTAAATCATGTTTGTCATCAACCAATTGCACCAAATATCAATGTTCTGACATTTTGAGGTCATTGGCCTCATCATCTGAGGTCATCAGAGGTCAAAGGTAGAAATCTGACTCGAAAGGCTCAGTGGAACATTGAGGCAATTCCTCTTACAAAAATTAGTTTTTAGTACATAATTATCGTGTTTCAGTTATGAGTGACGCGTTAAAATATCAATTTTCTGACATTTTGAGGTCATTGACCTCTGGAGGTCATCAGAGGTCAAAGATAGAAACCTGTCAGGGCTCTGTGGAATATAAAGACAATTTCACTGTGACAAAAATTAAGTTTTAGTACATCATTACTGTGTTTTATCATTAACCAATGATGCAAAATATCAATTTTCTGACATTTTGAGGTCATTGACCTCTGGAGGTCATCAGAGGTCAAAGGTAGAAACCTGTCAGGCTCTGTGGAACATAAAGACAATTTCACTGTGACAAAAATTAAGTTTTAGTACATCATTACTGTGTTTATCATTAACCAATGACGCAAAATATCAATTTTCTTAGATTTTGAGGTCATTGACCTCTAGAGGTCATCAGAGGTCAATTCAGACTTACCTCCCGATCTTAAAATTAATCTTATAGCATGTACTAACAATGGTGAAAGTTTCATGCTTTAGTCAAATTTTGCACAATTCTTCGGCTTATCTGCTCTACTAAATGGCATAACGATTCAATGCGAGCGAGCGAAGCGAGCAAGCTTGAAAATTTTGACATTCTACAGTCCCCAAACTGGGGTTTGTAGCTTTATCTTTCACTTTAGAAATTAATGGGGCGGCGCATCGGGCGCAACTGCTGGCAATTACTAGCAGCAACATTAGGAGAATGGCATAACGATTCAATGCGAGCAAGCAAAGCGAGCGAGCTTGAGAATTTTGACATTTTACAGTCCCAAAACTCCCGTTTGTAGCTATATTCATCTTTCGCTTTGGAAATTAAGGGGTGGGGGCATCGGGCGCAACTACTGGCAATTACTGTCAGCAACATTAGGAGAATGGCATAACAATTCAATGCGAGCGAGCGAAGCGAGCGAGCTTGAAAATTTTGACATTCTAGAGTCCAACAACTGCCGTCGTAGCTATGTTTTTCGCTTTAGAAATTAAGGGGGAGGCGCACCGGGTTCAACTGCTGAATGCGAGCGAGCGAAGCGAGCGAGCTTGAAAATTTTGACATTTTACAGTCCAAAAGCTGCCGTTTGTAGCCATATTTTTTCCTTTTTATTCATATATATACATATTTATTTTATTTTCTTTGTTTATTCATTTATTTTCATTATCATTATTATTATTATTTTTTTTTTTTTTGGGGGGGGGGGGGCTTTTTTTTTTTGGGGGGGGGGCAAAAATGCGTTCCCCCCCCCCCCCCACTTCCGGCGCCTATGACCATGGTAACAATACTCAACAGACAATCAATATCAAGAATTCCATGGAAGTTACCATTAACTACGATAATTGTAACTGTTATGCACGGGCCCCAGATCAACATCAAAGCCCGCACAACACATCTGCAGAATCTTTGTTTGTTTGTTTTTTGTTGTTGTTTGTTGTTTGTTTGCTGTTTGTTTTGCTTTCTGTTTATTTCTTTGTTTGTTTGTGTGGTGTTTTTTTTTTTTTGTGTGTGTGTGTGCGTGTGTGTTTGTGTGTGTTTTTTGCCTCCCTAGAAAACCGGCTACCGGGTACTGTTTGAACTCGGTGATGTTGCTCTTTACAGGGCTGCCAACTCTCACTCATTGAGAGTGAGACTCACTCATTTTGGTCCTTTCTCACTCTAAAACTTTATTTCATTTGCATGCATTTCTATTGATCTCACTCATTTTGACTCCTAAATTACAGCATTGGCCTATGGGAGTCTCACTCTCAACTAGTTTCCAATGTTGGCATCCCTGTTTTTATGAACTTTTGCAAGTAATCCGCCGCCGCACACTACTGATCACGACCGGACGCACCGTACCGGAGATCGACACTTCACATTCACTTCATAATCAGCCTTTAGAATATCTCGTTGCGTCGTCTTCAAAAATTGGTCATGGTTATTTCACTACACTAGTTGGCTGGCAACCTGGATTTGTAGCATCATATCAACACCTTCGGTATGTGTCGTAGATATAAGATGGAGTACTAGTAGTCAGGCAGGGAATTGTGAGGCAGCAAAGTTTTATCACAATTGTGATGGTAAAAGGTCACATCATTTGACGGCACAGTCTTAGTTCAGTCCCATGCGTTTTGTTTTGTGTTGTTCAGAGATTGAGATGTTGACCAATTGGTTATCAACCGTGTTTACACGTAATTCCCCCCCCCCCCCCTCCCGCCCAGAGTCCATGACATGACATAGGGCCGGATGCATAAACGCTAGCAATTGCTTGTGCTAGCCTTTTACTCGAATCCGTATGCATAAAAACAAGCAATTGCTTGCGAGCAGAAGCTCTTGTTAGCAAGTACAAGCAATTGCTTGCTGTCCGCAAGCAATTGCTTAGTTAGAGACCAGGCATTTGCTTAAAAACGTATGCATAAAACATACCTTTTGCTAGTTCATGCTAGCAATTGCTTACGATTTTCCAAGCTCTGTAAAATGAGCTTGAGCTTTTGCTTATCTGGGACGTTCCCTTTTAAGTATCATTTTCATATTCATGGAAGAAAGACAACAATTGTGAAGGAGTGGTATAAATCTACAAGAAATTACTCTTAAGTAGAGTAAGAAATTTTTCATTTCAACAACGGGAATGTCCAGTGGTTAGCACGCAAAATTTGATGAAAAACAGGTAGGATGTCTCACTTCGGTGGAGAGCAAGGAGACGTCTCTCCACGTGCGATCTGGCAGATGCGGGCTATTGTAAGCAGTGGTGGGAATCAGCCAGTAATACGAGTGTGTGTATAGTTGTGTGTGTGTGCGTCTGTGTGTGCATTTATGAGTGTCATTTCATAGCTCTTCTGCTATGTCAGGAAATGTTTCCGCACACACATGCCCTTTCAAAGGCATGCTGCCACACTCGCCTTTGTTCTTGTGTTTGCACAGGCGTGACGCTATTGTTCGAACCCTTAGAAGCAATTGCTTGCTGAATGCAAGCAAAAGGTATGTGCACAAGCAAAAGATTATGCATATGTATTTAAGCAATTGCTTGAGCTACACCTTTTACTAGACGAGCTTGTGCTTTTGCTTGAAGCAATTGCTTACAAGCAATTGCTTGTTTTATGCATTCGGCCCAATGTCTGATAGTAAAAATCCATATCCAGGATTTTAGCAGTGACAGTATTGCTATTTAGAGCCGCATCTGGAATTATTCAATGAGGTTCACAATGGTCCAACCCCTTCCAAGTTTGCTGTGCCTCACCACACACTGCCTGTGCTGTGGTGGTGGTGGTGGTACTAGTAGTGGTAGTGGGGGGGGGGGGTGTTGGCTAGTTTTGTTTTGTTTTTCTTTATAACCCAAGACTTTCTCAAGAACCTCAAGAGATATTTGATGATATTTTTATTCACAATCATATTGATATGCATTTGAAGGGGAGTGCTACAATTGTTTATGAATCATATTAACAAATTTAAGGAATGACTAAAATAACCAATTGTCAAGATATGATCCAGATCTTAGTAGATGTTGATACAAATAATTGCCACTGTGTATCGTTAAGTAATCTTTGATTGAACTCATCACTTTGTGAAGCACATAAAGTGTGTGTTTGTGCTTCTTATTTCTTTCTGAAACAGACCTAAATGACAGTAACCTTTCAGGGTATGGAGGATACCAAGCAAGGAAAACAAATACCTTGGTTTGATGTCCAGCTCACACCCAACTTCGGCTACGTTGGCACACAGGAGGCAGCCAAAGCTCTCCGGGAGTTTTTTGAGCTGCAGAAAGCCTTGCGATTCACTGCACTCCGCACGTCTGCAAACTTTGGAAAGACTGGTCAGTAAACATCTCTCTATGAATTAATTGGATAGTGCAGATGTGGGCTTTTGAGGACTTTTCATTCAGGCAGTAGGCCTAATGTGAAATATGTCAGTGAGCCTGAAACAGACTGCGAATGTCAAATGCAGTAAAACAATAATCAGCAGAAAACTGGAAAAGTTTTACAAAAGTTGAACCATTTGAAGACAAATACCCAATATATTCAGGCAAGTGTTAGTGGGAAATGCATATACAGTGTAGTAGCAAAATTGGCCTGTCTTTAAAGGGTTGATGGACTGTCCTACAGGTTGCATTATTATGTTCACCATGTCTTCATAGATTTAAATTGTAGCATTTTTATCATTATTGTTCTACAATAACTCTTTGCTTCAAAATCATTTTGAAACAGAAATAGTTACTTGACTGTCAGGACTTAATAAAATATGATGCAAGTCATCACTCAGTTTTTGTGAAATAATGGATATTAAAACCACTAATAAGCAGTCCCTTTTATACTTATCATATGTAAAAAAAAAGGTACAGAGAAATACAAAATGTACCTATACTGGTCTATGATTTGTATAATCAGGATCTCTTCAATTATAGTGAATCTATGGCAGCAGATTAACAGAGTCAGATAGCCCTGTAATGTTTTCATTCTCTGCATGAACAATCTAATTCCAAGTTGCATCAACTGATGGACTTACTGCTGCTAGCATCAGGTTACTTGTAATCTATGTTTTGTTTATTGTTTCATCCATTATGAATTGACATATACATGTTTGTACTGATTCTCAATGCATTTTGTAATAAATTGATATTTTGAATTGATGTATTCATCTGGCATTCGTTCTATATCTTTGGTCTTCTTTCCTTTTCTTTTTATGCCTCCGCCACGAAGTGGTGCCGGAGGCATTATGTTTTCGGGTTGTCCGTCCGTACGTACGTACGTCCGTCCGTACGTACGTCCGTACGTACGTCTGTACGTCCGTACGTCCGTACGTACGTCCGCTTTCGTTTACGCGATAACTTAAGTAATATTGACTTGAATTCTACCAAACTTGGTCCAAGTATGAAGTATGATGGGGCAACTAGTTGATTAGATTTTGGGTGAAATCCGCCAAAGGTCAAAGGTCAAGGTCAAATCATGAAATTGTATCCGTTTACGCGATAACTCAAGACTGGATTGAGCAGATTTCACCAAACTTTGTCGGAGGATGATGTATGATGGGACAATTACTTGATTAGTTTTTTAGTGAAATCGGACTAAGGTCAAAGGTCAAAGATCAAGGTCAAATCCTGAAATTTATCTGTTTACGTGATAACTCAAAACTGGATGAAGCAGCTTTCACCAAACTTGGTCCAAGGATGATATATGATGGGGCAATTACTTGAGTAGATTTTAGTGACATTGGCAAGAGGTCAAAGGTCAAAAGGTCAAGGTCAAATGCTAAAAATGTTGCTATTCCCCCAATATCTATGCAATGCCCTAAGGTATTTTCTTGAAACTTGGTGTAGACATGTACTACTGCATAAAGATTCTCCAGAGAGAGTTTCATGTCATAAGGTCAAAGGTCAAAAGGTCAAAGGTTAGGTGAAAATGTAATATCACTTCTCACAAATGGTTCAATGTATCTTCATGGAACTTGGTACATACGCATGTACTGACTGGCAGAGATTATCTAGGGAATTTACGGGTCATAGGTCAATAGTCATGGGGTCAAAGGTCAAGGTCAACTCCTCAATATTTTACTATTTCCCTCATACACTAGTATATGAAATGCTTGCATTATTAGTTTTCAAACTTAATATATACATGCATTACCTGATGGAGATTCTCCAGGAAATTTCCAGCCAGAATGTCAAAGGTCAAAGGTTAAGGGTCAAAGGCCAGGTTTCAATGCCCCCCCCCCCCAAAAAAAAAAAAAAAACTATTTTGTACTGCAATTACATTCTTTCTTCATACCTTGGAAATTACTCAATGCATAAACTTATAAAAGGGTCCGTCAGAATTCAAGTAAAAATTCTCACTTCCCAAAATATGTGTACCTGCACTCTTCGACAGTTATAGCAAACCCAGTTCAAGGAAAGTGAACATTCAAGTCATTTCTGACAAACCTGTCATATCAATATTTTGCCAGTTATGTAAAACTGTCATGGATCACACATTGTGAAGACATTGTACTATACGCCTGTTGGGAGAATCGTGCATTATGGCGGAGGCATCAGTCGCCATAGCGACATTTCTAGTTCTTTTTTTCTTTTTTGTTTAGATACACTGAAGCAGAAGAAAAAATTGAAGTGGGCTGACATTGACTCCGTTGTTGGGGCGGCCATACCATTTGATGGCATCCCGTTTCTCATCCTTGACAAAAATACATACGAGTGTGAGTATGGCAAGGACCACAAGCTCAAACAGAGAGCCCAGCGAAAGTCCTCACATAATAATGATAAGGTACATTGTTTTGTATTTAAAGTTGTATAGTGTTTGTTTTGTTTTGTTTTTTTTCATGAACTGTGTCATCCAGAATATGATATGATTAAGTGATTGCGATAGGTGTCAAATGAGCAAAGTGTCAAATATGACTTTATAACCAGTCCAATGTAAAAAAGAAGGTCTGTCTGAATTTCTTTGATGTGAACAGACTCTGTAACTGAAGAAAGTGTCTTCTATTGCCAAAACCTTTTCTTTCCTGTTATCTTGACAATAAATGTAGCCGTGTGCAGTGATTACAAGATGAAATGCCCTGCAATATATGGCTAGGTGCGCCTGGCCAAGATACCATTTCTCTCGCATTTCATATGAGACCTGCTATTATCTATCTCACTTAAAAGTGAAGGGGGAATTCATTTTGGAATATGGTTGGATCTTCTGAACATCAATCAAAATAAAGGCTTTCCAGACAATTTGTCATTATCTAAAGCTTTCTCTTGTAACATCACATTCACAGTAATGGTTCATCAGCTGAGATTTGGCAACAGTTGACACCTCTTTGTAATATTTTTTTTTCTCTGAAATCTGACCAATCCAAATTGATGAAATCCATTCATTAATCATGCAGCAACATCTTTTCAAAGTAGTACAGTGCACTCCCGTTTTAACAAACACAGAACAAAATTCCGGCTACAACAAAGAAAAAATTCAGGCTGCAAAATGATGCGCTCTTTGTTCTTTATTGTTTGTTTGTTCGGTAAAAGGACATTTTGATATAAAGAAAGAAAATTGCCGGTCCCAAGGACTTCATCATTGGTGACTTCATCATTGCGGGAGTCCACTGTACGTGACTGCAATGTGAAAATGCCTTTCATGACAATGTGCAATCTCAAAATTCTCCCATCTTGACCTGGATGCCCAAATGGTGTGGAAGCCCAACGGGCCCCCCAGGGGCCCAAACATGTAAATTCTTCAGAGTGATGAATATGTTTCTGAAGTGTGTGAATTACTGTATGCCATGTCAATATTGCATCACTGCTAGTTTGTTATTCTGCCAGGATGATGCAATCAACAGCTCCAGACGGAAAACCGGTGAAGCAGAGAAACACAAGAAGAGAAATTGTCCCGCCAAAATCCGTATGAAGGAAGTCATGAAGTTTCCAGATTTCAAGGTAGGCAATGCTGTTGATCACACAGAAATGGGTCAATTTTTCTGTTTACAACAGCAACATCATGTGGTATGTATAGAGTGTGCACTGATGGGCTCAAAAATTCATTTGTTATACATTTAAGGAGCACTTGAGTGGGGTCAGCAAAAAGTCAAAATCTAGTGAGCTCAGCCTTGATGGCTACATACGTCTTCATACAAGTTTTATAGCAAAACAAGCACACTACTACATTGGAAAAAGGTAACTTAGGCAAAAGTACACAAAGTTTTTGACACAGGAAAAAAAAAACCCAAACAAACCGATGCTCTAATCTTGTGATCAAAGTAATTTTTCAGGTCAGCATAACATAAATTAAAATGAATTCAGGCCACGAATGCAGAGACTCTTATCTACATTTTTGGAGCCTGGTATACTAGGTTCCCATAAGGAATGGGTTAATTTGGGTGATTTTGAAGGATATATTCCTATGAAGCGTATTTATCGTATCTCCCATTCTAGCTGGACTTTGACAGTCGCTACCAGAGGAACAAGGTGACGGAGAACCTCAACATCGCCATGGAGAAAGGTCAGGTGATGGGCGAGAGGCGGATCTACATCTCCTTCCCGACAGATGATGAGCACAAGGGTCATGACCTCAGAAGCCAGGTCAGTGTCTAACAGCAACTTCAGAGAATATTTTCTAACCCAAACACACAGTCCAGATTTATTATTAGACAAACGCCTTTGGATTGAAAAGAAATAAGAAAAGCATCATCGATATCCTAAGATGTAGAATGATATGATATCTTCCACAAGTTACATCCTGGACTGTGGTTCTGGTGCCAATCCATTTGATTTACCCGCATCAGATTTCTGTGACTATTGTAACTGCATGAATTTGTATCATTTTTATTCAGTGTGAACATTTTGCCACAAAGTCCTGTGTGAAATGTTTAAGCTTATTTCATCCATGCACAATCTAACGTGATGTACCAATTTACTTCCAGGCTTGTGTTATAGAATAGTATGGAATATAAACAAATGCTGTAAGATTATGATTTCACTTTATCAACATACAAGGTAACATACTGCACAATTTTTGTTTCTCAATTTTGTTCTTTTTCATTTTGTGTTCTTTTTTTATTCTTGTTTTCAGGTCTGTGTAACAGGACAGCATGTAGATGAAAGAATCATCAATTTGATTGACCAGCTGATAGCCGAGAGAGCAGAGAGGACTGTGGAGGAGGTCAGTCGGGAGGTCTGCTCTTTTGTGGAGGACGTTCTGTCTAAGGACAGCCGAGCATCAGACTCGCCGTCCTTCAGACTTTCCCCAAGTGATGATGATATAAGGTATGGGCCTGCTCCGGTTTAAATTTACATGCCTTTTCAAAGAATCTGTATTTTGGTAAATGTAAATCGTAATTGCACTACTTCTTGGACAAAACCTCTGCTGGTTTCAGACAGGCAGTTTATGTGCTTTGTGAGGATGGATGGATGGATTTTAAGAGGATATCTTCAACCTGTTTAGGACGAGTCCCGAGTTTTCCCGGACAGGTGTCTATGGGATATGCGTGTTGCAGCAAAATCAGTCCGTCCTCAACAGGTTAATCAGTAAACCTTTCGTAAGCTCTTTTCTTGTAATATTCAAAACGCTCAAATATTCTATATTATTGTTTTTGGGTGGACGTATTTTTAAGATACCAAACTGTTGAATGTAGTTACCTGCATAGATGAAAGGAATGTTTGATGTGATGGAAAAGACAGTGTTCCTCCCCTTCTCATGTTTCTTTTATCTTGGGTTTCGTTAAAGCTACCATATGGAAGCAGCAGCTGTCATTCACACATATTCCAAACTCAGTCCTGAGGAGCTTCCTGAGCTTGTGTCGAGGCAGAGGTTGAAAAGTGGAGACCAGATCTACTTCAGGAGACAATCCATTCAGGTATGGCACAGATAGTGAAACTAATGGCAGAAAAACAAAGCCTTGAGGTTCTTTTTATGTGATGAAATCCTAAGTCCCAACCTCATAAACCATACTCTCAATTACAAACAGCACTAGCAGTTGGTGATGCAATGATGGATGCTCTTTTGGATCAGTTAGAGACAGATTTGAGTGTTATGTTTCTTATAATGAAATAACATGTGAATTTCCAGTAAAATATGTACACAGCAGAAAATGGGTCATTGGTCTCAATTAAAGAGTTATCATATCATTCTATGTGTATATATGTCCCATGTTAAATCTTGTGCTCATGTTACTTCACCATTCATATACATCATCAGCTTTTTTCTTCTTATATTGTACTGTTGTATTGTCGTATAGAGATTGTAGTCATAAATGAGTACAACTCTTTGCTAACTAACTCTGACAGGTCATGACTACAGGCTCTATATGAAGTAGAACTATATAACAAGTAAAAAGGTTTTATAATGTATATACATGGTATAGTAACAGAAGCGCAGGATTTAACAAGTAACATACCGGTCTATGCAATGATATGACAGTTCTCTATCAATATCCATGTATTGATACCAGCATCCAGGTCATTGGGAGGAACCATGGTACTGAAGTTTTGTTGCTTCAATGTAAATTCACACAGGAAAGACTTCTACTGGTACATCAGACAACGGAACAGCAGCAAATTTTGAGGAAATCCTCCACTGCAACATGCTTTCTTGATTCAACGTGCACAACAACTCTGTGAGTCTTAATAAAGGCTATCACCCTCTAAGGACCCGGTCCCAGTCCCACTGGTGTTTGGGAAGATTCGCATATGAATTGTGCCCAAAATTGGTGTATATACAATGTAACTGCTAAACATCCGCAATCAAAATTTTGTGCAGCTTAAAAATCCTGGCAACAGAAGTTCATGCTTCTGCAGATAATTATGGATGTGTGCGGACGTTGGCCGGCTCATACAAGCATGTTTCATGAATACTGCGGATGTTTAGCAAGTATAAACCAATTTTGTGCGCAATTCATACGCAAATCTTCCTAAATGCCAGTGGGACCGGACCCTAAGAGGGCATGGCTAGTATTGAAGTACAGTTTTACGCTATTTACAAATTGCTATTGATGAGTGGTGCAAAATCAAATGAACAAAAATGTAGAAGTTTCATCAAAATTGGAGACAAAATGAGAACTTTATAGGATGAATATTCCTGTCTCTTTTGTCACCACCAAGTAGTTATATTTGTTGCAGCCACACACACATATTACAAAAGGTGATGATGATATCACCTCACAACTCTTCTATTGTTTGGCACACAAAATTAAAATTGTCATAACTAAGTAAATTAATCATGTTCATGGTTTGTGCCTGAAATATGGGTGTTGGGATAAGCTTCATTTTGTACTTTGAATGACATGAAATATTTTTGTAATTTTTATACATGGCACCTTTTCTCTCACACTGTTTCGCTGATGTGTTTTACAGCATATCGTTGTCAGAGTCGCCAGATTCAAACTCGCTCCTTCAGTACATACTAATCCATGCCCATTAGCAATGTGATATTCAACTTTTATTCAACTTTCCTGGTATACATCCATTCATCTGGACAGAGATGAGCATGGTGGCTTGCTCAGGGTTGCTAGTGCCATGGCAGGGCTTGAACCCTTGACTTCCGTGGCCAGAGGTCGGTGAACAATCCACTAGACCACAGTATCCTTATGGTCGCATACATGCATTTCTGTTGTTGTCATATTGTTGTATTATCCTTTGCATCCACCAACAGCCAATCCTTGCCGCTGCTTCTTGTTTCCGTGCATGCCGACGGAGGGCGCCACCGCCGCCACGTCGTGGCTTCCGCCATCCTGCAGGATGCGAGCAGGGAGGCGACGAGGGAAGCCCTGCGGGTTGTGTGGTCGTGGAATCCGTCTTGGTCACCGTCGGCTTTTGCGACGGAGTTAGAGGACAAGGACATGGGTGCAGCAGAAAGCGTCTTCTCGGGTAAGTGAGTGCAGTGGATATCTTCTTGCTTAAGCTATGACTTACGCATGACTTCAGTGTATGATACATCTGTAACCTGTCCCCATGAATTTCTGGCTTTGTGCAGTGAACTGCCACTGTTGCTTCACCTCAACATAAGCAAAAAAGAATCTCGAGAACACTACTATAAAACCAGAAATTTTCGCTTGCATGAATTGCATAAGGAACCAGGATTTGCAGAAGTAACATGCAAGCAAAAGATTTTGTCTACACAATGCATTGAATGACAGTGTCAGGTCCCAAAAGTTCCATGCCGCGAATGATACTTGATGTACAGTAACTCGCACACAAGAGGCAGTATTAGGTTCAACCCAGTGTGTACCTACATAATCATATCATTGACATGTGAGACTTAGATGTAAGGCTATCATCTTTTTGCTCTTTTTTATGCCTCCGCCACGAAGTGGTGCCGGAGGCATTATGTTTTCGGGTCGTCCGTCCGTCCGTCTTTCCGTCCGTCCGTCCGTCCGTCCTTCCGTCCGTCCGTCCGTAATGAATTTTGTGGACAGGGTAACTACCAAAACCTTTTGAGGTATCCTAATGAAACTTGGCATGTATGTGTATTAGGGGGTGAAGTTGTGCCTATCAACTTTTGGGTGCACATGCTCAAGGTCAAAGGTCAAAAGGTCAAGGTCAAATGCTTAAAATTTTACTATTTCCCCCATATCTATGCAATGCCTGAAGATATTTTCTTGAAACTTAGTGTATACATGTACTACCCAATTAAGATTCTCTGGTGAAAGTTTTGGGTCATGAGGTCAAAAGGTCAAAGGTCAAAAGGTCAAGCAAAATGTTAAAATTTCACTTTTTTTCTCTCTGTATCTTGGAAATTGTTCAAGGTATCTTCATGGAACATAGTATATATGCATCTACTGACTGGCAGGGAATTTAGGGTTCATGGGGTCAAAGGTCAGGGGTCAAAGGTCAAGGGCAATACTTCAAAATTTTACTATTTTCCTTATATTTATGCAATGCCAGCAGGATTTTTTTTTTAACTCAATGTATGCATGTACAATTGTATAACCCAATAGAGATTCTCTGGGATTTTTTTTTTTGCCAAGAACGTCAAAGGTCAAAAGGTCAAAGATCAAGTGAAAGTGCTGAACTTACTTCTTTCTCCATATCTCGGAAGTGGCTCAAGTTATCTTGAAACCTAGTACATGCTGAATTTATGTATGTTATGCCTGACAGTGATTCTCTTATAAATCAAAGGCCAGATGAAAATGATAACAATTTACTGTTCAATACAGAAATTGCGCTTTTTCTCCATGCCTTGAAAATTACTCAGTGCATAAACTTATGAAATGGTCAATGTCAAGTTAAAGTTCTTAAATCCCCAAATACATGCTCTCCTATTCATCCAATTAAACATTTTGTAGGTCAAGGAAGGTAAACATTCAATACATTTGTGACAAACATGTCATTTTAATATTTTGCCAATTTTGTGAAAATGTAATCACACATTGTCCACATGTACTATAGACCTATTAGGAGAATCATGCATTATGGCGGAGGCATACCAGTCGCCATAGCGACATTTCTAGTTTTTCTTGTTTTCATTAAGTAATATCAAGTTTTTCTGTATATCTCTGTCAAGACTATATTTTCCCTGGCCTTACATGTCGTACATTTAACCTTCCACAAATAATAAAATGGATGATGAATTATTTGTGTGGTATTTTTTATTCTGTCTTTGGTTCGTGTGTGTGTGTAAATGTGTGTTTACATGTCTTTGAGTTTTTGTCAACATTGATAGTAAGTACATCCCCACTCATGAGTCGTTGTGTTTGTTAACATGATTTATGTGGTAGGTGTCCCCATCCATCTCTGCGACTACCACCGGTCCTCAGAGTGGAGGCGATGGCTCCGAGACCCGACCCACGTCATGGAGGGATCAGCCGACTGTCTCCTGGCGCTGCTGGAGGGAGTGGCCAACACCAGGAGCAAGGAGGAGTACTGTCGTCTCCTGCAGACGCTGCGGGACAGCGACTTCTGGCAGGGAAACCCCAAACTCAGGGCCTGGTTCGGGGGCAGGTGGCTTCCTCACTACACAGTAAGGAAGCTTGACTAGACAGAGAAAGCAACTGTGTGACTGCAAAAATTTAATTGGTTAATTTGATCTTGGACGACAAGACTAGATTTAGGGAATAGGATATAGGCCTTTTGTTTGATATTAACTTCACTAGGATTTGGTGAAAATGCCTCTCAGATTTTTTTATCTTTCCAAGTAGCCTTTAGAATGTCCAAGAAATGTGATGTATTTGAAATCATATTCATTTATTACCACATTTTCTCTTTTTTTTTCTATTTTGTAGTGTTACTGTAATTGTTCACTTCATTACCATTTCATCCCATATAAAAGGAAGATATTATTCTCTATTATGATCTTATTTGCTTCACCTCAAGAAGTGAAGAGTATAGATTAGAGTATGGCATTGATTATATCTTTATGGGGATTGATACATTTCTCCATTCTGTTTGTACAGTTTTTTGTCATTAATGGATTAAATATAGTATTTAAAATACATGTATATGCAGATCATAATATAATCACCAGAAGCAGAAAATTTTGTGACCCATTGAATGTGAGTGAAAGTGTGCCACAGAGGTTCTTATGTGGAATATTGCCCAGAATATGTTTTGAATGTATAGGCTATATATGAGTCTGAAACATGTCTTTCTTTGTCCTACTTACATAGAAATGGGCGCAAGCATTTCTATCCCGTGCCCCATCAAAGCCTGCCCCCCTGCCAGGGGGTGAGGATGCAGAAGGGTCACTGGAATCAGACTCTGGCTCCGTCGGGAGAGATACCAGCCACGCCCTGGTCCACTGCCTCCGCACCCAATGCCTGGACTCTCTGCGACGACTCACCGACATGGCCCAGCGACTGGACGACCAGGATGACTTGGGCCGCCTCTACCAGTGCCTCCATCAGGCGGAGCAGCAGTATGCTGCTACACAGCGCCCTCGTGTGGCGGATGATGCCATGGACAACGATGTTGATAGGGTGGAGGAGGAGGAGGAGGAGGAGGAAGACGAGAGTGAAGAGCTGCAAGTCAAACGACAGAGACTTGAGGAGGCAGGAGAGATTTTGGTCACCAGGGATGCGGTTGTCGTGGATACAGCTAGCGGGGATACCATTGAAATCCTGTGCAGTGATGTGACTTCTGAACATGTCAAAACTTTATGACCGTCAGTCCACACAAGAAGTGTTGTTGGCACGTTAGTGACCGTAAACCACCCCATTTCATGAAGGAACTCCCAACCCTTTCTTCATCGATTGGCATATAACCACTGGAGTGCTTTCTTACCTGTATTTATTTCAAGCTTGGGAAGAATTATCCAAATGCCAATGAAAAAGCACAAGTTTCAGCTAAGTGCCTGGCACGTATCAGGGCAATTACTCCCCTTAGGGCTAGAGGTGTAGGGTTATAGTTTGGGTTAGGGTCTGGGGTTATTGCCAAGGGGATGATTGCCCTAGACCCGCCTGGGCATACTAAGAGTTGATGGAGAATGCACACATGGGAGGTAGACTTCTGTGAGATGGAAGCCTGTAAAGCAATTCTTCACTGAAGGTGGACAGAAATTGGACAAGTTGGAGAAAGTTTTCACAGTTTTGAGCGTAGTCGAGTCATCCAACATGGCATAGTGTGAGGAATGGCACAGATTTGACAAATACTGTAAAAGTGGAAATATTCGCGGTGTGGAAATTTTCATGCATTTCGCCCAACCAGAAGCTTGCCCGAAAATAAAAGCACATGAATATTTTTTGGCATGCCATGTTCCAGTAGTTAATGTCGTGATTCCGCAGAATTAAAAACATGCGAAATTCATCTTACCAGACCAAGCGCGAATAATCACTCATGCATAGATATCCACTTTTACAGTACTCCTCTGTTGTATTCTATTTGCAATATCATTGAAATCACATTTCTCTATATTTTATTTGGCATATGTGCATGGATGTTATATTCAAACCAATATTGTTACCTATTTCTGGTGTCTGAAAATCTGTTATAAAGATTTTTTCTTTTCTTTTCATATTCAAAGTAGATAATGGGGAGTATCATCTGTATGTGACCAAGAATGTATTTCACAATTTCTGGACATACAGATTGCCGTGATTCTCCACAAAGATTTCACCCGCATTTTCACTGATCAGTTCCAGAGGTATCACTACCTCTACGTTAAGACCCTGCCCATTTAATGGAAATTTTCCCAAACTCGTCATCTATAGACATCATTATATACTATACTGTTCGGTTATAATGAAATGTTGATATAACGAAAGAAAATGCTGGTCCCGAGGACTTGGTTTTAACAGGAGTACGCTGTATGGGCTGCAGATGCAGAATGCATTTAGGGGTATAAAACCTGTTCCCCCCCTTATATGCGTGAAGTTTAAACCTAGTTCTTTTCACCAGTATTACCTTATACCCAAGAAGTGCTCTGATTTCTATATGATTATCTGTGTTTATCATTAAGCGAAAGTAATTATTTTTACTACTCTCATGTGTTGACGATGGAGAGTAAACAATGAATACAAAACGTGATTGAATTGAAAAAAAAATTAAGTATTCGTCTCTAGTGGCACGTTTTGGTGTCGAAATTTTCTTCAGACTTATTCGTGGTGTGTCAAGAGAATTAGAGTACAGCTGTAATAGGTTTTTCAATGTCCTCCTCAGAGTATAAGTTCTGTCTGTGCCCAAATATTTTTAAGAAATTAAAATTAGCCAAATTTTGTGTACACAAAACAAATGGAAAGCTGCGTAACACCTAGGTCACACTCGATTGCTAATTTGCTTCACTCTCTAAACTTTGACAATTCGTAACTTTTTTTGTGAATCTGATTTTTTTTTTTCCGCAAAATTTTCACTAATCTACAGCTCTGATTTTTATGGTTTTCACACAAAGCAACATGTCAGAGTTGAATGTCCCTTAAATATACAGTCTCTGCTGATTGTGTAGACACAAACACACAGTTAAAACAAATGCAATGCATGAAAACACACTTTCATACACCAGTACACATACCGTGGCTGCACATACTGCATAAGCTGTTATTTTTGCATAAAGATATTTTTGCAAATGAGGTCATGGACATTTTCGCGAGATGCTTTTTTGTGATTTTGACACCGACACTATCATATGTACACTAGCCTGTCAGTTTGAGATATTTTTGTGTGTTTTTGAATTCAGGGTCCAAATTCACGAAAATTAAACCCTCGCGAATATAACAGCTTATACAGTATCAAAGGAGGGCTGTTCTTCCCGTGTCAGTTCCAATTGTGTGAAATATGATACATAACCGATTGTCACATCCTTGAGGACTTCTCCCATGTTTAGGCCTATATTGAATGAAAGGCAAGTTGTTTTTTTTTTTCAAAGGCAATTTTGTCAGAGGTCAAATCCACAACTGTGTACCAGGGAGATGGAATAAGAAATACATGTACATACTTTCGCTTTTCATGAAGTTAAAGTTGGTGGTATCCTTGCATTTGTGTTACACGATGTTGTTGATTTCACGAGAACCAAAAGGACATCAAAATATGACGTACACAGTGTATTTGGTCAATACAATCAGGAAACATGCCACTTCGGAGGTAGCGTATTTTCCTCTAAGACTTTTGTCTTGTACACTGCCCTTGGTTACCATACATCAAAATATCACACACACACATACATACATACACAACATATGGACACATAGACACACACTAAACCTACAACATAGAAATGAAATACCGACAACAAATGGTCAAAACACCATCATGTAAAGGAGCAAAAACAAAAAAAAAAAAAAAACCCAAGCCCCCAATAACAACACTTCAAAGCACAGCCATGTCTGGAAGAAATTAGTACCATCCGGTTTTAATAAAATTCAAGTGGGCTTTCAATACTATACAGATAATTTACATGAGATCAGCGGGACCCGAATGAAGTTCGGGAACGTGCGTGAACCTATACGGGTGACACGGAGTCCCCACTCGAAAACTACCTACCTACAATTTATGTACAGCTTATGTAATCAAAAGGCAAGTAACGCTCTGCCCAAATATTTTCTCAACCTGCCGATGATAACATTTGACAGGTGAAGATTTGCTGCGAGAAAAAATTGGGCGCTTGCATTTTGCATGAGTACTTCACATCATTTCTGGCATTTCTTTGATCTTTTCTTTTTTTGAGGGGGGAGGGGAATAAGAATGTGTGCTTCCTCAATAACAAACACAGATTTGCTTAAAGAAAATGCCTTCAAATAATCAAGAATCAAAATGAGACAAAGATTTGAGGGAAAAAAAAGAAATAGCTCGACAGTCCAGTGATGATAAAAGAAACAAATAACGAAATTACTTAGCATTACTTCAATGTCAATACATTAAGCCAACTCATTTCATTTTCAAGCTGAATCTCATCGTGCTCCCAGACAAGAAAGCATGACACATTAAAAAAATTGGCAGAGTAAGCATTCAGATATGACCATTCGTGACACCCATGTGAACTGCATGCTTATTGAACTGCTGCACGGCATTGAGATACAATCCAACAACAAAGATACACAGACTCCATGCCACACACGCACTAACACATTTCTTTGTACAAGGTAATACTGAAACAAATAGATCCAAATCCAAGCATTCATAAATTCACACGGGATGTTACGAAAGGAGATGGGACACTCTTCCATCCCGCTCAGAGCATGCACTTGACCGATTTCTCTCTGCAGTTCTGAATATGATTTAGCAGCACATCTGAAAGTGAACCAGACATCTCTGGCAACTCGGAGCTAGAAACACACTAAAGTCTAAGCAGTCACCGACCTCAAGGTCATTTGTCCAATCACAGCAGGTACTTCTCTATTCGCCCTTTTATCGAGAAATTTTGGACGGCTTTTTATCATGATGCACGTTGACCTTGTCCATAAGACATATTTTGTGCCTATACAGATACGGATGTATTTCTACAATTCCCTGTGCTCTGCCTTCTGCATGTCATACACACGTAGAGCAATGCTTTGACCACAAGTACTAAAGTTCTGCTTATTCTTCAACTACTCGACATTTTGCTTCTCAAGATATGTGCTTCTGTTGAAAGGTTAGATGGTTTGGGGCGACGGCGGAGTGACATACAGTATGCATGCTGGCATGCATGAGTGTCTACGTCTCCCTGCCTGTGTGGACATACAACTTGTGAGGACAACGCACAGATATAAATAGCAGTAAATGCAGCAGACTGATAGGGCTATCATACATGAAGACTGTTCTCCCTTTCCTGTTTCTAACCTGCAGAAATAGCATGCATTGAAAGCATATTGTTTTTTTTCACACCAAAAGAAATCTCAGGCACCACTCTACCTCTTATGCAGCAACACAACACTTGTTATACATTTTTTTTCTTTCTTTCTGTTCATGCAGTAACTCAGAGAGTTGAGAACATTCCAAATAGACTGCCCAAAATACACATGTACATACTCCTTAGTCAAACAGTCATGCATATCTCTGTCTGTCTTGCAACCATTTGGCTACACATACACCCCGGTGATCCAGTCCATTCATGCTCTTATTGTCAACTCTTGCCTCTTTTTCAGTGAACCTCTTTTGCTACAACACAGTGCACATAGAGCCAGAGTTGTCAAATCTAAAACTTCCAATACCTAAGACCTTCAGCAAATGAAGCCCACTCTGATTAAAACGGCACACAGCCAGTACACATAAAATGTTTCTTTTCCCCGCTAGATATTTCTACTTCTTCCATCCATACAGGTTAAAATATGCGAGATGTCCACGAGCCACTGCTCAACGTGAACATTGGCAACACCTTCCGAGCGTTGGTTTGTCATGATGCAGAGAGAACAGAAAAACGGCATTGACGCAGTAATCCCTGAAAACATTGTCCAGGAACACATGCTCTACCGTCCATTTTCCTGGAAATCTTGTCATGTGACGAGTAAACTAACTTTACGCCTTCTTGCAGCGGTCTCTCTGGCAAATTCTTCTCATCCAGTTCTTCTTGCACAAGGACACTGACATTTTCATAGCAGGCACTTTCAAGAGTAAATGCTGCATGCCACATTGGCCAAAAATGTCCAAAAGTTACACTCTCTAGGCTGGTACTTTTACTATTTCACACATAAGAAATTGGGGAGCAATCATGCAGTAGTCATAGAACTGTCACATGCGTCAACTCGTTACATTGTATTTCCTCCATCATTGTACAACTTGTAAATTTCACACAAACTTGAAGCATTCCTCAGTATAATCATGTGGTTGGTGAGTTATAATGGTTACATAGAGGGAGGAGTGGGAAGAGGGTGTAGGGAATGATGAGTAGATGGGATAGAAATGCACACTACAATCTATTTCATTGCTAGAACATTTCAGTGTCTTCCATTCATGTGTACAGAATTAAAGTACAATATTCTCCTTCATAAAAGTGCGTGTACATAGTCATTCATCATGCCTTACGGTATAATTCTCAGTGAAAGCAACAACCAAAAAAAAAAAAAAAAAAAAATGGAGACCACCCTATGTAGAATACAAGGGCCAACATTGAAGGAACAATCTGGTACAACTTTGAACTATCAGCCAGCTGATGTATGTAGCTTTTCTTTTGTCATGGGTCCAATGACCTTGGAGTCTGGTTTGGCATGTAACAAGCTTGATGCATTCTCAACATTGTCACTTACACCTTAGGAAAATGTGTGATCTGTTACAATCAAATATATCAACAATCAATCCCCGCAAATAACATTCCATCTTTAACAGCAACAACAAAATATAATGGCTTGGGCATCTGGAGTATCAAGATACAGAATATGCCCCTATGTGTGAAACTGGAACAGGCGTGACCACAAAACTGAACCAGTTGAGGTGTGTTGAAAATAAAAAATACAAATGTAGCAATGGCAAATTTATTTTAACTCTCTTTTAGCGGAAATAATTATCATCATCATTATCCAGTGTACTTGCACATCTCTCCAAATTAAATTGTTTGATATTTTGTTTGTTTTGATTCCCTAAGTGTGCATGTGTGTACAGGGACAAATTAACAAGAAACAAACTAGATTGCCTGTCATGACCCCAGTCATCTGGGTGTCTTTTCTTCAGGTGACTACCAACAAAACATTTGCAGTGGCAATAGCATTATTTTGCTTTAAAATATGAAATATGATACCAAACATAAGTGAACCTCAAACAGGATGAGCTTGAAAAGGGGGGGGGGGGGGGGGGAGCAAACTGAAATCACAACCAAAGACATGTCCTGTAAAATTTCAGGTAGAGACATATTCAAGACCTAGTGCTCATATTGCAATTGTTGGGGTACTTGACAATGATTTACAACATCTGCAAACTCAGCATCAATTAATCCACTGGGATATTACCCCTGAATTAATGAGCTGGAAATGGTTGATGGGATAACAGAATAAATCTCTCCTATCGATTCTAGGTTAACTACTTCACACTTCTTGCACTGTCCTGTAAGTTTTCCAAATGATGCATGTCACAAATCACCGTCATTGCTGCTGAAAGAATATAATCACATGGTTTACCGTTTCATGACAAATGATTACCGATTGGATTAAACATCACACATAGCAACTGCCTCATGACAAATAATCAAGTCATTAGAATGCTACGGAAATCATTTATGCCGATGAAACCATGCCAATATCCAAAATTTATGCAAGTAGCTAATGGACCAGATCAAGAGTGTCTTTGCGCTCATATCATTCGTGACGGTGGTGGTATATTGCTCACACATTGAAGATTAACTTGCTATCCGTGCATCATGCAGCTGCTGACAAGACTTCTGAAAGCCTAAAATATATACACAGCAAGTGAGAATGATGATTGGGAAGTGCATGGAACTATCTGCTAATGAGGAGAGTGGTAATTATACCTTTTTTTCTATTTGGCACACAGAGCACGATCATGCACAATATCAAGGAGAAGAGACCTGCGTGGTGTTCTCCCATACCATTGCTTTTTAAGTGTGGTTTACTAGTCAGTTTTTGTTGTAGTTGTTTTCTCTTTCATGGCCGTTGTTGTTGCTAAACATAATCCAACCCTACTCCATAATACATTGCAAAAACACTGGCATTGCTTCAAAATTTCATTGCAAGTGATTTTGAAAAAAGTACAGAAACACAGGCCCACAAATTGAGCCAAGCTCATTCATACGCTGGCCTTTACCACAATCAACTGACCCTTGGCAAAAAAACAAAAACCAACAAAACAAAGAAGGACAAAATCATAAATGTACAGATAAAATAAATAGCTAAGGTATTTTGTTTAAAAAAAAAAATGACAAAAAGACAAATAAAAGAGAACAGTGGAGGGTGCTGCAGTATTCTGTGCCTGCATCACAGGCCCGGACGCCTCTGTGTCCGGAAGGAGTTGGAAAAATAGCGAGATCTGGTCATAAAAAGATAAAACTCCTGGTATAAAATCTCTCGGGGACCGGTGAGAGCCTCTGGGCGGTGTCACAGGAAGTAGTCGGGTTGGGGTTTTTTGGCGGGGATTCCACGCACCTCCTGGACATTGGGAGAGTAGAAGGGGGAAAGGAACAATACTTCAAATAACGAGACAAATTGAGGGAGAGTTCAACTACAATACTTAAATCAGAAATGAGAGCATAAAAGCCTATAAGACACAGACACACACATACACACAAAGTTTTCCAAAGTTTCTAACAGTATGCATATCATACACACCAGTTCTCAAAAGTTTGTAACGGTATGAGTATAAAAAGAAATAATGTATTATATATATAAATAATATAAAAATATATTCAAAACAAATAAAAAAATAGACAGGTTTGACTGTACCTTCAATGTGGTTACAATGAAATTTTACATCTTCTTATTTGTCCTGTTCACTGGCGGACTACATCTTGGTGAGGATTAAGCACTTCAATAGACTCTAAATTTCAGAGCCTCTTCTCTCAGTAAACAGTTTTTCTAGAGTGCATGCTTTCTTTCTATCATTTAGATGGGTTAGGAAACTCCACTTGTATTGAGTCATACATCATTCTAAAGTTACAGTCTGCTCTTTCGGAATCTACCTGAACTAAAAATCTATGTCCGGCGACTTTTTGTTGTTTGTGATGCTGGGTTCAATATGCTTGCACAATCCTCAGCAGCCTGTACTACTTCAACCACTTTCTTCTTCTCTTTTTTCTTTCTTTTTGTTTTACTCATTTCTGAAACAAAACACTGTGTCCCTTGACAGAACAAGAAGAAGAGCTGTACCTGGGGAGCAGCTTCAAATATCGTAAAGTCCCTTTGTAGATGTTCGTCCAATTCCAAAATGGCAGCGACGTTGCCGCACCTGGATGGAAAACACGTTGATGAAAGAAAAAAAAAATCAAATTTCTCTCGGTACTCATTCCAGGAGACTATGTCAGTCCCTTTCATTGAAAACAAGGATCACAGTGTACACAAACAGACTGGCAAATTCATTATCCCACAATTCCCTATTATCAAGCATAACTGACTGATTGGTAAAACTCAAATACATGTTAATTGGTAAAAGAGTGAAGTAAAAGTTTGTCTTCTTGCAACAGCAAACAAACAAAAACTCGCCCTTCAAGATTTCTCCTCCTGTTACATGATGTTTCACCTGGCTCCACACTGCCCTGAGAGCCCCCTTGGAATACACTTCAAAAACCCAGTAGCGTGATGAGAGGAGGATGGTTCGATTGAAAAGATCTTCATTTGCTGCCCATGAGAGTACGAGAAAAGATCATGAATAGCTCATGTCTGCAAGAACAGAACTGCCCTTCATCGAATATGAGCATTGAAGCATATGCTCGTAGTTAAAGGCATACAATCGTGGCGAGTGGTTTGTGCGGCACGGAGACGAACGCAACACGCTGCCTCCCCCATTCTGTATCAAATGTAGTGACCCCGAATGAGAATAGCGCTGGCTCAATGGGTCACAGCGAACAACTCTCTAGACTACAAGAGTTCTGTGCTACAAATCTCCTGACCCAAAATGGCTGTCTGAGCGAGCCACGGGAGCTTCTGAATGGATGCACACTCTCAGTGTGCATGCACATGAAGAGAGGCCAAAAGAGCAACGCGTCTTCTGGCCTCTCTCCTCCAATCATCGCAGCTCGCGGTCACAATGTTTGTGTATGATGCGTACACACACACGCACACACACACACACTTGTCTCAGTGGCAGCATTGTCCCACACGTTTATGGATATAGCTCCGAGTCTGGCATTGCGCAATTGCATGCACAAACTTCTGTCATTCGGAGTTTATGTACCATAAGGGATGACGATCGTCCGACTTTAATGTTCCACTAAAACCAAGATTCATTGGCTTGTAATTACATAGAGATGAGTGATAAAGCTGCACACAGTTTGCTACAGAGATTCCTAAATATGTCAGCATCAGGCCAGCCTTCATATTGCATGGTATCCGCATGCTCTCTGATTTTAAATGCAGAATCTGAGTATCATGTGCTGGAAACAAAAACAAACAAACAAAAGATGATAAAGAGTGGCCGAATGTGACTGACCGGTAGCAGTAGTTGGGCGCTGACCAGACGGTCAGTACCGTCTCGTTAAAGTGCCACTTATAGCCCTCGATGACCAGCTGGTGGGCCCGGCAGATCATGTCGATGTTGTTGGCCGCGTTGAACTGGCTCACCACGTCGTTGCCAAAGAGGTAGCCAGCCCCCCGGGGACTCACGCCCCAGCCCTGTGTGTCTGGGGAGACAAAACAGCAGAAACATGGAACTTTATGTTGGTATCACACTAGAGCTGGTGCTCATATCTGGATAAGCTGTCATCATAAATTTGAAGTTTCCTTTCAATACAACACATCTCGTGAAAATCAACGACAGATTATCTGGATGATTCTAGTACAACCACCAGAACATGGACATTTTCTGCATACACAGGTGAACACTCCTATCTTCTTTTGTGGGAACAACTTTGTTGGTATGACAACCTTAAATCATCAGAATATGACAATACATTTCATTGTGCGTGTATAACAGTTCATAACAAAATAATCTTTGCAGGTTTCATTTCTCAAATGTAATGACATTTTGCCACATTGTGTGTTCAAAAATGAGCTAGCTTTACCACCATCCATCAATGCAGGGGGCTTCAAACCCTCGTTTTGCCTGGGACAACCACAACTAACAGACACACTCATATATTGAATGGGTACCAGAATTTGCATGTTGGGGGGGGGGGGGGGGGGGGGCTTTGCCAAAATGCAATTTTGGGCAAGAAGAAAAAACTTTTTGTCATACCGTACATCAATGGTTTACAATACAGGGTTTAAGGTTAACTTGTCTACAAATAATGCCTTGACTTGCCAAGGCCTCTAAAGTTCTCTCACCTTCCGGATCTGACCACAGCAGGTCACACATGGGTCCATCGTGGGGCACCTCTTGCTTCCTGTCAATCATCCTGATCTGGTCTAATGTCGTTATCGATGGTGACAAGCCGCCGTGGACGCAGAAGATCTGCAGAAAGAAATCACGACAATACATTCCATTTCACTTTATACATTATATCATATCAACCCATCATGCACAGGGGCATGCATGAGCACACTTTCCATGCCATTTGCAATTGAGGGCTAACTATCAAAATCCGTACAGATAAGACCAAGATTTCAGAAAGTAAAATCTTTTCTTTTTTTTTCACCTGCACTCTCTTCATATTCATAAAGTCATTAACTTATACTCTACAAGAATTCTATTCTGGAGTGACAAGCCATTCAAAATTCATTTAAAAAATGTCCAAAAGTTATTGTTATATTGTAATTTCTCCCAGATCATCATGTGACATGTAATAAAGTGTTGGGTTTCTCTGTAACTGTCTTTCCCCCTCAATACATATCTACATCTAAAGCATCAGAATTTCAACCAGGTACTTGTTTTTCCATCGTCCCTACACTACAGCATGTTACAATTCAAGAAATTAGTGTTTAGTCAATTAATGCTACTACAAACCCTCTCCCTTAAATAATATTCCACAGTACAATACCAAACCCTCCGGAAGGCACTTGGTAAGAGGGGGAGGGGCGACCGACTTGCCTTGCCATCGATGATTGCTGATAAGCTGAGGTAATCGAAGATTTCAGTGCAATATCTCCAGACAGTGATAGAGCCGTACTTCCTGAGACACTCGTCGTAGAACCCATACACCTGCGTGATCTGTCTGCTCTCGTGGTTCCCCCGAATTAACGTGATTCTGTCTGGATACCGTACCTGTTCACGAGACCAACCACACACCTTCCACATGAGACTGTGCACATAGAACTTGCATACAAAAGTCAGACATGAACTTCAATACCTTTGATGACATAGCAATTGCAAGGAGGCCAAGAACCTAGAGTACATACATAACTCTTTACTTTATACAAAGATGCAGGTACATATCGTCGCTGGGGTGACAAGACCTTGTATCTGAGATTTTGGTGAAAATGACTTTTTTAAATCAATGTTTAAATAATGGGTTAAGTGATGTCCTGTTGAAATCCCAACTGTCTTACTCCAAAAATGAAGCTACCACAGCGTGTCAAAGGAAAGGCTTTCCCATTCACTACAGTGCATTGGCCGCCATGTTTTTTGGCTTTCCTGAACATTTGACATTTCGTAGATACGAGGTCTCGTCGCCCCAGCGACGATATGTATAAAAGTACAAGCAATCATGCACTCATTTGTTGGCTTTCTATTGCTTTCATCATTGACATGGAAGAATTTTAGTTTTAAGATAGCACAGAGAGTCTCTTTTTATTTTTCATGGGAAGTAAAGACCAAATCTTAGTCTGGGGGTTAAGAGGGTCATGTCCAACTGAATTTGCAGTTTAAAGTGTTTCTAGTGTTCATATGGTTTACTGCAAGCCCCAAACAAAACTTCTTCTTCTTAAAGAAAACCAATTCTTCTGGCGTTTATCTGTATATCAAAATCAGTATACATCAAACAGACAGGGGCTGTGCTGTGTTCCTCATTTTTTTTTTTTTTTTTTGGGGGGGGGGGGGGGGGGACTGTGTGTAATTTGTGCTTCTTGGACCACATGCAGCAAACTGTTAACACCATGGACACATTTACAATGTACAATGAGAAAGACAGAAGCATCTTTCACAATTACAGCATACTTTGTCAGGAAATTTTCATTACGTAGACACTACAATGACTACAATATTCAGACAGCATGAGAAATTCTATGAGGTTTTGTTTGCTGGCAGTCCGCTTGTTTGTTTGTTTATCTTTTTTTATATACACTAATACAACTATTTGACATAAACATGAAGACATGAACTCCTTTCCAGGTCAAACAAGCTGCAGTAACAGGAAAAACAAGGCATGTCTATTAATAGATCTCCATAAAATATTAATGGACACTAAAATAAGATTATTAATATAATTGTTGAAATACACTGAGGAAATGAGTGATTTTGTTTCTATGTACCGGTATACATTATTCTTATTTGAAATGCACATTTTATCTACTGTATCTAGCTCCCAACAGCCTGCTTTAAAGTACAAAAGAACATACTACAAAACAAAAAGAACATACTACAAAACAACAATTTGGCGCAATGCCAAATCAGAGTTTTACATTACACTGGCATTCATGTTGGTTACTCAACAGTTACAAGGTTACCCTTTGGTTTTGCTATTATGTGTGTGCAAATATTTGCAACAATAATTTGTACATTCCACTGACATATCATGACATATCATTCGAGTCATTCACACACGCACAAACTCAAACACTGAGGGCATAACAACTACAAGACATACTGTTACACAGCAAAAAAAAAAAAAAAGAAGATCATTCAGGATACTCATACATGCACACACACACAAACACTTTGAAGGCAGAACCATATTTTGTTTAAAAGCCTGGAGAATTGCATATAATGTGTATTTAATGCTAAATCAAGTCATACATGTAAGACAAGCCCCTTTCTCTTTATTGCATAAACATATTGTCTCATTTTGGATGAACAAAACAAAAAAAGAAAGAAAGAAACATACGCAACTGTGAAAGAAAAAAAAAATATACTAAGTCCAGCTCTGTTAGGCTATACAAAACTTACTGAAGATGTCAGCATAGAGATTTCCCTTCTTCCCAAGCATGTTGAGGTCAAATTCCAACAGAAGGACACAGAGCTATGGTATAAAGTTACACCAGGCAGACTTAAAGGGGAAGTCCGGACGATTATCAGCCGTTTCGTGTGTAAAGAACAATATTTCATGAACCTATCACCCTTTTCCCGACGAGAAAAGACCATCAGATACATTTACTATGATTTTTTTTTTAAATAAGGTAATTCTTCATGTTCGAATCCGTCGCGAGCTGCCCTTCGTACTATCTGTCCCAGGATGCATTGCGCCTGACGTATCGGGCGCAGTTTCCTCAGCTGAGAGCACCGCGAGCGAAGCCCAGCTACGCATCGATCTCCCATTGCACTGCTGACTGCGGGCGGTATCTGCATGCCTGCATAGGTGTGCCTTGTCGGCGCTACTGCAGGAGACCGTACACCGATTTAGGAGTGCTGTTGCCAAACGCTGTATTCCTTTATTCAAATAATCTTCGTTATATATCTATATAAAATCTTCAAAGATTAATGTAAAATAGTTGCAATGCTATAACATTTTCGTTTAAATTGAAATATGTATGTATTATAATACTGCCGTACTTATTAGTGTCCATCCCATCACTTACAATGCATTAGCTGTTGTCGGGCTGTGCAGGCATACATATACGTCTGCTGCTGCCAAGTGCTATCACAATCCGCGATCGTTTTTTCGACTTCTGAGTGTGAACAATCTGAAATCAGTCTGTCAATGTCAGAATTATTGCCTCTTTTGTTGTCCGAGACTGTTGAAAAGTGTGTCTGACGGTGATAAAATACGACAGTATACATGTAACTTGAACCGAGGAAGAAACGCCAGCGCCAGCTTGGTACCGCCGCCGCGCCGCGCCGGTAACTACGACCAGCAGCCCAATACACACAGCGTAATCGGGCTGCGTGTTGTAGCATTCAGGATCATGTAAAGGTAGTATCGTGGATAGATATCAATTTAAAATCGAAATATTTCTTCAATTTGAAGACTTACTAGTAAAGTTGAAGTATTGACAACACCCTAACACTTGACACATCGGCATTTTTTTAATGAAGCAATAGATCATGCCGCGTGCATCCGCTGTGTGGTCAGAGACTGTTGAGCGGTACGCTACTACCGCTTGCTTGGCCCGTATCACCGTTGCTCAAGCAGGGCTCCCCCGAGCCAGCTGAAGCTCCAAGCAAAAAGCAATGTGAGGATGAAACGTCACGCTGTCACGTGATCTTTCTCGCCGGCGTACAGAAATCGAACGGTTACGATTCAAAATTAGTAATGCTAAAAAATCGATTGTGGCGAGTTGGGAGGGTCTTTTTCAATGAAACTTAGTCATTATGGTCTTTATTTATGTAGATTTTGGTTAATTTTTTTCAAAATCGTCCGGACTTCTCCTTTAAGTGTAAGTATACAAAGCACAGAAATCCAGGTGGTAGTTAGTTTCAGATTTGGTAATTTGGTAGCAGAAATTTGTGGTACACCGTATCTGAAAGTATCATCTTACAGAAAACTTTGATAATGATATAGACATTTTCTGAAACCATCCAATGTTTTATGGTGGTAATCAGCCAAATTATGAAGAAAGCCATGGCTCATCACAAAAGTGTTTTGTTGTTGTTTTTTTTTTTTGCATAAGCACTAGTACACACAGTCCACAGAACCTTGGGGGGGGGGGGGGGGGGGGCCTGGCTGTAGACCTTCCCTCCTGTGAACTTTTGATCTATACAGCAGCTATACGCACATGCAAAACGTCTGTGCCACAACTCTTCACATTTAATGAATTGAAAGCTTGCCTGGGACAGCCCAGCTAAAATCCAACAAAGTATTCCAGGAAAAAACACTCTTGCTTGTTCTGGTGCCAAGCCTAAAAAAACAGATTCTTTCTGGTTTTATCCAGACAGCTTTATTTTTTTCTTTTCTTTTCCTTGTTTTTTTATTTTTTTTTAATCATGACACAATCTACAGCTATGGCCAAAACAGGCAGGCAGAATTTTGTTTCGATTGGCACTCTTAGGTATTTTGCGACTGAAATACATGACTTCCTTGCAGAGTAGAAAGAAGAATTTTCATCCAACAATGCCTCTGGATTACACAAATGTCATCTCACTGTTCTTTATCTTGATCTAACTACACAGCAACAAACAGTGCCTAACATTAATTCAGAGCAACCTACAAACAAGGCCCTACATGTCCGTTGATGTTGGCTGAATATTCTCGAAATTAAAAGCTATGTCAAGAACTTGACACCGTTTGCTTTCAATGCTGCACTGTCACACAATCCCATTCCTATATCAAATGCAATCATCACTTACAGTACAATGTATTATCAACAGGCAGAATGCCAGCAAATCTGTATTGTTTTCGTGTCTGGTTGCCTACACAACTGGTTAAAGGGGACCTCCGGATGATTTTCAGACTTTTACATTTGAACAGCTATAAATTAGTTAAACTGATTACAGAGTTTCAGAATTTATAGTGATTGGGATGAGGAATAAGAATGTTTTCAAAATTTATAACAAATTGCAATGAACAAGGATGATGACATGGCAGCCTCACCATAAGAATGCATGAAATGGGGCTCAAGGAAGCAGAACAAAAGAAGAAGGCATGCATAGATTCTTCACAGGTGAACTTGTTGAGCAAGCGGTATTGTAATGGAATTCCACTGCTACATTTCTGAAATATGTGAGGCTCTGATGTCATCAACACTGTTCAGTGTAATTTGTTTAAGATTTTCAGTTAATTTGTTTCTCTGCTCAAGAACCACAATAAATTCCACAAATCTATACATGGAGCTGTCGATTTATGTACTACATGATGTGAAATTATGAAAATCGTCTGGAATGCCCCTTTAACATGTCCATTAACTGAAATTTACCGGTACTGCCAAATCTCACACAGAAAGCAATGATGCCCACAACAGATTACATGCATCTTCTTCTGGTTATTTCTTCAGTGGCCACATATTCCTCATACTGCAATAAGTTCACGTCCAAGAAAGAGTTTTTGTGCCTGTGTGTGTGTCCATACATCAATGAATTCTATAGATGTCTACAGTGACCACGAAACCTACACTCATTCAGCTTTGGGTCTGGAGTAAGTGTTTAGAGTATTTCACATGTGTTATCAACACAGAACATTCATGAACTTTACGCGTGCATGAGTAAGAGCACGGGGGTGTTTCAGAAAGATGTAACTCAAATCAAACTGTCCATACTATTTAGGAAAATCCCCCTAAAATACAAATGGAACCTATTGGCAGGCACAGGCCAAATAAAGGGACACGAAATGCCACCCATATACACAATTCCCACTGAAATCAATGTTTGGTCTTTGTGAAACACACAAGGATATGTCAGTAATGCATAAAGACTTTAATATTTCAAATCTTGGTGACTCACTTTGAGTGCTAGTAGAAGAAGAAACGTCTCTACGCTGTAGAAGCCCCTGTCCACAAAATCGCCCATGAAGAGGTAGTTTGTGTCGGGCACATCACCTCCAACCTGCATGAACATAAAGGAAGAGACAAGGAGTTTTAAAAAAATGTTGCAGCGGCATATGCACCAGTACATTGTAGCTCACCATTAGTCAGCCATGTCCAGAAATACAAAATATTACATTGTTGTGTCTATTTGATTGAAAAGAAAGGGATTGCATAAGGTCTGATATGAATTCATACAACATATGACTGCCAAGCTCCCTTGCAAATTAAGATCTAGCGCTTCACCTGCAGATTTCGCATGAGGGATAAGTTGATTCAAGTGAAGATTCAACGAGTTACTTACTATTCTCTAATGACATGAGGGTGAGGGGGTTGAAATATTCCTCAGTACCCACCTCACATCCATCCATCCACACACACACACACACACACACACAAACAAACAAACTCAAAAACAAACAAACAAATAAATAAACACATCAACACAAAACAAACAAACACATCAACACAAAACAGAAAGTCAATCCATATATCATGCCCCTTCCTCATGCTTTTGTAAAGCTCACCAAAATGACTTCCAAATTACCTGTCAATCATTTGATACAGTAACCTTACAGTAAGACTTGCAATGAATTGATAATGTGATCCAAAAGTCCTGCTTTACACTGTTTTGTGAGCAAACGAATTTTTAAAGTCTAGAAAATAACGAAAAGAACTGAGTGAATATTAAAGAAGAAATGATGTGTACAGAGAAATCCTGCGCCAAGGAAAACACAAAAGTGTGGCGGGGCCAAGGACTGCCTACCTTGAAGAGTTCTTTGAGGTCATAAAACTGACCGTGGATGTCCCCACATACTGTGACTGGTGCGTCTACTCTCTGCACATTGCTCTCCTCCACAAGAATTTCCCTGTCAGAGATTAAAGATTGCATGATATAATCAGTTAACAAATAGCAATACACAGGGGGGGGGGGGGTGCCACGTGAAGAAACCATCAGGTACAGAGAAATTATTATAATCAAAATACCTCAAAATCTCATCAAAAGGATATAAACTTTATCTGGAATGGCAGTTGAAACAACAAAAATAGGAGATACTATAGCAGGAATTCCCCCACAAGACAAAGAGGAACTGTTCAAAAAAAAAAATCCTCCTGCATCATTGTTAGGAATTCCCAAGAATGTTGTTCTCCCATAGGAAGATTAAGGAAAAAGATACAGAGATAGTGAAGAAGAAAGAGGACAAGGAGAAGAAAATGACTGAAGATGAGGAAAGAAAAAAAGATAAAGATAAGACAAAAATTTTGCACAAAATAAATCTTTGAATCATTCCAGAGCACACCCTCCACATTAACTGACCCTAGTACACAATGCATTCCAAGAACACGTATTCAACTGCCCTACTGGTGCTGGGGTTTAATGCTTTGCCAACTGGTGTATACAGTTAACATTATGGTGGTAATAACTTCAACTGCTCTACTTTGAAAGTGCTGGAAAGGGTCACCTTGGCACTTGTTCATATTTTCAAAATAAACGATGAACAATGACAATGAGAAAAGTGCTGTTGTGTCAAACTTTCCATAGACCCTAAAAGTTACTGTTCGAACTCTGAAGATTTACTGAAGTACAGATCCTCCAAAATGCCACCATGCTTTATGGGAGAAAAAAACAAGCCTTCAGAAGGGTATAGATGTCTGTGAGCTCACCTCGCCTTTGCACATAATGCTTTGACTTCACTCTCCTTGATGATTTCACAATTTCTAAGCTGTTCTATTTGCCTGTTGGTTGAAAGAAAAAGAGAACAGACACAATAGAAGTGATTGTTTCAAAGCAGTTTGACAGTTGATTCTATGCCAAGGACAATGCCTCGCTACAAATCACTATCAGTGATCACACACTTGTAGCACACAACATACAATGTACACATAAACATGAACAACATAACATTCTAATCATCTGTACATGTAATTACCAGGTATTTTCATTGAATAGTAGCCTAGTAATAGCAATACCTTAGGCCGTTGAAACAATAAAAACATGCATGCATTTTGATACATACAATGTATATTCTTGTTTCAACACGTATGTGCGACTACAACATTCAACTGATGGTGATACAGATGGTTATATCTATGGTTTAAGAACCTTATAAATGGGGCTGTCTAATAGCCCCATATGGGTCATGCAACCAAACATTGATTCCTTTTCACTTAGTTTTTACTTTAATAGACATATGAGGGCAAAATGGAGAAACAAAATGCTGGGACACTATACAAAGTGTATGTGTCATTGTCAATCTCTCCTAAGCGATGGGAATAGGATCATTAAGACACAAGGGGAAAATACATGTATGAAGGACATTCAAACATACTCAAAGTACTTCAGTAGTACTTTGGAACAAGGCTATACCTATTGAAACTGATAAAGCCATTACATCATACTCTACAAATAGGGACAAGTTCATTGAGAAGTGCACTTTGACTTGTTTATGTACACACTGTCATAGATTACTCAGAGACTGTGCACGTACAAGCTAACAACTTTTCAGCATGGTTTTTTTACACACTACTGTGCATGTGTAGTTTCTGCTTGCCAACAATACCACACAACAAGCAAAGCCTGCTAATGTCGAGCCCTTTCCGACACATACAATGGACATTATGACATCCTTTACAAAATACAAAGTGTACTTCAAAATGAATTTGAGATGTAATGAAATCATATGCAGTACACTGAAGATGTAATACAAATAACATAAACATGTTACTTTCACTGCAATAGGAAAGTCCTTGATTGGAATCTACAGTTGTATTACACATGGCGGAAGGGCCTATGATAGAAATGTGCTTGATGTTTACATGTGTAGCAATCAAATTTTGATGAACTAATAAAAATATGCCCAGATTATCCAGAATTGTAAAATCTCCTTTTGAGGGATCATCCTAAACTGATTTTATTTTCTTGGCAATCCCTAAAAGGCAAGGCAACATTTTGTTTTTTATCTATTTATTTTTTTACTACAGCTGGGACAAGAACAAACCAACAAAAAGCAACAGAAAAGTTTTGAGATTAAATTATCAAGCCCAATAATCATAGCGTTAGTTGTCAGCAATCTGATTTTCCTTTTATATCATCATAAATGCCATGGCAACAACTTGATGCCGAGTTCCCCCCCCCCCCCCCCCCCCCCACTTCATATACGTATGTAAACTCTTGAAATTTGGGAAATGTGGGGAAAGGTGGGGAATGCATGAAGTGTCTATGTACTGCTTTTTAAAATCACAATTGTAAATATTACTATGTATTCACCTCACAATAACTGATCAATGTTTTCTATTGCACTTCAATTAATTTTGAAAGCACACTGACATATTTGGGGAGCATTTATCTGCTGTGCCTGTTTGGACAAGCGCAATTGCAAATGTTTGGTTGCAAGCAAGAAACCAGTTTACTCACATATTTCAAATTTGATGCATGCCTTTCTGACAATGGTTCTTGACAACCTGAAAGCTTGCATAAGGTTTGCCCAATGTAGCAACAACTAGTGTATGCAAACTGGATTCCAAGTATCAAAAATGGCTTTTGAAGAACAGGTTGATAGAATGGCCACTACATCACTAAGTACATCAGGATGGAAGAAACATCCACACATTTGAATCTGTTAGTAAATCTGTCTATTGACATGTGTTTGGCCCCAGGTTGGTTGGTTTGACATGGCCTGACGAGTGCTGGGAAAGGTCGTCAGAGTTGTTTTCTTTACATACCTATCTAAATCGCTACAGTCTGTCATCTTGGGATTCCTTCACGAACTGCACCTCCACTCAATCCGTTTCCGGGGTTTACTGTCACAGAAAAAAACACAAAGAAGCTGGCTGTTATAAATACAGGGTACACTTTTGTACATTGACTTCCAGCTACAAGTATGCTAACTCAAAATGAGAAAGTTCAACTTCTACAAATACATTGTACAATATGTATGCACATATTCTTTTGTCATGGGGTGATCTCTTCCACCACAGTATGTGTATGTACCCACTTTCAAGAATGGTCTACATTTACTTTAGCCCTTAGTCTCGTCCAGTCCATGAGAAAACTGGGGTATGGAATGAAGAATGCTGGTTTGGTTATATCAGATACACTTTCAGATTTGTCCATTCAGTGCTGTAGGAAAAACACAAGAAAAACTCAACCCCAAACTATCCAATACATTCATCAACACTGCCAATGAAATACTGTATCTAGAGCATGACTGTGATTTTTTTGCAAGAGAGAAAACCAAGAAATAAAGGCCTCCATGGAATTTATTGTGTATACAACACTGTAAATTCCATGTATGCCTCTCATCTGTTTGTGCTTTCCAGTAGTGTGCGTGCATTCAATGTGTGTTGCTGCTGTTTCAATAATGATAAAGAACTGGACACTACATGCATGCACAGTAGGTACATGTATAGACTAGATTATTATACAGTTGTACTTACTATCCAGGATTACCAGATACAGTCACAGAAACTTAGAATAAAAGAGAGTGCCTAAAATATATATACTGTATGATCTAGTGAAGCCACAGTAATTTGCACATGAAAGGGCCTGAACTTTGTCACAGCTGTAGATGCAACAATGGTTTGAATTCAGGTTTTTCCCTGAAAACTGGTATCACTGCGTACCACAGTACGTGTAATATGCATGATGGTTGCAACTCTGCACATGAAGGGGCCAGTAATTTATCACTGCAAGCTTCACTGACTGCATCAAGTGGTGTGTCACTACAAAGTGTCAACCAAGTACAAGATCGTACAAAGGTTGTCTTTGTGTTGAGTCGTTGGGATATTCTGAGATGAATACATTCATGTGAGGCATACAAAGTGTGTACAAGTATGTGGATCTATCACCTGGTGAAGACAAAGTCAATACGAAAGACAGTCTTTTACAAGATACACAAAGTCTATATGTAATTGTATGTTCCTTTCTCACACTAACCAGAAACACATTCATTCGAAACTGATCCAACTACAAACTGCACTTCAGTTTTCCCCTGCCCTATATTTAGCTTTGCCCACATGTGAGCCATTTTTTTTTTAAATACATTGTATTGCAACAGTTTTCTCTAGTTCAAACTGATTTGACAATTCATCATCAAACCTGGTAAGGCATTAAGAGATTATCAAGTCAATGTTAACGGACAATGCATGATTTCTGCTTCTATACGAACCCCTACCACAAGTTACTGTACAGTGTAATTTTCTAGACAGTCTCCTTACGAAGCATACATAGGTCATCTCGATAGGTATTACACACGCATCACAGTTGTTAATACCAATGTTAGTCATCTGCAGTGTTACAGACACAGTACAGCACTGGTACTGTGTAGATGTGATGCCATCACAACTGGACTCCTGCCAAGAATGCTCCAAATGTCACAACATGTTGAAGTTTACAGTTCACAGTGTTGAGCGTGAGAGCACTCATGTGAAAATTTTTACCTCCACATCAATCAGGTTGAGACGTTCTCACAGCTGTGTAAAGTGAGCTGCCCATGAACATGGTTCAACCATGGATAACACCGTCCAAAATTTGACCACCTGCTGCAGCTGCATGTAGAAACATACAATGTGTGTGCTTTTGCGCATGGTCAAACCTTGGGCATGAGAGGTTGAACCTTGGTACAGTTGCTTTAATATGAATGGAACTCAGTGGAAGTTAGTAGATCACAGCCTACATACTCGTACAGCTACAGGAGTGGAGTACAGCTACGTGTTCAGCCTAACCCCGGGGCACTTCTTCACACAGTTATACTGAGATCTAGCAGTCACACTACACATCTAAAACTTCTTTATTTAACCCAAGGCCCACTTTGTCTCCAGCATTGTTTTGATTTTTTTTTTTTTTTAAAGACACCCAGTTTTACGCTAAGGCTTAGGTAGCCTATATCACGTACATGTAGATCTATACTTTTTTTTACAGTTACTGGAAAACTGCCGAGTTAAATAATCCTAGGTCGAATGAATTTACAAATTACAATTATAAATTTCATTCTTGGCCAACATCTTTAGCCCACGGCTGGTTGAGAAGCAAAACAATGGACTACAGCTGGATCAAATGTTGACCGAAAGATCGGTCTGTATCTGGTCATCAGGGATATGTTCCACGGAGACTGCGTCTGGCTTCACGGATGGAGGAGAGTGATAACGTAAACTAAAAAAATAAAAAATAAATAAAAGACTCCTCCGGACAGACGCATCTTTCTGTCTAGAACCACTAACGTTAGATCAAATGCTACTACAAATCCAACAATTGTTTGCGTTTGCCACTCACGATCCCAGTCTTTTGTACACAACAAAACGTTTAACATGAACTACATGTACAGTTGTATGATGATTGTCTTCAAGAACTATCTAAATTATCGCACAGGATAAGCACAAGAGAAGTCCAATTCATGAAAACTTGCTGTTAGTGTTACTGACCCCATTCATTCAACACTGTCCGAAGACGTTGACCAACCGTTTGGTTATCGATATTTTATCTTCCGATGTAGCTGAGAAGGAACAATATTTTTCTGTGATAATTCCCACTTCTACCAGACGGAAATCAAACCTGATTCTAGCTGATCCAGGGTCGTTCTTAGAGCTCAATTTGACATCAATTGACTGCTCAAACCGGACTTCGAATGACTAGGATTTCTAACCTTAATACAGCTACCTTGCTGGATCTGGACAGAGAACACGTCAGTGCCAGTGTCAGTGGGGCGGTTTCACTCATGTTTTTGACAGAAAAAGGCCACAGTCCATACAATTCAAGTCAGTTTTTGTACCATATCCTCAAAAGCATGAGATAGGTTGCTCGTTTATCATTAGAATATGCCCATTAATTCTCCAATCGCAAAATTTTGATGACAATTACACCTACCTTCGATTACGAAGCACTAGCTGGCTGCTGACCCTCTCGCCGTTCACTACGTGAATACCGTACCGTGCGTACAAAATGTTACGTGTATCGGTGCATGCATGCAGTGCTGGTGATGCATGTACACCGAGCAGTGGACACACACAGGAGCGGAGCTAGCTGCTGGTGAGGTTACGTACGAATGCCCAGCCTGTGCTAGCACTGCTGAACACTACACATGCGATACAGACAACGCAAGTTGACTTCCCTGTGTACGTGACACGCAAACTGCACGTTGCGATTTTCCATCCTCGAATCCGCCGCTGCGCAATACTAGTAGGTCTAATGTGTGGTGTGTGTAGCGTTGGCATCGCTTTAGAGCGCTCGTCAACCATCGAACGCGCACATTCAATGTATACTAGTATTAGACACAAGAAATATGATTCCACTGATGCAGCGAGTGCAATTTTGATAAGCGGTGAATGTCTTATTAGGTGATCCGAGTATCCTTCGGATCACCTTCTGTATCTGTACGGATTCTTTCTTCTTCTTTCTTTCTTTATTTCTCCGCAAAAGTTGTGCAGAGGTTAGCTCAGAAAGTCCGCTGCCTATCAATTTCAAAATTATACCATGTATGCATCATGTCCCAAAGACGACAAATCTAATGTATCATTGTGATCAGTGGACCGTGACGTCACTATGACGTCATTATATGAAAACACATTCTCAATCATATCTCATTAATGGAATGAAATTTTTCAATGAAATTTACGTCACATATATTTCAAATTATGCGCATTCTACTCATGTTCTCAAAATTCATATTTTCTCTTAAAACGTGCGCGTACGCGCGCGTTGAAATATTTGTATGCTCCAATCGAGCTCAAAATTTTTTTGCACACGTTTCAGACCATTTGGAGCATTTTTTGAAAAATTGAAAAAATCGGACGGACGCGTACGCGCGCGCGCATATACGCACGCACAGCTCATGTGCAATTGAAATTTCCAGTTTTTTCACTTTGATCGGATGTCTGAAATGTTAAGGAATATTTATACCAAGTTTCAAATCAATCCGACTCAATATGACGTCATACGGGCCCGTCAAAGTTGAAATTCCGCGCGCGCGTCAATGGCGATATACAGTGCAACTATGCCAAAAAACTGCCAATTTTAAATCCGATTTTACTCGTCAGGATGGACGGTGACCCCCCATTTTCTGTACATATTTTGAAAGCTGATGAGTTGTACATGTCATTTCATGGGGTGGCAATGCTGACAAAATGATTAAAAGATATCAAATTTCTTAATAAAGTAAAAAAAGTAAATTTTCAAAATGACGTCATCAAATTTCAAGTTCATTCGAGCATATCTCACTAGTCCTTAGTCAATTTTCACCCAGATTTCAGTATGATGTAGCTTATTTAATGTTCTTTCAAACATAGAATTACAATATTTTGATTGGATAACGGTATCACCTCGTAAAAATGGATTAAAAGTAATCTTGTCAAATTTGACCAGTTTACGTGTTATCTCTATGGGAGTGCAGTTTTTCTGGAAATGAAAATTGACATGACTATCTTTATCGAGCACTAGCTCACTTAAGCTTCGGTAAATTTCTCCCAGATTTTAATATGTTGTAGCTGAGACTTTACGCTACCGTAAGTGTGCCCTTCGTTTTTTCATACGATGTCAAAATCACGTCAAAAAATTGGGTTGAAATTCAGGCTTATCTTCGATGTATTGAGATATTTCTTTCTTTCTGCAACTTTCTTTGCAATAACTCAAGAAAAACGGCCTCTATCACTTCTATATTTTGCACATGTTTAGTTCATGTCACGTGAATTATTTCATAAAATAACAGCTACTTGATCGGACACCATCTTGGGTATGTAAATTAGGGTCAAAGGTCATAGGTGTTTCACCCTGTATCTTAGTGAATACATGTCTTATCTTTCCCATATTTTGCACACGCAAAGACCATGTTACAAGGATCATTTCACAAAATAACCACTTTTTACTCAGATGCCATCTTGTCTGTGCAAATTGAGGTCAAAGGTCATATGTACTTCTTTTTGTATCTTCGTTATGACGTGTTATCTCTATGGGAGGGAATTTTCTTTAATGTGAAAATTGACATGATTGTCTTTATCGAGCACTAGCTCACTTACCCTTCGGTGAATTTCTCCCAGATTTTAATATATTGTAGCTGAGACTTTGCGCTATCGTTTCATTTCCTTCGTTTTTTCATACGATGTCGGAATTACGATAAAAAATTGGTTGAAATTAAAGCTTATCTTCTATGTATTGAGATATTTCTTTCTTTCTGCAACTTTCTTTGCAATAACTCAAGAAAAACATGCCCTATCACCCCCATATTTTGCACATGTTTAGTTCATGTCTCGTACATTATTTCATAAAATAACAACTACTAGATCGGACAACATCTTGGGTATGTAAATTAGGGTCAAAGGTCATAAATGTTTCATCTTGTATCTTAGTGAATACCTGTCCTATCTTTCCCATATTTTCCACACGTATAGACGATGTCGCGAGAATCATTTCACAAAATAACCACTATTTCATCAGATGCAATCTTGGGAGTGCAAAGGTGGGTCAAAGGTCATATGTATTCATTGCTGTATCTTCGTTATTCAGTGTATACAGAATTTGGTACCAAAGATGGCAGATATGACTCCCTTTTCTAAATGAGAATGCAAACATCACACGGCCAATGTCTCTAAACACAGATGAAACTTGTATGGTCATGCCTATTGCGATCAGGACTCGAATCATTGATAAAAAAAAATCGGATCACCTTAATTTGTCAGTGATGACAAATTACAATCTCTAGTTTGATATCTATTTATTTCTGCAATTTCATGACCAACGTAATATATAAATACTTTGTTTTGGTACAAATCATATGATTGTTAAAGAAGAATTAATAAACTTGATGAATGCAAAATATTGACAATTATTTAATACCTAGGGCCGTAGGGGAGCAATTCACCGAATTGCAGGAAAAAAAAAAGTTGTATCCTGTAAGACCAAGGGGGTAAAGCAAGACACGACCTGTTACTATACTCAACTCAAGTATGAATCACATCCCTAACAAAAACATACGACCCGTTGAGAAGATTGTGCTAGTATTGGAGGAGGAGAGAATATTGTAGTTGCTTTTTCTTCGTCTTACCTCTATGTCAGAAAATTATATCACTTTTCTTATTTTTCGTTTTGTCCATTCTTTCTTTCTTCCGGTTCTTTTTTGGATGGATAGCCAACAGGGTCTACACATGGATGATGGCTTTTATTGGTGTATAATGTATATACCACAATCTATAGTGTTGAAATAATGCGTACAACACCATCCCCTAATCAGTGGTAAATTTCAGGCTCCAGTAAGTCCTCCAAGGATACAACACTGCCTGCCTGAGCGATATGCGTAACACGTTCACCTAGCGCGGAGTAGTTTCTGGAAGGCCTGTCAGATGACATAACAAACCCAATCGCGGGTAATGAAACACGGGACTGTCAGAGGATGTTTGGCGTCCACATTCCAGATTGCATACTTGGGATATTCCTCTGGCAGATGCAGGATGGCCCATCCCACGCCACAGAAAGGGGCGATAAGAGAATGGATGCACATCGAGGGTTGAGTGAGGGTGGAGCGGGCTGCGGAAAGGCCTCGGGATTGGGGATTTATACCTGGCCACTCAACATGTCAAAGTATACAGGTACTACATACCAGCGACCTGGTTATTTGTTTGTTTGTTTATTTATTCTCCTTTTCACATTAAAAAAAATGCACAGAACAATACATAAATTATAAATGAATAATAAAAAAGAGATTACAAAGTGGATGGATTGCCCATTTCAGATTCCTATAATACTTCTGGTTCTTCTATTGGGGTCCACCACATACACATACCCAACTTTGGTGTGCTCTAATATACCTCAATACATCGCCCGGGACCCGGGTTACCATGGTGTTTGACCAGGGAGGTTTCTCGTCTCACCTCCCTGGTTTGACAATCGCATAGCCGATTTAAAAGGTAGGTTATCCTTTTTACTTCATTGATATGAGAGAGCGAGAAATATATTCTGTCGCTACAGATTGAGTGTCTGCCGTGACTCGGGTTCGCAAGAGAAAAGTGTTAACATCATTATCATTATATCATATTTTGTAATAAGACTGGATGAATATCGGCGGTTTGTCCAATATCATAACAACAACAACAACAACAACAACAACAACAACAAAGAGTCTGTGTATAAGAAAGAAACAATATAAAAAAAAACTGTTTCCTGAACCTATGACATGCAGCACACAAGCGAAATATAAACATTAGATGGCGACTGAGTATAGTCGCAAGGCAAAGTGCAACAACAACAACAACAACAACAACGACAAAAGCAACAACAACAACAACAAAACAACTTAACAACAACAACAACAAAGTTACTGAGGGATCGAGATATACATAAGGTTTAGCTGGGATTGTCACGTATACTCTTAAAAAAAACAAAAAAGAGTGAATTTAGAGTGAAATTGGAGTGAATTTTGAGTAAAAATGTTCATTTTCACTCATTTTGGAGTGACCTCAGGGATCACTCGAAGATTTTGGAGTGATCCCTGAGGTCACTCTAAAACGAGTGAAAATGAACATTTTCACTCAAAATTCACTCCAATTTCACTCTAAATTCACTCTTTTTTGTATTCACTCTTTTAAGAGTGAATATTTTCACTCGATTTTTTTTAGAGAGTATATATATATATATATATATATATACATACATAATTTTCTCAACTTGCTTTGTTTCGTTTCTTTTCGTTTCGTTTAATTTACTTTAGTTTAATTTAGCTTAGTCTAGTTCTGTTTTTATCTTGATACCGCCTTAATTCTTGTTTGCATCAGATGGTCCAGTTGCGCGGGGCCACAAATATATATATATATATATATATATATATATATATATATGTTGAACCACTATGTTACCAATAATCTTATCTTTCGGTGGCCTGATCGGGCAATTAAAGATTCAAAATGGGTTATGTTTCTCTGTATTTCGGGCGACCAAAATTTGATTTTAGAGGCCCGAAATTGCAACCAGATAAGTAAGTTGGTATTGAGGCCATTCAATTACACACACACACACACACACACACACACACACACACATGCACACACATGCACACACACACACACACATCCACACACACTTTTTTATGATATCCTTTATTTGAATATCATTCGATATCAGGTCCATGTTAACAATCGAAATTAATATGAACAATATAACAAAATAATATGAAGACACACATATAAACATTCATGTATATTATGTAAGCTTGTAAAGACAGAAAGATAGGTAGATAGATATATAGATAGATAGATAGATAGATAGATAGATAGATAGATAGATAGATAGATATTGACACTGATTGATACAGATAATTATTTGCTGATCACACTCCACCAACGCTACAGCCCTCTGAGCAAAGGCTCGGAGCAAAGTAGCTTTCATCTCATGGCAGATTAGATTGCCCCTGTGTCTATCAATGTGATACGTGATGAGCCCAGTTGTCGATGACAGATAGGAATATTTCTCTCAGCCAAGTGAGCTCTATAGTTACCAGTTTATCCAACACCGGATCTACTGACTTCCTCTCTACTCGCTCCAACGTCCCATATGCTATACGATGATGATGATGATCCACAGTATTTGTATACATGCACCCTATATGCCGCTTAGTTTGTTGTGATAGAAACATTCAAAGGCGCAGACTCAGAGTTAGCAATTGAATGTCTGGTGGGAATGTGAGTCTTTGGTGATGCTTTGAAGTGCTCCAGTTTGTCAATTTCACGGGGAAAAGATGTGTGGGAGTTCCATGTTATAGACGAGGAGCGATTGAGAGAGGAAAATTCCCGGTCTCCATATCCCATGAGATGTGTAATGGGCATCTGGTAAGTAAGGCGAGACGTGGTTCTATATTGTGCAGCAACAGACACACAACGCATAACAAAATGTCATGTATTGTATATGATTCTACATTTGCGTAAAATTAAGCAAAAAATGAAAAAATAATAATGATACAGGTGGTACGTCTGCGAACAGTAATCGAACAAACAATATACACACGATTTAGTCTTAGGTTGTCGTTAGAGGGAGACATTCTCTTGGGGTCCAACTGACTGGTTGCGCGTTTTTAATGCGGTACAAGTACTGGGTATCCTGGTTGTACACGTTGCACCTGCTTTGCATGTATACAGTATCTTGTGATACAAAAATATCACCATGGAACAAATATTTTGATCGCCAGTGACGATGAAAGTGAAACTGCCGCTAATGACAATCGTTTCATGTAAATGAATTGTTCCGATGCTAATATGAAGTTTGCAGTTGTTTCTGCTCAGTTGTTGTTATTGTTGTTGTTTTGTTTTAATGTCAGCTTCAGCTTTCTATTTGCAGAATCAAACTTTCTTTCCCGACGGTTGCCAGACCATTCCATGTGAAATCATTGGAAAAAAATATATACAAATCAAATAACTTTTTGTAAACAAACTTAGGTTGATTTGTTTTAAGTAGTAAAAAATATCTTAGAACTGACGCATCAGGCTTTTCCTTGTTTTTGTTCTCTTTGCTTTGTTTTCACAGGCCCGTAAATATGGGGGGGGGGGGGGGTTTCAGGGGATTCTGCGGAATCCTCCCTCCCCCATTTGCCAGTAGCAAAAAAAAAAAATTAAAAATAAATGAATAAAAAAAATAGTAGCAGAGCCCTCCTCCCCGCTTTTGCCAGCAGCAAAAAGGAAAAATGAATAAATAGATAAAATGAAAGAAATAAAAAGAAAAGTGCGCCCTTATCTTTGTGAGGCGATGGAAAAAATGCATGGGAAGCCTTTTTTGTCCACTGATTAAACCCGGAAGTAGCACCAGAAATAGTTGAACATAAACTTGAACCAAAAGGTCCACTTTTTTCAAATTCTCAACCCTCCCATAAAAATCCTAGTGACGGGCCTGTTTCACATTGTAAACTTTATCAAAGGATTCTACTTGATGAAACGCACTGATGTTTCTGCATTAACGAAAAAGGGAAAAAAGTACACACACAAAGAAATTTAGAACCCCGATATCGTTACTCTCTGTCAATAACTTTGGCATCATTCTCTGTGAGAATCAATGCTGGAAGTCATATTCCACTCTGTTCATTTAATCTTACTTTGTCCATATGATCATGGTCAATTTCACAATGGGAAAAAATCATTGCACTTTAGGTGTGGCCTACAATACAGAAAATGTTTGTTACTCCAAGTCGAGGATGAGAATGTATCACGTGATCCGCAATCCTCCAATGAATAGTCTTTGTTGAGACAGCATCATACCATGATATGAACTCGCGTAACGCTCTGGTACACACTGTATACCGTATGTCCCAAAAAAAATACAACTGGACCCTCCGCAATGATAACTTTAAAAATAGTGATTCAATCTAAAATCTAATACAATTTCAGGGTATGTAACTATAACTCATTTTGCCCACATCTTACAGAAAACCCTATTCTATTTGCTTCAGTGGTCAAAGAGAAATGAGGAATTTTGTAGAGCATGCCAGGTATCTCTTCCCTCCAAGTTCTGTCTATAATGTGTTTACACATTAATGTGCAAGTTCCAAGAGCATTCAAGTGCTAAACTTGGAAGAATCAGACTCATGACATGCTTTGCAACAATCCACTTCTCTGTGACAGCTCAACCAAATTGAATGGGGTTTTCTGCAAAATAGAGTTAAAGGGATCGTACAGTTTTGGTTGAGACCTAATTTCAGGTTTCTAAAATTTTTTGGTGAGATAATGAGAAACCTCTTATGAAATATGAAAGAGCATGTAATTCTATGAGGAATTCAACGTTTATTTGATGAAAATTGGTTTTGATTTGGCTGAGATATCCAGAAAAGAGCGATTCTAATAAAGTGTGGGACCCACACTTTATCACGATCGCTTTGTTTTACTTTGTTTTTGAATGGTTCATTCATTCCACACCCAATTTTCATCAAATAAACTTTGAATTCCTCTTAAAATGACATGCTCTGCACTATATCATAAGTGTTTTCTTGGTATCTCGCAAAAAGTTAAAAGCCCAATTCTCATCTCCACCAATACTGTACTATCCCTTTAAGATGTTATATTTTAAGACCCTGAAGTAGCATTTGGACAGTTAAATCATATTAGGTGTTATCAATGCGAAAATCCGATTGTAATTTTTTGGGGGGACATACTGTACTGTAACAGTGACTCAAAGTGCAGTATCCACAACGACTCCCAAAGCCAAATTAAATCAATATGACTCTGTGCTGCACTGTACCAAGGAGGAACTATTAGTCGCCTAGTATCTCCTTGATTGTACTCGATATAGGCGAGCAAACAAACGCACAAATTCAGTACATGAACGAATTAACCAACAACCAATCAGACATGAACAAAGTTTCGGATGTCCGTTCTTCCAGTTAAGTTTTAATATAGTCATGTACTTAGAAGCAGGGGCTGCGGAATCCCCCCCCCTTTTTTTTTTGGGGGGGGGGGAGGGGGCTGGGCAACTGAAGGGAGAGGGGGACAAGGAGTCAAGGAGTCAAGGATCAATGCTAACCCTTTTCCCTTCCCTCCCCCACCCCTGGTGGGGCGGCCCCTGACAAGAGGTGCATATAGTGATTTGCAATTGGTACAAACACCCTATGACGATGATTGTAAACATTGTACATACACATTCATTAAAAATGACCTGAGGGTTTAACAATGAGTAAATGTAAAATTTAATGATGTCAATGCTACCTTTATTACCTTTATCATTTACAATGGCGGATCCAGAGGAGGCGCACTCGGCGCACGCCCCCCTTTATTTTTCGTTAAAAACAAAAGAAATAAAAAGAAAAAAATGAAACGAAACCCAGAAGTGGCACCAGAAATATTAGTCACGCCCCCCCCCCCCCCCCCCACCTTTACAGAATTCCTGGATCCGCCCCTGATTTAGGTCCTTGGATATCAAATAATTTCTTATCCATAAGTCATATAGGAACCTATCATCTTGGGGGCGCTGTGGCATCCTTTGAATCAGAGCCTTATGTAATAGAAGGCTCTGCTGTTCAATTCCCGCACAGCGTTTACGTCTTTGACAAGATCAGTGTTTTTACTGAGCCAAAATGTCCCTCTCGAATCACGAGTAAAATGGGTACCTGGAAATGCTATAGCAATGGCAGGGCCCTGGTATAGAGGAGCAATGGCAATGCTAGAGAAGCTACCCTGCATGGGTAAATAAAACCTTATTATTAGGCCGATATGATCGGCTAATTATGATGATGATGATGATGATAAATAATAATGATAATAAAAATAATGATAACAATAATAATAATAATAATGATAATAATGATAATGATAACAATAATAATATGTTAAAATAATGTTAAAATTACTATTATTATTATCATCATTAATATTGTTATTGTTTTATCATTATAAAATTGACATTCCAAAATCTACAATATTGATTACTGTAATCAGTATTTTCCACTCTATGTTCTTTTGTGCCATCGGCTATTCCTGGAGATTTCCTAGAGTATAAGATACATTTTTGGAAGTTATATGCGTTGAAAAATGTGAATAATTGTAATAGTACTACGGCTAGTGATTATTGTTATTTTTATCATAAGGATCATACCATTATTATTCTTACATCAATGTGATAATTATTATCATTATCATTATTGCATCATCATAATTACTGTTACCATTGTAAATGACGCCGTGGTATCATGCCCGCTTGAAGAGAGGTCTAAAGCAACTAACAATATTTTCAAAGTGGGCTTATAAGTAAAAGTTAAAAACAAGATAAAAAACACACAAAAAAAGATTGACTACTTAGTATAAGGTAATAGAAGACAACGATCACAATTTTACACTCCATTCAGTCTCACTTTCACTTTGAAAACGATTTTCGATTTGCTCAAACATTTCCGCTCAGATTTTACGAATTTATGCCATTTCCGCTGATTTGGATTAAATCTTGTCAAAAAAAAAAAATTCCATCAATGAATGACATCATACTGGATGCGTACATCGTTGCGTAACTACTAGTATAATAGGTCCCCCAGTACGAGAGAGCTTACCTCGGGAAGCTTGCTAAATTGGGCAGCTATGTAATACATCAGGGTCACGTGACCATTATTTACGGCCATCTTCAATAAAGCGACCGCTTGGGGCGAACTGAGTGGAAGGCGTATGGAAAACAGTGATCAGCGATCAAAACGAGTGTAGAATTCAGAGATTTGAGATTGCTCTGAACGAGATTCGACATCATGGGGAACTGCCATACAGTTGGCCCGAACGAGGCACTCGTAGTTTCAGGTAAGACCGCTTGAAAAATTACCACAGATTGCAATTTTTCACTACTTTGCGATGTTTGTTGACGTTGGGTTGGCGTGGTTTTATCTGCGAGGTATGCAGTCCCATCATCAGGGATGGGTAGGCAGGCGTAGCGTAGCTAGAGAGCACACGGTGTAAGTGTACGGAGCCTTGCTAGTGCTAGGCAGCGCCCACTTTTCATGGGCCGCAGCAGCAGGCAGATGTGCTGAAGTTATTAGCATTGCTATCGCTATCTGTATCAGCTCCGCCGGCCCCGTAAACGTGTCGCTGAGTTGCAATAATCAGTCTTGTAATACTATAGTAAATTACAAACTTGTATTCTACTGAATAAGAATCTTCAACTTATTGAAGGAGGCATACTTAACTGGAAAAAGAAGAGAAGTAGAACATGAACTGGGATCTAGACCTACATATGTATGACACGTCTATGTCTATGATATCATTTAAAACAAAAAGATTTGGTGCTTGTGTTCTTTTGCACCTGCTTGTCAAATGACCTCCAATCCAAACTCACCCTTGTTGTTCAGTAACCTAAAATACTTGCATCTATATTCTGAGCCTCCAAAGTTGAATAGATATCAAGTTTGAACACTTTTAGTAAATCATTTACAAAAGACAAATGTTGGAAAATGGTTGGAAAATCTTGATCACTCGAATTTATGCTGCTCCGTTGTACATCACAGTACGAATACGTTCAGCACGTGCAAAGGGTCGATCATTCAGTCTGAATGTACAGTAGCAACACAGCAGCTTTTTCTGAAATGGTGTCTTTGAAAGGCTAAAATATGTTTTTCTCTTTTCCTCCGCCAAGTTTTGCGTCAGCGGTTATACAGTAGCTTCAGAGCGGTGGAGCGTGTGCGGGAGTGTACATTGTATGCTGCCACTTGTATCTTTATCTTTCTTTTCTATCATTTTTCCTTCATTTTAAGAATGTAGAATCTATACCTATATTTTCTGGCCAATTTTCCTTTCGCTCCTGTCATTTCTTTGTGGTTTTCCTTTAGTCAAACTTTCTCAATTTCCTATTTTAACTGTACCTTCTGTTTAACTGTTCTTTGTTTCCTTCATGGGTTGTTTTCCCTCCAAGTACAAGGGTCTTTTACTCTTTCCTTTCTATCCTCTCCAATATCTTTTTCTTACAAACTGCATGTGTTATTCTAATGAATCCTTTTCTGCATTTCCTTTTCAACCTTTATAATTCTTTCTTTTCTTTCTAATCATATTTGCTTTCATCCAGTTTTGATTCATCTTTCATTCTATTATTCCAACTAGTATTTTTGTGTTTCCAATCTATATTTTCCCTATGCTCTCCTCTTTTCTTTTCAAACATATCCATCTCTCCAAGCTTGCTTTCCTTTATATGGCAATTTTTTCTTCTTTCTTTCCTTCCATTATCTTTTAGTGAACTCCCTATTTTATAAATATAAGCCTTTTGTTAAATTTTTCAAATTTTTTGAATATGAATATCTTTTCTTTCATTTCCTTTTCCGCCTTTTCCTAGCCTTTTAAGGAGTTCACCCTTATCTTACAACCACATTTTTCACAATCTTCTTTCATGCACACACACACACACTCACACAAGCACACACCCTCATACATTGTATGCACGCACGTGCACACACACATTATACACACAACACGAACAACCCCAATCCTCAATCGCAGAGCGAACTACATTTACAGTGTTGTAGCTGCGATTAACATATCCCGACAAGTGTCAAAACAGAGTCTTTTATAACCTCCTACCTGATTTTCTGACTTATCAAGTTAATGTAAAAGTATCTAATTATAATCGCAGGAACTGGGCATTTAAAGTATTGTTACCAAAACCAAAAACCAGTTTCTGTACATGTACATGTAGTACTATTTACATAGCTGCTCAATTATTCAATCAATTACCGGAAGCCACAAGAACATGTACAAGGTTAGCACAATTCCTGAAGGATATTAATTCTGTTTTCTTACTTGAATTACGAGTTTTTCTGTTTCTGAGTAATTAACTTTTTGTTTTGATTTCACTTTCTTTCTGAGATTTTTTCTTCATGCATTCTACTGTTTTTGTATTTGATTCTGCCAAAGAGTATTTTGTATACAACCTTTGTATTTATGTATTTTCTTTTTCTCTCATCTTTTTGTTTCGTTATATTGAGTATTGTCTTTAGAGGTATTATCCTACATGTTGATTTTACCACATTATGTTTTTTGTACAATGTATATCATGCGGACTTGGTGAAAACAGCCTAACGGCCTAGTGCAAGTATTTTAACCCATGTTTAAATAAATAAAACAAAAACAATACTAAAACAAAAACAAAAACATACAATTTGTGGTAGAACACGTAAATTTTCATCAGTTTTGTAGTTGTGTTGTAGTTTAACGCTGTTGGTGAAGGGGCCAGTGGTCCAAAGCACGGCGTCTGGTCGGGCTAGGATCTCGTATACAGTCCAACCTCTCCTATCTGGGCATGTCGGGACTGGCGATCATCCGGATTTAAGGGATTTGGTCGAAAAAGGGAGACTCGATGTTTATTACAACTTGCAGATACCTACTGTACCCAGAATGGCTCTACATTGTACGCATGTACAATTAGCCTATTCCATCTAGCATACACTGAAACTCTTTCTTTGCTGTCAACGCAATATTATAAGGGGTTTTTTTTTTCAACCTACATGTAAATCATTGTATCAAGCAGGTCTTGGAAAGATACAGAATGAGTCGAGGAAACTTCATTTTAAAATTTGATCATCATTGCTCGGCAAAGTCAACCATAGCAAGTACTGCATAATGCTCTGATAATTTGCTCTATGGACAATCATGTACAGTTGTATGTACCATGCCCTGATTTAATAATGAGAAGCCTCTTCTGTCCATGTTCTTGCGGTGATTTGGGGATAGGTCTGGGGGTGGGTGTACTGAATGTCTGAATACATGGTATTTAGATGAAAATTAGATGTGAATGTACAGTATGTAATATGTTAGGATTGATATGTAATTCATTAATACAAGTTTTATGTAGGAATTTTGTTTGAGTTTGAAATTCCCCTTTCCCCCATAATTAATTGCTTTTTTTTTTAAATGCCGAGATCACATTTGCATTATAGGGAAATCAGGCTAAAGGGAGGCTGGATATGAGAGGTTGGACTACATACTGACAAAATGGATTTGGAATGGATAGTGATCATACAGTATATACCAAAATAAACTTTGCGTTAAATTTACGTGTAACGCAAGCGCCGATCGTTACTGCGTTAATCTTTCTGCGTTACAAAATTAACGATCACCGTGCGTGAATGATCGTTACAGATCGTTACAGATCGTTACTGTGCGTTACAGATCGTTACTGTGCGTTAATTTTTAGATCTTGCGTTAGCGGACTTGTCATGTGGACTGGCAAGAAATCTCGGAAATTGCGAGACTCGGAGATGCCTCGGTTAAGTAACTGTCGTTCGTAATATTTACTACGGACAATTTCCTGCCGGCGGAAGGCATTTAAATAGCGATATCAAATACCGAAAAGATTTTGTAGTTGAGCAGAACTCCCCTGGCAATGTCGTATTGTCATGGTCGTCAAATTTGTACTCATGGGCGCAGTCAATGGAATCGGGCAAGCAAAAATTTCGAAGCCACATTTTTCCCCACAGCCAACATATTCCATCGAACACTGAACCCATGAAATCACGCATACGCAAGCCTAAAACTAACGCCGACTGTCTAACGTTAGCGATGTCACGATTTCAACAACGGTCAGACACTTACTCAATTCAGGAAGGTGCAAAAGTCCATTTATATTCCAATACACAACGTGTGTCTCGCCGAATAACTGGTGGTAGTGTGTGGTGACAAAGCCGAGTATTTCGGCAGTAAAAGTAGCTGCAGCAGAAGAAAATGTCTACCACTTTCTGCTCGCATTATTACACTGCCAGCAGGTGAGTCAAGTGGTGACTTGATAGGCACGCTTCACATGAAAGTTTACCCAGAAACATGAAAAATCCCACGATGCCAAGGTGCCAGAGTGGGGAATGGGGAGGGGTGGAGAGAGAGAGATACCAATCAACAGAAGAAACCGCGCGTACTGGCGCATTCTCGGAGGTCATGAACAGTCTGGGGTCTTGGAGATGAACAGAGAAGGAATGTTGAATTAAAGATAGCTCAAGTCGAAGACCCAGGATTACAAACGTTGATTCTTTTTTTTTTTCTCCTTTCATTTATCATGCCTTCACGTTTAGAAATGGTTGCACTCCTTAAAAAAAAAAAAAAACTCTCCTGCGATTTTTAAAACGTCAAACTTACCATGAAAGTGTTACTACGTGTAATACAATAGTTAATACTATTCCTATTGCTTTAATCATACAATGTATCTGTATAACACAAATTTGACTCCCAATGACATTAAAAGATACTTGTATTTGTTTTGTGCGGAGATTTTTTTTTTGTCTTTATCCTGACTAGTTCCTATGAAATTTCTAATGTTTTTACGGCAGCATCAACAGCCTAAAATAAATTACTTAGAGATTTATAGATTATGAAATTTTTGGCAACCATCCATTTGAACGTCAGGCATGAAAAGCTCCTGATATTCAGCAAAAACAACTCAACAGATCAGAGACAAAGTTCCTTCAAATTTTTGAGAAGTAGCACGCAGATTTGCTGGGCGTGTTAGGGTCCATGCTTTGAGATCGTCACAATCGTGTTGTCACCAGGGAGGTGGAGTGTCTCTCTTTCACCTCCCTGTTGTCACGGAGTATCGGGAAGTTCTCACAAACTCCAGGATCCCCCCTCCCTGCCAACTCCATGTTGCTCCCAGGGAGGCGGGAAGAGTCTCTTCCCACCTCCCTGTTGCTCCCCAACGTGCATTGTGAATGCGTGGCGTTTCTTGTCACCGTCAGTACCCGAGGCTGCTTTGTATTTGTCTTGGAATATTGATTCTTCTTGTCATAACATGAGTGTAGTAATCGTTTTGCATGGCTATGTAAAAAATTGTGATACAACGTGTACTCAACTCGTCTTTGTGATTTTTTTCTTCAGTCCAAAAGGAAGACAAAATAGTATCATGACGTTTGCAATTGTTCGAAAGGTCTGCTTTTGATAACTCACAGACTACTCAGTAATCACCCTTGTTTTCCCGCTCCCAGGCCCTCCAATTTTATTGAGCAATCCACACGCGCGCGCAAATTCCTTTGCCATGTGGTTTTGCCAGCCAGCTGTCGGAATGTGCTTTGAAGTTACATTTCAGCCTGGCCTGGCTGGCATGAATGGGTGTCGAGTTTCAATCAATACCTACTGCTGTTTTATTCTTGTATTTGAACATGTCGTTTCACCTGACAACACACGGAGATCGGGAAGGTGTAGGGCCAGGCAAGAGGTTTTTGTTGTGTGTTGCAACCTAATCCGGGCAATTAACCCCAGAGGGCAATTACCCCCCCCCCCCCTCCCCCGCTAAATACTGGTTAATGGTAAGGTTAGAGTAAAGATTAGGGTTAGGTTTAGGGTGAGGAGTTTGGGTTATGGTTAGGATTAGGGCCAGGGGAAGGGTCCGGGGTAATTGCCCAGGAAGAAAAGAGGGACGCGCTTTTGTTCTTGGTCAAATCGATTTCCTAGGTGATGCTGTGGAGCTAGAAAGGAACAAAAAAAGCAATTATGATGTCTGGCGTACTTCCGGGACGTCTTATTTTTCTTGCACTCTGAAATTTCCTATTGTTTGGCGTTATCAATGTCGTTAATTGTTATATAGTTACCCTCTTTCGCATTATAAACTTAAAGTCCATAGAACATTCATACGCATTAAGATCACACTCGAAAAGCTATACTGGTGTATAGTTTGAACACAGCAAAATGAAATAACGAATATCCCGCAGATTTACCAAAATTATGCGTCATGTGGGTCCATTCATTTTCTTTTCTTTTTTTTTCATTTGTCTTCTTGTCGATGTGGGGGTATAGATTCAGGATATACTTTTCCTTTTCCCCTTTCGGCCCGGTGCGATTACTCCTGGTGCTGACATTCTTTCTGCTCGTCTTCCGATTATACTGTTGTTGTAAATAAATGCGCATGGAGCCCCAGCTGTATCGCACAAAAAAAAAAGAAAAAAAGAAGAAGTCTATCTAAAGTTGACCTTCAAGTACATGTACTTAAGTAAAATCTGAATCAATTAGCCATGGTACGGGTTTGCGGCTTCAATCCCCTGGAAGCCCGATATTTGCCTTTAAGCAAGACACTTTATCCACAAAAGGCCAGGGCTCCACACTAACTTTTATTTCGGTGGCCTGATCGGGCCACCAAAATGATTGATTTTTATTTTTTGGTGGCCCGAAAAGAAAAACAAACAAGCAAAACTATCGGTCCTACTAAACATAGAAAAATAAATATCAAGTATTACTGAAGTGATACAGGTACCCACGTCTAAAATAAGGAGAAAATTTAATCATCTTATACCGTTATTCTGAGTTCTAAGATTTCGCAAATAGGCTTATAGATTATAGTTGATGCCTATTAAATTGGTCAAAATTTATGTTTGAAATGAGAAAGTGGGAGCATTTGCAGACATTGTAAACATCTGACATTTGTTTTGGCATCGTAAAGAGCCAAAAAATTACCGTTATTTATTTCTGGTGGAAATTCAAGCAATCATTCAACATTTACAAGTATTTTAACACCTTCCGGAATGTAAAACCAAGCAACCGACATTCATTCTATCATCTTACGGACCTGAATATCATCCTTATTCATTTCCGAACGTGAAAGCAAACATCCGCTCTTTATTTTATCATCTAACTGAGCAGAATATTACCGTTATTCATCTCCAAATTCAAAAGCAAACACCCGACATTTACTTTATGATCGAAGGAGCCGAATGTTACTGCTGTCCACTTCCGAAAGTGAAATGAATCATCTGACATATTTCAGCATCCTACGTAGCCGAATGTTATACTGTTTTTCACATTCAAACGTCATCCGACATTTACCATTAAACGCAACTGAATGTTATTGTTATTCATTTCGAAATGTTAAATTTATAGCAAATGTCTGATATTTATTTTAGCATCTTAATTATGGAGCAGAATGTTACTGCTTGTCACTTCCGAACGTTCAAGCAATCATCTGACATTTATTTTGGCATCTTCCGAAGCCGAATGTTATTGAGCACTATTTACTTTCGAACGTAAAAGCGAACATTCGACATTTCATCGTCGTACGGAGCTGAATATCACTGTTATTCATTTCCGAACGTCAAAGGGATCATTCGACATATATTTTAGTATCTTCCGGCCGGGGGCTGAATGTTATTGCCATTTACTTTTGAACGTAAAAGCGAATATCCAGCAATCATTTCATCATCGTACTGAGTTGAATACTATTGTTATTCATTTCCGAACGCCAAAGCAAACATTCAACATTTATTTTAGCATCTTCCGGAGCTGATTGTTATTGCTATTTACTTTCGAACATAAAAGTAAACATCAGACATTTATTTATCATCGGACGGAGTTGAATACTATTGTTATTCATTTCCGAACGTCAAAGCAAACATTAACTTCACCATCAAACGCATTTAAATGTTACTGTTATTCATTTCGAAATTTAAAAGCAAACATCCGACAGTTATTTAGCATCGTATGGAGCAAAATATTACTGTTATTCTCTTCCGAACGTAAAAACAATCATCTGACATTTATTTCAGCATCTTCTGGAGCCGAATGTTATTGCTATTCACTTTCGAAAGTGCAAAAGCAAACATCCAACATTTATCTCGTCGTTGTACGAAGTTTATTATTATTGTTATTCATTTCCGAACGCCAAAGGGATAATTCGACATTTACTTTAGCATATTCCAGAGCTAAATATTATTATTATTTACTTTCGAACGTAAAAGTAAACTTCCGGCATTTATTTTATCATCGTATACGGAGTTGAAATTCATTATCATTTATATCCGACCGTCAAAGCAAACATTCGACATTTATTTCAGCATCTTCCGGAGCCGTATTTTATCCCTATTCATTTCCGAACGCAAAATCAAATATCTGACATTAATTTCAGCACCGTACGGAGCTGAATCTTACCATTATTCATTTCCAAAAGTATGAGCAAACATCCGACATTTATTTTTGTATAATATGGAGTCGAATATTACCGTTATTCATTTCCAAAATTAAGAGCAAACATCTGACATTTAATCTAGCAGCTTTACAGGCCTCGAAATAGGATTTTCGAGGGGCAAGGCCATTTAGAAAAGGGCACTTTTTCCAAGAGGCCAGGGCACTCAGTCAGAGGAGCACCAGCAAGGCCACATTGGAAAGGGCATGTTTGGTGTTTATGAAAAAAGAAAGAAGAAGAACAAACCGAGAAAAACAAACACACACACACACACACATAAAGTGCAACACACAACAAAAACCTCTTCCCTACAGCTGTAACACATTCCCGATCTCCGCGTTTCTATCAGGTGAAACAACATTTTTTAAAACAGGAATAAAACAACAGTAGGTGGTAGGTATTGATCGAAACTCGACACCCTTTCACACCCAGGCTGCCATGAAACTTCAAAGCACATTCCGACAGCTGGCTGGCAAAACCACAAGGCAAAGGAATTTGCGTGCGCGTGTAGATTGCTATGATTAGTCTGTGACAGACAGTTCATGACCTCCAAGAATGCGCCAGTACGCGCGGTTTCTTCCGTTGATTGGTCTCTCTCTCTCTCTCCACCCCTCCCCATTCCCCAGTCTGGCACCCCTTGGCATCGTGGGATTTTTCTTTTTTCTTGGTGAACTTGGAGTTCACTCTATACTCTATCTGAATATGCGCTGCCTAGCTAGTACATACTCGCGGCCGCTGCGCTGCGGAGGCAGTCGGGACGGTAAAAGCCGGTCGGGCGTACATGTACGTACACGTCGTCTCGTATCTCGGAAAGATACTTTGAGTTTGAATCAGATACATCGGGACGCGAGTGAACTGAAGGTATGATATTTGAGATCAGGAAAGTTGTTCAAGCTTATTAAAGAGACTTTGAGAAAGGGCATCATACGTCATAAATAATAACTTTCATTCTAAAAGGGCACCACGGCCCCAAGAAAAAGGGCACATTTTTTTTTTTGGCCGTAACTTTGATCAAAAAACAAAAGGCATTACGGCCAACGAGAGGGGCACCGACGGCCATGGCCGTCGGTTAATTCGAGGCCTGATGCTTACGAAGCCGATAGTTACCGCTGTTCATTTTCAAAACTGAAGGCAAACATCCGGCTTTTTTTGGTGGCCCGGCGTGCGTTTTTGGTGACGCCGGTCGCAAATAAACCATTCGCGAAATCGTGATTCGATTCGCGAAAAGACTCCGCTAAATCGCTACACTCGGCAGGGGCTACGTCGTCCTTTCACCAGGTCTCGTTACAAAACCAAAATCTCGTGTGAGTTCTTGCGTTACCTATCGTTAATTTTAACGAAACATCGTTAATTTGCGTGAGGGATCGTTACTCATCGTTACTCATCGTTACTACAAACGTTAATTTTCCCGATCGTTACTTTGCGTTACTAACGATTCAGGTGAAACCGCTTGCGTTAATGAAACGTTAATGTTGATTAACGCAAAGTTTCTTTTGGTATATACTGTAATACAAAATTGTAACTCTTTTTCATCTTGAGAGAAGAAACATTGAATGATCAAAATATTCATGAGGGATCTGTTTCAAGACTTTAAAAGCTTTTTCATTTAGTGTGAGTTTGCAGTACTTAGTGAGATGCTGCACATGTACAATTGTACATTGTACTGTTGTGTGAATATTGCCATTGACTGTAAAGTTTCCACTTCAATTCTTGTCAACTTGCCATTCTCTCATTGCCTCAGGTGGTTGTTGTGGAGCATCAGAGAAGAAGTATGTGATGGGAGGCTGGGCCTGGGCGTGGTGCTTAGTCACAGATGTTCAGAAGTGAGTATAAATACATGATACCATAGATATGTCACTTTTTATTGAAGTTTGTTCTTCAAAACAACGACAATGATGACGATGACAACAACAGCAACAACCATCAGACAAGAAGTGGTTCAATATGTAGCCACAAAATATATTAAAAAAAGGACTGGGTTTGAAAAGGCTATTCCACTCTACATATTATTATTACTTGGTTTTCTTGAATGGAGTGATAGACGGATTGACGGTACAGGTGTCATAAAAATCAAATCAGAAATACAATAATGTAAGAATGTTGTGGAGTTCTGTGTTTCACAGGTTTTACGAAACAGTGATATTAGGTTCTACTGCATGTGGAAATTGGAGGAGTTCATGATGTCATCACCTCACAAGTGTCTCATTGACACGTTACAGTGGGGTGTATGCTGTAAGTTGTTTACTCTGTGTCAAATTACCGTGGTCTGATAGAAATCTGGCAACAATGGGTTGTACATCCTGTAGGGAGAATGGGGATGTACATGTACAGTCGTAGTTTCTACCAAACTTGATGTGTGATATCACTGTGTACAAACCAGTGGGAGAGTTGTTGGGTGACAACAACATTCAGACCCTTTACTATATTAAGCAAGATAACTATTTTCAAGGCATGAAATTTTCAAGAATTGCCCTCTGGCATGCAATGTATATATTGTGGACAAGAACTTTTGCATGCATTTCAATTTTGCAAAACTTGGCCCTCACAACATTTGTGAAATCAAGATGCATGTGACCATTCCTTGTTTGCAGTAATTTCCAAGAATTTTTGAGATCAATATGACTTCTTTTTGGTAAAAAAGATGAAACTCTTACAAGCCATAAACATTCTTCTACCATTCTGTTCGTCTGATGCATTGAATGTTTGATATCAAACGCAAGAATGCCAAATGTTATACAATGCCGATTTTGGTACATGGGAATTTAGAGTTTCATAACTTTTTATCACTTTGTTTCTTGTCTAATATCAATTACCCTGGGGAAAAAAAATGCACAAACCATCTCCATCAAGCTTTTGCCCTTTATTTTAAGCCATGTAGTCATCTTGATATGACACCCATGAGAAGTTGAAACATATGGTATTAAGTGTGCCAGCAGCCATTACATAATCTGAAGCAAACACCTGAATAATCTGCCACAGGTCCTGCAAAAGATTATGTATTATACACATGCATTGTACTAAAAGTTGTAGTACCATGAATAGGTTTCATGGCTCAGTACGAATAAACATTCCTGTGAAACCGAGCCATCACATGTCTCTCTTGATCATTATCTTTACTAGCAGACAAAGTTAACATGGACTGGAAGCTTCAAAGTACACATCATTTGACTAAACTGTCATTGCACTGGGCTCAAGACAACACAACATATTCACACGTCGGTTTAGCAATCTTTATGAATTTATGTAGTAGTGTGATGGTATGCTGATGATGCATGACACATGAAGATCACATGCATTTTGACTATTCAATGAAATGAAGTTTCTTGCCTTTTTCCTAGAGTATGTCCCTTGCCTGTCAACGCAATGTATCAATTCATCTTTTATTTTCAGTCTGTTGTCTTTTCTTCTTCCCGTAACTCTTGATCATTTTTCATCTTCATCCGTCTGTGTGATATTCTTGCTATCTGTGTCATGTCTTTTCTCTTTATTTCTTTCTTTTTCTTTTCTTGTGTGTTTTCCTGCTTGAATCCTCCTCTTTCCTTACTTATCTTCGTTTCCACTATTTGATGACTGTGTGTCCTCTCTTCCGCTTCCTTCTTTCTGTCTTCTATTAAATATACCTATCTCTCCTTCCTTTCTTTCTGTCTTGAATTCTCTGTCTATCTGTCCATTTGTCTATCCATCTGTCTGGCCCTCCCTCACTCCAATGACTCCTCTCTTGCCGTGCCTGTGACTTTCTGTCTTCCTTGTATTTTGCTCCTGCCATTCGTTCCTTCTAGACTCTCTCTTGAGGTCATGACCCTCAACCCTCGCTGTGAGAGCGTTGAGACGTCCAAGGGGGTTCCCCTCACGGTGACCGGGGTGGCTCAGGTCAAGGTCATGACGGAGGAGGGTCTCCTGGCGCAGGCCTGCGAGCAGTTCATCGGGCGCTCCACCAACGAGATTGAGTCCGTAGTGCTGCAAACATTGGAAGGTCACTTGCGTGCCATTCTAGGTAAATTTTCAGAATACCTTTTCCATCCGCTGCTTTCATCCATCATGTCTTTGTAACTTTGTAGCTCTGTGTGAAAGAGCTGTGATAGTGTGGGTGTGGGTACGGCTCAAGACATTGTTTTAAAGGGTGTGTACAGTTCTGGTCGAGGTGAAGATTTAGCTTTTAACGTTTTGTGTGATATTCAGAAACCACTCTATGAGATGTCACAGAGCATGCGGTTCTAAGGGGTTTTTAAAGTTTATTCGATGAAAATCGGTTTTGAAATGGCTGAGATATCCAAAAACAAGGTGAAACAAAGAGATACTAATAAAGTTGGGGCATGTCGCCTTTTATTATTAGCACTTTTTTGGATATCTCAGCCATTTGAAAACCAATTTTTATCAAATAAACGTTGAATCCTTCTTAAAATTACATGCTCTTTCATATTTCATAAGAGGCTTTTCATTATCTCACTTAGGAATGTTCAAAACATGAATCCCTACCTCAACCAGTCCTGTACAGTCCCTTTAAGACAAACAACCCACTAATGACTAATAAGCTTTAGACCTGTGGAAAAAAAAATGGCTTGTAATCATGTTTTCAAAAGTCTTTAGACTTTGGTTGACACAGAACTGTATTTCTGTGCTAACTGTTAGCTGCAATTAACATTTCACACAGCGGGTGTGTCACCGTCGCCATTGATCTTGTCAATCAAACATCCAGCTCCTGATGTATTATGTTCTTGCATGAGTATTAATATACAATGCATGCACACGCGTAGCAGAAATAGGCTTACATGTTATGTAGCTCTACCTCTTTTATCATGCTTTAGTGTAGAGGTCAAACCATTTTACTGCTAAAATGCATGCCGTAATTAAATGATTTAATCAAGTGATTAAATAGCACATTTTTTCTTAAACGCTTTGGCATTGCAATTTGCAAGTTTTTTCTGAGCAGTCAGCCCTTCATGTTTGTTTATGATTTGCTAGACTAGATTACTGATCAGTGTTGATATCTTCAAACCCCAAACTGCATAGCATTGAATGATCAACCTCCGGTTTTGCTGAGTATGCGCTGCATTTTCCAAATGTAAGCCCTCCGTATTGTCAGTGAATTGATCAGAACAACCACAAATTGACATGTAATGGGGGATACCTTGTATGTATACTCGTGTAGTGTATTACTATTCACATGCCATCTGAAGCGTGTCAAGCCATTGCATACTATAACAACTTGAAATAGTAATTAAAAAGAATGTCTGTCGCCCTCATCTGTTGCCAGGTACACTGACAGTAGAGGAGATCTACAGGGACCGAGACCAATTTGCGCAGCTGGTGCGAGAGGTGGCATCGCCCGACGTTGGTCGCATGGGCCTGGAGATCGTCAGCTTCACCATCAAGGACGTCTACGACCAGGTCGACTACCTGGACTCGCTGGGCAAGACGCAGACGGCGGCCGTCAAGAGGGATGCCGACATTGGCGTCGCAGAGGCTGAGAGGGACGCCGGAATCAGGGTGAGTGGTGATCAGCAGTGTGATCATTGTCTTTAAAGCTCTTGCTCCCAAATCCAAATTGAACATGTACAGTTCGACCTCGATTATCCGGCCATGTCGGGACTGGCGCTCATCCGGATAAGCGAATTGGCCGGATATGGGAGACACGATGTTGATAATATAGCTGCCGTCCAAGCTGCCGTCCCAGTGCTCTGGTAGCTAGGCAGGTAGCGTACCCCAAAACGGTGGTGTAATCTATGCTAGCCTGCGCAAAATTGTAGTCCCTTCTTCACAAAAATAAAGTATATCTTTATGTGAAAATCATACATGTTTTACCTCATTAGATATTGAGAAACCTATTGTGCACATCTTATGAAATTAGTGAAATAGATCCATTGAAAAAAAAAAGTCCTTCACTGCGTGAACACGGCCGGATAATAGAGATTTCTGAATAAAAGGAGGCAGGATAATCGAAGTCGAACTGTACTCCATTTTTTCTCTTTCTCTTCTTTTACTCTTATTTGTTTTTTTTTTGTTTTTTTTTGTTTTTTTGGTGTGTGTGTGTGTGTATTGTCATAGGATATGTAGTGTAAGTTGTCAAACAAAGTTGATGTTCAATTGCTTCCTCTTTTGAGCAATCATATCTCCATTGCTGTTCATTCCAATTTCCTGCGTGTCCATCCTATGGTAATTGATACAGCTGGTGTAAATATTCTGTCATAGTATTGATATCTTACTGAATGCACTGTTTGCCAGAAGTGTGCATTGACACTAGCTACTGTAATTAAAGAGCTGCCAGTCAGTATGTCTTTATCAAATTTAATATGATTTTTCTGGATCCACACCAAGTAGCTTTTTATTTTGGAATAAACAAATGATTTTGTTATTATAGGATTTTATTAAAATTTTGCTAATTATAGGATTTGATTCAACATACGTGATGTGTGGAATTTCCCCGGTTTTTTTTTACAGATATGTTTCTTACCTTCAAAATTTGTGACTCTCTTTACAGCAATCTGTAAAGTTTGACAGTCCTGCTATTGTTTTTTCGTTTGAAGATCTGTTTAAAAAAACAATACATTTCTAAAGATCATGGTCACACCCTTTAAATTGTTGGAATGGAATGTTGTTGTTTTTTCACACCCCACCCCACCCCAAAAATTACATTTGTACATTTACACAGAAGCTCTCTTCAATGACAAATATGATTTGCAACCTTTATTTTTGTAATATTTAGAGAAAAAAAATTGTGGGCATGTTTCTCACGTACACCATACCAATACCCACCACATCTGATCCACACAGACCTTGACTGCTTTTTAGTTTAACCCTTCCGAATCTAAATCCATGTGTGTGTGTGTGTGTGTGTGTGTGTATGTGTGTGTGTATGTGTGTGTATGTGTGTGTCTATCTTAATGTGTGTCTGTCATGTGATTTTGCACATGTACAAATGTGTACCGTGTGGATGTATGAAAATGTGTGTGCTTCCTTGCCTGGTTCATACCGTTCCCATATCATCCTGCTCTGCACATCAATTTCTAATTTACAATGTAAATGGTGCAGAAACTTACACTGCCTCCAGTGTGTATAGGTTGACATGGTAGGAAACCCTGTGGTGCTAATGGGTTAATTACGGTACATTTTCTTTTGTTGTTATTGTTTGAGGCTGAAAGTCAGGGATACAGGATGAGGCACATTTCCTGGAATTAGTGTGGTGGATTTTTTTTGTTGCCGGGATGCCGACGTGATGGAGCTACATGTACAATGTACGCCACAAACTCAAATGGACTGCTTGCCAAGTAATCAGTGGATTTGGGGCTGTTACAATCTGTTCATTTCAATACTCATTCATTTTATTTTAGCACTGTGCTTTAGCGTGTTTGTCTGCAAAAAAACCCAAAAAAACCCAAAAACAAAAAACGAAACAAAACAAAGTTATGATAATAAAGTTTTACAGAGTCTTATGAAAGAAACAAAATCATAGAAAACAAACAAACAAACAAAAAAACACAGAATGAGTGACTACACGTATATAAAACAACATAAGATTATTACAATTAAATATGAACTAAATAAGATGACTCTCTTAAATGCAGAGTGTGGTATTGATACAAGTTGTATCTGCCCAGTGTTGATACTCTTGTGCGGAGAGAGGAAACTGCTAAGCCCCGCCTACACAACTGAACCTGTTATGCTGTAGGCCATTAAGTAGTAAGTGGGAATGAAGCAAATTCAGTAAGCCTTTGTGAGTAAAGAAGTTTCAGTTTCATGCATGTATTGAACATCCTTTGTAGTTTGCAGAACTCTTTGTTATCACAAGAACCATATAAAAATCAATTTACCAATGTTTAACGTATTAACCCAGTGGATGATTCACACTTCCTGCCTCCTGATGTTTTGCCGTGGTGGCGGAGCGGCAAAAGTGGGTCGTATTATATGTTTTAAAAAAAATTAAAAAAAAATCATAGTTGATATTTCCTGGTTGAAATTTTGAAGAGGAAGTCCATGAGCGGTTAAGTGTGTTGTATCATGTAATTAATGAAACACAGTTGTTCAAATTCAAAAATGTTGTTTGATTGCTATATCCTCTTATCAAGTAGCTGGCAAATTTCAGACTCGTATAAATTTTGCTCCAGACCTATGCATGGAATCAGTGTGCACAAAAAAAAAAAAAAATTCGTTGGCCACATTTGCAAAGTATAAGGAAACTATAAAGATGGGCCCTTTAAAAGTTATGACAATATAAAACACAGTGTAAGCATTTTGTTGGATTCATGTGCTGTCTTCACTGAGAGGGAATGCTATAACAGGAATAATGTGTGGTGTTACGATAGTATAGTTTGACTATATCATAGCAAACATTTCATTTTTTATGACATGTTATTATGTATGTCTCACAACCTGTTACTGACATATATTGTACTTTGACATTTGTAATTTGAGAATAACTTTGTTCTCCCTGCCTTTTGAAGGAGTTTTGAGTAGAGTGCTCTTCGAAATTCTGGAGATATTAGAAATGTGTGGAATTTTCTTTACATTTCCTTGATGTTCTTGTACTATTGTACTGTTAAAAACTTTTGTAGCTTTTGCTTCTGGTTAGGGACATGGATCTAACCAAAACTTTAAAAGTTCATAACCTTTGCATGGATTTTCTGATTCTCCTAAAAAATCACTGTGTTTTCTGAATATTGTTTTTCATTCACTGCATCCAAATTGATGTCCATCAAAGAGCAAAACAAGAAGCAGTGACAAGTAGGCAAGAGCACAGATTAGGAAAAAAATGTGGGAGAGAAGCAAAATGTCAACAAGAAGTTTAAATACTTCATACAGTGGCAATATGATATACAAATTGTACATGTAACATGTCATAAGATGTGGTGTGTGCTCTAGTGAGTCGTGAGTGCCTTAAGATGATAGGTGTGTATGCGTGTGTGTGTTTGTGTTTGTGGAGGAGTGGTTACTGCCCTGTTCATCAACCATGCCAACACCGAGCTGGTATGGTGACTGATGGCTTCAGAGTGTTTTGTTATGTATGATTGATGCGATGGCAGCAGCCCTTGTGTAATATCGGCAGTTACTTGTGTCACCTGCCAATGGAGCTCAGACAGGCAGACTCCCAGGGCACTGGGTGACTAACTGTGTGACATGGTCGAGGGAGAGGATGAGATAACCTAGTCAGCGTGACTAATGTGGCCTGTTCGGCTGTGATTGTCATTCGGCACTCAGTGATTAATTAGAGGGATTGAAAAGAAAGAAAGAAAAAAAATATACAACGTAGATATGATTTTACTGCATGAGGGCATTTTAAGAATCTTTTGCTCCAGTTTGCTGATGCATTGAGACTAATTTCTCGTGTGTAACACATACTTCCACATGCAATCATGTTCACACTTGTGCCCATGATGCAAACATTTGCCACCTTAAGACCCCTGCATGTACAGTGTAATACTATTGGTTGGCCTTACTAAAATCAGGTTGTTGTTTGTGGGGTTTTTTTTCTCTCTCTCTGTCTTTAGAAATCGGTGCATATTTCACCTTTCACAATTTCTGGTTCTGAATATAAAATAGTCTCCAGCTTTGCATTTTTTTTTTGTTCTTGTGAGTTGGTATAACTGAGGGCCAAATGAGTATTTCAGGTCCTTTTTCTATGTTTCAAAAACCACACACTGTTTTCCTAATTTCTTTCCACTTATATTGCTGTTTATTGGAGAGCTCTGAAAAAAAAAGAAAGGGATATTATACATCGTGAGATATAATTTGTACCTGTCCACTGTTTTGCGCAAATAACTCCAAATGCAGTTTTATTGGTATGGTCATTTCCCACCAACTTTTGATAGGGACTATCCAAAACACATTTACATGGCTATGATTAACCTCAGTGAACTTTTGCATGAACGTAAATGTTGTGAGTGTATACAGTATGTCAATATTGATATCAAAGTTCAAAGTTGTTCGTCATGGCATTGTGGACTCAAAGAGATAAGACTGTGTGTACAAACTATAAGTGAGGGGTATATGAACTATGTTGTATTTGGTTGCTTCAGTCATACAAACCAAATTTGTGGATTGTGATATTTGTCAACCATTGTTCACACTGTTCTATGAGTGTTGTGATTATTAACATGTTTTTTTGTTTATATTTCGTGGATTCGGTTTTAACAGGAAGCCGAGTGCCAAAAATCAATGATGGACATCAAGTTTGACGCAGACACCAAGGTGGCCGACTCACAGAGGCAGTACGAAATGCTGAAGGCTAGCTACGAGGCAGAGGTCAACACGAAGGTGAGAGGTCATGAGAAGGTCGACCTTTGCAATACTTTGTGGGTTTTTGAATCCTTATTCATGCTAGTGGTAAACTTCCCTTTTAAGTTTACCTGTAGCATATGTAAGTTTTATTTTTTTCCCCCACTTGTGAGGGTTGTTGAGATGTAGAGAGTATCAAATAACAAAATTGATTTTTATAGGTGTGGTAATTTGAAAAGAGAATATCAATTGATCCGACCTGGCAGCAAAATTTGCCATTACTGCAGTGTCCCATGCGTGTGTGCATATGAGAATGCGTGATATCCATGGCGCCCGGTTCACGTGCAATGTGATGCATTCAGCATACGCATGAGGAGCTGGGACACTGCAGTGAATCAATGGCAGGTGTTTTGTCAAGTCAGATTGGTCTATATGAAAGAACCAGCAGACGAACGGAGAAATATGTCAGGGATGAAATGCAGTTAAAATGCGGCTCCCTTTGTGGTGCATTCTTCTGCAAGGAGAAATCTGTTATATTAGGGGTAAGATACCGATGAAATGCTGTTCGCTATGTTGTAGTACAGTCTTCTAGCCTCAATCTTTACACGGAGTGTCCCTCCCCCTCTCCCATGTTCCGCAGAAAGCCGAGTCCGAGCTGGCGTACTCCCTGCAAGGGGCCCGCGAGAAGCAGAAGATCCGAAATGAGGAGGTGGAGATTGAGATCGTGGAGCGACGCAAGCAGATCGACGTGGAGGAGAAGGAGATCCAGCGTAAGGAGAGGGAGCTGATCTCAACCATCAAACGCCCCGCCGAGGCCGAGTCCTTCAAGGTCGAGACCATCGCTGATGGTGAAAGGTGAAGCCCTATTCACACGCATAGAGTATGTACAGTGAACTCCCGTTATAACAAAGTCCTCGGGACAGGCTGTTTTCTTTCATTATATCGAAATGTATTATAACCAAACAAATAAACAATAAAAAACAGAGAGCCGATAATGTTTGGGCCTGAATTTTTATTTTGTTGTAACCAGAATTTTGTTATAACCATGTTTGTTATAATGGGATTGCACTGTATACATCCACATGTATGTTTATAGACACAATACATACGCGTGTATTCCTCTACAGTTTATGCACATGTGGACATACCCAAGTCTGCATTGACATGTTCGTATATACATACTTGTATACATACACGCATCAGAAAGACAGCTAGGAAACACACACACACACAAACATACATAACATTTCAAACGACACAAAACGCATCTACATGTATACGTGCTGATACTCAATGGCTAGACACTCATGTACATATACACACACAAATCCTTCCGTACATGCATACAGACATTCTTACTTGGTTAATGCTAGCATCCATACAGGTCTTTAGCACTCTCAGAGATGTGCAAGAATGCTTGAGGCTTTGAACTTGGTGCTCTGCAATATAAGCATGGTCATTTTCTGGCATTCTTCCTATAGAAAAGAAGAACAAAGAAGTAAATTATGAAAAGCAACTACCATTTTGGCTGGCCTCTTCTTTCAGCTTATATCACTGCTAGTGTTCATGCTTGGACCATTTAACTCATCTTTAACTTGACCACCATATTCTTTTGCTTGTGAAAAAAAAAAGAAGAGAAAAAAGACCAAGCTTTTTGTCAATTTTTGTGATACCTTGCGGCATTAACTTTACAATGATTTACCATCTTCACAGGATGAAGACTGTTCTGGCAGCCAAGGGTGACGCTGAGAAGATCCGAAAGGTGGGCGGGGCCGAGGCGTCGGCCATCGAGGCCATCGGCAAGGCAGAGGCCGAGATGATGAGGATGAAGGCCGCTGCCTACAAGCAGTACGGAGATGCTGCCATGATGAGTCTTGTGTTGGAAGCCCTGCCAAAGGTAAGCACCTCCTTCCCTTTAGTCCCAGCTACCCATTTCCATGTTGCAATTTGAGTAGACTGTTATGTTTGTGTTTACATGTGTCCATTGTGAGAGAAATTGGTGTCCATAGACTGTTTTTCAAACAGTACCAAAGCTCCTTCCTGTCAAGATTTGGTATAGAAACTCTTTATGTGATTCCAGAGTGCTGTACAGACCTTTGTCCCGTAGTAGAAAGTAATTAAAAGAAATATGCTGCCCTGAGCTATGTTTCTTCTCGGAGGAGTTGCCAGGTTGAAGTTGAGATCAAAGCACGTGTCTTGTGAATCGTTGCAATTGTGGTTCAAGTCTTCACAAATAGCAAAACATGAAGAAAATTGCAAAATGTGAAGTCTGTGTGAATACCTTGGTCAAAGCGTGTCTTCAGTTTGCCTTGATTCTCGAGCCCAGTAACACAGGTACTGGTAACCAGTTTGATGTGAATTCATGAACCACTGTGGGAGAGAAGCTATCATCCTTTGGTAGCTTCCGAGACTAATTCTGCCGTCCCTGTATATTTTCGTATTCGCAGATTGCTGCAGAGGTGGCCGCACCGCTGGCTAAGACGGACGAGATCGTCCTTCTTGGAGATGACCGCACCACCAGCGAGTTGACCAGGCTTCTGGGATCCCTGCCCCCAGCAGTCCAGGCCCTGACCGGCACAGACATCTCAAAGGTGAGTGATGGTCATTTTTAGGTGATGACCAGCACAGTTGACTGTCCAGATGTCCAGGCCTTGTGTATGTAATATCCGCACATCTATTGATGCAGCAGAATATGTGCATGCAGTTGTGTGTAGCAAAATCAAGGCTCGGTTTTGAGACTTTTTTTTCGTCTCTGTAGATGTGGTGCATTTCATCATTAAATACGAGTGAGTAATTTTTGTTTAATCTGCATAAATTGAATTATGAGCGCATGTTCAAAAGAATTTGCAATAGCTTATAAATTTCTTCCAATAATTCATTCTGACTTGTTACTATGAATAGGTACAATGCTTGCTTTGAGAATCACTTTCTTATACTTCAGTTTATGTTTGGTGATCCATATTTTTGGTGTCAATGCATGTACTGTATATTGTTCTATGTGCTGTACATTTCCAGTCTATGGAATATGTGCAATTACATCACATGTATGATCTTTGTATCTTTTCATGAATAAGTGGAAATGAAATGAAATGAAATGAATTGAATTGAGTGGAGTTGAGTTGAGTTGAGTTGAGTTGAGTTAGTTGAGTTGAGTTGAGTTGAGTTGAGTTGAGTTGAGTTGAGTTGAGTTGAGTTGAATTGAATTGAATTGAATTGAATTGAATTGAAGTGAATCTGTACATCTGTCTCTATGTTCTGCCCACACATCTGCAGGCATTGTCCAAGATTCCCGGTGTCCAATAGGAGGAAATGTGCCATGCCTGCCTGAGCCTCACCTCCTGCAGTTTTCCGCCTTCTCGGAATCTTCAGGCTTTGTGCTGTTGTTTCATGGGTTGAAGGAAAAAGCCTCTTTTTTTTTCCCCTTCTTCTTCCTCTTCTTGTATGTTGTAAATGTCTGCGTTTCTGACTTCAACAATGACAACAACACAGGTTTCCGGTTTGTAAGAAAGCATATTTTATCTGATGACTTGTCATGACTGTTAATTGTACCTAATGACTGTGACATATTTTTCTCTGTCTGTCTCTCTGATTCTGTTTGTCTGTCTGTCTGTCTGTCTCTCTCTCTCTATGTCTTTGACTCTATTGTAAATCACTTATGTCAGTTTCTTTGTATTGATATCCCCTGCAATGGTCAGCTGTTTATACTGTGTCAACCAGAGATATCCTGTATATTTACCTCCGTGTCTGGTGGAGTGAGTGGCGCATCCGCCGTTTTGTGTCAATTGTCGCGGTGCGCCGCGTTAGCAACCAAGGAATTGTACCCTCTGGGCTCGGAGCGACTCGGACGGGCGACGGGTATTCACTCATTTAGCATAGAGTGGAGTGTAGGATAGACGTCTTGTAGACATCTAAGTGAAATGAGGTGTAGACTATCATGTGATTTTTACGGACGTTGTCTTGTGGCAGAGTCTACGAACAAAGTTTTGTTTAGTTTTTACTACTTATTGATTTGTATCGCTGTCTTTTTATAGATAACTTTCATATTTATGAAGCAACTTCTCATATTATGATCCGTGTCATGTTTTATGTATTTGAAAGGGAAGGCAATCGGGTTGGCCAGTACTGTGATATGTTAAGTGATTATCAGTCAAGTTTCTTCAGTTGTAGACTAAGCTATAAGTATAGCTGACTCTTTCCTCATAATATTCAACCTTTTTTTTTCACACAAGAAAAAATAAGAATATTCTCTTCTTCCTTACTAGGGCAAATGATTAGATAAGTAGAAAAAAGATAAGATTGAAATAAATCGAATTTGCACACTAGTGCTTCACCTCAAGAAAATTGTATGCTGCCAAGCCAACTGTATTCTGAGCCGATCACTGAGAAATTGACCTAGAAAGCATGAATTTCAGTGATTCATCTTACAAAAAGCACAACTGTAGCATTAAAAAAAGAGGCTTGTTGGCGACATGCAAAAAAAAAACACAAAACAAAGCAAAAACCCACACAAATAAACAATTACTTTAATAAGTATGGCTAGTGTTATGCATCTTAAATAAAACTATGCACATTTAGAGACAAACACGTAGTTACAGGAACATTAGGACAGAATCAAGGTTTGTGCCAGAGTCTCACCTCGACTGTTTTGCGTAGAACCAAACTGGAAGGATTTCGCATGAATTGTTGAGCTTTGTGTATTCAACTTCTCTGCTTGTTTAGATTAAAAAAAGTCAAACACACAACAGAAATTGGGCATGGAGCTCTGGAAATAAATCAGTACCGCGAGTGTGTGAGAATGACCAGTACACCGATTCATGCAGCTATAATAATCTATGTCAGTGAATAAGGGATTGATGATCCCACCCCCCCCCCCCCAACACTCTAATATGTGGCAGGAATTACAGTAATGGATGGAGCGTGTATTCTGTGCTTGCCCCTGATAGCTGCGCCAATGTTCCCATCGCAGAGCTGCCAAGTCTCCCTCATTCTGCAGGAGTCTCCGTAAAAATTTTAAAATCTGTTCATGTCTGAATAAGAGAATATTACAATCTCCCTGATTTGGGAATTATGTTTGTCCATTGAAATGCATGTAACACACAGTATCTCCTTGATTGCTGTGTGGAATCTCCCTGATTTTGATGTGGGAATGTTGGCAGACCTGCCATCGACCTGTTGCAGATGGGTAATTGAACTGGAAGGAAACATAGCAGGGCGGAGTGGGACAGCTTTTTCTGACCTCTGTAGAAAGATGGCCACATCGGGCCAGATGACTATCATGCTGCTGTATTGTGTTCATGAGGACACTCATTAAGGTAAAATTTCCAGGGGGAAATCACAGATGGATAAGGTGACCAATTTGAAAAAAGAAAAAGAAAAAAAGAAGAAGTTTATGGTGGATTCTCCAGTGCTGGTCTCAAGAGGCTTTTGAAGAATAAGGGCATCAAGTTGTTTTTTTTTTTTTTCGTTTGTGTTTACTGCTGTGGTTCTATGGATGTTTTTTCGCTTGTGAAGTTGTAAAAATTTGGAATTGCACTGCAATGTACTGTGATGTTGTTTCAAATGTAATTGTCTCGGCCCTTTGTAGGCTTAGAGATCCTTGGATTTTGTTTCAGTGTCACACTCTATTTTGTGTCATCGGTAGTTTATACATGCCAAGCTCCCATATCATTTCTATGCAGTCACTTGCTGCAACTTAAACTTAAAAACAGAGACATACACACATAGACGCACACCCAAACACACACACGCACAAGGGACACCTTTTCGACCATGCAAGGAAACTGAAGCGTTGCTCCGTGCTGTCAAAAGCATTTTTCTGTGCATGAAAAACTTCTGGAACGGATGAATCATCTGCAATCTGGTACAAAGAATTGTAATATTTTCACACTTTAAACGCAGGCATCATTCACTTTAATATGCTTCCTGAAATCCACAGAATTTTGTATTCTGACATAATCATGCTCAAGATCAAATATGGCTCAGGGTTGTGAGAAGGTTTTTGTGTTGTTTTGATTATTGAGAAAATGGTTTGGCACTACTTGAAGACAGTTGAAAAATTTGCATTTTCCTGGATGTTTTTTTAACTCGGTGATACTGACATTATACTTATATTTCAAGTCAGAGTTCTTCTAATGTATGTGCCTACCCAATTTTAGTAAATTCTGTCTTTCATGCATGAAAGATTGGCCCCTTCAGGGTTTTGAAAAATTAAAACACTCATAGTTTTATCACAATCGTAACAGAAATATCATTGAGTTCGGTACATAGCTCATAATTCTGTTGTATGCATTTTCATGTTATTCTGGGTCATGTAAACTTCGAGGGTGGTCGTATGTAGAAAATTCATTTTTAAGAAGATACTGCACCGATGTATATTGACATCTTAGCATTAGTCATCTGGTGATTATAAAAAGTGCAAGCAAAGTAAAATGACTATTCAGTGAACGCTGCATATGGATTGTTGTTTACCACATTTTATACATATATTACCCAAGTCTTGCAACACAAGTGATAGACATGATAGATGAGTTTTGCACAGTGTACATGCAAACATAGACTTTTTCTTTTACACATGATTGCTTTATTAACCTTGTCAGTCCTATTGGTAACATGCTTGCATACAATTCCTGTGGCATTTTGAGCTGGTGGTGGTGAAAGAGTTAAATCAAGATGGGGAAGGAAGAGGCATCAATTTTCAAAATCAGCTACACTTGCAGTACTCCTTTTGAAACAGCTACTTTGGAAAGTCTGCTCTGTGCACCAACCAGCAAGGTTTGACAATCCATTACAACTGTCGCATACTAAGTACATGTCATTGCGCACACATCAAGGAACTGCATCAAGGAACTGGCCAGAATGGTACGAGGTTTGGTTTTCAGTTTTCAATTGATGATAGACAATAATGTTGCCGTTTGGTTCTTCGAAGCGAGTCTTGCTGTTCCAGTAGGAGAAGACTGACGGATTGTTTACCACTGAGCAGGCAGAGGAACTGGACAAAACTGGTAGCGAGTGCATTCCTTCTTATCTTAACCCTTTCTGTGCCAGGGACTTTGGAAAGTGTACACAATGCTATGGGGTTTTCTGTGTCAATTAGCTCTCAAAGCACGCTGAGGATTAATAAAGAAAAAAGTTTGTTTGCTGTTGGATGTTCCAAGCCTAAATAGAAAAGTGATGTGTGTTATAATGATCCCATGTCTCATTGAATAGGAGAGTTATTTGCTTTTTCTTTTGTTTGTTTGTCACAGAAACAAAATGTCAGGGTTTTTTTGTTTCTTTTTTTTTGTCTCTCTCTTTAGTAGATATTCAAAGGAGACATGTTTTAGTTGTGGCAATGCCATACGAACTTTGTCATTAGCCTCATTATAAAGGATATGTTTTAATACTTCTTTTTGTTCATGCCTTAATTCACAAAATTTGGACTCTGTGCTTAAGTGTTTTAAACATACTGAGGGAAGTGTCACTCTCTTAAAATGGTAAAACTCGCTGAATGGGCAATTGTCATACAAAAAAAAAATCATGATTTTGTGATCTCATGTGCAATGTTGGGAATTTTACTGGAAATGGTCACAAAAGACTAAACATGAATATGATTCTGCAAATAGTATCAAGGCAGGTGAAAGTGATTCAGAAGATATTGTAATATTTTATGCATAATGAGCACTGACTGTTTCCTACCCTATGTGGCATTCCAGATCACATTCTGGCAAAGCCTGTCCTACTTCAAGCTCTGCTCAACCTAAATTGCAGTCTTCATGAAAAGTGGATGTGGGGCTTTCCACATAAGTGTGGTGCACCCGCAGCATTCAAAGAGATTTTACCAGGACAGGGGGTGGCCTTTTCTCTCTCTCTCTCTTTATCTTTTTGCAAAATCTGACAAAGATTCTGAGAATTCTGCCCCCAGCAAAGGGACTGAGTTCTTACCTTATAAGACATGTCTTTCATAGCAACTGTGATTAATACATGTACTGCGATTTCTATGGATCAAATTCTGCTCCCTTACCCAATTGTATATTCCCCCGGTAGTTCAGAGATAAGAGTGGATCGGCCAAGGGAAGATGGTCCACCTCTAATCCTGTTGTTAATCCTGTAAGATATAGTATATATTACGAATGGATGTATTGATTGTATCATATTGGTATCATATAAGTGAATATGAATTGTGCATTTTGTCTGTACTACAAGAGTTTGGGTTTGAATAGTTTGTGAACTCTAGTGGTGTGTTGCCCTAGTGACAGATGTACAGGTATGCATGTTTATGTGTTTTTATACTGTAATTCACTTATGAATAGACCTGACACATAAAACGAAAATGAAGATATAAGTTTTGTATCAAACATATTTAGGACAATACTTTCTGTTTATGATAGATGACCTCTCTATTTGGTTTTAAGTGCTTGAGTAATTGGCCTAAATATGGTGAAAGTGAATGGTTTGAAATATACAACTGAACGGAACAAACATGCCCCGTATAAAGCTGTTAAAATGAAATCAGTTGGATTTACAGTGGAGAAGTAAGTTTGTGTGCTAGACGGTTGGGTATCCCCCCACAATTATATGTTCGGTTTTCTTGGTGTGTTTTTCATTTCTTTAATGACAAATGTTAAAAGAAAAGAATCGAATGTAAAACATGAAGTCCCCCATCAGCATTAGGTGATTGAGGCACAAAAATTGTGGTCCATGATTTTATTTCTCTTGTACAGGTGTTCTTTGTATGGTTTCACGTAACCTGATTTCTCAATACAACAAATTGTATATTCCCATATTTGTATCTGCATTTTGTGTCTTAATAAAGGTGCAGACTTAAATGAGAAAACTGTAAACCTGCTCACTAACGACCTTTTATTGAATTGACTGAAGATTCATTGCACAAGTGCGAGTTGTGATTTGTATATGTTTGTTTTTTTTTTAAGGAAATTTGTGTTCACTTTCTAGTATAGGCAAATCCTGTTCCAAGATATTAGTTATTTTCACATGCTGTTCCTAAACTTTAAGTTAAGGTCGAAAACTTAAATCTCGATGATTAGCTTGTAGTTTAGTGCCATGTGGACGCACTCGAAAGTTAGCTATCTTAAAGTTTAGTCGATGATTAGAATCACAAGACATCTTGGGGTTTACGCTCTATCCACGAGCCATGGGGGGTTCCCACTCGCAGTTCACTCAGTGTGGACACAATCCACAAGCTTGTGAGCTAGCATGAACTTCACTTCTCGTTCACTTCTGGATCAACCTCCAGCTGCACTATTTTGTATGGGCATAAGGTCACAGCAAAGACTCTATTCTTCTGCCATAATCATTGAGCGGGATTCGCTCATAAGTTTTATCTTCAAGTTTAGGTGCACGTTTAAACCCGTGTCATGAATTCACGAGTGGAGCTAATCATCAACAGTTAAGTTTTCGACCTAAACTTCCAGTTTGGCTACTGCGTGAAAAGGTAACTAATCAGTAATGCCAGAATTTCATCTTCACAATGAAACCTTGTTTAACAAGACAAAAGTTAGTAAGAAAAATGGCAACAGTCTTAGTGGTAGAATCCTTTCGTATTATACAACACCTACTTAGAATGTAGCTATCCGATGGGTCGATTGCCCATCACGTGACATCTAATTAAAAGTTCCATCACATGCTGTGGCTGTCAGCCGTGCAATTTTGCTTGAGCAAAAATGGATAGCACATGGCTGACGTCACCCATTTCCATTGACTCCCGTGTTAAACTCACGATTGACCCCTAAGTTTTTGTTCCATTGCACGGCTCTGATGTCACAATAAACAAACATTTGCTCAATAATTACAAGCGTGCTTACAAGCGCGCACTTTTGTCACTCATTTTTGTAAACAACTTCAACCGATCGGCTTTGCGTACGTACGTACACAGTGACTGTGGCTATGCGGCTACTTATTTGTCTTGCATGGAAAATGGTTGCCATTTCTGTGATAAATTCAAGAATCTGTGTGGACCACATCTGCTGACGTCGAGGTGTTATATAAAAGAAATAATGTATGGTCTTAACTCGTGCAATGGAACGATATTTCACAATCGTGACCATTCACTGTTTGTATACTAACAAAATTTAGTTGAATCCATGTTCATTACAACAGAATTTGTAGTTCTTCTCAGCCTTCTTTAATCTGCTTTAGTAACTTTGTTTTCATTGCATCCATAGGTGAAAACGTGAAGCCAAAATATTTCCAGCACTTAGTCCTTCAGGCCCCTTCCTCCTTTGCATGATTGCACTAACATATCAAATGCATGTATCTGTAATTCATAGTCATACACAGCTTTGGAGTACACTACATGTGAGCTCACACCAATTATACATACATGCACACTTGTACACACACACACCCTACTCGACAGACATTGACTACCCTTATGGGCAGTGCTTATGGGTCTGCACTCTGTTGTCCCTGCTGCCATCTAATCAGTATGTCGTCTGCAGTACTAAAGATACACAAAAACCCACACACAGCATACCAAGTTCATTTCAATTGAATATACCAAGGAGGTTTAAGAGATGGAGTTCCAACTGGCTGTAATTATTCAAACAGTTGTCAGTTTTCTATTGATGTACAAAAGAATTCCACAGGTGCATTTGTGCCTTTGATCGCCAGGTTTGATGCCGCCGTCTTGCTGGGCAATCTGAAGATTCATTTTGAACGTTGACATAATGTTGGCTATATTTTGCTTGTTCATTCATTAAATGAAATGAAATCTCACTTAATGATAAAGCATATAAAACAAAAGTCAATCCCGTCCAGAAATATGTGCAAAAGTGTAAATCAGCAGTATCATGTGAAAATGTTTAAAACTTTACCCTCCTGGAAATCCACTTTTATCACTTTTCCACTTAATTCCGACAAATAAAACTATATCTTATAAGTATAATTCTTTATTAATAAATATATCAGATTAGCGGCCGGGCATGGCCAGTCCAGTAATTTTCATTTTTATTTCATCATTTTTTGCGCAATTTCCATTCGCGCATCCCCGTGTCTTTACCATTATAATATGTCACCTATCTAAGTAGGGATGGCGAAAAGTAATTACCATCACAAAGACATATCTTCCTTAGAAAGTGGCTGCTGATTATGCAATTGTAAATTGTCAATTGTATTCCTATCTGCACAGCAGATCCAGTTTGGCACATGCTTCAAAGATTTTCCAGTGGCGGCATTAAACATGGGTTCAAAGGAAATAAGACAGTTGTGACTCCATTCTCTTGAACCTCCTTGAATGAATATACCTCATCATCATGCAACCTGTATCACTTTAGACCGGGGGCCCAGAGCATTTATTCAGCTAAAAAGGGTCACACTTTTTGATGGTCTCATCATGTAAGGATGTGGCCAAGGGTCAATAAAATGAATTGCTGGCAAGTCACATCCTGTACCGTAAGCCTAGGGACCACAAAAAGGGACCCCGAAAAATGGATTTATTCAGCCGAAGGGGGTCACGGACAAAAGTTGGTGGATATTGTTCCTTTGGGTGTACTTATCATGAAAACAGCAATGCCAGCTATTTTATCCTGTACGGGGCCCCAGACAGTAGCCCCAAAGGGCCCCAGAAATATGGTGTTATTCAGCTGAAAAGGGTCACGGCTAATTTCTTTTGCAATGGAAGTAGTTCCCATCAGAGATATCCAAAACACCAATGCCAGCTATTTTATCCTGTACGGGGCCCTAGACAGTAGCCCCAAAGGGCCCCACCCCCCATAGGCCTACGTATAAACACACACAAACATTGATTTTATTCAATTAAAAAGATTCAGGGCTAATTTCTTTTGCAATGGAAGGAGTACCAATCAGAGATATCCAAAACACCAAAGCCAGCTATTTTATCCTGCACGGGGCCCCAGACAGTAGCCCCAAAGTGCCCCACCCCCTATACGCCCTATACGTACAAACACACACACACACATTGACTTTATTCAGCTGATAAGAGTAACGGCTAATTTCATTTGCAATGGAAGTAGTACCCATCAGAGACATACAAAACACCAAAGCCAGTTATTTTGTCCTGTACGGGGCCCTAGACAGTAGCCCCAAAGTGCCCCCCCCCCCCCCCCAACACACATACTCACACAATAGTTTCATTCAGCTGAAAAAGGGTCACGGCTAATTTCTTTTGCAATGGAATTAGTACCCATCAGAGAAATCCAAAATACCAAAGCCAGTTATTTTATCCTGCATGGGGCCCCAGACAGTAGCCCCAGACAGTAGCCCCAAATTGTCCCCTTACCCCCTCCCCCTCCCCCCCCCCCCCCCACACACACACACATTGATTTTATTCAGCTGAAAAGGGTCACGGCTACTTGCTTTTGCAATCGGAAGTAGTACTCATCAGAGATATCCAAAGCACTAAAGCCAGTTATTTCATCCTGTACGGGGCCCCAGACAGTAGCCTCAAAGTGCCCCCTACACACACACACACACACACACACACACACACACACACACATATATATATATATATATATATATATATATATATATATATATATATATATATATTGGTTTCATTCAGCCGAAAAGGGTCACGGCTAATTTCTTTTGCAATGGAAGTAGTATCCATCGGATATCAAAATACCAAAGTCAGATATCTTATCCGGCACAGGGTCCCGTACAGTAGCTCCAAAGTGTTTTGCTTTATTCTCTTTATTGTTTGCATCTCTTCTTCTTAAATATGCGCTCCTTCGTCTTCATTTTCGCGACAACGACAACGCGTCCTCCTCATCATCATCAGTTTTGCTGTTCTGGCAAACATTTCCAGCGTATCGGCTACGTTCGATTTTAGAGCGGCGAGAGCGGAAGACGTGCATAATAATGTCTGGGAAAGCGTAGGAACAGCGTAGCTAAAGCGGCCAACAGCGTTATCGAAGCAGGAATGAAGCGTCGTAGGAACAGGCCTTAATTTTATACGAGAGTAGAGAACTTAGTGAGAGCGTCGTTAAAGCGGGAAGGTCGTGCTTTGATCAAGAAAGCGGCGCAGCAGCGGGACCATGTCGTCGGTGTCTAGTTTAGACTATATTTCCCGTTCTTGTGCCGCTGTTACTACGGTCAGAAAAACCTGGAATTGTTACGCTCATCCCGCGGTATTTACACTGTCACTGCTCTCTCCCCGTTTGAGCTACGATTCAAAATAGGTCAATCTTGATGGGGAGATGAGGAAGAAATTTTGAACCAGTTCAAAATTTCTTCCCGATCTGTAAAATTGCCAGATCTAACCCCATCACCCAAACGCTGCTGCTACGATGCTCCCGGTCCCCGTACACTTTTGCCGCTCTCTCCCGATCTGACAGATTGAATAGATCGGGATGCAGATCTTGATAGTGGAATTACATGTGGGGACACTTTAGAAACACTCCGTGGGGCCCCGTACAGCTATATAACTGGTTTCGGTGTTTTTGATACCTCCTTGAGTACTACTTCCATTGCAAAAGAAATTATAGCAGTGATTCTTTTACACACGCATTGACTTTATTCAGCTGATAAGAGTAACGGCTAATTCCATTTGCAATGGAAGTAGTACCCATCAGAGACATACAAAACACCAAAGCCAGTTATTTTGTCCTGTACGGGGCCCCAGACAATAGCCCCAAAGTGCCCCCCCCCCCCCCCCAACACACATACTCACACAATAGTTTCATTCAGCTGAAAAGGGTCACGGCTAAATTCTTTTGCAATGGAATTAGTACCCATCAGAGAAATCCAAAATACCAAAGCCAGTTATTTTATCCTGCATGGGGCCCCAGACAGTAGCCCCAAATTGTCCCGTTACCCCCTCCCCCTCCCCCCCCCCCCCACACACACACACACATTGATTTTATTCAGCTGAAAAGGGTCACGGCTACTTTCTTTGCAATCGGAAGTAGTACTCATCAGAGATATCCAAAGCACTAAAGCCAGTTATGTTATCCTGTACGGGGCCCCAGACAGTAGCCCCAAAGTGCCCCCTACACACACACACACACACACACACACACAGAAGATTGGTTTCATTCAGCCGAAAAGGGTCACGGCTAATTTCTTTTGCAATGGAAAAAGTAGTATCCATCGGATATCAAAAATACCAAAGTCAGATATCTTATCCTGCACGGGGTCCCGTACAGTAGCTCCAAAGTGTTTTGCTTTATTCTCTTCATTGTGTGCATCTCTTCTTCTTAAATATGCGCTCCTTCGTCTTCATATTCGCGACAACGACAACGCGCCCTCCTCATCATCATCAGTTTTGCTGTTCTGGCAAACATTTTCCAGCGTATCGGCTACGTTCGATTTTAGAGCGGCGAGAGCGGAAGACGTGCATAATTGAGTCTGGGAAAGCGTAGGAACAGCGTAGCTAAAGCGGCCAACAGCGTTATCGAAGCAGGAATGAAGCGTCGTAGGAACAGGCCTTGATTTTATACGAGAGTAGAGAACTTAGTGAGAGCGTCGTTAAAGCGGGAAGGTCGTGCTTTGATCAAGAAAGCGGCGCAGCAGCGGGACCATGTCGTCGGTGTCTAGTTTAGACTATATTTCCCGTTCTTGTGCCGCTGTTACTACGGTCAGAAAAACCTGGAATTGCTCTCTCCCCGTTTGAGCTACGATTCAAAATAGGTCAATCTTGATGGGGAGATGAGGAAGAAATTTTGAACCAGTTCAAAATTTCTTCCCGATCTGTAAAATTGCCAGACCCAACCCCATCACCCAAACGCTGCTGCTACCATGCTCCCGGTCCCCGTACACTTTTGCCGCTCTCTCCTGATCTGACAGATTGAATAGATCGGGATGCAGATCTTGATAGTGGAGTGGGGACACTTTAGGAACACTCCGTGGGGCCCCGTACAGCTATATAACTGGTTTCGGTGTTTTTGATACCTCCTTGAGTACTACTTCCAATGCAAAAGAAATTATAGCAATGATTCTTTTCACTTAGAATATAATAATACGGGAGCACTTTCCAGCTACTGGCTGGGGGCCCCTTAACTGGATGGGTTTGTGTTTTACGTATCTCAGCTGTTAATTCCACTGCCAAGGAAAATAGGCATATATGACTGTTTTCACCTAAAAACAACTAATTCATATGGGATGGGAATACCTTGGGGCTATACCTGTCAAGGGCCCTGCATCCGGGCCAATATCGCACCTCTTTTAATCGAATTCGTTAATGTTGAATTAAATTTAGCAAAAACTTCGCCTAGATGACATGGTAGTTCAATGTCATATTAATCTCTTCATTCAAATTTATTTTGAAACATTCACATTACCTCTAACCTTATTCTAAATAACACTTTTTCAACTGAAATCCATATAATACAAGTACCATTCCACTATCCGTTCATTCATAAATTCATAATGATATAGTCACGTGATTACATGCTGCGCTCGTTCATTCAAATTGATTTCTGGCCATCTAATTTAACATGTTCTGCAGTCTGTTAAACAGATATGTTCATGCTTGGCCTCTTTCCTTATTTTCTTTCGTCGTAGTTATTGTTTTGTAAGCATCATAGCATTTCATGTTTTCGTATTCGTTTAAGAGACTTTGACACCATTTTTTAACGTGCCTTTTGAATCCAAAGAAGTAAGAAGCCACAAATTATCTGGCCGTTACGAGCGCTTTATTCCGAGCGGTCGGCCAGTTACAAGAAGTCAAGGTTATGATCCTCATTTTTTTTTTTTATAATTCTTTCTATGTCTTCTAGAGATATACGTCTGTATATATTGTGCTGTCATGACTATAAAAAATGAAGTTAAGCTGCATTACTGGTACACGTATATGCCTATAATGACATGTATATGAAAGAGAAGGAGCGTTACCAGTCTGGTTACAGAACAACCAAATCCAGTTATACTAGATAAGAAATATGACACTTTTACTGCTTTATAACAGTAATTCATAGATGAAACGAAAACACACATAGAAACACATGTTAAAAAGATCTGAAACAAAGAAATAGCATGATTTGAATTTGAATGAACACGTTTGGAATTTGACTGTCTTTCGCGAAATTTAATGACTGAAATACACTTTTCGGCAAGTCAAGGCGAATTTGAATGAACGTAGGGTACCAGCCAATTTGAATACCCATTTTACGAATTCGAACCTTCTATCAAAATTAATGAACGAACAAAAGTGCAAAATTGGCTGGGAAAACCTAACTGGCTTTGATGTTTTGGGTATCTATGATGTAAACTAAGGCCTACTTCGATTGTAAAAGAAAAACAACTATGACTCTTTTCAGCTAAATGATGTCATAATAATTATGTGGGGGGGGGGGGGGGCACTTTATGGCTACTGTAACCTGGGCCCAGTACAAGATGAAATGACTGGTTTTCGTAATATATGGTCATCTTGGTTGTGCACTATACAGAAGTATGCTTCCTTTGCAAATTTCTTGAGTGTTTTGCTACTGTCACCTATGGGACCCCGTATACAGGATAAGATGACTTGCTTTAGTGTTTGTGATATCTCTGTTCAGTAGGCCCTGATATTAACGTTACAAAAGAATTTGTAAGACCATTTTCAGCTGATTCACAGTACATGTATAATGGATGGGACACTGTGGAGCTACTGTCTAGGGCTCTGTGCAGGATGAAATAACTAGCCTTGGTGTGTTGAATATCTCTGATAGGTACTTCTTCCAGTGCAAAAGAAATTACCCGTGTTTGGGGCTATACTGTGCGGGGCCCCATACAGGATAAAATAACTGGCTTTGGTATTTTGGATATCTCTGATGGGTACTACTTCCATTGCAAAAGAAATTAGCCGTGACCCTTTTCAGCTGAATGAAACTAGTGTGTGTGTGTGTGTGTGTGTGTGTGTGTGTGTGTGTGTGTGTGTGTGTATGTGTATGTGTGTGTATGTGGAGGGGGGGCACTTTGGGGCTACTGTCTGGGGCCCCGTTCAGGATAAAATAACTGGCTTTGGTGCTTTGGATATCTCTGATGGGTATACTTCCATTGCAAAAGAAATTAGCCGTGACCCATTTTGGCTGAATGAAACTAATGTGTGTGTGTGTGTGTGTGTGTGTGTGTGTGTGTGTGTGTGTGTGTGTGTGTGTGTGTGTGTGTGTGTGTGTGTGTGTGTGTGTGTTGGGGGTGCACTTCGGGGCTACTGTCTGGGACCCCGTACAGGATAAAATAACTGGCTTTAGTGTTTTGGATATCTCTGATGAGTATGCCTACTACCAATTGTAAAAGAAAGTAGCCATGACCCTTTTCAGCTGAACAAAATCAATGTGTGTGTGTGTGGGGGGGGGGGGGGGAGGGAGCAATTTGAGGCTACTGACTGGGGCCCCGTGCAGGATAAAATAGCTGGCTTTGGTATTTTGGATATCTCTGATGGGTACTACTTCCATTGCAAAAGAAATTAGCCGTGACTCTTCTCAGCTGAATGAAACTAGTGTGGATGTGTGTGTTGGGGGGGGGGGGGGGGGGGTGAGCTCCTTTGGGGCTACTGTCCGGGGCCCCGTACTGGATAACATAGCTGACTTTGGTGTTTTTGATATCTCTGATGGGTACTCCTTCCAATGCAAATGAAATTAGCCGTGACTCTTCTCAGCTGCACGAATGAAATCAATGTTTGTGTGTGTTTGTACGTATGGCCTATGGTGTGTGTGTGGGGGGGGGGGGGGAGGGGGAGGGGGTAAGGGGACAATTTGGGGCTACTGTCTGGGGCTACTGTCTGGGGCCCCATGCAGGATAAAATAACTGGCTTTGGTATTTTGGATTTCTCTGATGGGTACTAATTCCATTGCAAAAGAAATTAGCCGTGACCCTTTTTCAGCTGAATGAAACTATTGTGTGAGTATGTGTGTTGGGGGGGGGGGGGGGGCACTTTGGGGCTACTGTCTAGGGCCCCGTACAGGACAAAATAACTGGCTTTGGTGTTTTGTATGTCTCTGATGGGTACTACTTCCATTGCAAATGAAATTAGCCGTTACTCTTATCAGCTGAATAAAGTCAATGTGTGTGTGTGTGTTTGTACGTATAGGGCGTATAGGGGGTGGGGCACTTTGGGGCTACTGTCTGGGGCCCCGTGCAGGATAAAATAGCTGGCTTTGGTGTTTTGGATATCTCTGATTGGTACTCCTTCCATTGCAAAAGAAATTAGCCCTGAATCTTTTTAATTGAATAAAATCAATGTTTGCGTGTGTTTATACTTAGGCCTATGGGGGGTGGGGCCCTTTGGGGCTACTGTCTAGGGCCCCGTACAGGATAAAATAGCTGGCATTGGTGTTTTGGATATCTCTGATTGGTACTCCTTCCATTGCAAAAGAAATTAGCCCTGAATCTTTTTAATTGAATAAAATCAATGTTTGTGTGTGTTTATACGTAGGCCTACGGGGGGTGGGGCCCTTTGGGGCTACTGTCTAGGGCCCCGTACAGGATAAAATAGCTGGCATTGGTGTTTTGGATATCTCTGATGGGAACTACTTCCATTGCAAAAGAAATTAGCCGTGACCCTTTTCAGCTGAATAACACCATATTTCTGGGGCCCTTTGGGGCTACTGTCTGGGGCCCCGTACAGGATAAAATAGCTGGCATTGCTGTTTTCATGATAAGTACACCCAAAGGAACAATATCCACCAACTTTTGTCTGTGACCCCCTTCGGCTGAATAAATCCATTTTTCGGGGTCCCTTTTTGTGGTCCCTAGGCTTACGGTACAGGATGTGACTTGCCAGCAATGCATTTTATTGACCCTTGGACACATCCCTATATGATGAGACCAATAAAAAGTGTGACCCTTTTCAGCTGAATAAATCTTCTGGGCCCCCGGTCTACTTCCACATGTCCAATGAGAGAAGCTAAATGCCAGGCAATTTTGCTGTGAACATTTATTACGATAACCACACCTTCCACCTGCGCACCAATAAAACATATTTCAACACAAAGACGGACATCCGCCCAGGTATGCTCTTGTAATATGCACAATATACATAACTTTCCATAATTCTCTTGGTTTCAACATTAGGACACCCATGAATACATTTGGCCTCTTGGTTTTTTCTTAGCATTATTGCGTCCGTGAGGCAGTGAACATACACAAAGAAAGAAACGGACAGATTTAGCACATACAGGATTTAGACTAGGGAAAAAAATGATGAACATACAATAACATAGTGCAGCCATATGAGCAAATTGAACAAAACAAGAAATTTATGTATACCAGAAAATGGTACAGACCAAGTCGGTGATTGCAGACATATTTTGAAAAAAAAGGGGAGAACACAGGTTGGGTTAGAGATGTGATCTTTCTGTCCATCATATAAATGTTTTCTAGTCAAACACGAACAGATCTGATTTTCTAGAATCATGTCATGTGCTCTCGAGGGAAAAGGCAATGTGTATGTGTGTGTGCGCGCAGGCGTGCGTGCGTGTGCGTGTGTGTGTGTGTGTGTGTGAGTGCTTGTGTGTGAAATATCGCTCAAAAGGAGTTACATATCTCTTTTCTGAAAGCTTCTCAGAAATAAAAGTGATGCAAGTTAACAATCTCGCAGAAAAGTCACATAGCAACTGGTGTCCCAAGGACAGGCAAGTAACGCCACAATTACCTTGTTGCATACAGGACTTGTCACGAAACAAGCTTTGTGCCTATTTTTTCAGACAATACCTTGAGGTGACGTAAAAAAGGTTGTATGACACATAGAAGCTAATTGATATCCCGTCAAAGCATGGGTGGATCTTTGCTAAGATTTTGAACAGCACACTACCAGTATACTTTACTTCAATGAGTTATGAAGTGTCTCTTAATTGCTCAGTACCAGCCAACTGTAATTGTATGATTGCAAAAAGGAACTTGCCAGCGATTGTTAGTACATCAAATAGCAGGTTTGTTGATAAATGCTGGTAGTCACTTGCATCAAGGAAGCTATAATGTACATTTTCTAGCCTTTCCTATTCACTCCTTACTACAAGTCAATTTGCCTGAAACACTTTTTTTAATTTTTTTTTTGGTATTGCAGTGAAATCAATTCTTGCTTTTGAGGCATTTCTGCGTCTGTATGTTCACACACAAATGTTCACATCCCCCAAGGTATGCAATAAACTCCTGGAAAACCGTATGATTTGCTTCATGATCGTAAACAGTGCTTAAATAAGACACTTCACTGGGACTTGAACCAACAATCTACTCAATAAATTAGTGCGCACGCAATACAAAGCGCTTGTACGCAACACACATAGAACCTCAAATGAACTATTGTTAGCAACTTTATCACTTTCTACTGCTCTCATAGCTTGAATGAGATACATTTAAAAGCAACATTCTCCTCTTTAACTTCTGCCAATATAAAGCTTGGAGCTCAAGTACTGATCACACCCTACATACATGTTTGCCTTTAAACAAGTTCACTTTGTCACTTCCGTTTTGTCTGAGACAAATATGCTACACCAAGATTACAATGACTTCCAGCTACAACCTCTGACAGTCAATGTACCACAATGACAACCATGACACACACATACCGCCACTTTTCTTAGTCCCACACATGCCAAATAATGTCATGTTAACATTGCAGATACATTCGTTTTCCTGGTGACACCTATTAAATAAATGCATGGTGAAATCTCTTTCATTGTCTGTTTTTTAAGTCAAACTGCAGTAACCCTTTTTTCTCATAGTGCCAACAAGAGTATGAACAAACAGAAAAAGAAAAAAAAAGGTCACTCTATTGTACAATCAATGACCAAACTTCCTAACTGGCTATACTGAATTAATGGTCATAATGTACTTAGGTAACCTCCGAAGACAGAAGAAGACACCTCGTAAGAGACAGTGACTACTGCGAGTGTATAGACAGAGTTCAGGACATAATCTTAAATCCCATCAATACTGGAGACCGTTTTGGTTATAATTTGACAGATATTGGCAAATTCCCATTTCTATTTGCAGATGATATTCAACCAAACAGAGAGAACTTACAGAAGATCAATGGCGTGTATACTTGTGCTGCTGAGACTGTCTCTAATGACAACAGAGGATTAATCATTTAAATCACAGAACCAGCATGGTAATGAATTCACTGTGCCACACACTGAATACCAGCATACTGATGGGTGCTAGATGTAATGAGTAAAGGATACAGAAATTGCAAGATATCAACCTCATAAACATGGATCTATTTCTGAAATCTGTCATGCCTCGCACAATCCCAAAATAATTTTGTTTTTTCATTTACAGTTCTTTTTTACATCCAAGATGGAGACTGTGTGTGCATTCACTGTGCCTCCAGTAGTACGATCACAGATAAAAAACATCATAGAATCTTATTTACAACATGCAGGGCTGCAACATTTCAGCACGGCGACAAAACATTTACAAAACACGTCATCTCCTTCTGAGGGAATCAAGAGAATCTGCATCATTTCCCCTTTAGACTTGTCTACATATCTATGAACAACAGAAAAAAAATTAAATGATGAATTACTATAACACATACATTCACAGAAACAAGACAACATTTCTGATACTAATCAAACAGCTATAAAGTGTGTATTCTTGGCATTATGGGATACATACATTTCTCTCCTTTCTCTGCCATTAAAGGACAAGTTCACCTTCATAGACATGTGGATTGAGTTAATGCAGCAATATTAGTAGAACACATCAGTCGAAGTTTGGGGGAAATCGGACAATCCGTTCAAAAGCTATGATTTTTTAAAGTATCTGCACAGTCACTGCTGTATGAGAAGACTACTACACCTGATGATGTCACATGCGTACGACAGTATAAGGAATATATAAAGAGAATTTCACAAAATGTCACTTTTTTTAAAAAGTGCACATTTTCTTGACTTGTCACTGACATATGTTAAGGGCAATATTGTTCCCCCTGCCTTCTGAAAGAGGGAAGTCAAGCATTCTCTTATTATGCGAGAAAAGTGAAAATATGTTGAATTTTCTTGATATTTTCTTTATATCGTTGTACTGATGTGCCATCATCAGCTGTAGTAGTCTTCTCAACTAGCATTGACTGAGCAGAAACTTCAAAAATTCATAACTTTTCAAAGGATTGTCCGATTTTCCTCAAACTGTCACTGATGTGTTCTACCAATATTGCTGCATTCACTCAATCCACATGTCTATGAAGGTGAACTTGTCCTTTAAGGGCAATGCCATACATTTGGTGAAGGGAAGAGAGATGTTATTACCAGGTAGGATCCAGGTTGCATGGAGTTTGTTGCTACATCAGGCAAGCCTTTAAGGAAACCCAGTTACCCTGGCTTTGAAGTTGCCACACAAAGCCTCTACGATGGAAGCATGCAAGAAATTTGGACAGTGTGCATATGCACACATTCTTCTTGCTCTGTTTAAGGAAAGAAGAAACTGGTAAAATATATGTACACAACACAAGTAGTGATTCTTGTAAATGCACGTTCACAAATAAATTTTTGGCATTCCATTGTGTCATCTCACAATGACTCGAGCTGCGCATTCCATTACACAATGAGATACTTCACAACATTAAAACAACAGGGGAAAGACACAGTGATTACATTCTGAACATACACACATTGTGGTGGAATGTTTTCAACTTGGGTAACTGTGAAAGTCCTGCAGAATAATAACACCTGTAGAAAATGCAATTGACATCCTCCGAGATGACGCATAAAGTAAACACACCAAAATTAAGACTCACCCTTTGCAACGAATTCCAACAAACATCCACATGGCAGTGACATTAGCTGCATATTGTCCATATTAAACATTAGGCCATCGCAGTGAAATAAGGCAACACCATTAATCACACAATCAACTTATCACGGCGGGGGTAAGAAATCATTGGATCTTCTCCAAGTCGACAGAAGAAATTTCTTGCAAAAAAAGAAAATTTACAAAAACATTCATGCAATGACATTACAGACCACATGTCTCTTACTGTTTTAAATCACTAAGCTTTTAGTTCTAAATATCTATGCAATTATGTTATGCATTGTGAGTATGTGAGACAGCTTGCGTAAAACACATATGGCACCATTAGATATTCAGTGCTGTAATCAGATCAATGAAAACACTGCTTGACTTGACATCTGAGATCTTTTGCAATTACGCTTCACCCATTAAGTTTGAAAAAAAAAAAAATATGCTGTACTGTACTTTCAATTGATGAAGGTTGAGTATATGGCCAACACGTGGCTGTGATAGGAATGGAGCAAAGTTTTTACTGATTTTTAATCTCCCCTCAAACTTCAGACAAGAAAAACAGAAACAACTCTCTCTACTAATGTCAAGCTCACATTAGGCAACCAGTGTACAAAGTTTCTGCAACTATCTATACTGACATAGAGTTATAAGAGATGAGCACAGAAGAAAGATATTCACATTCCACACTTGGCAAGCCTCACTGGGAAAAAAAAAAACATTAACAGAAACACTTAAACAAAAAACAACTAAATCCCATCAAAAACAATATGAAATGATAAGACATAAGATAATACATAATCCCAATACACTTATCTGTGTTCTCTACAACATGGAATATCCAAGCATAAATTTTCGAAAGGGGTAACCAAAGTCTTGAACTAGAGAAAATCCTGAATCTAACAATCATCATGTTTTAAGAAGTTTCCATGAACATTCCCTTATTTTCACACAGAAAACCAGAACTGAAATCATCATATGCTATCCAGTAATTCTCTTGTCATTGGCAACCAAAACTAATGAGCACTCACAGGTAAGCAAATGCAGATGTAGTAGCTGCTAACTTTTTCCTGCTTTAATAAAGATGTTTAAACAAGACAATGTCAACTCAGCTATCTCAATCCAAAAACATATAATGTCCAAAACCAAAATCGTAACCACTGTGAGAATGCCCTTTGCAGTAAAAGTAAATGTGAAGAAAAAAAAAAGAAGAGAGAAAATGCCCATAAAAGAAAAGACAAACCGTAAACTCCAAACCACCCCTAGTCTCAGGGAACATTCTCAGCCTAACTTCAACCTCCGAAGTGGATGTGAAATGCACTACATCAGACAGAAATATGATCTCCTCGGATGAAATAACCTCAGGCGTCATTGCAGTTGCAACAATTCCAGCAGGACAAACAAGTTCAGATTGTGTGTAACGGTGGTCCAAATTTCTCTCCTGGGTAATGAGATGCTCTGAAGGCAGGAGGAGGAGGAGGAGGAGTAGGAGGAGGAGGAGGAGGAGTAGGAGGAAGACGGTTTCTCTCAGCAAGCTGTGGACTTGTTGGTTTCCGTGGCCTTCTCTTCCCCTCTGGAATGGCTATCAGTACTGGCTCCTGAAAAAAAAAAAAAATACAGGTGATACTGGGTCAGGAGATTGACTTTCAACGACCTACAAGTAATTCTTTGTTCCAATAGTGATTAGACCAGCCATCTGCAGCTCTACCAAGACTAACCCATACACCATTCATTGGTCAAAATATTTTTTTTGTCCTTTCTCTATTAAAACTGAACTGTTTCCATGTCAGATATTATATCATTATCATTATCATTATCATCATCATCATCATCATCATGATCATCATCACCATCATCATCACCATCACCATCATTATCGTCATCGTCATCATCATCATCATCATCGTCATCGCCATCATCATCATCATCATCATCATCACCATCATCACCATCATTACCACCACCATCACCATATCGTTGGCTCAGCAACCATTATCACTACATTCTCCTAACTCTTGATATCAGAATCATCATTTGAGGTCAAACGTTATCCTTGTTGTAACCCAAAAGCTAACAGTCTCTACCAACCTGTCTGTTCACTGCTCTGGCCGTTGCTCCTACCACTAGGACTGGCCTTCTTGCGGGTGAATGTGATGGTTGGGGCTTCGTCCCTCTGGCAGGGCTCTGCACCGCTGCTGACTGCCGCTATCCCACTGCTGGACTCGCAGGGATCTAAAACAAACAGACAATATAAAACAGAAAATATGCACGAATAATGGAGAAACTATACTGCATGAGAAGCGAGTACAGCAAATTATGCCACTAAAAACAGCCAGTCATTAGGTGAGTAGGTAGTTTTGAGGGATATAAGATAGTACCTGATTCAAGAGATGGTGAATTTGGAAACAGTGATGGAAAGAGGTCTGTAGTGCATTAATAATTATGTATATTTGCAGAGTTTTACCACAAAATGGGCTAAGCGCCATTTTCAAACATATTAAAGTAAGATCATCATCAGATAGGGCAAAATAAAATCTTTCCAGTGATACCTCACTTGTGAAATAACACGGAATATTCTTGAAGATATGACTGAAAATACCCTGAATTTTCTTATCATTTTATCTGTTTCCTAGCAGCTTGAATCGCAACTATTTCAACTTAACAATAATGAAGTTAGATTGCTTTGCATTGAAACTCTTTATTTTGTGTCCTTGATTTACAAGCCAGTTTCCTCAATGACATAGCTTGGTAAGAGCACATATCACGTCTCCTCTGCGTTGATCAAGACAATGTTGTTACAATTTGTTAACAATCAAAATGACAAGTTATGTGATTGGCAGGCTGGCACTGTGTCAACTGCACTTGTAGTTATATTAAAACTCACTTTCTGGCTGAGTTGAAGTACTTGAATTCCGTTCGCTTCTGGTTTCCAGCTGACTGTTTAAAGCACTGCAAGGGATGAAAAGACAGAGGGCAGCCACTAATGGATTAAATAGTGACTAACATTTCAATAAGTGGAATGACAGAAGAAAAAAAAGAAGGAAAGAAGAAGAAGAAAAAAAAAGCATCATTTACATTCAATGAGGTGAATTTGTTTTGAAAGAGGTTAAAGGGAATTGGGCTGTAATAATGAAAGATGGTTTCAGCCCAGCAGGGTGGGAGGGGGAAAATTACAGGAAGTGGTGAAAACAACTGAAATAGAACAGTGTATTTGTACTTTTTCAATTCATTTGAAACATTTTACACAGATGATATTGAGGTTTTTTGAAAAAAAATCGGAAATCAAAATTTTCAGGTGATTTTGATACATGAAAATAGCAAAATGTGTTACAGACTTGAGAAACAAAAAATCTGAAATCAGATTAAAATCTACAGAATATCATGCCTGATTTTATTTAATGCATTCTGCATCATTCCACGGTTCATCTTCTCGACTAAATTTTTTTATCTTTAAATAAAAAACAACAGCAATGACTTTGGAAACACTTGGTTTATCTTTTGCACATGATGACATCTCAATTTCAACACAGCAAAATGAAACCACTAAACTCATATCTGAATGAATCGTCTCCACAAGAAATCTTCCATGTAATGCAACCAAAACTTAAGTGTTAATTAAGAAAATTAAAAAATCACAATAATAAAAGATATTCATACCTAATCCTGGCCATGAGTCTAGCAGTACTGAGGTCATCCAGGGCAGACTGGAGGTCACTGGTCCTGGTAGAGGGGTCAACCAGAGGCCCCTCCTCCAGGCCAAAGGTTGCGGCTGAGCCGGGGTCGTCGCTGGTCGCCTCTCCAGGAGTAGTTGCTTCTGTCAGGACGGGACACACATTTCAGATACAATTCTTAAATCGCTGTACTTCAATGTACATGCTATTTCCAAAAAGGTAAAGCACTTTTTTAGCTGGATTTGCTGCTTTTGGTCAGAAACATCACGCACAATGAAGTTGCAGTATCATCAGTGACTTTCAAATGAACCTAGTTTCACTAACAGAAAGTTTACATTATTTAAGAGAATGCAAGAATAGTGAGTATCTCACATGTAGCCATACACTGTGAACAATTTGATAATTGCAAGTGAGTATGTACATGTACACATGCATATTTGTTTTTGTCATTCCTTGCTTACCTGTTTTGATTCTACACCGTGCTTTTTTGTCATTCTGCAACTTTACAAATATTCAATAAGCAACTTCCCATTGTTTGTCTTTAAATTCGGATTGTTCTTGCACAGCAGACAAGCATGTCAGCCAAATCCCCCTTCGATATTGAATAGAAAATTTATAATAAACTCTTCACTCAGAAATAAAACCTCATTTTGAATCTCTTTTGGGGGAGGGATGAGCAAGATACTTTCAAAGTGCTCACCATTATCAACACTTCTCTCGGCACGGTCGCCTTTCTTCTCCGCCCCATTGCTCACCACCCCTTCTGTAGAGAGTTGTAGGGAGATGCTTGGCACAGGTTTGGTCTTTGGCTTCCAGAAGTACTGGATACCTGGTAGGAAAAGAAAAAATAGCATTGGAGAAGAGGTCAAAGTTCATGTTATTCAAGATTGCATGACAGGGTTATGCTTATGCTATGTGTACATTATGTTCTCGGTGGTCACGGCAGTCACGTTTCAAGCCACTGAAAATTTTCCATGGCAGTCAAGGTGCAGATGACAATCATGTTATGCCAAAGTAAAATGGGGTGGATGACAAATTATTGCATCTGTAATACAAAGAGAGAAAGTCAAGAGATGTGAAGAAAGAAGGCCAAAACTTGAATATGGAGGACAAAATTGCCAAAATCCCACAGCGCATCATGTTTTGGTCAATCCAGAGTGCCGCAGATGCCAGAAACATAATGTAAACTGAGCCTAAGGTATGGTGTGTCAGACTGGGCTCTGGTGATTTGCATTTCACCATGAACTGACACTCTTTCTGGGAGGGGTATGGGTAACTCCTTTCTTGAATAAGTACTGCCACTTCATCACTTTTTTTTTTTTAATGCTGGCATATACTTTCCTCTGGTGTAGGGATAATCTGCTGCAATGTCACGTTTATTTGAGAGGAACTGCTCAATGGCTTACGTGATACCAAATGCGTGGGACTGAGGGGAAGGCCTGCTACATGTAACAGTGTGCTGAAAAACCTACCTAGGGCAGTATCCGACTTGCAGCCACCTACGGCCCCGGTCCCCTCCTCCGCCCCTTCCCCCTGCTCGCCCACAAACGAGGAGGTGTCTAGCGAGGTCAGCCCCATGTCCAGCATGCGGGTCTGGATGCGCCGCAGGATGGAGTCGGCTGATAGAGGGCGCCCTCGCTTCTCGCGGTCCCGCTTGTCCTTGTCCTTTCTTGGATATCCTGCAATAGGAGAGAAATACAAAGTAATCTACCAACAATGCAATGCGGTGTACTATTTATATGTTTGAACAAGGCCAAACTGACAGCACGATGTAATTGTAACAACCTTCATACCTTCAAATCAGATCAAAAGAGCTATCTTTTCCAGCAACTTTGTGAATAACATGGGACATATCATATGAACCAAGTGCCTTTGAATGTTCTTTACAGACAAATGGTGCTATATTAATGCTGTTCATCGGCATCATCATATAAAAATTCATTTGGCGGAAGTCTCTTCATGAGAAATTATTCACATTTGAAATGTGACTTAATAAATTGACCTGCCCCTCCCCCCCCCCCACACACACACACAAAATAAAAACCTTTAACTCCATTACCAGAATATAGCATCATGTGGCACAAAGTTTTATAATCAATTATGAATGTACAATTGATTTTGGCGAGCGATACTTGATGCTTCACGGTCACTTACTATCAAAAATTCGAGTATTCCACTGTCCATGCTAGTATCATATAACTCTTTGGGAATTTTTATGACACGAGAAACCACCACAAGAGCATGAAAACAGCGATGAAATAAATCATGAATCTACACTGAACCACAATAATGACTCTGGTGCTATTCTGAGGCAGAGGAATGAGAATTGTGTAATTTGTAGACGTACACAGTATGGGTGATTCAGCGAATGCCAAAGTCTGAATAAGGCAATGGGGCAATGAACTTTAAGAGGGTTTACGACTACCACACTGCACATCACTTTTAAGACACAGACAGACACAACGGAGAGAATTAATACAGAGATTGAAGTTTCGAAAAATGAGAGCTTGATGGGATTAACATGAGACATCACAGGACTGGTAAAGACATTAAACAAAAGAACAGGGCTGCCAAACTCTGCAGATCAAAAAACATTATCATACAAATTGAAAATGAAAAATATATGTCAATATACACATAGTATATTTACATGTATTTTCATATGGAATATGGACAGGAGTAATCATGTTTGTGGAAATTGCACTTAATAAGCATGCTACATGTATAACAAAATTTAGAGAAAAAAAAAAACACAGACTAGCTATCACAAATTATGCACCAGTTGGCAACTCTGACTGTACAACCCATCAAGATATAGACTCTGTTAATTATTTGGCCAAGTTAAATATGAGAATCAAATCAAAGTCCCAAATGCTTGATTCATAGATAATGACTGTGGAGTTATACAAGTGTATTTATTTCACTAAACGATATGTTTGACTTTATACAACATTATTTTCACAACAGGACATTGTAGAGGTGAGCCACACAAGTACCACATGATATTGGATGATATCTTGTAGGATATAGGATATAGGATGGCATCAGCATCACTACAGCTCTACACACTCTCTTCACCTCGTGAGCGGTACGGCGGTTTTGGCAGGAACCCCAGGACGCTCTCCCCTGCCCGCGTCATCTCGAGGAGCTGCATCAGCATGATGTCCTCCTCCCGGAGTCCCCGCATCATCGAGGCCCCATCGTCATGGCAATGGGCTTGCTGCTGGCGATGCTGGTGATGGTGGTGGTGGTGGTGATGGCGATGATGGTGGTGCTGGTTATGGTGATGATGCGAATTACCCGCCGCCGCTCCGCCTCCCTCTCCTCCCGAGGCACTCGCCCTGCCGTTGGAGGCACAGTTCGCCAACGGCGACTGCGACGTGCATGACGGGGAGTTCGAGTTAGTCGTTTTGGAAGATGAGAGTGATGGTGATGATGCTGATGACAGTGGGTGTGAGGAGGATGATAGCGGCGTGGAGGAGAGGCCGTGAGCCTCCTTACCAGAGCTATGTTGAGGTTGGCTCTGTGAAGAGGAGGCGGCATGGCCGGACACCATCGTGGCGCTGGATGCGTTGTCCGAGGAGACAATGTTCAGGGAGGAGTCGAGGGAGCCGTCAATGGTTATCTCTCCTTCCTCCAAATCCCAGATGTGAGAATGTTCCACATCATTTTCACCAGACCTACAGAGACACCCAATCAAGAGATGGCTAGCATCAAACAAAATGTACTTAGATGCACACACTTACACAATTCAGATAGAGCAAGAATATTTTTCTTCGTACACACTGACACATTTCTGCTTTCAAGGATGTGAGGAATATTCTAACATGACCATTTGTCTATCATTAGAGATATACATGTACAAGCTTAAAAACTAGTCCAAGGGGGTAGGATTTTGAATGTCTCATGATGTAAGCAAGTGAAGGAGAGGTTCCTCAATCACATACGGCACTGAAACTAAAACAATATTGCATGTATACATGTACAAGATTCAGAGGCTTCTTCATACTGACAAATGTGGAGCACATTGCTTAGATGTGATTCAGCTACTGTAAAAGTGGAAATTTTCGCGGTGTTGAAATTTCTGCGCATTTCGTGCAACCCGAAACTAGCGCAAAAATAAAAGCACGCGAATATTTTGGCTCGCCATATGTTCCAGTAGTTGATGTCTTGATTCCACGGAATTAAAAACATGTGAAACTCTTCTTACCCCGCCGATCGTGAAAAATTAGTCGCGCGAAAATATCCACTTTTACAGTATAAGAACTTGGGAAGGCAGATAAATAGAGACTACCAGTGGGACAGCATAGACAAAATAAACCATGACTTTCCATGAAGATCTATAAATCAGGTAGAGTTCAGGCAAATAAAGAGACAGGGGAAATGGAGAGAGAGAGAAAGAGAGAGAAAAAAGTAAGAAAGAAAAGACCTCGAAATAGAAGAGTCAGCCAAGTATTTAAAAGTAAGAAGAAACTGGCTTAGCACCACAGACACACATACACAAATTACATCATATCAAAGGATGCCTCCAGCAAACTAAGCCAATTCTAGGCCAGATGAAATGTGAAAGGATCCAAAACACTCACATGGTCTCCTCGTCAATATCATTCTCCTCTGGAATGGGCCCCTCCTCCAGCATGTCTTGGCTCTCTCTGTCTCCGCCCCTCGCTACCGTGGTAACCGCATCGTCATCATCGTCTTCCTCGTCCTCTTCCTCCTCCTCCTCATCATCATCATCCGAGAAGGGTGGGGATGATACAGTCCCACTGGAATTATCACTCTCCTAATTACAGTGTGTGGAAAAAATTATAAATTGGGCTTGTTCAATGCTATCAAATTGGAATCTACCATTCTACCATACTAGTATTTAACGAAAGTTTATATAAATCATCATAGCGTAAATTTAACATTATTGTTGGCAAACAGCAGAGAGTAAAATTCATTCAAATTTGCCACTGAGTTGGAATCAGAGATGGTCACTAAGGCCAACAAAGCAGTGCGCTTAAAAAAAAAAAAAAAAATCATTTGCAGCATGCAGGAAATTCTTGCTTCTCCTACACTATGGAGCTTGAATTAAAGTAATTATGTATTAATTATGTATTATTGGCAGGAGAAGACCAAATAGCATAAGATGTACTCAGTGATATGTAGATGTAAATGCATTGGGTTGAATGTGAATTCAATGAAATATTCTTGAAACAATATGGAGTGCCATTAGCATTGTCATCAATCCTCTGTGAATGTGCAGATTCTGTAGACTATGAACCACTGGTTTACATTTGTGCGAGAAACAGACGTCTGCAGCATACCTGAGTGTCATGTTGCTCTCTGCTGGACTCCTCCCCATTGTCCTGGTCCTTGGACTCTGGACACTGCTTGGTCCGGCTCACCTCACGGTCAGTGTCTGGACAGAAAGTCACACACAGAAAATAAGAGAATGGCGTTTAAAAGACAAATGCGTTATGCTTAAACCTTGCATTTACGAACACCACTATATTAATATAAAACACTGATACCAGTAAGGCACATCTTTGAACCTTGCAGTCACATCACCATAAAAAACATCAATACCAGTACGGCACATCTAACTCTGCTATTAAACATAATCACTGAACATATTGTTGCTTACTCCATGGAATAGTCTAGCAAATTTAATGCTGCAATCTTTTTTTATTTTTTCCAAGGAACAATGAAAAAGAAAAGACAGCAAAATACGACAAAAATTTCTTATGGAAAGGAAAATATGCAGCACTACTGAATTCTTGTGGATTGAAACAACAGACTGAAAATAGAATGTTTGCTGCGCCAAACAAAAACAAACCAAGCTCTAGCACAGCTTAGGTGTATCTTTTGATGACGACGGCAATAACAAACTTCACCAACACGAGACATGTATTCCTAATGCAACATAGAGTCATATATATCGTAATAATTTTCCTCCCGATCATCATTCTCACCTGGTGATGACCTCTCCGCACTGCTCTGTGTTCTGGACAGTTCAATTGTGAGTCTCTGTATGGAGACAGAAGGTGGCATACAGCACATGGTCATTCAAATCATTTCATAATCTGCATTTAACGAGCAAAAATTGGTAGCCACAATTTCCCGAAAGTCTCCTTCTCTTTATACCTATCCCCTTTATATTTTTTTTTTTCTCCTAGCAGTGTTAAAATGTAAAGGCAAAGTGAAGAATGAAACAGAGAATGCTGTTTCGAGTCATCATGAACCAAGAAAAAAAAAAAGGATTGAAGTAAGATATCCTTCCATGGTGTTTCTTGAACACCATTATTTACTAAACCTATGCAGTATTCTTTGGCCATTCTATTACCATAAAACACTGATTGTGACAACATGAATTGTGATTATTATTATCATTTAACTGTAAAAAAAGTTTAGACAGTGCACAATGATGTCACCACCCATGTATACACATGTAGCTCCCATAGGCTCTTTGTCAAATTTATAATCTTACACTATTTGCCTTGTCCCATGACTGGTTTGTCATTATATTCAAGCTCTGGCTCGCACCTTGGCTATTCTGAGGTGCTGCGTAAAATAAATAGTGAATGGTCTAATTTGTGCCCTGGAACAAGATTTCGCAGTCAGTGGTAATTGCTGAAGGGCTGATCTTGAACCACCATAATTGTGACCATCAACTGTTTGTTCACTCTTGAATTGGAATCTTTCAAATATGGATGACTTTCTTCTGTAAAAGTGGAAATTTTCGCGCATTTCGCGCAAACAGAAACTAGTGCAAAAATAAATGCACACGAATATCTCTGCTTGCCATATGTTCCAGTAGTTGATGTCTTGATTCCGTGGAATTAAAAACAAGCGAAACTCTTCTTACCCCGCCGAGCGCGAGAGATTAGTTGCGCGAAAATATCCACTTCTACAGTAATGGTCCCCCCTCCCCCTCTCTGAGATTGACCTTTGACCTACGTACCTCTTTGAGTTCGTTGATCTGCTGAACTGACTGCCTCTGGGAGCTCTCCAGCTGGTTGATGTACCACTGCTGGTCTCGACATTTCTGGTAGAAGGTTGGTGGTCGCACCTGTGCATTCACGATCAACGGGTTAAAGATTTTTCCTTCACAAAAAAGAAGGCATGTACATTCACACAGTCTCCACAAGCACCCTCCAACAACTCCAAACAAGATGTGATTTTTTTTTTTTTGAGTAACAGGTAGGATGACTTTCTAATCACTGAAGTGATTGGCAGTCCTATTATTGAGAGAAGCTGCAGGTTTGATATAGTGGGATGACGGATGAGCATGAAATATTCTTTTTTTCCTTTCTCAAATAAAAAAAGCGTGCAGTATACAGGGCACTGAGTGATCATATCTGTAACCATATAAACTTAGTCAGTGAACCAAATTACATTGAATCCTTATAAAATTCAGTGCACACTTGTGCAAACTGGGCAACAAAGTCCTGCCACTACGTCGAACACTGTAAGCCTTGGCAAATTACAAATCCTATGCACACTTATATGTATAAAAGAATCAAGTATCCGTACATACGTGCAATATGTTCACATTCATGAAATCCTGTTGTCCTCAGCAAAAATATTGTCCACCATTGAATGAACGTACAAGCATTTGTATGAACTGTGTGGCTAATTCACCTGTCCAAAAATAAAACCCTGTCAACTGTCGAGCCAAATACTTTGCATCAAAGCATGAACGATATGCGCACTTACATACTGAATGTGGTCCATTCACACCAAAAAGTTAAGACCCACAATCTCTTACCTGAAATTGTAAGATGAGAGTGTCCTCCTTGAGGTAGCCCTCCCCAGCCAGGAGGTCCAGGCGGAAGAAGCGGTTGTAGCCCCAGCACTCCCCGACCTCAAAGTCCGAGGCAAACTCCCTCACGATGTTGCGGCTGTTGTCGTGTGAGGCCTGGTGGATCATCTCGACTCTGTACTCGTACCTGAGCGAAACAACGAAGACAAAATTTGGAGAAGAGCTGAGATACTTAAGAAATTATAAACCTCATATCAATATACAATCCTCCTAAACACAGTTGATGTCATACTTACAATGTACCTCACTTCACCAGAAATACCTAGCAGAATATTAAAAAAAATAACAACAAGAGAATATATTATTCTATAATGGATATACCCCAAATAACACTCACTTGGATGTCTCTGGTAGGCCGGAAGATAACTCCAGAAAGACTGACAGGTAGTTTCCCCTCACGACTCCATTGCCATCCTTGTGGGTAGGACAATCATAACAGAAGAAGCAAAGCATGAGTGCACAATGTTCATTAAGAAAAAAAAAAATGAAATATGAAACATATGTCGTAACACAGCTACATCCGTGTAATAATCTCGAAGTTACAAATTATAATTAGTTATTTGAAAATTGAGAAGAAAAAAAGGAAGCATACTGTGATGATGTGTTAGATTGTCATCATGCTTTTTACTTGTGAGCTCTTGGAGGCTTGCCTACAATGACCTGCCTTTTTCGACAGCATGATTTTTCAAGATTCAGGATTCAAACCACTTCATAGAATTCATCCATTTTTATGCACTTGGTATATCTGCATTGTGAGATACATCACAGTAATTTACATACAAGTCAATTCAACATGAGCACACATACAATGAAGTCTCCTTCAAGATGTCACAGATTTTAAGAGCTCTAACAAAGAAGACAAAACTGCCTTAATATAGGAAAATGAGTGTTCAGAGTGACATTTAGCTATAATGAGCACACTTTGATGGATTGAAAGACCTCATCCCAATCAGGTAATGATGGGCATTTAGTTTGTAGGTCCTATACACCATATTATGTTAATACAGGAAGACTGCCATCTCACAACTGCACCAAACTTTGAGCTCTACCATTAAACTCACCGGGTAAACTTTGAGCCTCCAACTCAAACCAGCCACCATGAGGGGCGGACTGTACACTGGGTCTGCTTTGTGTTGCAGAGCTCTGTGCAAAATAAACAAACAAACAAACAATGTAAATATATGCCTAAGAAAAAAGTCAGATGCAAAGTCAAGAAGGCATACCAACCCAATTGTACAGCCAACATTTTTTTTTCCTGCTCAGCATATGTTACTGTCTTATTTCAGGCACCAGTATATCAATGAGAAGAATATATGACTCCACAGCAATAAATTTCTGTACACAACAAAGAATCACACAATGATAACGTGTGTGCAATTATTCTGATAATGCCACATGTTAGTTTCCTCTTTTGCTTATGTTGAACTACATTGTATAAAAGTGAAACTTTCTGGGTGATACATTCTGTGTGTTCTACCAGGTATGGCAAATTTTTCTGCTTGTCAACATGTTAATAGTAATGTTCCACAAAGGCAAAGTAAAAACAACAAACAAAGGATACGATGAAGAGACGATTCGTAAATTTGATTACAGCACTGGCATCATACTGCACTAAAATGCATGAAATTTTCTCCATCATGAAATATTCCATATTCACAATGATGCAGAAACAATGTCTCTGTGAAAAGCAAAAACCAAAATTCCAACTTTACAACCAGCTGACAGTCATACTCACGTGAAGCCTGTAAGTACAAATCTACTGCTATCATAGGCAGGCACAAGTTCACTGGAGAGGAAGAAAAGAAAGAGAAATTTAGGAGCAAGATGATATTGTCTGACGTGTATCATATCAATTCAATCATTCCTTTTTTCTAACTAGCAATAATCTGAGCACTCTGTAACCGGCATCACAAAATATATAATAATGTTCGTCTCATCTGTAGAAAGGCATAGTATTAAATATAATTGCCAAATTTAATTCAGGAGGATTGTATCTGCTTTTTTGTTTGCTTTCATTTGCTTGTTTCTATTTTGGTTTTGGCCAAATTGTTACTTGTGGCACCTGCATCCATAAGAATCGCACCTACTGTTACTGGGTTGGACTGGGCAGTTGTTGGGCATGTACTGCTTGTCAGTGATTACAGCATTGACTGCATTCTGTCTGCTCATCACACTTATGACTCTCATTCTGCCACCTTACCATTCTCAGTGATGGACAGTTAATATCCAAAAGAGTGTGGATAAATGCCCAACAATACATACTATGAAGAGCTTAAGAAAAAGCTGTAACACAAATGTTTTGTGTTATTGTGCAACCAGTGTAGTCTGCATCCCTTGAAAAAAAAAACACAAAAAAAAACCCCACAAAAAACAAACACACATCCACATCCATAACAACAAACCTGAGCTACAGGAGCCATTTACAATGTATAACTAAGGATAGTAACAGTAGGAAAAAAGTTAACCAGAGAAACCACCACTACTGGCATAAGAAATGAACAGAACAGAACAAAACATATATTAGTCATTAAAAAAAAGAGGGACAAAAGACAAAAAACAACAACAACAACAACAAACCAACCATATTTTGCAAACAAACCAAGCCTAGGGCAGTAACCCCCCAAAGATAAACTAACCTGGTGAAGTCAGCGGGAACGGGTGCAGTGACGAAGGAGGCCATGGGCTTGCGATGGACCTGGGTGAAGGTCTGCAGGATGTCGGCGCTCTTGGCAATGAGCTCGCTCTTAGAGCAGGAGTTAACCTGGTGCTCCACCTCGTGTAGGAGGGACTCCAGGAGCTCCGTCTCCTGCATCAGGGAGTTCTTCTGGCCTGCAGGAACCACGCCCAGTGGGGAGTATTAATGTCTCACAATACAGACGATGATGATGATGATGATGAAAATGATGATGATGTGAAGATGATAATAATAATGATAATGATAATGATAATGAAAAGGTTGATGATGGTGAGGATCATGATGGGAAGATGGCGATGATGATAATGTTGATGATGAAGATGATTATCAGAATAATGAAAATAATCATACTTTCAATAGAAGCAATATTCCCTGGATTACAACAAAAAGGAACATAATCTCGCTTGCTGGCACATGACAAAATCAGTACAGCACATTCCTTTGGGGAATAAGAATGAAATCAAAGGTACCAGTACATGAAACACAGAATGTCTACCACACACGTTTTCCATGAACAGGGACTGAATCATAAGTCTAATAATCAATGGGAAAGGAATTCCACATTGTCAGTCAGTCCGCAGCGCGAGCGAAAACGCACGTATTTATTCAAGTCGTATGCACGGCTGAGCGGTGCTTGCATACGTAATGAGCAGATACATGGTCATGAATAAATCCGTGTAGAACGAGTATTTCTCGTCAGTTTTCGACACTTTTAGTATCGACTGAAAGAGAAAACATAAGCAAATATGCTCATGATCAAAATAAACAGAAAAGAGGAATATAGAATATCAAAATCCCTCTCGACGTTCGGTATTGTATTCAAAAATATTCCTTCACGTTTGACGCCAAAAAAATAGCCTGAAATCTTTCATGCCCCTCTAAAATATGGTGAAGACTATGTCCGCTAAAGTATATAGTATCACAATAAGGGCACGTTTTCCCATCTTCATTTCAATACGGGTCAGGAACTAGCAAAATTCAGAGACATGTCTGGCGTCGAGTTTAAAAAGATTATCCTCGCATTCGCACCGGAATTCCGGGTCTGTGATTGGTCGAAATCTGTCGCAAGACGCGGCGTGTCGCATTGCGTAGTATCCATTGGCTGCTGACTCAATGCTGTGAGTTTTAAATGTTAGGTTCCAGATTGCGATCGAATTTTCACTCTCTATACAAAACTTTAACTTTACACAGGAACCAATGATGTGTATGTGAGTGTGCACTTACAATGACCCTGAACAATGGACCTGGCTGCCACCTGTCCCGAGCTCTGCTGCAAGGTACATGAATGCTTAATCAATTATTCATGTGGATTGCCCCGAGCACTGCTAGTCTGAATTCTTGACACAGGGTGAAATGCATGCACATGAAAGAAGTAAGCACATGTTTCCATGTGCTTGCACACACCACATTTCAGAATGAACAGAGACTAGCTGCGATAGTGGAATTCCTCATGAAACATTCCAATCCTGGCCATTGTCCACGACCATTGTCTGGGTATCAACAACACATTCCACGCGTGTTCATTCACTACCCCACTTCCAGTAAGAAAACGTAATTTGCCTTGTTTTCAACAGGAAAATTCACAACCTTAAAAATGGTGCCCCTCTTCGTTTTTTAATTGATCATACTCGCTCAAGTTTCACGATTGTGAAATCGAAGAAATTACGGAGATTTATTTTCAATACCAGTCAGGAACTAGCAAAACATCAAACTATGATCTAAAAGCTTCTTGAACATTGGCAAAATAATCGTTTACTTTGATGCTAAAATGGACTACTATATTGACATAAAAAATAGGGAAATTAGGTATCAAATTAATGTGCATAATCAGCTCTATAACTTACCTAACCATCCTGGATCAAACAATGCACTGCGAAAGCTATGAAAGCTGTTGTTGCGACCTCTGCAAAAACTCTCGCAAAGTATCGCGAAATCTCGTCAGTCTCAAGGGCACAAACTGCGTAAACGTGATTCTGAATAAAATTGTCGTTCATGCCTCATTATCGCACACGCTGCGGACTGACTGTTGTATGAGTGAGTGAGATAAGGACATGGTTTATCCACGAGGAAGAAAAGAACTCCTTCTCCCCATGACAACATACCCATTAGGGTGAGCAGTTTGCTCTTGAGTTGTGTTTCCAGTCTGGATATCATCAGCTCCACTGTGTTCCTGATCTCCCTCACCCTGTCATCTTTGGCACTTCGTACGCTGTCGACGTTTCGGTCCTGGACAGATGAGAAGTTGAGCGTGGTGCGGTAATATGAAAAAGATGTGAAGAAGACTACTTGTTACTCAAAGTTACAGCAAAAGGAGACACATCCACATTCTGTTGATAATTAGGATAACTTAGAATAAATTGAATAATAAAAAGAGGCTTACCTCAAAAAGAGACTCCCCCACAACTCTGTTAATAATCGTAATAAATTCAATAACAGCCCATGCTCTCATGGAGTGCAAGCAACCGTCAAGATGTCATTCGATTGAGAAATTGCTCTTCATTGACTTAAATAAGCACCAATTATTCGGTGGTTAAGTAGCAGCCATTAATAGGTGCTTATTTACGTCGCTGAAGGGCAATTTGTCAATCAGTAGCGAAAAAACAACAACAACAACTCGAAGCAAGGATTCATTAATCTGACACATGGCTAGTCGTAGTATAGACATGAACCATAATAATTTACATCAGAGTATGCACAGCACAAGAGTGAGAGTACGGAACACACACATTAAATACAAACATGTGCACGCCTTGCTGGTGGGTGCAAATCAATTATGCAGGAAGACCCAATGTATAACTGGTGAGTGCTCCGATGCAGACATGTCTCCGGACTACAGGCTAACAGCTGAAGGCTACAGAGATCTTTGGACTTTGACCAGTCCTTTGGTCGACCCAGAAACAGGGCATGTATTCCAGCATTCATTGTCAGTATGAGCATGCCCAACACCATTCTTTGCCGCTGACGTGAAATGAGACAAGTATTGTAACCACAACTTCTGAGAAATTCATGGCTTCAATCCTTAGCTAAAAGTACCAATGAGAGTGCTGACTCAGCACAAATAAAATTGCCAGAGTAAATGTCAATCAACTATTGAGACACAGTTGTTACAACTATATATAAACTATTGTACCATCAAGTTATTATTAGAGTAAGTCCATTCTGCTACACGGATCTAGTCGTGAAGGAGGGGGGGGGGGGACTTCATAATTATGAAGATTCTCTCCTTGAGGAATAGCAGAATTTTCTTGGTGATTTCTTCAATTAACCCAGCAGAAATCTGATGTGCCTGATGCTTCCAGCGATCACAAACAAACTGGTGTGCTCTAGCTGAATTTCTCACTTTGTTTTGCAAGGAAGCGTCATAGTGAAATGAAATGGTAACTCACAATGTCTTTGTTGAGGCTGATGAGTTCTCGCAGCCTCCTCCTCAATGCCAGCTGCTCTTCCTGAATCTGTGAGGCGTGCTGGGCGTATATCTCATCCAGAGGCTTGAAGGTGTGGTTTGAATGCTGTGTAGGGGGCAGGGAAGATCATTATATCAATGAAACACTCATGGGGTACAAGGTAAAAAAAGACTTACAACCCCACACCAATTCAAATACTCAGTATATGGGAATAGGCAAATATCACTGGAAAGTGCTTAGTGGGTGGTTAAGGATCAAAATCACATAAAATTGGTTGCCATGTAGAATATTAAAGGAGCTGGGCTTTCACTTTATCACTGATGCAAGCATACACAACAGGAATGACAGTCATCCCACATCATATCATATACGTGGGGATAGGCAAAATTACTACAAAACGTACTCTGAGAAGCACATTTGTATGTTATACCTCGAAAGTAACAAAGAAATACATTTTGCAGTATAGAAGGCTAGTATCATTTCCACCACAGATCACACATATAGTATCATCAAATATTGATTTGAAGTAAGATAATGCAAATATATATATATATATATATATATATATTTTTTTTTTTTTTTATAAATCCACATGTAACGTACGGAGAGTAGGAATCTGATGCATATCACTTGATGTCATTTCTCAAGTGATGTGTGACTGGTTTTTTCTGTGACATAAATGGGTAGCTATAAACTTCTTCTTGATCTCATGGGGAAAGTTCAAAGGTCAACTGAGAGAAAGAGAGATTTACCATTCCGCCCCACAAGGCACACTGGTGACATATACATTTGTGGCAAGTCCAGCAGTACACACTCAGCTTCTCATTGTGGATCTCACACCTGTGTCGAAAATGAGACATAATTTTTTTCGGAAATGCATAAATGCCCCAAAAAGCAAGCAAGAATAAAACCCACGCATGCAATTTACTCCAAAGCAGCCCAAATATGTCAACAAATCTGATGGATACTCCTGCCACAATGCAGGTTGCACATGCCAGGAATTGCAGAGTCGTTCAGCCGCGACGGACAATTTACGAGTAATGAATGCAGTCACTTCAAATGCGTGTCAGGTCGGTTCATTTGAAGAATGTTACTTTGTAGGTCAATACATGTCACGGCATAGCAGCTGAAAAATTCTTTTGATACCTGTGCCAACCTGGTTTAACACAAATGTGGACTTTACGTTGGTGAGCTTGATATTTTATTCAGAGAATAACATGCCACTGTGACATGGTACAAATATCAAATACACATGTAGTACATTCTCTAACATCAAATAGATAATTGCAAATTCATATTATTCTCTCACCTTCTGATATCAGGACACACCAATTGCAACTTTTTCAGAGAGAACTCCTTAAAGTATCGCAAGAATCATATTACATTTTGTCATTATTTTGTTGAATCTAATTTTCCACTCTTTCGCCTTTCCACAACTCTTTCGATCCTCAGAATGCTCTGCACGGAGCAACCACCCAGGAGACCCTTTGCAAGTCTATGAAATGCACAGCTGTACTCCATGATATGCCCTTGCATGTAAGTACATGCAAGTTCTGCTTAAACAAACAACAATTAAATAAAATTTCAATATTGGGACTGAGCTTTTTTCTGGGTATGAAATTTTCAAAGCTGCATGTGTATTCCACACAGCACTTGACATAGCAAGCATACTTTGGAGACATGTCAAGATATCTCATTACTATCAGAGGATTAGTAATGGCAAAACAATCACTTCTTACATCCATTGCGCTATTCATTTCACAATAAGATTTACAAAAGAAAACATAACAACAAATTAGAAATATATCACCATGCCAGCAACACATGTTTTCATTTGCAAGTACGGATTAATGTACTGGAAGTCCCCAGTCACATGTACCAACTTACAGGCTTCTATTTCAATATCTAACAGCAACAACAAAATCTTGCAGTCTAGATTTATTTTGTTATAAAAGTGGGGCTCATCTGCATCATACAGTTTGATCACAATATCCAGTACACTTTCTGAGAATTACTTAATTTTCTCTTTTTTTTTTAAATAAGAATTTTGCAACATATTCAATGAACACAATGTGATGTATGAAGTCAAAACAAATAGAAACGGACTGTGTGCTGCATGTCAGGTAAACACACTGCCAACATTACACTAGCTGTTTGGCCAAGATGTGTCTGCCTGTGTGGTGGTCAGTGGTCAGTGGTCAGGTGACTCACTTGTCTTTGTCCACATCGTCCTGCTTGCCCTGCGGTGTGCAGAGCTGCAGCGTGTCCAGCTGTTGGGTCACTTCCTCCGCCCACCGGCAGTTGACCAGTTCGTGCAGCTGCAGCGGCGCCCTGGACACACAAAGTAGCGCAGGTGTGATAAAAGAAAGATTGGCAATACTTGTAATACAACAATAATGATGACGACAACGACAACGACGACGACGACGACAACGAAGACAACGATGACAACAACAACAATAATAATAATAATAATGATAATGATAATAACATGAATTTATGTTGCACCAAATCCACTCTATAAGAGTGCTCAAAGGGCATTTTATATACATTGTACATATACATAAATACATACTACAGTGTATACTATCGGTATACTACCGGTTGACATGCCAGAGCATACAATGTACATTGAATAAATAAAAAAAAGGATTAACAGAAAAGAGAAATTGATTACAGTATAAACATACACATAAACCAGCCCAAGAAGTATAAACACACTAGATATAGCATTTTTTGAGCAGGCTTTCGAACCTCCAGGAGGCTCTGAAACTCACCCACAGTATAAACACGGTATAGGGTACAGTATCTACTCTTGCGAATAGACTGCCTACCATTACATGTACAATACACAACTTGTAACTACCCCAACTTTGAATTCCTCCTTTGACACATTGCGCACTGCTTGCCCTAAATGCTTAACATTCCTTCCTGCTAAAGGGATCAAATCATCATCATGCACATCACCTATAAATGCAAGTGAATACATTATCATATACATTACATGGTATACATACATGTATACATAAGAGTACCCTACACAAAACCTGTCAAAATATTTGGACTTATGGCACGATGAAAATCATGCTTGATATAAATCAATGGGAATCTGTATAATTATGACCTTAGCACAGCAACTACAGACCACTGTATACATGTACCTCTCAGTGCTGTGCCATGCCCATAAAAATCAATCAAACTAGACATACATTTATATGCACACAGACACTCTTTCACACATACCCGGTACACACACTCTCTCTACTCTCTCTCCTCTACCCAACCCCCCCCCCCCCCCTTCCTGCATCTACACACTGTATGATATGATTAAATAATTCATGTACAATCAGTGGCTAGGTACAATAATATTCACATGCAAAGCCTGATGAACATTTGCACTAGCCTGCAGATTAGGGACACCATCGAGAAAGCATGCAGAACGCCATTAACACTGCAGTGCACATACTGTATCTAGCATCCACTATCACTGTACTGTGAGTTTCATTCAGTACAATTGTCCATAGGTTGAAATTAAATTCAACTGTGATACTATGAGTGATTATTTTACCTTTTCTGTTAAGGATTGCTATGTGGAGACAATTTACCCATTGCCTATTAAACTCCTAGAATGTATACATGTAGAGTAACAACCTCCCACCCCCCACCTCCCCCCCCCCCCAAAAAAAAAAAAAGAAAAAAAAAAAGATAGATACTGGTTCAGATAAAGGTCAAGAGATTCTTGACATTTTTAATGGACAAAGCCAGTGGAATAACATTATGTGAAATCCATACATAATCATAGCGCATTGAGGATCATGTTTCTCCGTGGGACTATTCTACTTAACTAAATACATTTTTTTCTAATATGTTTACAGTGCTGTCTGTAATGTCAAGTACTCAAGGTTACAAATGTGGCTACTACAATTTAAGGTGACCTTAACTTTTATACTAACATTTGCAGATGAAAAATTAAACAGCTTAGTGCTTCAAAACAGTTCTAAAATAAGAGTTAGGGATAAAGATAACCAACGTGAAAAATGTTAATTTTTTAAATCAATGTTTTAATAAGTAATTGTTAAATATACAAAATGTGAACAACTGTTTTATGAAAGACTGTTTCTAGCATAAACCGTCACCGTGAAAGTTCACTGAGAAAATTAGAGATATCTCCTTATATTTGTGGCTTTGTTGCAAAATTTCTGTTCGGTAGGGTGTTTTGTGAACTGAACGGTATTTTATAGGCATCAAATGTGGTAATTCAAACATTTTTTAAATCACTTGTCCAAATGTTATACATGTAGATATTGTTCGCCATTGGAAGCAGTGATTTAAAGAATGTTCGAGTTATCACATTTGATATGTGTAGGTCAGTTGGGTCACAAAACATCTTACCATATAAAAATTTTGCAGTAAAGCCTAAAATACAAGAAGGTATCACTTACACCTATTTTTCTCAATAAACCACAACTGTAGACAGTTTATTTTAGAAACAATTTCATTATAACTATTGTGCACATTTTGTATATTTAACAATGCTTGACATTGATTATACTGATTAACATTTTTACATTGGTTGTTTGTATCCCTAACTCACATTTGAGAACTACATTGTATTTTGAAGCACTTAAGCTGGGTTTTTGCTTCATCTGCAAATGGTAAATACTGCCTTTAAATTGTGGCTTCATTAAAGTGATCAGAACTATAGGTGAGCTCACAGACAGTGATGACAATGTCTACCATTTACCATGTTCCATGGTGCCAGACTGGCTCTCAACACACTCTAAACTCTCATGACTCACTGTGTGCAGACACTGACTTAGTATCTGATGAACCACAAAATCAAAACAAACACCTGCTGACAAACAAAGGTTCGATATTAGAAAAATAAAACTCTTTTTCAAACAATTAGCAGACAGAATCAAGTCAACATCAGCCCCCGTCTTGCTGAAGATGCCTTTCACACATTGTGTGTGAGACAGAGTGATGATGTAGTAAAACAAAGATCACAAAGCAAATGGGGTACCGGTAAGACACTTGTTTAAATTTTCTTGGCCCTTAGTTAAAACTGTTAAAGAGTGACAGGGAATTGCATAGATTTCTGCAAACAGAGCAACAAGATTTTCAGTCATCCTCAATATTGCAAACCCTAATTAAAAGATAACTGCATGTATCCTGAAATCGTCATTGGCATTAGACACACCAAACCTATAATTTTTTCTTCTTTGTATTATGTGTGTTTTAGAAATTTGTATTCAATTTGCATATCTTGATTGAATGTGGACATTTACAATGTACACTTGTAAATCAAGTCAAATAAATCAAACAAACTTATATCAAAGACTGTACACACACACACAGACATAACATACCTTTTACAAAAGAGTTTTCAACATAGTCTTCATGAAGAAAACATATCCTGGCTAAACTCTAAATCATGCCTTCATGTACATACACTCTTAAGGGCTTTTTACACTTGTGTTTCTTAACCCCGGACTTTCTCTGACCCAGGACTATCGTTAGTCCCGTACCAATTTTTTCAGCTTTTTACACTCGCCAATTAGTCCCGTACTATCTCTTGTCCGGGGCTAAGGAGAAAACTTACCTTTTTACACTCGTATTTCTTAGCCCCGGACTTTCCAAACCACATGAATATTCATAATTACGCTGTGTACTGTACACGTACACGCACGCACCGGCAGCACTTGATTACCTCGTTTCTGATTGGTCAGTGAGGGTCGGACTTCGTCTCCGTCGCTTAGCCCAGGATTATTTTTTCGTTCTGTTTACACTCACTTGCTTGGCACCGCAATTGCGGTGCTAGCACCGCAATTGCGGTGCTAACCCCTGCTATTTTGCAGGGCCAGATAGTACCGTACTATCGGTGGGGCTAGCCCACTTTGGCAAAAACGAGTGTAAACAGAAAGTGGGCTAAGGATAGTCCCGTACCAACGGTGGGGCTAAGGCCCCCCCTTAGCCCCACCGTTGGTCCGGGGCTAAGCAAAATTTTACAAGTGTAAAAAGCCCTTTAGTTCCATGTTAGCTCTAAAAACATGCTGTTGCATGGCTCTCCAAATATATTTGCCTGTGATATGGATGAAAGATTGGATAATATTTCCTGCAATTACTGCAACTGCTGCAAACAATGAGATCAGAGGAAGAGGAAGGAATTCTTCAGAGGAAGGGAAGTAAGGACTAGACAAAAATACTCGTGGTATTCCACTATCTTATTGTTTGTGCCCTTTGACACTTCAATGACCCCAGTTATGTCAACTAGTCTGTGCCCATCTCCAATTATTAAAAGAAAATAAAGTATGAAAAGAAAAGGAAATAATAATGGCAACAATGTCATTCATTTCCAATGGATTTTGAACTCTCTGTGAACTCACTGAGTCAGCCCAGTTACACCCAAACAACCATTACTAGATGCTGTACTTCTGTGAATGACACACTCACATTGTGCAGAGATATCTCCCCCCCCCCCCCACCCCCCACTCATGACACCTTTCTTGCAGAGCAAAGCGTAGAGTTTCTTGATCTCTGCAAAACTGTTGCTGAGTGAAAATACTGGAATGCTACTGTATCTGACGACTACATGCAGCCGTTCAACATGAATGAAAGACTGACCTTTTTATACTATAATGACATAATTTTCTTTGAAATTCCATGGCAATAGCACTACAGGTTACATGGATTTCCATGCATAACAACTGGCAAACACATACATGTAGCAGATCTTCTCTTTTGCAGTGTGGATGCAAATGAGTATTTATCAGAAATATTTTTCTTTTGCCAGAAGAGCATATTATTGCTTCTTCATTATGAGTCAATTTCTCCTTTCACAACTGTTACTTCTTGTTTCTATCCAGTCCCATTTGTGTGTGTGTGTGTGTGTGTGTGTGTGTGTGTGTGTGTGTGTGTTTCCTCTCCCTTTTCTCTGTTTTTGTTGTGGAGCAATATACTGTAGTCATTACTGCACTGTATATAAACAGGGAGGTGGGCCGGGAGCCCTGATACGAACTAGTAACAAACTCAGAAACACACTTCTACTACATGGTGGCTGGACTGAAACATTTAAAGACTACTGTAATATTCAAACATGATATCTCATTTAAGAAACTGTGTATGGACTTTATAGCAGTTAAGAGCATAATCAAAGGGAAAAATAGATATTGAAAGATTACGTACACATTAATTATATTTATAATTAATGTATTTGTGCACGTTCATTATGTGCATAAATGTTTGCATGCATGAAAATGTTGATGTGAATGAATGGATGTACCACACACAACATGAGAGAGTTTATGACACATTTTACCCTTTGTCTTTTACAAGAATCTACATACATGTACAATACTGTTCAGAAATATTGTTTTTCACTTTTGCATTAACAAAAGTTTCCTGTTTATCTCCACTGCCCATATCCATGTGAGGCTGAAGGGGGATAGCGTCACCACCCCTGAATGGGCTATGTTTAATCTCAGCTGATTCTGCCTTCCTGCAGAAAATTGAGACAATCGATTGACGCCCATCCAGGGGGCTCACCAGATCTCGAGGTCTCTAAATTGTGCTAGCCTCCTGTACCCACCTAGCTTGTCCTAGCAGGCACCTTGGAAAAATTATTTCATTTCCAAGAGCAATTGGACTTTGGAAACGCACTACCACACTGAGAGTTGAGAATAGATTCATTCTGTATGCTTTAATCAAACATGGCTGCTGACCTAAGTCATAAACTCTGGGCTTATTTCTATTAATAGCAGCCATCATAACAAGCCTGCTACTGCTACTACTACTACTACTCCTATTACTAACTATTACTACTACTACTACTACTACTACTACTACTACTACTACTACTACTACTACTTCTACTACTACTGGTAGTAGTAGTTGTAGTAGTAGTAGTAGAAGTAATAGTAGTACATGTAATTCGGCTATTATAATGATCATGATAATGATTGACATAAATCCTCATCCTCCTGAACATCATAGCAGTCGAACTACTGGTAATAACAACAAAATGAACTATGATTATCAAACAGCAATTGTTGCTGATAAATCATAAATACAGCAGATGAATGGATGCACAACTGAGAATGTCATCCGTTTCATTCAGACTCATCTCACCTGCAATGAGGGCACTGTGGCCGCTGCTCCGTCAGCCACCTCTGTTGGGGGAGGAAGAACAGAGAGAAAACAGAGATTCTAAATAAAACTACAATAACAACAACAAATCACACTGCAAACCTCTATTAACGCACAGGTCTTTCGTTTACCCGGTACACCTTACACTATGAACTGCAAAAACACAACTGTTAGTGCAGACAGACCAGACTGCTTATACGGGACAAGGGAGGAGTATTGGGGGACGGTGGGGGGGGGGGGGGGGGGGGGGGGGGGTAAGAAGGAGAAACAAGGAGTAGGTGCATCAAGCATGGAAAAGATGAGACAGGGAAGGAAGAGGGAAAGAAAGGGCAGACAAAGAAGAACAATACCACATACAGGGTACAAAATCAAGATGAAAGAGGTAAGAGGAACGAGAACACCATTCATTACAATACATGAAAAACCACACAACTGTGCGACAATGGGTAGCATTTACATTGTATATTGATACAACTGTATCAAAATGAGGAACTTCCTGTTACTATTAGTAATAATTCATACAATAGAGAGGAATAGAAATGTCCAAAAAATGTTTTTTTTTTTGTTTTGTTTTTTTATGTGTGTCCGAGTGTATTTTGGAAGTTTCTTTCATCTTTTCTTTGTTGTCAATGCCCAAGGCATGTAGCAACTTCCTATAGAGGAAAGTGCAGTGACATCCCACCTGATCCACTGTAGTTGATGTTGCTACCAAAGAGCAAATGCTCCAATACTCTACAATTACTTGTCATTCTGTTATGCCTCTGGGAGGATTTTTGTCCCGCCTAAAAATCTCTTACATTTCCCAACCAGTGGAAAATTTCCATACATTTACCCATTAATGAGTCAGCATGGCTATAAATCTCTTTCTCTCTTTTTTGATTAGCAAAAATAGATAAACAATAACAAACACATACAATAATCAAATAATCAATAAACAAATACAATAATTCAGCTATAATAACTAAGAATTTTGAAGCATAGATCTGCACAAGTACAATACCAGCCAGTTACAATTACATGAGACAAATACAGGTGTATCAATTTGAAAAGAAACATTTCCGACATTTGGTCATATCGGAAGAAAAATCTCTTGCTGATAATTTGGGTCTCGACGAGGTTCACTGAATTCTCTCTCTCTCTCTCTCTCTCCCTCTCTCTCACTAGCCTGCCATTACCACAGCCTCAAATTTCAGAAATGGATGATCACAATTCCACAGAAAGCGAAATGTGCTCATACAAATGCCGACAAAGTGTGATTGTACATGTACTCCACACTGCACGACAATTATGCTCAACAATGCAGACACCCACCGGAAGCATTGTGCCAGTTTTCGGATGTTTGATTTCACAGAAATGATCTTTGAAATCCAATCTAATTTCAACATTTTTGTTGCAGTCCCTAATGGAAGTAAGTAGAAACTTGGCACTTTATGTCAGCGACCGCAGTTTGCCGTTAAGGGGGGGGGGGGGGATACGAACACAAATCGTTCCCTGAAGTGCTGTTTGACTCCCGGAAACCCGATTCCAAAGAGAAAATGGAGATTAACAGAAGAGACAGTCTACTTTAAAAAGAGAGGATGTTGTTTACTACATTGCGTGCTTTTAATCCAGAACTAGATCTTGTTTCCTTATCTGACAGAAAATGAATTCTTCATGTCACCAAAAACAAAACAAAAACAAAACAAAATAAAACACAAACAGCTTGTGTGGTCTGTGATTTGTATTCTGCACCCTCAAGTTAAAACATTAACGATAGCGTGAGTTTCTAAATTTTCATTCCTTAACAAGAACAATCCTGTCTTTTCCTTCTTAATCTTTCTGGGTACATTGTAATACCCCAGCAGTGCATGACACTGCCAGTATAAACCCAACTACAAAATGTATCTATTATTTTGCCTGCCATGCATGGCAGTGAAACATACAATGCTTGTACTCACACAATTTAATTACCAGCCGACATTTGAGTTATACTAGGATTTCTTACAAAAGCTTTCTCTTTACTTTCAAATATGGAGTCCTGTATTCAAAATTTACAATTTCATACAATACAACAATTAATTCAAGTTGTCAATATTCTTAATTTGTCAGTAGATAAGGACTAATGAGTTAATGATTTTGACTCTTCCACCCTTTTCATCCCCCAAAAGTGTCTAACTTACATGTTTGCCACTGCCCATAACAAAAAAAAAGGTAGTGCACTTTGACATTAACAAGTAAAACTTTTTCCTCATACAACAGTGGCTAAAAAGTTATAGCTCTAGGTTTTGCATGCACCCTGTGGAAGAAGATAACATGCTTGACTATATTGGACACAGACTATTTTCAATTCTTGATGTCTAACTGAGCTTTAGTTTCACAAATACTCTTTTTTTTTTTGGAAGGGGGGGGGGTTGGGGATGGGGAGAGAGGAAAATTCAAAGGGTATGGCTCTACTATCAAATCCTCTGATATTTCAGATCAGTATTATGAAGGTTAACAGAAAAGGGAAGTAAATCTAGTTCAATTGATCAAAATCACGCATCAAAACCAAGCTGCAAGTGGTAGATGGAGTTGCTGGTTGCAATTGCTGGTTTCAGCAAGCTTACATGAACTTTGCTCTGACATATACAGGGCAAGTCCAAGATAAGGTCCCCTCAGAAGGCAAAATTTCATCTTTGCTCAATATTGACGTGTTTGGTATCATTTTGAAGCTTATGAGTTGAAGTTTTGATTTCCATGGAGGAAAAAATGATATTATGTAATTTTATGCAAATTTCAAGGGCTTCATTTGCATAAATGTGAAACACAGCGTTACGTATGGGACATTTATAAAAATTCATATTAATTCAAAGGAAAGCAAATGATATTTGATTAATATGTGGACATAAGAAGTTCATCAAATAGTTTAACTTGGTATAAAAATTTAGGGATTATGCAAATGATTATGCAAATTAGCTCGTGTCTTATCATGTGATGTCCCATACGTAACAAATTGAGGTCATTTTTTTAGGTTTTTTCTGAAATTGCTACGGATATTTTAATGCCCTTTTGGAAAGTTCTAATTAATTGTTTAGAGAAACTAAATACCATAGAAAAAAGAAAAAACAGTAAAAGAAATATATTCTATTAGGCATTAAAATAATGTTACGTATGGGACAAATGCGTTACGTATGGGACATCCTCATACATATTGCATGTGAATGCATGTAGCTAGCTGGGAAGGTCTCTCAGTACACAAATGGTCAATCATCCTGAAGAAAGCATCCCAACATTGTAGCTACTTTTTGAGTTTTAGACACTTGAAACAATGCATGTACTTGACTGAACAATTTTCAGAAAGGGGGAGGGGAAAATGGCAAAATACACAATGAAAATCAGCATTGAAGGGATGGTATAGTTTTTGTAGAAATGGGGATTCAGTTTTCAACATTTAATGAGATGATTGGAAACCAATTATATGAATTACTAAAGAGCATACAATCCTAAGACTAGAGGAATTCAAAGTTTATGTGATGGAGATCCAATTTGAAATGGTTGTGATATATACAAAAAAATATATAAAGTAAAATGATTCCTTTTTATTGCAAGTGATACACAAATTGTCCTTATTCAGTTTCAATAGTAGCCACGACAAAATTCATGGGTATACATACCGAGGTGTGACACGAATCAATGACCTGACTGCTAGACAGACATCATATATCTACTCGATCACTGGGGTTCCACGCAGCAGGTATTGCTTATTTATTAAAATTAATATTTCTTGTGTCAAGTCATTTTTTGTTGAAACTAAATGGCAAACTGCCCTTCATCAATGGAAGTAAACACTTTAAACTATTCAATTTTTCAGTAGTAACTATCCTGATAAAAATAGGGCATACATACTCAGGTTGGTCATAAAAAATATAGAATATGATTAAATATGATTATGATGGTAAATATATGGGGAATATTGTTCCCTTGTCAATCTGGAACAGCATTTGAGTAATTTCAACTGATTCTACCTCAATAATTATGCAAAAATTTGTTTATGGGTATCTTGCAAAATTATTTTGCAAAATACCCATATAAACTTGGTTCTCCACACACTAAACGAATGGGGGACAAAGGGCATGCATACTCAGGTTGGTCATAAAAATATAAAAATATGATTGAATATGATAATGATGGTGAATATTTGGGGAATAATGTTTCCTTGACAATCTGGATCAGTATTTGAGTAGTTTCAACTGATTTTACTACAATAATTATGCAAAATACCCATAAACATGGTTCTTCACACACTAAATGAATGGGGGACAAACTGTCCCATACGTAACTGTCCCATACGTAACACGTCATGTCTGTCTTTAATTAGAACCTGTAATTAGAGCTTTTTGCCTAATGACATGAAACTTACCTGTGATAATCTTGAGTGTTGTGACTTTCATCACAGTGAGTTACAAGTTATAGAATGAAATACTTTCAGAGAGTTTTGAGGTTGAAAAAAATGTTCAAAAAAACAAAAGTTTTCTGGTCCCATACGTAACGGCACATATTTTCTCTTCTAGAATATAATTGTCAAGGTCATTTTTCTCAATTTTTTACATGTTTATACTTCTCCTAGATATCAATCACCATGATGAAGTTCAATATGATCAAAGGCCATTAACACTATTTTTCAGGTCATAAAAGTCTCTGAATGTCCCATACGTAACGCGCGCATTATCTTGGACTTGCCCTACAGTGGAATACATAACAGTTGTAAGACAAGGAAGTAACTTTACTACTTTGCTGCTCTAGCACTGCCCTTTCAGGATATAATTTTTCTGGTATCGCGCCACAAATTGCTGTGCATTTTTTATATGACTGCTATACAAAATTTCTTGTGTGTAGCAGGTTTTTCTTTTTTAACATAGGACTGTATAGAACTTTCTAAAGTATTTGCCCATTGATCAAAACTGCTAATCAAATTTGAAGTTCCCTGTCTTAATTTGATTAAGACAGGTTAATTAAGTTAATTTGGAAGCAGTAGTGGGATTGGAGCGCTTCATCTACATTGTACACAGTAATAGTCAATGGTAGGATACTCGAGAAGTAGTGCACATTTTTTCTATAATGCAAACTGACCTCTGATAACCTCTAGCCTTTTAGCCACTCATATGAAAGGAGTACCAGTAGGTAATGGCTGTAGTGCTATAATTACTGTGGACTTAAAATTTGAACCTCATCGTCCAATCCATGCCATTAATAAAACATCATGCTAACAACAATGGTAGTCAATACATCACTACTTGCATTGCACATAAGGATCATTGGTCAGCCAGTTTAATAGCTGTTGCCTTGTTCTTGTACTACAAATGCAACAGGAAAAGCAGCCAAACTTTGGCATTTGTTCCAGTGGAGGGGGTTGCGTAGCGGCAAAAATGGAAGAGAAGGCAGTGTTTACGCCAACTTACCCGTATGCAGGAGTAGCAGCACAGCTTGGAGCAATGTGGACACAGCCGGGCGTCCCGCAGCTTCTCCATGCAGATGAAGCATCGGAACACCTCCGCCAGGCTCTGGTGAGGAAGTCAGCAAAATCACACACAATCACATTATCAAACATTGGGGAGACTTACGTACAGTTGTGGGTCACAGGGAGGTTTGGAAATAAAGCTCTTGAAAAATGAATGGATGGAACAAACTCAACAATGGTACTTCCATGGACTTTACTTTCAAAGTGATGGTCAGTATTCAAAAACTGTCTTCATTTTACAAGTTCCATTTCAAGCCCATACCATTCTATGCACCATGATTAAACGTATGTGTGAACAAAAGAGTGAAAGGAAGAAAATACATAATCATATTAAAATAAACATTTGTTCAGAGCACAGTAAAGCCTACCTGCATCTTTGATCAGTCAGTGTCATCCAATTTGAACAAACAAAATCCACTTCCTATCATCTAGGCCAAAAACAACAGCAGCAGCGACCAGAAAGCTAGAAAGCTAGAAAGCTCAGCCGAATCTCTTTGCTGACAACATACAGAGTTCAAAGAGCTTAAACACATTTCAACAAACACCGTCGACGGATCGTCAACTGTGTCGGGACTCTCTCCGCTCACATTGAGTCGGTACGCTCTTGCAATGCGGACGATTCCTACATAATGCGGATCTTGCGAATTAGCTGGAAGGGTCCCGACCACACCTAAGGGACTCCGAGGGGTAATCCAGCATTTGCTTCTGAGCTACAGATTGCAGACAGGGCAGGGGGTGGTGGTGGTGACATGGGGGGGGGGGGTGTTCCTGATGTATGAGTTCAGGGCTAATTCGAATGTTGACAGCCACTGAATCATCATCCATGAGGACAAGGGTATTTTTTTTTCAGACTGGCAAGGCACAAATCACAAATTTGATGGATCATGACCTAGTATACAAATAATGAATGTTTATGAGTGCAATGGACAGAATATTTCATGAGGTGAAAGATGAAATGATCCATTCAACAAGGTGCAGCCGAGTTGAATGGATCAATAATTTCATCTTTCTCTGAATCAAATATTCTGTCCATTGCATGAATGAAAAACATTTATTATTTGTTTTATATAACGCCTAAAATAGATCCTTGTCATTTCATGTTTTAGTAATTTAGAAACAAGAAAGAATCTGAAATCGCGAGAGTGCTCACTGAGCGCTTTACGCTAGCGCGCTGTCGCATACACACACTGCAAACCCAAGCGTTTTACACGCGTACCCTTTGTAGTGTGTCGGGCTCTCCACGAGCGTGCAATGGAGCAATCGTATGGATCCAAAATTGAACGGTTAATGGAGCCACAATTGCACTGATGATGACGTCATAGTGAAATGGGCCAAATGATCTATGTCAAACAACCAATCAAATGACAAGGATCTCTTCAGGCATTACATAATAGCCAAGGATGACTGGGTTCTTCATGCATCTTTAATACATCACAAAGTTATAAAGTAGCAACTGGCAAGATGCATGTTTTGTACAAGAACTTGCATACTGGGCACAATGGTACAATTAGTCTTGCATCTAAATTTCTGAGTATATTGTTTCCCGGTCTTTGAAATGAAATTCATGGAAGAGGAGAAGAATAGTGACCTTTTTTGAAAATTATTACATCAATGACACAAGTAAAATGCAAGCAATCTTTGATAACTGAGAAATCTGATAAAATTTATACTTTTGTCCATCTGAACTTTGGTAAAGTCAGAGTACATGGCAACGCTATGGGCTCTGCAAATTAGTTTTTTTTTTTTGTTGTTGTTGTTAAATGGCCATGACATTACTTGTGATTTTGTGAAAAACTGTTTGTTTTTCTTTTCTGCATTTTCTGCAGTAAACACATGAAAACAGAATACTGGTATAACAAGTGAAAAATGGAAATTGACGAACATTGATAATACACTGTATAGTCGGCTTTGATTTTAAAAGCAACATTGACTTCTTTTTTGCTGTTAAAAGTATTCTTTAAATAGGAGACATGCATGATCGATTCTCTGCACAACACCTCCAAAAAAAGAAATTTCCATCAGAGCAAGGACAAGGTCATCACTGATATGCAAGGTTGACTTTTTTTTCAGTTTTTTAAAGTTAATTTCTCAGTTGGTTAGACACTCCATTCATTTTCAAAGTGATATAATGCATTATAGCATGCCCACCATGACAATTTATTGAATTCATCTCTAAAAAAAAAATAATAATAACTTGCGTAGACTAAGTAACCACAATGTTATTCAATTGGATTGAATGCACAAACAAACTTTTTCTACTAATATTGCCAAATACCCCACTTGCTGTCAGGTGGATGTGCTGGCAAGTACCCTTTACAAGGATTAAATGAATAATCGATATCACATGCTTTATTATCTCTGTGAATCTAACACCCAACATGCCTGTTTGTACAAATTATCTTTTTCTGCTCAGGCACAAACTGGAATGCTCCGAATTGGCTTATTCTTGACTGAAGAGTGTGGCTGGGTGAGCATATCATGTTTGGCTTGTTTGTGCTAGAGGTGAATATGCTGAACAGAACAAGAAATGGGGCCATATTCTGTTGCGGGAGGGGGTGGGGGGGGGGGGGGGGGGGGGACACATTGGATATCACTGAAAAGATTACTACGCACAGAGGCACCATCTAGCCAGCCAGCCAGCCAGCCAGCCAGCCAGCCCCTTGCTATTGTGCTCAGACAGAACAATGTGTCACACGTAAACAAGGCACTGATTCACGCCGACCAGTCAGCGGGAACGGGGACCACGAGCCAGCGAACAACTGGCCTCCCTTCGCAAACAGGAACACCCTGGCAAAGAAGGACGCACAGGCCCAAGTCAGCAGTGGAGGCCTGCTCCCCGACGTCAATGAAATCATGCTGCAGCAAAAGTCAAATTTTCCTGCATTTCTCTCTCTTTCTTTAAACTGATATCTTTCACATTTTTTTTCAATCTACGTCACGGGAGAGAAAATGCATCGACAGGTTGTCGACAAGCAAAGCAGGCATAGCACAGGATCTGCAAAATTCTACAAAGCAAGTCTCTGGAGATGAAGAGGGTGAATCTTAGCTGAGGGAGACAACAATTCTTGGGGGAACAAATGGGGAGGCTACAGTAGATAATTCTTATGTCAATAAAAAAAGCAGTACTGAAGCAATTGTGCTGGCAGAATGGTGAAAGATGAATTCTAATTTTCTCACTACAGTAGTACTAGTAGTAGTAGAAGTAGTAGTAGTAGTAGTAGTAGTAGTAGCAGTAGTAGTAGTGATTGTGTCATAGAGTTGTACATTTTGGGCCCTACATTTCAAGTACGAAATGGCTGTGGCATAAAATTTTCACAAATTGGAGCAGACGACCTTTTTCACATCATTAAATTTTCATGAATTGCCACTGGCATTCAGTGCATATGGTGTAGACAAGAACTTCTGCTTGCATTTAAACTTTGCAAATCTTGGCTCTCGCGAAATTTGCAAAATTAAAATTCATGCAAACAATTCTGGTTATACAGTAATTGGAGTCTAGTCACTGAATCAAAGGATGTATGTGTATCTGTACGTATCTCACATAAGAAGGGACAATGACATGTTCTTGCCCATCTGTACGAATTCCTGGGGCCGTATTCTGAGAGCTTATTAAGTGTCTGATTAGCACTTAATTACCGAATTGGTATTCTGAGAGCATGATTAAGTAGGGGTTATATTAACTACTATAGCAACAAGCGTTTTGGCGGGAAGGACCTACGCATTTGCGCGTATCAATGCGCGCGCACCTCTGAGAGGACTTAATCACAGAGTTAATTACGAATCGGTATTCTGAGGGTGTAATTAAGTATGAAAGTTAATGAAAAACTTAATGATACCAAAGAGTGTCATTAACTACTCCGATATCAAGCATTACATCGCGTTTTCTCTGCCACAACGATGCTTACCGTCTTCGGTAACTGAGGAGCGGTTGAATCTTGTTGTCATGGTATCCATAGAATTCAGAGAAAAAAAAAGAAATAAAGCCGATCTTCGAGGAATTTTGTCATTTTATGTGAGCAAAGAGGTTGAGATCTTCGCGTGCGTAGGTGAGGGGTTGTAATCAAATACCGGAGTGTGCGCACGGAGCTCTTGGGTTGTAATTACAGGGGGCGTGGAGGAGTGCGCATTGAGGGCATATTTGCGCGTATAGTCATCATTTTGGCTTCTAACAACGTGTCTGATTGGATGGAATAACAATTAGATGGGAGGGACCTAAGATAATTACAGGGGACTTAATCATACCTTAATTACGTCCTCAGAATACCGATTTTGCCCATGATTAAGGGCCTATTAACTTCACGACTTAATCACGAAGTTAATTACAGACTTAATTACGACCTCAGAATACCACCCCTGTTAATTAATCATTTGTTCGGTAGCTTTCTTTGCTGCATATTAATCAGTCCTACTCAAACACATTTCATTGAAAGTTAAGTCTAAAAGTGTACTTTCTCCACTACTATTGATTGCACCTATGTACTTTCAACATCAAAGTTTGAATAGGCTGTTCAGTACACACGCATCACAAAAAAAATCTTACCTGTATTTTATCATATACAAATATGTAAACCAGTGGGGGGCATTTCATGAAGCGTTTTGTCAGATATTTCATCTGACAAAATGTTAAAAGCTACTGAAATCCTTGCATCTGATTGGCTGACAGCAAATTTGTTCATAAAATGCCCCCCCCCCCCAGATCTGCAGAAAGACAATCTTTAAAATCCTTCTAGGCATGAGTGCTTCTGGTACCAATACTAAGTAGCATGGTAATTATTGAATAAATCAGAAGAATACAGAATTCGATGAACTTATTTCTGTTTGTGCGGTTATAATTAGCATACAGGCAGACATATAATCTGTCTCAACTATCACACAATGTACAATAGGTGTATTTAAAGTACTACATGTATGTATGCTTTCCTGCCAAGGTTTTTAGGCCAACAGAAGCAGACGAGTAGATGGACTAGAAGCACATGAAACATAGTTTCTTTTATAGTCACCAGGCACAGGGACATAAAATCTTTGAAATGCAGAGCTCAGGTTTTACCTTGCTTGAGCACTATTCTTTGCATTCAGAATCGTGTCATACATTTGGTGGGCAACAGATACGAACCAACAGACAACAACTATAACATGTGCCTTGTTGCTGAAAACAGAAAAGCTCTCTCTCTCTCTCTCTCTCTTGCATTCTTTTTTTTTCCTTATGATCCACACAACAACAACAAAAAATGACCTAATGTGATAGCACAGCACATATGACTGAAATACTGACACCTGTTTATCTGTATTCTACAGTGGCTGTATGTGCACACCAATAATTTTGATGCCCTTTTCTGATAAACAAGGACGACACGGCAATACTTTTGAAGCATACACGGGCAGGCCTGGGAAGAGACAAGTATAGGCAGTCTTGTGGCTTTATGAGTCTGGCTTGGCAAGAAACAAAGGTCTTTTTCAACCATTAAGTATCTAAAAAAAAAAAAAAAAAAAAAAAAGAAGAAGACTTAGACCTGAACATCTGCTATCACTGATTGAATCAAACAACTGTCATATGATGGTATGATGAAACGATAAAATGCTCTGGTTCTTTTGCTGCTTTGGAAGCCCTACAGCACAGAAAGGTTTCTTGCACCTTTTTTGCAACCCCTACTCAAAGAAGGGAGCATTGAAATTCCATCTGACTTTGCACAATTGCTTTTCTTCATAGTCTACTATTGTAATTGCTCCTCAGTTTATGCAGATAAACATGCTGCTCAAGAAACGTGATATGAAATAAACATGGATGGTGGGAACCAATATAAGACACTACACACACACACACACACACACACACACACACACACACACACACACACACATTCACACACATTTTCACACACTGAAAACCCTCCCACAAAACAACAAAATAAAAATAAAAAATGTTTGTTCATCTACTTAGAATGTATTACAACTATAAAGCAAGTTCGCAGCTTGAAATTTTTGAGAATTGGAGCCGACAGTCTCAAAAGTTGCATGAACTTTTCGCGAATTGCCCCTGGCATGCAATGCAAATATGTAGACAAGGATTTTTGCGAGCATTTTAATTTTGCAAATCTTGGCTCTTGTGAAATTTGCGACATTAATGCATACATTTCTGGTTTTACAATAAGCTATGAGACTGAGTTGACCAAATACATGTCTGATTCATTAATGAATGGCTTACCACCACATTATTCTCTCTAATGTCGTAGTCTATTTCCAGAAATGTACTGTACACATGTGCTCTTCCAGTATTAAGCGTCAATTCCATTTATAAAGCATCTTTCTCATCAACTATTTTCTTTCATATTGTATGTCTGAAAGACTAGAACCCAATATCATGAGATAGATTTGTACCTATAGGACTTCCCAATGTTACACATCTTCAGTATACAGTAGTATCTATGGTAGGAAATCAGAGGAAGTGAAATAATTCACAACCCTTGCAACTCATAGCCACCAGCCTAATGGTGTATACTGTTACATGGCAACTACCTTATCAACTTGCTCTTGGGCATATAAATCAATGATTACAAGCATAATTAATAGCCAACAAGTCTTAGCCTCAAAATTTTATTCTTATTTCATTCCATTTCAAATTACCATAACATTCATTTCAATACTGTAGAATGTAAAATATTCTATTCAAGATTAAATATTTTCATTTACTTACTTTATCATTATTCATTTTGGTACTTTCAGACACAACCTTAAAGGACAAGTTCACCTTCATAAACATAAGGATTGAGAAAATGCAACAATATTAGTAGAACACATCAGTGAAAGTTTGAGGAAAATTGGACAATCGATGTAAAAGTTATGCATTTTTTAAATTTTTGTGTTGGAACCGCTGGATGAGGAGACTACGACAGCTTGTGAGTCATATGCGTTCAGTATAAAGAACATGTAAAAGAAAATTCAACATATTTTCACTTTTTTCGCATAATAAAAGAGCACTTGACTTGCCTCTTTCTAAAGGCAGGGGGAATAATATTACCCATAACATGTGTCGGTAAGGAGTCAGGGGAATGTGTACTTTTTTCAAAAGATGGAATTTTGTGAAATTCTCTTTATATTTTCCTTATATTGTTGTACGCATGTGACATCTAAATTATTCATACACAGCAGTAGTCTTCTCATCCAGCGGGTACAGCACAAAAACTTCAAAAATTCATAACTTTTGAACGGATTGTCTGATTTTCCTCAAACTTTCAATGATGTGTTCTACTAATATTGCTACATTCTCTCAATCTTTATGTTTATGAAGGTGAACTTGTCCTTTAACTAACCAAGTACGATTTCAATTTCATGTTTTGACCCTAAAAATTGTGCAAAATGCACAACGGATCAGTAGCAGTGAGCTTTTGCACTACAATCAAACAAAGAGGCCATTTTATCTTCTATACTCTCTTGAAAATATAGTTGCAATAAATGCATGATACCAATCCTGCAATTTTGTTAAGACCCTATATCATGAATTTCAATTTTTAAAAAATTTCTGTTATTCTGTTCATGAGTTTGATTACTGTAAACTTCAATATTTTTGTGAGATTAATTTTTCGCGCTGAGCTGCTCAAAAACATATTCGCGGGTTCTTGAATTCGCGCTGCACAATTGTCAACCCATGCAAAATGTGCAGAGAAAATTGTGAAGATACATGCATTGCATGTATTTTTGCTGGTTTTAGAATTAGAAACCTATCAATAATACACTTTTGTGTACAGTCGAACCTAGGCACAGGAGGTCGAACCCTGTGCGATGTGCAAGTGCCGATCCACATTTCATTTGTGTGGAGGCCTACGCCGGCTACAGACAAATGGCTAATTAATACACAATACTGTAATGTAAGCGGAAATTTTCGCAGTGTTGAAACTTTCGCTCATTTCGCGGAACCAGAAACTAGCGCGAAAATAAAAGCATGCAAATATTTTTGCTTGCCATATGTTCCTATGCATGTCGTCTTGATTCTGCGGATTCAAAAACATGCAAAACTCTTCTGACACGGCCAAGCTCGAAAAATTAGTCACGCGAAAATATCCACTTTTACAGTACAATATAGATTGTAAATTTTCAATGTACACAATCCACAGCTGACAGGCCACAGCTGCACAGAGCACTTTAACATTAGTGGCACAAGAAAACATGTAATATGGCGCTTATTCCTAGAGCTACTAAAACTGAGTAGGCTTCCTAAACAGGTTAGACTTTTAGAGCGAGTCTGGCAAGCTATCACCATGTGCCACGTGATCACTCAATTTATCCAGCTCTATTTTTGGGTACTACCCTCAATCATCATTTCACTTCAACAAGGTCAAGGATATCAATATAACATTAACAATGTCCTTGTCAATGGTTACAAGTTTCTAATCTACAAAAATTACAATCAGTAACTTAGCCTAACTTTAGCTTTGTATACAAACATGGACACTGGCATGGAAAGCTACATCGATAGACACATATTAATGTGTTCTCGGAAAGAGTTCCTTATGTCCCCCCCCCCCCCCACTAAATTACTATTTTCTTTTACTAATAATTAACTAAATAAAGGTTAGATTCTATGCCATTTATGGGAAGACTTCCTTTTGAGACATAACCCTAGCATAACTTTTATTTAATTTAGTTTATTATCAGTATAAAAAAAAGTAATTTATTTATTTTGTGCAAATTAGTGGGGGGACATAAGGAACTCGTTCCGTGTTCTCCTCGCGCTTCTACTTGGGCAGGGTGCAGCTGCAATAGAATTTCGAGAATTAGAAAACTCAAAGTCCAATTTCTGTAGTGAAGTGCGTCGCTTCACAAGCAACGGAAGCCTTGCGAATTCGCACGGGAGAGATCTGGGGGTTATAGCTATACCATGGCCGATAGGCAAGGTTCAGGTAGTGGTCCACTACTGGCCATTCGCGACTCATTGAGTTCACACGCGGCCCGCGCAATTTGTCGGAAAACTATAGAATAACCTCATCGTTCAACATAATTATACTTACTTCAACTGTTGCTTCCTCCATAGTGGTATGAAAATACCAGTCAAAAATAGCGAAATTTAGTCATTAAATATTCGGTAGCGTCCGCCGTGAAACCTGCTCATATCGTCGATGTTTTGACCATACGTATTCAGCTGTCGCGTAATTGGTTGAAAACTATCATGTGACAACCGGCGCCGATCTCTTTTATTTACCGACCGATAGCGGAGATCTATCGAAATCACAATTTGAGGTTCACTCTGAACAACATTAATTTTTTTTATTTCCAAGTGTTGGTATGGTATACATCAAATGAAATTCCTATTTCAACTATTATCCTACCAATTGCTCGGTGACATACCAGCATAGTTTCTTGGGGAAACTGAACTGAATGGAATTCTGCTGTTTCATTATAACATTTAATACCTAAAGAGAATATAAATTATCATTTCGTTTTATGTAACTGAATAAAAACCAAGTCCTTGTGAAAAAAAACCACTCTCTATTATGCGTTATGCCGTATAGGCCTACTTTCAGTTATCATTATCACCTTTATTTATGGTGCAATTTAGTCAGGAACGCTTGCATTGCGCTCATTGCCTTCTATTTCTCTGCGTCCATAATTGTTTTCTTTATCTTTATGCAGTACTCATTTTTTTCTTTTCTTCACTATACCTCTAGTTCTTCCATTTCAAAGCTTTTGAGATCAGAAAACATCTTAATTATATGACGTAACAATGCAAGAATGTAAGTATTTTTGCCCCATCCCATCATTCCGAATATATTTGCTGATTTCAGAAAGAGGAGTTTTACAGTGCATACCAAAGTTTTGCTTCTACTTCTTAATTATCTGGGCTCTTATCAATTTTGATAGTGCTCGTTTATTCAAGTACAATCACCTCTTATAAGTCTATAATAGACTTTGGAATCTTTATCTGGTGACGCATTGGTCGTTTTCATTAGGCAAATTAATGTTCATACAGTGAACACAAAAGTTTTGGATACGGATTTTTATCGAAACAAAAGCTTTGTATATAGATATCTACACAGGGCACGCGATGCAGCTCTGGTGTCTATCAACCTTTCTGTATAGTTTGATATCAAAACTTAATCTATACACATTGTGGATTTATTTCGGCTCAAATTTTCAATCTCAGTGACGCTCTCAATGCCTCTCTTCAGATAAATAGATAGAAGGTACAATGAATCGTTCCATCTTTGTAAGTCCAAGGCACGACAATAACTTTTTTCTTTAATGGTCCGTTCGGGTCACTAAAATCTTGAAATCTGAAATTTTGACCAGAAAAAAAAAGAGAAGAAGAAATTTTGTGGCCCGATATAACCGGAAACATAACAATCCACCATAAATCTTAACTGCCCGCTAATGATAGTCTTCATAGAAATTTAGTAGTTTTTAGTCATTTTTAGTGGCCCCGGCATGGCTACCAAATCAAGCCCTGCTGTCCTTCATCCGTAAATCGCTCGTAAGTCAGCACTCGGATGATGATCAATGGTAATACATGTACAAACTGTATATGAATAATAATATTGTAGTACATTGTGAAGTCACAATGTAATATTAATGTTGTCGTTATGAACTTCTTGATTGCGCCCTCTGTAGAGCTACATTGGTATAGTTTTGTGTTCCTAGATTCTTCTTTATCTCCGACCCGTTTATGTCGCTGTACTTTTACACTAAACCAGGTCTTGTCGTCTTGTTGTACTTGATATTTTGGAAAAAAAAAAGGATTTGCAATTCCAATTTGAAAATCAATCCCAAACAAAACTCGAACAGTCACAACTTTTGCAAGTCTGCCTACACAATGTCAAACAAATTGTAGCAGCAAAGAGTCGGAATAAATGTACCAAGATCCATTTAGGCACGACAAAGTATTACTTGAACTGCCCTCCTTGAGGAATCCATTGCAATATTCAAATAGAATAATGAACCAAGAAAATTGGCCATAATAGATATCATAATCTTGCCGTCCCTTTAATTTTCGACAATTTCCTAATTACAAAATGGTCCGTTCTGCACAATTAAGCCCTTTACCGATTCTTCGCTTATAGTTTTCTATTCCCTGCATAATACACTCAGCAAAAAAAAGAAAGTAAACACTTTTTCAAGTTTATATTACTCATAGAATTTTGGTGAAATGTTAACGTATTATATACCATATGAAAGGTAATTTAATTGGCTATCAACTTAATAAGTCAATAAAAAGGGAAACTTTACACATGGGTGAACACCTTTGTTTTTCTCTTCCAAGGCACAAAAGTGAAAATTGCAAAAATGATCAAGTTGTCATTCATGCGTAAATGCTCTTCCATGTAACAATAAGAACAAAAGACAAATTTGACACAATAATGAACATGGATTCAGTTGCAAAAATATACCTATGATCTTTATGAATTCTTTAAAGCCCAAAAGATCAATAAAGGCTAAAAATAATGGAGGAAAATGAAGAATGTTCTGTCAAATCCAAATTCACATGAAATGAGAGAATAAGCAACATTAACAAAAATGGTAGAATTGTGAATTGAATATTCAAATTAGGAAAATTGTAAATTATATTTGGTTCTTGAATTTGTCTTATGAATTCTTAAATTACGAAATTGAATGAATGAAATAAAGATATTTTGTTCATTTAATCATCTTCGTGCCCTTGCTCCCTATGTCGCTTGAAGTTTTAGTTCAGTAAAAATTCTTATTTTCCGCCCTGAAGTTTCCCACTTTTCTTTTGTTTGAGGTCATAAAGAGATTAAGAGAATATAGACTTATTTTTGCCATTTCTTTGTGTCTCTCATTGTGTTAAACTGGTCTTTTGTTATCATTGTTGTCTTAAAGGGCATTTGCAAATGAAAGACAATATGTCAATTTTTGCAACTTTTACTTTTGTGCTTTGGAGGATAAAAACAAATGTGTTCACTCATGCGTAAAGTTTCCTTTTATATTGACCTACTAGATTGATAGCCAATTAAATTACCTTTAATATGGTATAAAATATATTGATTTTCATGAAAATATTCTATGAAAATTTTGAACTCGAAAAAGTGTTTACTTTCTTTTTTTGCTGAGTGTATATAGGCCTATAACTATTGCAGGGATGTGACTTTTATTTACTCGTCCGTGAATACTTTGAAAATACTGAAAAGTGATTTTTTGTGACAGAGGTCTATTGCGAGGAAAGTCTTTTTTTTTAATAAATGGATTCTCTTCTTGCTACAAATGGCTAACCTAACACCCTTTTTTTCGTTCATTTTTTTTTTTAATCTGTTCTTCACTCCATGCAAGTACCACTTTCCACATTCGATATCTATGTCAAATTTTCACGGTTACAAAAGTAGGAGGGCGCCACCTCTAGCTGCAGGCGCTATCTACACCCATGGACCTCCCTCCCTCACCCCTCCCTCTCCCTCCTCCTTTTTCTCTTTTCAGCCCATTGTAATTTTCCATAATGTCTCCAAAAGTTTCGACACCCAATAACAGCGTACATTAATACATGCACGGAGTTCATTGTCTCAATTTCCGCTTGCCATTTTATATTAATTACGTATCTAAATAAGTGCAGGTACAATAATTCATGTTCAGCTATTGAGTCTGATTTGTTATCGAAACAAGCTGTTAACCCTTTCTGTGCCAACATGATTATATACAGATATATATATACATATATATATATATATATATACATATAATGAAGCTTGATCTGATTACCATGAACAAAAATCACGTATAACAGACTTGACGCCAATATAAACTAAGGCTTTGGCGTCATTCGTCATAAATGACGCCATCGCCGATGAAAATTCATATTGCTTCTCACCGATAGATGGCGTGAAAACTTTTGAAGCTGTGTTTAGATAATCATAACTTGTTTTAAAAATTACTTGTCAATACAAAGGCACGGCATTCCTTCGATGTAATATTATTATAGTGCTCAAGGTTTGTATGGTCTCAACTCATCCAAACTATCCACTCAGTATTGTAGAGTGTATTAAGTCTTATCAGTACTGTATTTGATTTTTTTTTTTTCAAAGGAGAAGAGAGAGAGGGGAAAAGAAGGAAGATGGATGGTATATAGATGATAACGGTAAAGCAGATCAAGAATAACGTACAGTGAAAGAACTTATTGGAAGAACCAAGAGTACAGGAAGGGAAGAGTGGAATAAAGGATATGGGAATGAACACAGGGAAAAGACGGACAGGCAGGTGGATTTTTTTTTTTCACCTGCCCTGACTGTAAGGGCCTGAACATGAACCATAGTCCCGACTCCCAACTATAAATGGCTGATGTGAGGATTCAGCTTGTAACGTTTTGAGAGAGATATAGAAACTACTCTTTGAAATGTTAAAGAGCATACAATAATAAAGGGAACTGAAGTTTTTTTCTTAGATTAAAATCGGTTTTGGAAACTAGAGATCCAAATAAGAGTCGTATGACCTGTCGCATATTGTTATTTTTTTTATCTCGGCCAATTCAAGATCATCAATCGAATGAACTCTGAATTCCTCTAAGAATTACATGTCCTTTCATATTTAATAAGAGATTCCTCACTATCTGGCAAACACACACACACACACACACACACACACAAAGTTGGAAACCTGCAGCCCCATCTAAACCAAGACTGTATATATCACTCCTACTTTACTCCATCAGTTGCCTGTTATTTCCGTCGACGCGGCTGTTTGTGATTTTTGTTCTCAAACATTAAAAAAAAAGAAAATTACAACAGAAGGCCTATACTGATTTAGGTGAGGATTCAGCTTGTAACTTTTTTTTTTTGCAAAATATTTATAAACCACTCTATGAAATGGCAAATGTAAGGGGGAATCAAAAGTTTGTACGATGAAAATCGGTTTTGAAATAACTAAGATATCCCAAAACAAGGTAAAACGAAGGGATCGTCATAAAAGCCGTGGCCTGTCGATTTTATCAGGATTGCTTTTTGGATATCTCAGCCATTTCACGACCAATTTTCATCAAATAAACCTTGAATCCTTCTTGGAATTACATGCTCCTTCATATTTCATAAGAGGTTTCTCATTATCTCACCAAAAATGTTATAAACCTGAAGATCGATAAGTCTCGATCAAAACTATTACGTTCCCTAATTAAACTACAGAATGAAATGCTTGAAACTTATACGAAGATAGGCAAGGTAGACAGAAAAATCCGTCTGTCCGGAGGAAGTGTTTTTTTTTTTATCATGTTGACATTTACTGCACTCCTTCTATTCCGTGAAGCCAGTCTCCGGCGGAGCGAACATAATTTTTTTCCCGACGACAAGATACAGACCGATCTTTCGGTCAAGTCCGTATGATACATGTATCATCATCTTTCTACCGATTATGCAACCATTCATGACATGGGCCCACGTGCTTTTCCAGTGCTGAGCTGAAATGTTCTGTTCGGGATATTCCATTACGAGTTTGGACGTCAATGAAAATTTTTCCACCATGTGGCGGCACACGAAGATTGTCTCTCGATTGCACCAGAACAGTCCTACAAATATATGTAGTTGTAAGATATTGAGAGAAAAAAATCACACTGTATAACCCAAAAGCGCAGAAAAAACAAAGACTGGGCCGCTGGTCATTTTTGATCGAGCCACGCGCGCATCCTATCTGTGGATAGGATACCACCTGTCCACGTATTTGGTGAGAACCGGAGGGGTGTGCACATCCTGTGTAGCTCGCACTGGACACAATTGGATGGACACGGTTGTAAACGGCGGGATCTCCACGAGTAGTTTCTCAATCGGCACGCGCCACTCCACCAAGAATACTAGCGGCTGCTGTTGGCAATTACCACTCGAACTGCAAGATCAGAGTCAAGTTCCTTCTCTACAAATTACCTACAGTGCTTTGTAAACAGGCCGCCAGAAGCTTAAGATAAAGACAAGGGACAAGGTAAGTTCGACAACGCATGCTAAATGAATGATTGAATCGTCGACGTAGCTGAGCTCTGACTGAGGCGCTCCGCTGATACCGTACGGCGTACGGCCAACTGACCTGTGGAAGCCCGAACTCCTGGCGTTCGGTCTGGTACAGTATCGGTAGAGCTGGTCGCTGTTTATAGGTCGTTGGTGGATTGATGCTTACAATATTGTACTACAATGTATTACTTAGTTGGTACACTGTACTAGTCATTGCTAGTGGAAAGCTACTCTCCAGTGACTTGATTCGAGCGAGATGAGGAATATATTTCCCTGGAGGAAAACTGGTTTAGACGGGGACATAACCACCACAAACGTCCGTGGCTGTGATTCACACCCTTTTTCCCCAAGGCCTCGAAGGGCCAAGAACCGTTTTGCCTTCCCTCTTCCCCTGTCTTCAGTTGTTACCCAACCATTCCATAGCCTATGCTATAGGTAAAATTAGATCTTCTAGTTTCAAAACAGAGATCGCAAAATTAGCACCTTAACTTGGTGACTATAACTGCACACAACACACCTCCAGTTTAACCACCTTTTATGGAGCCTTTTGGAGGACATCTACCAATCAAAGAATAAAAAAAAAAAAGAGGCAGCAACCAGTGAAAGGCAGAAGTTGGATAGCGTTGAACAAATGTTAGGGCACTATTGTATGACATCAATCTTTTATGGCAGGATAGATCTCCATAGACCTGCCTGATCCTGAATGGAGGGGAGGGGTGGGGCAGGTACAGGAATATAAGTCATAAACTATGATCAATATCAGGCGTATTGTATCTGCCATACATGTACTACAAGAATACAACAAAACTTTCTTGATAGACCCTGGCTTTAGATGGAGAACAAGCAAATTCAAAAAGGTCGACATGGTGGCAGATCAATTTTGAGCCAATCTTGGAACTGTGATGTTGATAGCTTTAACTCATATGAAAAAAGGGAAGGCTTGTAAAACTGCAACTTGCCCATATTACAAACTGTGACCTAGGTCTTGATGATAGTGACTTGATTGGAGTGAGTGTTCGAATATGTGTGTGAGAATACTGTGAATGAGATGCAGATGGAGGCATTTGCCATTTTTAAGCTTTACGATAGGCCTATATTATGAAGCCTGATCTAATTGAATAACCCAGTTGAATTTACTCTCTTTTTCTTTTTTTTTCATAGAAACTGAGATTATCTGGGTGATTTATTAGTTTGTAGATAATATGCTGTAGGCGTGTAGATTGTTCTTAGATCTTGACAAGTTTCAGCTTCAGGTCACCAGTCATTTTTAAACCAGGGAGGTGTTGGAGGAGAAGTAACAAGAATCTTTCTTTGACTTTGTATACCCACGCTCTGTGCTGCAAGCCTGTGGAAAAATGTTCTGATGTTTTCTTTAATGCTTTCCAAACACAAATTGGAAAGCCAAGGGGGATGATTTATACATGGTCAGTTATGATTTTTAAAAGCTCTTTTTATGCCTCCGCCATGAAGTGGTGCCGGAGGCATTATGTTTTCGTGTTGTTTTTTTTTCAGTTGAAATGATTAATGCAAGCAACAGCTATGTGATGGGTGTATACAAACACCTTTACTAGAAGATGATTATACTGTAAAAGTGGATATTTTCGTGTGACTAATTTTTCGTGCTTGGCCCCGTAAGAAGAGTTTCGCATGTTTTTAATTCCGCGGAATCAAGACATCACGCACAGGAACATATGGCAAGCAAAAATATTCGCGTGCTTTTATTTTCGCGCTAGTTTTTGGTTGCGCGGAATGCGCGAAAATTACAACACCGCGAGAATTTCCACTTTTACAGTAATTGATGGGTGTAAACACCTATACTACTACTAGAAGATGATTATAGTGTGGACTAATTGACTGCATTACAGATATGATTATTCTTATGAGATAACCGTACAAGTCATAGTGACTGGTTGGTAAAAATCCCTGTTGTACTGAGGTAGCCATCATAGGCTCAGAATGTAACAAAACAATTTTACACCACTGATGTTGATGTATCATCTGCTCTCCCAGGTATGGCGAGATTACGCTCCAAAATTGAGAAGACGATCACGCTCATTCTGAGCATCCTCGAGAACGCTTTCAACGCCGGCATCTTCTATGGCTGGCCCTCTCTGGTATTCATCTTAAAGCAGCAGGGCTTCTTCCTGGAGGGATGCAATGAGAATGGTCACCACCCTGACGTGGTCAGCGTCAATGGTTCCTTGACCTCGTATAATTCATCTGCCGTTCCGCAGTACACCGAGCTAGTCACCGTAACGCAATATGCTCCTCAAGACGACGGCAGAGAGGGCGCCGCACCATGTCCGTACCAGGATTCGAGGTTCCAGCTCGTCTTCACTGTTGCCGCCTTCTGCATGCAGGGGTCGGTCTTCCCCAGTGGACTGCTGTTTGACAAACTCGGAACACGATTTGTTAGGATACTTTTCAGGTGAGAAGAATGGATGTAATTTCTTTTCTTCATAGAACCTTTTTACACTTACATGCCCTTACCAAAAGGGTTATTTTTTATGGAAGGAACATGAATAGAATCTTCATTTCACTGTTTTCATTTTAATTAAAGGGAAATTAAAAAGCCTATTTGAGAATTTTGATATTTAAGGTCACACTGAAGTAATTGAATTCCAATTACTGTAAACGCCAATATTTTCGAGCGATTAATTTTTCGCGCTGAGCGGCTCGACAACATATTCGCGGGTTCTTAAATTCGCGCTCCGCAGCGGGTTAATACACAGTCGCTGTTTTCATCCAGCGATGCCAGCGTATGAAAAGCGAGAGCGAGTACAAGCGCTCAACTACGTAGTACACTGTACATGTATTTTACTCGATACATGTACTGTAGTACTAGTACTGTAGTCGCGGGGATGTAGCACACAAATCGGCCGTGGGCTCGGTGCGTGCGGTGCGTGCGATGATACTGCTATATGCGTAAACATGTCTGTACTACGTAGCAGTATCATCGACGAAGCGCACACAATTCAGGCCGTTCAAAATGTGCGTAGAAATTGCGAAGATATATTCGCGCGTTTTTGAATTCGCGCTAGCTGAACGTAGCGCGAAATCCGCGAAAATTAATGTACCGCGAAAATTTCCACGTTTACAGTATCTCTGACATCAAGAGGGAGCAATATTATTAGATCAGCTGGGCCCCGTTTATTAAAAGATAAAATCAATTATAAATTTCCTTACCACACAGGCTGCCGGAGACTTGCCATAGAAATCAACTTTATCATCAATTTTAAATCTTCATAAAACAGGGCTCAGTTCACTAGGTGAGAATGCAGATATTAGGACTCGGTGATATGATTACATTGTCTTACGAACACAAGAAATATAAGTCATGCTTGTAAATAGGGAATTGATTGATTAGATGTGAAATGACGGGCTTTGCTGTAAATCTGTTTTTAATTTTGAGTTATCATACATAAAACTGAATAGCCTCTGAGTTTGAAGGCTTACCTGAATCTGCCGCCTGTAGATGTATTTTGGATCTCTTCTGTCTAAAGATTGGATGTTCGAATTCATCTGTTTTCCCTAGGGTTAATTTTATGATTTATGTTGAATGTACTTAATGGAACTGTACCAAAGACAAACAAACAAACAAACTTGTAGCAATTTAGAGACTTTCGCTAATTCTGCAAGCAAAGTAAACAGTGGTGTACAGGAAAACAGAACAGGGCTCAGTTGAAAGAGAAACTACCGGCAATGAATGATGATGAATATGATGAAAAGAAAATGCACAAACCACAGAAATGTGGTTTCCGTGTCGTGACTGGTTATGTTAGTGGCCGTGTGCATGATTAAGATGGCACATGAGTGTAACCTTATCCCTTCGTATTTTGCTTGAATTGACGCCATGTCAAGGAGTGTTTCAAAGAATCTCCCGAACCGTTCTATCACTCTGCGCTGAACTTGTCACGTACATATTGATCGTTCGCCACAACCGTTTGTGCTGCCCGTAGCCATGAATTAAACCAAGGCTCTCAGATATACTGTACAAGAGATGATTACAGTGCAATGTTTTACATTTTTGTAACGACAGAATGAGAGAGGGTAGAACAGGAAAGAAGATAAGGAAGAGATAACAAATATGAAAAAAAAAATAAATTCATCTTTAATAGGATTATCTGCTGGTATCACAACAAAGCAGGAAATGAGATGGGGGGGCGGCAAAAGAGAGGATAGAGAATGAGAAAGACATCGTGGAAGAGAGAAAGTGGAATATATTAGGTGGAGTAATAAAGAGAATGAATGTTGGGGTGTATAGCAAGGATGGAAACAAGATATCAATGGCAGGAAGTGATGACAGGAAAGAGATTTGGTAAGAGAAAAAAGAAAAGAAAAGGAAAGAGATAACAGAATGGTATAGTCACTATGAAAAAGATTCTGTACAATATTTATCTGCATATTTGCAATGAAGGTGACAAGAAACAGACACACAAGAAGGGGGTACTCTTACCCCAATTTTATGTGATTTCTACTGTGTATATCATGTGCATTATGAAATATGCAAATATGTAAACATAACATTATTGTAGTTAATCAGTAATGGTTGATTTGTGTATCACCCATATTCAACTTGCTTGAAAGTGTCGTGATTGAGCATATCTCTGTCCATTACTTAATATCCCGATGGTGGTATTTTAGGTTGGGCTGTGTGCTACAATGAACTTTCCTTGATAGCGAGTTTCAATATGTGACCTTGCACCTCAAAACGAACATAAAGTCGCACACACTGATTTTGCGTGAGGACTGAAAATAAGTGAAATGGGTCAACCTAGCCGAACTTGACTTTTTCATATTTTCTGGAAAAGCGGGTTTTCTTTTACATTATGCTAAAATTTGGTATCATAAAACGGACAGGAAAGTGTGTTTTTTAGCAGTTTATCTTGAACATTTTTGGTAGAATAGTGTGATTAGGTATGTCTTTACAATCCCTTTTTCATTTCTGAAAAACTTTGTCCACACTCTTCACTTTCAACTGTAATAACTTTTGAACGGATAGTGCTACTGCTTTGAAAGTTGGCATTGATTATGGACAGAATGTGTTAATGAGGCATGCTTAATTTCAATTTAATCTGATAATCCCTTCATTGTTGTTGCTCTGGTGGTTTACTTCGTGTTTTTTGTCCCATTCATCGCACAGCCAGCACGGTTTGGTAAAGATTAAGCGCTTAAATAGATACTGTACTTCAGAGCCTCTTTTCTCAGTTCACACTTTTCCTGAGTTTGTGCTTTCTTTCCAATATTTAGATTGGTTAGGAGAGTCCATTTGATTTGAGTTAAATACATCATTTTTAAGCATAAAGTCTGCTCTTTCAGAATATGGTCTTAACTACAAATCAATGTCTGGCGACTTTTTGTTTGTTTTGAGGTGCAGGGTCACATATAAAGTTTCCTAATTCTCCAACGTAAACTCATTACCCCTTCAGCATCCTCCTTTTGGCTGGCTACCTGTTCCTTGCCTTCAGCACCCCGGCCCGGGCCACTTTCCTCTTCCCAGCGGGCATCTTGATTGGAATAGGAGGGATCTTGATGATGGTCTGCAGCATGCAGGTAAGTCAGTGTCCATATTCTACCTGTCATATCTATGCAGAGCTGCCCATATATTCTCCCTTCATTTGCAGGAGGCCTCTTGAAAAATTCAATCGGCCAATGCACACGGACAAAATTAGTCTGGTGTTGATTGTGATCCAAATGCCAAGATTTTTATTGGGGGGGGGGGGGGGGTTGATGGTGGTTATTCCTAAAAGATTATTGTACATAAATCTGAACATTTTTGCGATGTGAACATTCCACAGATTTCACACATAGAACTAGCGTGGAAATAAAAGTGTGCCAATGTGTAATGCTGACCAGCTACCTTTTACTTAAAGGGGATGGCTAGTAACTGATCAGTGGGAATCAGTGGGAATGCTGGGGGATGATTGTTCCAATCCTTGTGGGATTCATTTAAAAGTACATTCTATATATCTATTGTTGTGTGAAAATTATTTGCTTCAGAATGATCTCATATTCAAGTAATGTACAGTTTAATGTTTCCAGGTTAGCATGCCTGCGATCGTTAACAGGCTGTTAACGATCGCCCCGTCACTGTCCAGGCCCCCCCCCCTCGACGTTTCGCGCTATAATTCTGTAACGCGAGAAGGCCTCGTCACGAGGCTTCCTAACTTTCTTTGTTCAAGTCTCGCGCAACTTTTGAGACCAAATTTGCAATGTTTGCGCATACTTTTTCGAAGCCACACCCATTTTTGTAACGGCATGTCGCCCCAAAACGGGCACAATTTTTTGATTTTGTGTACATTTCCTATGGAAAGCAGTGCTCTGTCATGAAAGTCATAAAAACCTGATTATATTTACAATTAATCACTTTCATTGATTAATTTCATGCTAATTATGGTAGAAAAGGGGTCAGTGACAGTTTCCAATAAAAAACAATTTCAATTCAATTCAATTCAGTTCAGTTTATTTCCACAAATCCGATAAAAGAAGCAATTACATTGTACATGACAGCATACAAAGGACATCATAAAGGCAAAATAAAAAAAAGACATACCAAACATAGGCGTTATATCAAGAGAAGTGGAGGAATCAACATAGGCTTAAACCAGCCTTTCAAGGTCAATCCCCAAGAAATACCAGACAAAACACACATCATAAAAACTGAAACAAAAGACATTACAAAGTACAAAACTGACAAGAGACAAAACAACAAGGCAAGTTAGCATAATATGTTAATCCTTATACATAATAATTTGATTAAAAATCATCCAAAAGCAAAGAAATTATTGACTTAATAAATGTATTTTATATCTTTTCTTAAATAAATTCAAACAATTGATACACTTTAAATCATTTGGCAAGGCATTCCATAAAGAAGGACCAGCATAACATATTGTTCGTCTGGAGTGATTATATCTATAATTTGGGATATACAAATTATAAAATTGCCGAGTATTATATGTATTTCCAACCTGAGTAAAAGTAAAATAATTACCGAGAAATTTGGGAAGATATTATTAGGATAAGAGTACATAAAAATACAAACAGCAAATTTATTAATATCATACACTGTTAATAACCTAAACTTTTTAAAGATGGGCTGTGTATGAGTTAAGGGTTGAGCTTTTGTAATAGTTCTGATTGCACGTTTTTGAAGAACATAAATACGTTTAAGTAGATAATTAGCACAATTTTCCCAAATAATGTTACAATACAAAATATGAGGTAAAATCATAGTATAATACAAATTTAAAAGAACATTTGAAGGTACTATTCCACTTATTCTGTTGATTGCACCAACAGCTCTAGATATCTTACAGCAAACTTCATCTACGTGATTCTTCCAAGTCAAATGATCATCTAGTATTACTCCTAAGAATCTAGCTGAATGTACGATGGGAATAGTAGTGCCTGCAATACATATATTTACATGTTCCGTATCAATTTCTCTATTTTTGGTTCTAAAAATCATACATACAGTCTTATCAACATTCAATTTCAGCTTATTAGCTAAAACCATTAGTTTACTTTATTCAATTCAGTGTTTAATATTGCACATGTGTCCCTGAAATCTTTCCCAGAAATAAATAAATTGCTATCATCAGCATATAAAATGGCTTCTAAAATGTTACTAGCATATTGCAAGTTATTAATGTACAATATAAAAAGCAAAGGGCCTAAAACAGATCCCTGAGGTACACCAACATTGATAGACTGTATAGGAGAGGAATGTCCATTAACACAAACATACTGCATACGATTCTGAAGATAGCTCTTGAACCAGTCTAAGGTTATCCCTCTGATGCCATAGTACTGTAATTTGTCTAAAAGAATGTTGTGACTGATACAATCAAAAGCCTTTGAGAGGTCTAAAAACATACCTATTACATATTCCTTTCTCTCAAATGCATGAGCAACTTTGTCACAAAAGTCAAGTAATGCCATATATGTTGAATACCCTGGTCTGAATCCAAATTGTTTTGCATATAATATATTTTTATAACATAGGTATGACATCAGTCGCTTGTGAACAAGCTTTTCAAATAACTTAGAAAATACAGATAAGATAGAAATAGGCCTATAGTTTGATGGGATAGCAGTGTCACCTCTTTTATAGACAGGAACAACTTTGGCAATCTTTAGCGAACGTGGGAAGACACCTTGTTCGAATGAAAGATTAAAAATACTACACAGGAGTGGCAAGATAATGGATAGATTTCTTTATAACTTCAGAATCAACGTATGGTAGCTACCGATTTGAACTTGTTCAGATAACCACACAGTTGTAAGCATGTGGGGCTGTACAGAGTGCAAGTTCAGAATGTACAGCAATAAACACAGTAACATGGTCAAAGTTTTTCGATCTCCAGGTATTCAACTTACAAAATCAGTCTGTCATGTTCATTCTTGGTAGATGTTCAGGTTATTCCAAAAACCGTCTAAAAGTGAGATTTGAGACCACCGTTCCAGCATGCAGCATTGCAGCGTGCAGAACAACAAAGAAAAAACAAACATTGAAAAACAGAAATACATAAGAAATTCTGAAAACAATAAAATACATAGGAATTGAAATGAGGTTTGGAAGTTTTTGTGATGTACAATTGTTGAATATGCTAAAACAGATTTACAGACCAAAAAGTATACTCTCAATGCTTTTAATTAGGCTAAAATATGATCTTGAGCTTAATTTACATAATTACTGTAAATCGAGGAATTTTCGCGTGCATTGTAATTTCGCGAATTTCGCGAGCGCCAAGATTCGCGAAATTAAAATGCATGCGAAAGTTCTTGTCTACACTATATGCATTGAATGCCAGTGGCAGTTCGCGAAAATTTCATGCCGCAAAAAAGGCCGTCGGCTCCAATTCGCGAAAAATTCATGCAGCGAATATATCATGTTTTACAGTATTTATTAAAATTAGAAATTAATTGTTTCAAAAAATCTTATGATACGATCTTGTAGACTATCAAGACTATGACATGGGTGTCACGATGCCAAATTTTGTAGCGATCGTACCACCGATGGCCGAGATCTGGGGGGGGGGGGGAGGGCGGAATCCGCCCCCCTCCGGTTTTAGCATGGCCAAAAAAGCCCGGCCTGATTAGGGTTAAGGCAACTATGGTCATCTGACTCAATTTTAAATGTCCTCGCTGGTTGTACTGAAAGTTCATGCCAAATGGAGGGTCCATCACTTTGTAATAAATTGCCATTATGGGAAACTCACAATACATAATAATAATGATAAAAAATGAAACTAAAAATCACATCTCTTTAAGTTTGCATAAGAGATATGAATAGTTTGTTTCGTTTGATATTGTTTTTTTTTTGTTCATTGTTCCCTGTTTTTATCATTTTCCATTTTCACTTCTTAGTGCTCTTATAATGATAATAATAATAATGATAATAATAATAATAATGATAATGGTAATAATAATAATAATGATGATGATAATAATAATAATAATAATAATAATAATAATAATAATAATAATAATAAGTCATTGAGAAGAAAAACAAAATTGAGAGAGAAAAAGACATTAGCTGCACATTGTCTGCTGGTTGTATGGATTTGAAACTTTGTACAAATGAGGAATGACATGCTGTAAGCATCTGCGTGCATACCCTGATGTTTTTATGCCTCCGCCACGAAGTGGTGCCGGAGGCATTATTATGACATAATATTGATCGTACCAATAGGCAGCACATTGTGCATCCATGTGCGGATTGTGTGCCAAAGATTTGTCAGTATTTCCACCAGGATGTAGCATTATGATAAACAGGAACTTACCAGTGTTATTGCACCATGAGTTTCAACATGGTACACACTAGTATGGAAAAAGGCACCTTTCTGTCTTTTTTTTCCCCCTCACTATCATTTTGTAGGTGTGTGTGTGGGGGGGGGGGGGGTGGGGGGTGGAGGGGGGGGCAAAGGACTTGCTTGTTTGATACAGCCATTGAATCATGACTACTCGCCAACTTCTCACCACCAGAAGACTACTGGGGGGCATTTCATGAAGCGTTTTGGTCGGATATTTTTCTGACAAACTGTTACAAGCTACTGAAATCCTTGCATCTGATTGGCGGAGAGCAAATTTGTCCGACAACTTTGTCTGACAAAATGCTTCATGAAATGCCCCCCTGGTGTAACAAAAGAGGAATGCAATGTGCATGCATTGAAGGGAATCATCAATTCAAGCATACAAAAAAAGGGAGTGGTCTAATGCATGTCAGATACTGAGTTAATGTGACTGAGGCTTTGCATCTTGCCAGTGTTTATGTAATTTAAAATGATTTGAAGTCATACTTGAGCTTTTCTTACCTTTTAAAACATTAAAAGAGAGAAAAAAAGAGACAAGATTTCATGTTAATGTGGTTGGCTGCAGAGCGAAGTGCCTACCAAGTACGTATAGAGATTTAACAAATCTTACAGTCGTTGGATTCACTTCAAAGGCTGCAGTGGCTTTCAAGATAGGAAAGTTCACCTGTCTGACTGCATGATCGCTCTAATTACCATGATGCCATGCAAGGGACCCCACCCACCACCATCCCTGCCCACTTTGCTAGGCAGTTTCCATTAGTGATATTCCGGTGCCGCTGGACAGCAGGAAGTGAAGCCTATTTCCATGTATACCCTCCCCCCCCCCCCCCCATTCCTTCCTGCTTCATCAATCAGGGTACACTGCAATATAAGCAATCATCTAGTCCATCAACCAATTTGAGATTCATCATCCGATGGTATCTCCTCATCTCTTGCATCTTCGCCAACATCTCTCCACTCATCTCCATCTACCTTACACCCAGCTAGCCTCATTTACAGACCCTCAGCCCCTCTCTCTCTGTAAAGGGCTGCACTGTAGTTTATCAACTTGACTGTAGTTTATCAACTTGAGTGAAGGTTTCAAACAACTGTAAGGGGGTTTTGAACAGAGATAAATGCAAAGCTGTTTTGATTTAAGGGGTTAGGAATGTGTTTCTGAAATGCCAAAAAGAGAGTGATCCAAACGTGTTTAAGCCAGAAACACATTTCTGTAGAGAGTTGATGAACACAAAGTCGTTTTGAAATTATGCGTTCATAGCTCAGACCTGCCTCTGCCAACCACTGCCAACTACACAGATCTCTGCTCCTCGGGTCAAACTGTGCTATGGAGCTGTGCAGTAACAAGGCCTCCCAATCAGATTTAATAAATGCAACATTACGAGAAACGTGATCCAATAAGGCGTTTGCGAGCACGCTTTACATGTATGTATTTTGATCTGCAAAGGTTAATAGCCCTGAAGTTGGTACAAAAGTTTGTTGGTAGTATATATTTCAGATACCTGGTAGCTAAACATGACTGGAACTTTACCCCCTGAGCAATTGATGACTGTGAGCACAGTCCAAAGAATCTAGCATTCCCCTATAATACTCACATCAGAATACAGGACCGGAAATTGTTTATGATACTCGGAGAATGATGTGTTTGTTTAGATCTGATACCTTGTCATAACTGTTTGTTTTTTGCAGTATGATTATTGCACGTCCGGATGTTCATTGTCAATAACTGATGTGGGAATGATTGACAATGATTTGCTTACTTTGTAGATTAAGGACATGCTTCATAAATACCAAGGATGGGCCAAACCTGGTAACAAACTCACATGGTCCACCACCATGCACATTTCAATACATGGCACCAGTTTTGCAGGTGTTGTTTGTTGTTTTATCAGGCCAAATTCAGTGTAGCTTCCTGTCTGACCAGAGCAACCTTTGCATACAAGTTTGACTACGGATGTATGAAAACTCATCTCTTCAAAAGAGAGTGGAAATTGATGATTTGAAAATTTATTACAATAAATTTACATTGCATAATTGTTTTCATAACGTTTCATAACGTTGTTCCTCATACAAAGCATGCCAGTCTTGCCTCACATAGCAACAGGTAATGCCATGCAAACACTAGATTCCATTTTGACTTTCTGAGTAATGTAATGAAATAAACTCACTGGTAATGACTGGTGGGTTATGTACTTTTGTATACCTAGCTTGTTACCTGCTCTAGGGAGGGGAAAAAAAATCCCATGACTTTGATTGCAAAGTAGCGTTAAACTATTTTGTATTAACCTCGTATTGCGTTGTCTCTCTGCACATGGTCTGTCAACATTTGTTTAAATGTGGCTACCGACAAATGATCACTCTTTGTCAAAATATCTGCATTGCCATCGCTTGGTCATGTATCATAACATCTTTACCTTCCTTCGTGATTTACTGTAAAACATGATATATTCGCGGCATGAAATTTTCGCGAATTGGAGCCGACAGCCTTTTCGTGGCACGAAATTTTCGCGAATTGGTACTGGTATTCAATGCATGTAGTGTAGACAAAAGCTTTCGCGAGCATTTTAATTTCGCGAATTTTGGCACTCGTGAAATTCGCGAAATTAAAATGCACGCGAACATTCCTCATTTTACAGTATTACATTTTAAATACCGGTACTAATACTATAAAACATGATATATTCGCGGCATGAATTTTTCGCGAATTGGAGCCGACGGCCTTTTTTGCGGCATGAAATTTTCGCGAACTGCCACTGGCATTCAATGCATATAGTGTAGAAAAGAACTTTCGCTTGCATTTTAATTTCGCGAATCTTGGCGCTCACGAAATTCGCGAAATTAAAATGCACGCGAAAATTCCTCGCTTTACAGTATGTTGTGGATGTGACTTGATTTTGGGATAGATGCCCATACCATATGTGACCCTGCACCTCAAAACAAACAAAAAGTTGCCAGACATGAATTTTTAGTTAAGACCATATTCTGAAAGAGCAGACTCTAAGCTTTAAAATGATGTATAACTCAAATCAAATGGACTCTCCTAACCTATCTAAATATTGGAAAGAAAGCACAAACTCAGGAAAAGTGTGAACTGAGAAAAGAGGCTCTGAAGTACAGTGTCTATTCAAACGCTTAATCTTTGCCAAACCGTGCTGGCTGTGCGATGAATGGGACAAAAACAGGAAGTAAACCACCAGAGTGACAACAATAAAGGGATTATCAGATTAAACTGAAATTAAGCATGCCTCATTAACACATTCTGTCCATAATCAATGCCAACTTTCAAAGCAGTAGCACAATCCTTTCAAAAGTTATCAAAGTTGAAAGTGAAGAGTGTGGACACAGTTTTTCAGAAATGAAAAAGGGATTCTAAAGACACACCTAATCACACTATTCTACCAAAAATGTTCGGGATAAACTGCCAAAAAAAAAACATTTTTTCCTGCCCGTTTTATGATACCAAATTTTAGCTTATTGTAAAAGAAGACCCGCTCTTTCAGAAAATATGAAAACGTCAAGTTGGCTGGGTTGACCCATTTCACTTATTTTCAGTCCTCACGCAAAATCAGTGTGTGCGACTTTATGTTCGTTTTGAGGTGCACGGTCACATATATCACACATTGGTGACTGAAGTTCCAGTTTGAAGATGCAGTGTGCATGAATGGAACAACCAATAATGATATGTTTTGTATAACTGTGTGATAGGAGATCAGCCATGGATTTGGTAGTTTTATCTGTTTGTTTTTGTGTGTGTGTTTGCGTTTTCAGTTCAAGAACAGCTGACGTCGAGTGATACAAGTGAGGGATTTTGTTATGGATTGTAGTGTGATGGTTGTACTGTAATTGACTCAAATCAGGCCATACACCTACGATGTGTAAGATGTGACTCTGATGGGATTTGTGAAGCACCCCTCGGGATTGAAAATTAATCAATACATCCTTCACACTTCAGTCTCCTGAAGTGTCTGTTAGCTCAAGGTACAAATGAGATTTTAGCTATGAATGCGCTTGTCTTACATTAGAAATTAGGCCACCAAATATCCAGTTATAAGATGAATGTCTGATTCTACATATGTTATCTTTTTGGAGAAGCTCAAATCAGCAATTTAGGAGATGATTTGTGAAAATTCTACAACCTGAAAAAACAATTGTATCAATGCACAACAAAGGGCTAAAATGAAAGAGATACTGTAAAATGAGGAATGTTTGTGTGCATTTTAAATTTCGTGAATTTCGCGAGAGCCAAGTTGTGTGAAATTAAAATGCACACTAAAGATCTTGTCTACACTATGTGCATTGAATGTTAGGGCAACTTGCAAAAATTTCATGCTGCAAATAAGGCCGTCGGCTCTCATTCTCGGAAATTTTCATGCCAAGAAGATATTGTGTTTTACAGTATTTTACTCTTCCTAACGAGACACTAACAATGAATAGTAAAAGAAATGATATGTATCACAGCACCAAACCACAGGAATTGGTTAGTGGGACTTGATGAGTTTCAGTGTCCCGTCACTTTAAACATCCAGAGAACTTGTTGAGAATGAACTCAAGCTGGAATGACAAGCTCCTGCAATTGCAATTTGCATCCTACAGTGTGCATATAGCGGCTTACCGTATAGTGGTTCAACATAATCAGATTTGCGTTTGTTTGAGCTGATGTCTTTACACAGGGTCAGGGGAGCTTGTTTAGGAGTGTGATGCAAATATCTCCGTGCCAACAGGAGAGATAAACATCTTGAAGTATTGTCCAGCTCTATCAGTAACCTGCAATAAAGGTCTGTGCTCTACTTATATGCCACTCACATTTGCAATGAATTGGCTACCTTGTGATGTGGAATTACAAACAAGTAGTGTGGGGTGGGATTAGCTGGTTTAAATGATTATGGTGTTTAACAATGAGGAGATACATGAGTTATCACATTACTGTTATCATTTAGTGTGAAGGAACTTGGGAACATTGCCCTTTTGATACAGATTTCAGTGAGCATCCCACATTTATATCCTGGTAGAAATAATTTGTGCCAACCGATGTCCAGTGATAATACTGATGCTGTGATAGAAGTAACTTAAGTGATTTGTAGATCAGAATTTAGCAATATTGCAATTCAGTACTGAAAATAGTCTTGCTGCCAGCACTTCGTTTGAGAATATAGTATACAATTGTTTCTTATTGGTGGAACAAGACATGTAGATTATATCTCCTTGATGTACAAGCAGAATTTAATGAGATTTCATGTGGTACATTATCTTGTTCAGGGTGGTCCAAAACTTGAAAGTTGAGCATGTTGCAAGCTCGGAATCTGAGAATATTGCAGAAATTGTATGTGTGCTGAGCGCACATCACGAGCACATAGTATGCAATATTTCATAGCTTATGCAGAGAAAACGTGTGAAAATTTAAAATTCACTGACATTTTGTTTTTGTGTCTACTTTTGATTGAAACTTTCATTAAACTCAGATGTCTATTTTTCCTCTTCTCCATTTTAAAGTGAACGTGAAATGGTATTGAAGAGCACTTTAAAGACACGATTATCTGAAATGTAAGATATTGATCCCTGACATACAATCACCACGTGGACATAAACTGTGCAATACACTGTAGGTGCCCTCAAAGTGCGAACAAGTATTTTAAACACAGCAGACAGTGACGAAATATGATAGACAGCGGCAAACAATTGCAATAAAGTCAAACTTTGTTCTCTGGGCCTTTACTGTTTGCGCGTCTTATCAAGGCCATTGTTGATGGATGGAGTGTGAAAAGAGAAAATCATGGGAAAAAAAGTGACCTTTGGCTTGTGGAAAACAATGGATGCTTTCTCTTGTGAATACTTATCTCCTCGAAGCACAATTTTGCAGCTAAAGGCGTAGTAATTACCAGTGTACCACTGAATGAGGCTATCAACATTATCTAATTGAGCTTCACTCAAAGAATATTGGTGTAGATTTTAACCCGTTGAGGACAAGTCCCGCGTATACTAGGGCAAGTGTCTATGGGAAATGCATGTTGTAGCAAAATCAGCCAATCCTTAATGGGTTAAAGGGGGATATATCTGCTGCATATCAATGCATGTAGCTCAAAATAACATAACATTACATTGTGTCACAAAATTAGCTTTTTGTAACTTGAAAAAAGCAAAATGATTTGAATGTCTCTACAGCAATTAATCCATGGCCAAGGTATTTATTTATTAGTGATATTTAGTAGGAGAAATGTGTTGGTGTAAAAATAGTGAAATGTGGCCTATTTATGTATTGATTTATCATTCAGTAATACAAACTAAGGGAAGCACTAATGGTAGTTTAAAGGGTGTGTACAGTTCTGGTCGAGGGAAGATTTAGCTTTTAACGTTTTGTGAGATATTCAGAAATCACTCTATGAGATGTCAAAGAGCATGCGGTTCTAAGGGGTATCAAAAGTTTAAATTCGATGAAAATCGGTTTTGAAATGGCTGAGATATCCAAAAACAATAAGAAACAAAGAGATACTAATAAAGTTGGGGCATGTGGCCTTTTATTATTAACACTTTAATGGATATCTCAGGCATTTTAAAACCAATTTTCATTAAATAAATGTTGAATCCTTCTTAAAATTACATGCTCTTTCATATGTCAGAAGAGGCTTTTCATTATCTCACTTAGGAATGTTCAAAACATGAATCCCTACCTCAACCAGTACTGTACAGTCCCTTTAACTCAGGATATAGGCACCATTCGTAGTTTAACTTGGAGCAGCCCCATTTGTGGCTTGTACGCTGTTAATTGCATCTTGGAAGTGGCTTTGTTATGATTTATTGCTGATTTAGTGAATGAAGTAGGATAGGATATACCCTGATTGTTTGTTTTTTTTTCAAACAAATTGTCAATATTCATAAATTAAATGCTTAAAACATATATTGGTGCTTTGTTGACCCATTCCTCCCACAATTCTCTGAGAGCCTTCAATGCCACCAAATTAGATTCTTTTTGCCCATCGACAGAGAATGGACAGATTGGTAATCAGCCTGTAAGAAAGCAGTCGAGCGTTGCATGTACAGTATCCCCTTTCCACTGTCAACTGCATGTTCCATCGAACAATGCAAAATATCGATCGGACATGAGGTATCAATAGAGCACGCGCTGATGGGCTCACAAATTCTTTTGTCATGAACACTTAAAGAACACCTGAATGGGGTCAGCGAAAGTCAAAAATCTAGTGAGCTAAGTCTTGATACTAGTATATCTTCTTACAAGTTTTATAACAAAACAAGCACACTAGCTAGTACGTTGGAAAAAAGTAAATTAGACAAAATTACATGCAGTTTTGATACAGAGAAAGAACAGATATTGATAGAAGATACTGCAATCTTTCAAGCAAAGTCACTTTTCTGGTCTGCATTAACATAAATAAATATGAATTTACTCCATGAATGCAGATACTCCTGTCTACCTTATGGAACATGATACCAGGTTCCTGTATATGAGTTGATGCCACAGGAACCTGGTATAACCTGGTATAACCAGCTTCCAATTAGGAATGTATTAAGGTGGTTTTTAAGTTTTTGTTTTTATGTTCATTTCATCATCTCTTGTTTTTAAACCATGCCTGAAGACTTTGCTGTTTCTACAGTGTATTTCACTCTCAATTCAATTTTACATGGTGGGGTCATGATGGTGGCGGGCCTGCTTACTCAGCCAGCATTAATAGTGTGATTACGAAGTTGAATTGTTTCCTCGAGTGACTGTGTATTCTTCCTGGAAGAAGGTTGAGACCTCACTTCCCAAAAGCGTCCATGCAATTAATAAACCGGTGAAAACCTGCACGACCCAGACAGGAAGGTTTGGCAGCAAAACCAAAGCATCGATTTGTGGTTTTTCTTCAGCGTATTATGCAAGGACCATCCGGGTGTAACACATTTTAAAAGAATAGCCCCTGTACTAAGCGTTGAAAAAAAAAAACTAAAAAATTATCAGTGAATTTCTCAGCAGCATAAAATTGCCTTGGAATGTAATGCATTTTGAAAGAATAGCCACTGTTCAAAGCGTGAAAAAAGAAGCAACTGTGGACGAACTTCTCAGTAGCATAAAATTGTCCTGTGACAACTGTTAAGGCTATAACTCAAGACGCCACTGGATTTTTTTGAAAGGAGAGTTAACAGGGTATTAAAGAGGCTGACCTTATATTAGCATGCTGTCATCGGGAATTTTCAAACATGGTTGTTTTATCTTTATGTACTCCCAGTAGTATGCATTAAGAATACAGAAAGAATTGTTTTTATCAATAGATTTGTTTAGCCCGTTCCTGCCGCAATTCTCCGAGAGCCTCCAGAGCCCCCAAAGGAGATTCTTTTTGCTGGTAGACAGAGAACAGACAGGTTGATAATCCACCTGTGCAGAAGCAGTCAAGCAGTACATGTATCCCCTTACCACGGTCAACTACAGGTGCCATCAAACGATGCAAAATATCAATCACGCACGAGGCATGAATAGAGCGTGTGCTGATGGGCTCACAAACTCTTGTTATACACAAAAGAGGCACCTGGGGTCAGCGAAAGTGAACATGTACTGAGCTCAGCCTTGATGGCTATGTACATCATTATTCGAGTTTTATAGCAAAATGGTAGTGGAAAAAAGGCAAATAATGCTGCGATACACATACTAACATACAGAAAGGAAAGTGACAGTGATAGAAGAAACTCTAATCTTTCTTTAAAAAGACGTTTTTCTGGGCAGCATAGCACAAATAAACATTAATTTAGGCCATGAATGCTGGCACTCTTGTCTTCATTTTGGGAGTTTCCTGCATTTTATCAGTTGACATATATTCAAGGCTAAAGTGACACAGAAATAGGAAATTCACTTGGGCAAGTTTAGTGAAAGCTGAGTTGAATTACATTTTTTATACTCTGATCAGAAATGATTTAGATTTTTTTTTTATTGGAGCAGAGCATTGAACTTTACAAAAACTGCAATGTAATTTTATGTCCCTTTGCAATGACTTCTATAACCATACATAGTGCATACAGTATTTTAGTGCCAAACGTTAATACATTCTTGGAGTACATTCTCAAAGTTGCTGGCTGGGCAATGAATCATATCATGGTATCATCTGTTGTGAGTTCATAAATAATATTCCAATATCCATTGAACTTTACCAAAACTGCAATGTAATTTTATGTCCCTGTGCAATGACTTCTATAACCACACACAGTATGTACAGTATTTCAGTGCCAAACGTTACACTTTTGGAGTACATTGTCAAAGTTGCTGGCTTGGTAATGAATCATACTGTGGTATCATCTGTTGTGAGTTCATAAGTATATTTATATTCCAATATCCCCCACGATGAAAAGGGTAGGTGCAGTTTGGCATCCTGTCAAATTGTGATTCCCTCCCCCCTAAATCATACAGTATTGCCTTTTTCCACATATTTCTGGTTGTTGAACCAGAAGGAACCCAAAAAGCAGGTGTACACAAAATTCAAGTATTATTATGTTACGTGTACATTGTACACCAGATGGTATACATTAGAAATATCATTAAACTTGTCTCACAAAGTATATTTACACTGCATTGATGAATGTTGCCACTGATACTTGACAGGTAATTGGTTTGAAAGGTATTCATGTGTTTGTAATTAATGGAAATTTGTTTTGTCTCTTTTGTCTTATCATAGGTTTCAAATCTCTTCGGACCCAACAAGGCCACCATAATGACCCTCATGAGTGGATGCTTTGATTCGTCAGCTGTGGTCATGCTCATCGTTAAGGTAAACTGAATGTTACGAATCTCTACAGGGGATTTTTTTTAATGTATTTATTTATTTATTTATTTATTTATTCCTTTTTATTTTCACAGGGTAGCCCTTTCAGTTAAAAACTGATTGACAAAGGGACCCTGCATAAAAACAATACAACCTACATACAAACATACATATAAAAGTGCAGTAAAGCCCCCCCCCCTCCCACAAAAAAAAAGAAAAAAAGATGAGAGTGCTGTATGTTGTCTCCGTGGTTTGAAATTGCCAAGTTTTCTTCTGAAAAGGGATTATGCTCAAGTCATGTCTTATTGAGCGTGTTTCTACTGAGAGCACCTCACATCCCTGGCATCGCCACGAATTTTGTCCAACGCAGCACCTCGTATTTTACGACCACTCGAGCTGTTTCTACTGAGCGATAAAATACGAGGTGATGCAAAGGTGACGTGCAAATGCGGCGATTCCGGAAGTCAGGTATTTTTAAGTCACAGATTTGGGTCCCGCGCGCACTGCCTGTTAATACGATCCGAACCCTGCCTGCTTTGCTACAACTGCGTCGGCTATTTTTTGATAAGCCATTTCTCTTCGTCTTTCCATCCAATATACCCCGAACTACTCTAAGTAACATACTGGTATCCTGCCATTGACTGATGAGAAATCTTTGGAGATCGAGGGTCCAGTTGAGATTTTCTCAAGGCTGCGACTTACTAATGTGGTACTCTCGCGATTCGAGACAATATAAAATGAAATAACGCGGTGTAAAATCAAGTAAGTGATGAGGGCTTAGTAATGCAATAAGTTAGGCTGTTAATCACGCGAACAATAGACGATGAATGCCACAATTCACATGTAACGTAACGTATAGGGCCTATAACACATACACAAGCGAGTTGGTACAAACAAAGCATGATGCGAACACGGTCGCTGTGTGTACACACGTATTTTGTACACATGTGTCGAAGGAGTGTGTGCGATGAACCGATTGAAAAGCGCGGGGAGAAATTCTAGACGTCCGATACACCACGAATTTCGGTACCCGGTGTGTTTCTACTGAGAATCGTCCTTCGCGTCACCACGCATCGACCACCTCAATAGATGGACGACGGAGCACCTCGCATCAGCCGGCATCGGCCACTACCCGATCTGTTTCTACTGAGGAAAAATTTGAGGTGTCACCACGGATCGGCCGGTATCGGCCGGCATCGGCCGGTATCACCACACATCGGCTGGCATCACCTCGAATTTTCGTCGCTCAGTAGAAACACACTCAATGTCCCCGCAGAACGAGTTCGAGCAGGGGACTATGAAACGGGCTCCGTACGTGTGTGTGTCTCTGTGTCTGTGTGTCCGTCCGTCCGTCCGTCCCTCCGTCCGTCCGTCCGTCTGTCTGTGTGTGTGTCTTTGTGTGATCAAAATGTTCAATTTGCTACTCCTCTGTCATTTATGAGCCAATTTTGATTCTGTTTGCTGTATATGATAGCACTACATGGGAGCTTTGAAACTTCTTCACAGAATTTCAGTTGTGACCTTTGACCTTGACCTTTGACCTATATTGTACATTTTGCTACAAAATACTACTCCTTCGCCATTTCTAACCAGATTTTGATTCCGTTTGCTTTATGTGATGGCACTAGGTGAGGGCTTCAAAACTTCTACACAGAATTTTGACCTTTGACTTCTTTGACCTTTGACCTTGATTTTTGACCTATATTGTATATTTTGCTACAAAATGCTACTCCTTTGCCATTTTTAACCCGATTTCGATTGTTTGCTTTATGTGATGGCACTAGGTGAGGGCTTCAAAACTTCTTCACAGAATTTTGACCTTTGACTTCTTTGAACTTTGACCTTGATTTTTTACCTATATTGTCCATTTTGCTACAAAATGCTACTCCTTCGCCATTTCTAACCCGATTTCGATTCCGTTTGCTTTATGTGATGGCACTAGGTCAGGGCTTCAAAGCTTCTACACAGAATTTTGACCTTTGACTTCTTTGACCTTTGACCTGAATTTTTGACCTATATCGTACATTTTGCTACAAAATGCTACTTACTTTGGGGACATATATTACGCACAACGTAATTTCTACTTTTCCTTGTTTTCCTTCACTGTGATTTTCGGTTTGCTTCAACTACTTGAAAGATTGTGTTACAAATCCCAATTGAGAAATATTACACCTGCAAAATATATTATGTTCATATCATGCCAAAAGGTAACAAACAAGAGTTGCAATAGATTTTTTAAAAAAAGATGTCAGATACAATTTAATTTCATAATGCTTAAAGTTTGTCAAGTACTAGTTTCAGCCAGCAGGGTTCAGGATGAACAAAAACAATGTTTTGTCAGTGAAATGATGAAAGAAAAAGCAGTCTATAACAACTCTTGACACTTAAGTCTACAATGACAGTGTCATGTGAAATAGACAACATTCTGCATTAGGTGTCAGGTTCATTTTTTCCCCTTTATTTTATGTTGGTTTTTTTTTTTTTGAGAGTGCATAAACATACCTGGTCCATAACATGCTTAAAGGGACTGTACAGTACTGTTTGAGATGAGGATTCAGGTTTATAACATTTTTGTGTGTGTGAGATAATGAGAAACCTCTTATGAAATATGAAAGAATATGTACGTGTAATTTCAAGGAGGATTCAGCTTGTAATGTTTTGCGAGATATTTAAAAACTACTCTATGAAAATGTTAAAGAGCATATAATTCTAAGGGGAATCAAAAGTTTATTTGATGAAAATTGGCCTTGAAATGGCTGAGATATCCAAAAAAAAAAGCGATCCTAATAAGATTGACAGACCATGACTTTGATTAGGATCTCTTTGTTTTTCCTTATTTTTAGATATCTCAGTCATTTCAAAACTGATTTTCATCAAATAAACTTTTGATTCCCCTTAGAATTGTATGCTCTTTAACATTTTCATAGAGTAGTTTTTAAATATCTTGCAAAACATTACAAGCTGAATCCTCACCTCAACCAGTACTGTACAGCCCCTTTAATACTTTGTGTGTCCCACTTTGTTGAACCATGCTTTATTGCTTTAAGGAGACTAAATGCAGATCAAGTGCAAACTTCCTCACCATGCTCAAGTTGAATGTACTTTTTCATTTCAATGCCCTTCATTGTATGTTTGTGTGTATATTTTGTTTGTTTTGTGTGTTTTTTCATACTTTTTTGACCTTGCACCTACAATGAACTGAATATATCAGTGAAATTGTAATTTCCTCGGTTTAAATTTGGCAGGTACACTATGGACAGAAACCACAAAAAGCAGTTAGAGACATTGTGTGTCTGAACAGGCCTACGGAACAGATTCACAAATTCTGTTGTATTCAATGCAGGTCCACAGAGTAACATCAGCACTAAAGATTTATGTCAGCCATATGGCATTAAAAATGTATAGGAGGTTTCTTGAGATTTGTGTGTTTGTGTGTGTTTTGGAGAGGGGGGGGGGGGGCTTGTTGATGGGATCATAATTCAAGGAACATTTTTATTAGTTTTGCAAAGATTGGATGGAGGGTGTCCCATATTGATAAACTGACTGGCTTTAGGTTCCTGCTATAAAGGCCATTTTCACGTGGAAATTTGTGAACATTTGGATTGATTGTGTTTGTCTTGCAGCAGTAACTTGAAGTCATGTGCTTCAGAGATTTTAGGCTCTGATAGGAGAGGGCAAAGAATGGAAACGTCATTGTTCAAGCTTCCTTCCTCAATTCTTTTTGAAACTTAAAGGGGTGATATTTGTTTTGGTTAAGATGGGAATTCAGGTTTCAACTTCTTGTGAAGTATTTATGAACCATTATTGTGAAATATTAGAAAGCATACAATTCTAAGAGGAGTTCTCTTGATGAAAATTGGTCTTGAAATGGCTGAGGTATCCAAAAACAAAGCAAAACAAAGTGGTCCTATAAATAAAAGGTGGGTCCAATCTTTTATTAGGACCTCATTGTTCGTGGGTTTCTCAGCCATTTCAAAATCAATTTTCATCAAATAAACTTTTAATTCCGCTTGAATTGTATGCTCTTTAATATTTGATATAAATGGTTGCTAACTATCTAATGAAAAGTTAAAACCTAAATCCCTATCTCAACCAAAACTGTACCATCCCTTTAAAGCTTTCAATAGGGAAAAATGACAACATCCAAGATTACAAAAGATACCCAAAACAATAACGGCTTCCTGTTTACCTGATAAGCAAGGAGTCCAGAGTTTGCTATGACATTCAACATGATTTGTGTGCTCTTAAAGGTTATGATGGAGCATTAATGTGTGTGTGTTTGTGTTCATTGTGAGTTAACGAGCTTAAGTGTGAAGGAGCTATAAAGTGCTACTGTACTATCAGCAGGCATTCTATATAAAGCACCCACAGTCAATATTTACAGTGTATGCCAATCTTTCTTGGTTTTGAACTGTAACGTTATGTGGGAAGTGATATTTGCTTTGCATTTTGTGTAGGAAGATTCTTGAAAACAAAACCAAACCAAAACAGCAATAACAAAACCTAACCTCCAAAACTTTTTGTTGACATTTTCTCTGCATGTCATAATGTAGGCCTCCACAAAAAGTGGAAAAATGTTTGTTTTTTTTTTGGTTGTCTTTTTTATTAATCTATTTGTGTACCAACATTAAAATAGACATCTGAATAATATTCAGACTTTAACATTTGAACAACTATAAATTGGTTATACTGGGTACAGAATTTCAGAATTTATAGCGTATTATGATGAGGAATAAAAATGTTTTCAAAATTTATAACAAATCACAATGAACAAGGATGATGACATGGCAGCTTCACCTTAAGAGTGCATTAGTGGAGGCTCAAGGAAGCAGATATAAAAAGAAAAAAAAAACATGTATAAATTCTACAGAGGTGAACTTGTTTTAAAGCAACCAGTATTGTAATGGAACTACATTGCTACATTTCTGAAATATGTTAGCCTCCTATGTCATCATCCTTGTTCAGGGTAATTTGTTTTGGGTTTTTCAGAGTATTGGTTTCTCTGTTAAGGACCGCAGTAAATTCCACGAATCTATACATGGGGCTGTTGATTTGTGTACCGCATGATGTAAAATTATGAATATCGTCTGGACTTTCCCTTTAACATATCAATCTATTTATTCATTTATGTTTTCATTTGTTCATTATTCATTATTATCTGCTTATCTCTCTGTCAATCTATTTATTCATGAGGGTATGATAGAGGGAATGGTAGAGGGAATGAGAGACAATGGTACTAGGAAATTAGATAGGGTAATGGTTAAGAAAATGGGTAGAGGGAGTTTAAAATGGAATGGCAGATGGAATATGTTAGAGGGAATATGTTAGATGGAATATGTTAGAGGGAATATGATGAGGGAATAGGATGTAGAATGATGGAGGGAATGGTAGAGGGAAGGATAGAGTGAATGAATGGTAAAGACAATGGCAGCGGGAATAGTAGATTGGAATGGTTAAGATAATGGGTAAAGGGAATTGTAGAGGGAATGACAGGTGAAATGGTAGATTGAATAGCAGGGGAAATGGCAAAGGCAATCTTATAGAGGGAATGTGGTAGATAGTATATATAGAGGGAATGGTAGAGCAGATGGTAGATTAGAAGGCAGTGGAACAGGGAAAGATACCTGTAAGGAGGAATGAAATGGGAGATGGGAGATGTAATGGTAAAGGGAAAAGTGGAGGGAATTGTAAAGACAATGGTAGAAGGAATGATAGAAAAGAATGGAATAGGGAAAGGTAAGGGAATGATTGAGGAAGTGAGAGATACAATGATAAATGGAAAGATAGAGGGAATTGTAAAGATAATGGTAGAGGGAATGGTAGAGGGAATGGTTAGGGGTATAGTATAGGACTGGGCGATGCAGATGTATAATAGAAGAGGGAATGATATTAAAGGGAATGGTGGAGGGAATAATATAGGATATGGGAGATAGAATGATAGAGGGAACGATAGGAAATGGGAGATAGAGTGGAAGAGGGAATGATATTAAAGGCCGTGTCACACCTTTCCGGGCAAGCCTTGCGTGCGACTTATGAAGAACAATTTTTACTACCCGGAGGTCCCCGACATGAGCCGCACATGACAGTGCCTAGCACGTATCTCACCCGTAGTCACCCGGAGGTGTGCACGCAAATCTTTTTACCCGCAACCATGTTTAGGCCCTGTCAGACCTTTCCGGGCAAGCTATGCAGGCTTGTTGCGTGTAGGGATTTTCCAGCATACCGAAAATTTCTGAGGGCGAACAAGGATTTGGGCAAGTCAGTGCATGTGTCTTACTTGCTGGACGCGTTCTACTTAAATTCTACTTGCGGGTATACTGTGTGACCTTCGTACCAGTCGCGTGGGGGCTGACAACTCAGTGAAGGAATTCCTTTGAAGGAATGGCTGAAGTCCCATGGAATGTCATTATCTTGGCTGCATACGGGACTACGAAGTACCTGCGTGGGAGTTCAATTCAACAATTCAATTCAACTTTATTTTCACCTCCATCAAAATGAACAAAGAAATTATGCACATTGCATATGCACGGGATATTTGTGATACAGAACAACATTTGAAAAGGTACATTAAAAAATTATGAAAATGAGAAGTAGATGCGATTACATCTTTGTGAAATACATAAAGCGTATAATACAAGTCAACTAAGGATGAGGATGGAAGTGGAGGGTCCCACTAAGAAGCAAAGCTTGTACGATATGGGACCCTCAGAAAATACACAAAACATCAATAAACGACAATAAACGAACCGATGTCAAGTGACATCAAGATGATTGGGAAGAGAAAAAGAGAGAAAAAAAGAGTTGCCTGCGAAGTGCTGCCGCTAAGGGCCTCCTACTGGCATTCTGCATGGACCTCTCCGGGCATCCCCGCGACTCACCCGGAAAAAGTTTTGGTCATGCTCAAAACTTGGCTGCGGTTAAATCGGACTTGTGTGAGCACCTCCGGGCAATTTCAGGCGAGATACGCGCTAGGTACTGTCAGGTGCGGACCAACTGCGGAGAGCTCCAGGTAGCAAATTTGTTTCCCCGCAAGTCAAGCCGCAAAACTTCCCCAGATACGGTATGACAAGGCCTTGAGCATGCTCAAAACTTATTCCGAGTGAATCGTTGGGGTTGGCTCGCAGAGGTACACGCAGAACACCAGTAGGAGACCCTTACCGGCAGGCAACTCCAACGCAGGTACTTCTCAGTACCCATAAGCCGCTCGTAACAGAAAACAGATCAGTTTCAAAGCTCTCCCGCAAGTCACACGGAATGCATGCAAGTAGAAGCTAAGTAGCACATGTCTAGTAGGTAAGAAACAAGTGCGAAAATTTCAAACATTCTTGTTCGCCCGCGGAAAATCTTCTACGTGCTGGAAACTACCTCCTTGCCACAAGCCCGCGTAGCTTGCCCGGAAAGGTGTGACACGGCCTTTAAGGGAATGATTTAGGATATGGGAGATAGAAGAGTAAGTAGAGGGAATGATATTAGAGGGAATGGTAGAGAGAATGATAGGAAATGTGAGATAGAATGGTAGAGGGAATGATAAAGGGAATGGTGGCAAGAATGGTAGAGACAATGGTAGAAGGAATAGTACTTATAAGGAAACTGTCTCCCAAATCAACAGATGTTATTATTGTTGTGAGTACAGGGAGTTTTATTTTGTTGTTGCTGTTGTGTAGCTTCATATTTCTGACTTCATGGGACCACCCAAAAATTGAATTTTCCCCAAGGGTGCCAGAGACAGCCGCGTTTCCCATGCTATTTTGATCGTAGGTGCCACTTGGCAGACAAATCAGAGTGGCAATGTCTCCCGTCTGCTCCACCTGTCTTTAAAATGGAAGATGGTGGCCTTTAAAAGTCTGCCTTTTCACAGGAATCCGTTCATGGTAGTGCCCTTTAATCTATTGCAGACGAAAGGCACACCATACTGAACCTGGCATCGCATTGTTTCTGTAGTGGTATATCAATATCTTTCTTGGCATAGAGTCAACGCATGTACCCATTGTTTCGTTCAAAGGGAATCATCAAGCTCATCATGCCGATTTCTAAATATCTGAGTACAGCATTTATTTGCTTTTCCTGCACTAATATTTACTCATTTTAAACATACTTGGAACAAACAAAGGAAAAAGAAAAAGCAAAGTAGAGTTGGTTATCATTCCTTTTTGTACTGCAGTTGCTGTGGTCAACTTTTATGGCTGATATAAAAGAATCAAAGCACTATATTGTTACAATCAGATTCACAGGTTTTTTGATACAGACTAACTTGAATGAAGTAAGCAGCAGGTTAGGTATGAGGATATTCAGGCTGTCAGATGAGCATCCACACCCCCAGAACCCCTCCTCCCCCCCCCCCCCCCCCCCCCTCCTAACTGATTGTCTTATTTTCCCCATCTTCGTCTTCTCGGATGCACAGTTGAGCTACGAGGCCGGTCTTCCGATGTCCACCGCCTTCTTTGTGATGGCCGGGGGAACGCTCTTCTTCAACATCAACACGTTCATCCTGCTCTCCAAGCGTGTCCCCTGGCCCCTCCCACCAGGCTATACCCAGGTGCAGTGCTGTGGAGGGCAGCAGAAAGAAAAGGTTGGTATACGCCCAGTTTGATTCTATATCTACAATATATGAGAAGCCGATATCCCTCTTTGTTTTGAAGTCTAATTTATTTTGTTTGAACTGCTATAATCTTGTCTTTTAGTTATTCTTGTTTCAAGAATTCCAGGATTTTCTTCTTTTTCACTTTGTGCATTATATTCCCCTTGCCCTTGTGTAACCCTAGATCTACCTCATACTTTTCTTTTCTTTCTTTCTTGTTTTAATTCTCCTCCTTCATTCGCTTTCTCATTTTGTTCTTGTTATCACTCCTGTTCCAGCTGTAGGGTCTTGCTTTTCCATTCTTTTCTTTCTTGTCATCTACCACCTTGTTGATCTTAAGGATTTTTCATCCCACCTCAAGACTCTGACATCTCATGAAATATCTTGACAAAGTATCAATGCAGCCAGAGTGAACTTTTATGCAATGTTAAAGGTACAGTTTACCATTAGGAGCAGTGATTTTATAAATGTTTGAGTTATCACATTTGATGCACATGTGCAGGTCAGTTGTATCACAAAACATCCTACCATATAAAACTTTTGCGATAAACCCTAAAATACAAGGAGATATCTGTATTTTTCTCACTAAGCCATAACTGTAGACGGTTTAGTTTCGAAAAACTTTTATTATAACTATTGTTCACATTTTGTATATTTAACAGTACTTAGCATTGATTATCCTGATTAAATTTTTTTTGTTGGTTGTTTCTATCCCTAAACCCATATTTATACCCCCGCCAAACGAAGTTTGAAGGGGGTATATAGGAATCAGCGGACGGTCGGGCGGTCGGTCCGTTGCAAATCTTGCGTCGCGAACTACTTCCTCAGTTTTCAACCGATTCCCATAAAACTTGGCACAGATGTGTGCCTTGGGTTGTAGATGTGCAAGACGTATTTTTTGACAGTACCCAAAAGTACGTTGCCATGGTAACGGCATATTATGGGCAAAAATGGGTACAAATCTTGCGTCGCGAACTCCTCCCACAGTTTTTGATCAATTTTTATGAAATTAGGTACAGATGTTCATCTGAATATGTTAATGTGCAAGACACATATTTCCGCAGTGGCAAAAAGTGCGTTGCCATGGTAATGGCATGTTATTGGTAAAATATAGGGCAAAATGCTTCATGGCAAAACTGCTTCATCAGTGTTCTTCCAATTCTCATGGAATTCATATTGAATGTTTGTCTTAGGATATAGGTCAGCATGACACATTTCTTGACAGTGACAAAAAGTATGTTGCCATGGTAACAGCTCACATATTATGAGCCAAAATGATGGAAAATTTTGTGTTGCAAACTACTTCCTCAGTTTTTGCCCAATTTCCATGAAACTTGGTACAGATGTGTGCCTTTGGTTGTAGATGTGCAAGACGCATTTTTCGACAGTACCCGAAAGTATGTTGCCTTGGTAACGGCATATTAATGGCAGAAGATCAAGGAAAGATCTTGCGGATTTAACTACTTCCTCAGTTTTTTGACCAAAGCTTATGAAATGTTGTTTTGACCAAAGCTTATGAAATGTTGTTTGGTGGGGGTATAACCATTACAGCGACATTTCTAGTTTAAAACTATTTTTAATGTAAGCATTAAAGCTGTTTTTTTATTCATCTGCAAATGGTTACCCTGTAACTGTTGTCATTTCAACACCATTTTCCCCCTACTTGATGTTTCTGCTCTGTCCACAAAGGATGAAGTTGCAAACCAGGAGGAGCTGGACATGAAGCTCGCCCACAGCGGCGAGAACGGGACACTGGCTGAGAACGGGATGATGGCGGAGAACGGGACGATGGCGGGGAACGGGACGCTGGCGGAGAACGGGACCCTGGAGAAGAACGGGACCCTGGCCGGGAACGGAACACTGGCAGAGAACGGGACACTAGCAGAGAAGGAGCACCTGAACGGAGGGGGCGCCCATCGCAAAGGGTCCCAGAGGAAGTCCTCTGAGGCACAACCAAATGGCGGTGAGTCCCATGGGGGAGTTGTTGGTGGGCCTTCTGTTGATATTTATTCCAATGTCACTGTGGACAACTGCAGAGACACCTGTCAACTTGACAAGTTTATGGTCTTGGTCACGCTCAAAATAGAAATACCACTCATAGTATCAACTTGGTCATCACCTTGTCCGTAGTGGTCACCTATTTACAAAAGCCACCTGTATTTGTTTTTTCCCTCGAGTGGCTGTGATACTCAGGGCCACTCTATGGTGTTACCCTTTTTTGCCCAGCATTCACTACACCCTAAACCGCTATTGTACAGAACTCAGCTTCATCCATTCTGATATAGTTACCATTTTGAGTTTGCATTTTTTCCTGATTGTTCTTTGTTTTGTCTGTCAGTGATATAATGTGAAAAGTTATGAAAAGTTATGAACATATTATTCTATAAATTTTCATGATAGTTCCAGTGTGATATAAAAAGGGCCAAATGATCAAGTGTTGTGGTGATCTACATCCAGGATTTTTGTTTTTGTTTTGTTTTCGTACATGCTAATCGTTCTGTGGCAGTAGTGACCCTTTTATGGCCTTGGACAAGGATTGCCCTCTTCGAGTGCTTCTAATTCATTGGTTTTGGCCTTATTTGGTGTCCTGACATTCACAAGACCCGGATGAATCAGTCTAGGAAAGGAAGGTTTTAAACTGCTTTTAGTTTGTAAAAAATTTCCGAAAAGGAATACGTGTTGAGGCTAATTGTCATTGCTTATGGCTAATAACACCCCAGAAATGCATTCATAAGTAGGAGTCTAGGGATCTTGGACACAACGGTGTAATCAGCACTGCATGACTTTGCATGTTGATCATACCTGGTATGATTTATTACACACACAGGGGAAGGAAATGAATAAAAGGAAACACCTTGCGTTTGTATAAAATGTGTCACATAACCAACCTAAATCATCGGTTGTCCTTGATGCAGCACAAACAAGACAATGAATTATAGTAACTGTGGGGAAAGTTTAGTCAGTGAATAATGTGTTGAGGATAGAAACAATCTTGTTGAGAAGTTTTTGTTTGTTGTACATCCAAAATGAGTTTGCATTTAACTGATAGATGTCTTGAAAGCATCTTAAAACAAAAAATGACAAAGAATCAAGGGGAAATAACCCAAAAAGTGGTGCACTTTTAATGCTGTGAGTAGTTTATGCAAAAATGCTCTCCAGATGAACAACTGTTGAAGGCTGCAAGTCAGCATTTTCATTATGAACAGCATTTGAACCAAAGTGGAAACAATGAGAAGCTCTGTTGAAAGTGAAATGTCCTTTTACTTCCTGTAGAAATCACAAGGTGCTCATATTGATTTTGGAAATGAAAAAAAAAAAAAATTGGCAAGGAATCAAGAGCATTTTAAAGGAATGTCTTTGCAGCACAGAGGCAGATGTATCGAGTATGGTCCTCTAGATTCCAAAATTGTTATAAATCACAAAACTGGAATAGGAACTTACATCATGCGACGTTTCGCCATATAACAATCAGCTTCTTCTGGTGTCCTTCCAGTTGAAGAATGATCCTTATATGTGTTAAGTCGGTAAAGTTCCCGTTCCAGTTTTGTGATTTATAACAATTTTGGAGTGACACTTCGACTGGATGAATGATAATCTACATCAGTTTGTCCTCTAGGATAGAGTATTCGAAAGAGAATGTAAAACTTGTGCCACATCTTTGAGGCTGATTTCCATGGTTACGAGAACAAAACTGTGCCATGATAGGACTTACATAGGCTGAGGAGGAGGCCGTGGTTTATCATTTACGTAAGTAGAGACGCATCACTCTAGCTTTTATTACAGGGTCTTGTAGAAATGTCTACGGAATTGCATCCAGCCTCTTAGGGTGTGATTGATTAATGTAGGCAGGCAAAGGTTGCAGGAGAACAATGCCTAGAGGGTTGTTTTGAAGTTTGAGTCGCCAGGTCAGACAGAGAGGAAAATGTGAAATCTTGTATTTCATGTTCATGTTTCATAAGTAGAACAAAGCACACAGAGGAATTCCAGTGAGCAGATGCTTGTCGAAAGCCTGTTTGAGGGTTAAAGGTCAATTGCAAGTGTGTGTGTGGGGGGGGGGGGGGAAGGATGATAGCTATGGGGTAATTAAGGATCCTTAGTTTGGGGATTTTTGGGGTCAGATCAAAGGGTAGGGAACCAGTTTTGTTTGGGATTTGATGGGAGGATAATCAGAGAGTGGGATAGAGGATTGGGGGGGGGGGCAGGTTTGTGGAATGATGTTCTAAGGCTTAGTGCCACTACTTGAAGTCTTGTTTGTGTCAAACTAAGTTGATTCTTTCTTTCACGCTCTCCCTCTCTCATTCTTTCTCCCTTTCTCTCATTCCACCCAACCCATCCTCTCCTCCATCTCTCCCTCACTCTCCTCCCTCCGCTCCCTCTCCTCCTCCCGGCTCCTGCCCTTCTCTCCCATCCCTCTCTTCTTTGTCTCTCTCATTCTCATTTGCTTCTCCCTGTATCTCTTTACCCTCTCCCTCTCTGTCACTCTCCGTCCATCTCACCCTCCCCTCCCCTCCCCCTTCATCCCTCCCTCTCTCTGACACTCAACTCCATCCCCCACCCATCCTCTCCCTTCCCTCTTTCCCATCTGTCTCTTCTTTGCTTCTCTCTCCTCTCTTGCCCCTATCTGTATCTCTTTCCCTTCCCTCTCTCTTCATCCAATCTCTCTCCCTTTCCCCCTCCCTGCTTTCACTATACCCTCTTCCCCTGCTCACCCATCCCCTCCCATTTATCTCTTTCTAACTCCACTCCCCTTCCCTCAATCTCGTCATCTCCCTTCCCTCTCTCCCATCCCTCTCTTCTGTGTCTCCTTCTTGTTCTCTTTTGCTTCTCTCTATATCTCTCTTCCTTCTCCTCCTATCTCTCTGCCCTTCCACCTCTCCTTTACTCCACTGCCTCCTACTCACTTATCCCCTCCCCTTCATCTCTCCCCCTCTCTTTTAATACTCCACTCCCTCCCCCTCGATCCCATCCTCTCCCTCCCCTCTCCTATCCCTCTCTCCTATGTCTCCCTTCTTGTTCTCTCTTGCTTCTCTTTGTATAATTCTCCCTGCTCTCTGTCCTCCCCCTTTACCTCTTCCCCTTCTCCTTCTCTCTCTTTCACTCCACTCCCCCCCCACCCATCCCCTCCCCTTCTTCTTTCCCTCCCTTTTTTTCTCACTCCACTCCCTCCTCCTCCTGTCCACTATCATCTCTCCCTCTCATCCCACTCTTCTGTGCCTCCTTTCTCTCTTGATTCTCCTAATCTCTCTACCCCTCCCTTCTCTCTCCTACTCCTCCCCCCACTTCAATGTCTCTATACAGTGGACTCCAGTTATTACAAAGTCCTCTATACTGCCAGTTTTCTTTCGTTGTATTTCGTCATAATCAAACAAATGAACAATAAAAAAAAGAACAGATAATGTTATGGTCTGAATTTTACTTCACTGTAACCAGAATTTCATTATAACCGTGTTTGTTATAACGGAAGTGCATTCTAATACCCCTACACATCGTATATGTTTCTCCAAGTAGGGATGAAGAGGAGAAAGTCCCGGGTGATCCAGGCCGAGGCTGAGGCCTTCAAGAAGCAGGACTTTCCCACCATCCGCTCCTGTCTCTGCTCCCTCATGTTCTGGCTCCTCGTGGCGTGGATCTCCATCCTCCAGCTGCGCCTCATCTTCATGATCGGCACCCTCAACCCCTGGCTCAACCAACTCAGCAACAACGACAAGGACGTAGGTGAGTGGAGGAGGAGATGGAGGAGGAGGAGGAGGCTCTTGCACTTGTACCTACGCAGAATTGTATGCACAGGACTATGCCTAGAACAACACCATTTATATTTAGTTCCTAGAAATTGCAGCATTTTATTTGCAATAATGACGATGGAAATTTGAGATACTATTCACAAAGAGTGCTGTAATACTTCCAAGCAGACACGTGGGTGCTGTGGTGCAACTGAAGCTACATATTACCAGTGAAAGCTGTGGCATTAACAATAGTTGGTCATAAGTATACTTTTCTTCTTCTTCGTCTTCTTCTTCTTCTGGTTAAGTCTGCTTCCTTTTAAAGGATGTATGTAATCATGTATGGTTTCCTTTTAGACTGTAATGAATCAGTCAAGACTTCACTTTGCAATCACCTTGGGATTGTACATTTTGTCTGTGCGTAACCATTTAGCAGTTGTGTGGTTGTGATTGTGTTTATATCATACTCTCTGGAGACTACTCTGATTTAATGCTGATGTGAATTTATAACAGCAAGAAGGATCTTAGTACATATGTACTAGGCCATATGGATATTTCCTATTGCCAATTACAAGTGTGTGAAGCCACAAGGTAGATGATTTGGTCTTATTAACGTAGGGTGTCCGTAATGTATATGTGAAATCTTGTATGGCGTAGGCCTACAGATATTTGCATAGCACATATTGATATTTCTTATCACCTTTATGAAGGAATGAGGTAGTTCATATTTTCCTACTCTAGAGCATCCTTTAAAAATACATGAAATCTTGTATGATGCATGGATATTGGCACAGTCTTTGTGGCCATCTATGACAAATGATCCACCATTGAAATGCAAGTGATATTATGTCCTGATATCAAGAAGTACGTAAGAATTGCTCAAAGTGAGTAAAGTGCTGAAACATTCTGAAAGTTCTTCATAAACTTTGAGTATAGCCATGCTCCGGTGCATGCTTGTTGTTGTTTTTTTCCCCAATGATCGAGAAGAAAAAAATAGAGGACATAAAAAATGATGCATCACACAATGGAACAGAGGTCAAAGGAATGTCAGTGAATTGGGCGAGAGCCAAGGAAGGAGGATTCTTCCTCATGTGAGGCCGACCCTGGTATCATGATTTAAAAACATCAATCACGCGCACCAGACAGGCCAAGGGAAGATGAGCAGACAATGCATGCATGGCCTCAGAGTCACATTTTCACTCCCATGTTTTACAATATAGGTTCCTATATAGCACTCTTACAGCGAGCAAACATGTATCAAAGTACATCACAGAAATATGATATCAAGCATATGTTTTGTCTGCACTACCATTATCTGTAACAGGTATAGTTTACTAATAAAAGAGAAGTGACTGGCAGAAATCGGATCATATCCCTTCCAAACAAGGTTTAACCCGTTGAGGACGGACTGATTTTGCTGCAACACACATTTCCCATAGACACCTGCCCGAGTATACTTGGGACTCATCCTTAACGGGTTAATGATGTTACTTTGCTCTCGAGGTAGAAGTGGACAAAGTCTGTTGCATAACCCTTGTGGAGTGAACTGCATCCTCACATTTCAAGTCATGTGAATTCCTCGTGCTCTTACTTTGATTTGTATAATTGTTGTTTGTTTGTTTTGTTTGTTTTGTTTGTTTCTGCCCTTCATTTTACCAAGTACTGCCAAAGAAACCACATTTAAAAAAAAAGATTGTGAATCAAATAATACAGGAGCTTTTAAGCATTTACAATGTACGATTGAACTTGTGGCACATTTGATTCTCTTAGGAGAGACCATACGATTCTTTCAGTCTCGTGACAATACGTATTCATAGGCCATGTGATTAGGATTTTGGGAAGGTGGTCCCGAGAGGTTTTAATGTGTACATACAAAATATGATGATGATAATAATAATTGACAGTGCTTATATAGTGCATAAAACATGGTGATATGTCCTTATGCTCTCAAAAAATGGAAAGAATATACAAAAACATACAATTCCAATTACAGTGATGGTACTGAATATGTCTGTTGTTGTTGCCCACTGAGCTGTGGCCAGGCATCCACTTATTTTGTATTTTAAAAAAAACATCAAAGATTTCAAGTAATTTTTGCCTAGTCCCATGCTTGTCATTCTGTGTGAGTAATATTCACTGGAGTCCTCGACTTGTTATCCCCCACCTTCCATCCGGCAGTGAGTCACTACACCAACATCTTCTCCATCATCCAATTCTGTGGCTTCGTCGTAGCTCCGTTGGGAGGACTCCTCCTGGATCGCAACAAGATGACCCGGGGATGGTGTGTAAAGAAAAATGGTGAGTGATTTCTTACATTTTGGGGGTTCCTTCTTTCCTTACCATTCCAACGTTGTCTGTTTTGTCAGTCTGTTTGTCAGTCGGGACTTATGCAACAATCTTAGGAGTATCTGTAATGAGTGTTCAGTGGAATAGTTCATTAAGTCAACTTCAGTCTGGAAACAAAGACTAGCAATGGCATTGAGATGACCTTGAATGCACACAACAAGTAATGATGAGCTACACTTTGTAGTATATGTGTGTATATAAAATTTGTGTATACATCATGTGCTGCACATTAATGTTACACCTTCATTGTCTTGGACACATACAAGGACACACAAAGAGGCCAGATGAAGATGATGGCTGTTGTATCTTCACACCTAAGTTAGTTTGTGGAAGAAAACTTCATCAGTTTCTTGCATTTTTAATGCCTTTGAGTTGAAGAACCTGTGAAGGAGGCAAAGAGTTTTCACTGTAAGTGTAGTTGTGGTCGATCGCAAGAATTCCAAGCAGACAAATGTTTTTACGGGAATGTCGCAATGAATAGCTCCTGCCAAGGCTTCTGCTTCTGAAGGTTAAGAGAATGATTAGTTACACACAAGTGTATGTTTGAGTACTGGCTAATCAAAGGAATATCACATTGCATCAGTATTGCACACAGTGAGAAAGTTATAGGCATAAGTCTACACGTACCAGTATCTCAGTATCTGTAAAGAAAGCAGTGTTGAAGCATTATAGTGTTTCAGTTACGTGTTAATGTTTTGCAGTTGTTGTGTTTGCTTTTGAAATTCCAGTTTTCACGGAATGTAACACCGAACGAGTACCAAGGTAACAGAGTGTACGAGGAGTACAACAGAAAGAGTGACAGAATAGAAGGAATTACATACATGCATTGTTACCAGATGGAACGAAGGATAGGGAAAGAAACAGAGAGAGAGAGAGAGAGAGGAAGGTGTTTCTGATTGCGATCCCTAATAAAGTACATTGCGACATTCCCGTAAAAACATTTGTCTGCTTGGAATTCTTGCGATCGACCACAACTACACTTACAGTATCCATTGGAAGATCATTTAACTGGTACAAAGCTAAAGTATAACTGGGCTTTACAGCATGGTATCCCGACAAATTCCTGTCCGAATTTGATCGAAAGTGACACAAGGCTGAAGTATGTAGGCTTTCTTTTGTTTTGTTTTGTTTTTTTTTTGCTGTTACTCTCCATGAATAAGATTGTATTCTTGATCACTATTATTATGTACACAAGGTTAAGGAGGAGGAAGTAGCATGGGATTTGAACCCACGTCACCTACTGTAATACCGGGTGGTGGCATTGCCACTGAGCTGAAGCCAGTTCATGACAGTGATGCAATGATATTTGATCAAATACCCAATACCTCACCAAAGGCTCTCTCTTTGTTAAATTCTGACCTATAGACCAATCAGTACTGTTCTAACTTCCATTCACAAAGAGTTTAGATTATCAAGCAAATATTATCAAGCAAAGTAAAAATGAAGTGAAAACATAGTTCTCGTATACCTGCAGAACTGTCCATTTTTCATCTAAAATGTACACATATGCAAAAGAAATGTGCGAAATAATGCTGTAATATCACAATTTCAGTTGGGTTACCAGAAAAAAAAAATGTGATAATTAGCCAAAAAAGGTTTGCCGGAAGTATGATAGTCTAAGAACAAAGCTCATTGTAGTTGCTACATAATGTTTTATAATAGATTATCGATAATAACACATCATCCTGGTGAATTGCATCAGCCAGGTAAGTTTCTTTGTAGGCCCTGTATATGTATTGCAAGCCCTTTATATGTATTGCAAGCAAATTCCAAATGATGGAAGATGAATCTTGAACCCGTCTGAGAACTATGTTTTGGTTTTAAAACTACAAATATTACCTCACTCAATCCATGTTTATCAATGTTATGCCCTTTTTACGCTAAAGTCGACAAGCGCAGTCCGTACGCCGACCTGCAGGACGCCATCATGCCGCTGTCCCTGACTACGATCCTCTTCACCGTCTTCTCCGTCTGCATCGTTATCCCGAAGCTGGAGCTTCAGTACCTGACCTTTCTGATTCAGGTGGTCATCCGGTCATTTCTCTACGGCCTCTCGGTGGCAGTCATCCCCATCATGTAAGTTGCGGCAACGTGGTGTGGTGTGGTGTCTCAGTGGATGACCATAGAGCAGCGTATTGTTGTCCCTGGGGTGACTAGACCTCGTATCTCAATTGGCATACATATTCAAAAACCTCCTAACTCAATTTTGATAATCAAAATTACTGATATGAGTTTTAACCATTGCTATTATTGATGTAATCCAAAATAATGTTTCAGCATTATTTGATGTGAACCTTGATGTTATTTTGCAAAAAAAATGTTGCAGAAATGAAAAAGGTCTTTAGCTCTTCTGAAATTAAAGATTTTGAGATTTGTTGTCTTGTCTACTCAAGTCTACTGTGCCTTTTTAATGTACAGTTGAACCTCTCTTATCCGGCCTCCCTTTATCCGGATCTCTCTATTATACGGACGCAATCTCGCCGTGATTTTTTTTTTTTTTTTAAATAATTACTGGAGGAAAGGGGAATTCCCAACTCCTTGAGAACTCCTACACAAACACACATGAATTACATATTACGTCCAACATGATTAACATACATTACATCAAATTTCCTTCCAAATTGCATACCTTCAGACATTTTAACATCCCCAAACATCCCCAAATCATCGCAAGAACATGGACAGATTATGAGCTCGAGTCCTCTCATATCGCATTGCCACATATAGGTCCATACACAGCCGTCGATATGACTAGATAGACATGCATTGTTTCGAGTCATTGGCTGAGCAGCGAATGATATTGAACACTCAAAAATTGTTCACACACAGTACACACACAAAGAGAGAGAGAGGGAGAGAGAGTGTGGGGAAGAGAGCAACCCAATCGAAATGCGCTGTCACTTTTTACCTTGGGCGCGGTAGGGTATTTGGTAATGTAGCTGTCTGTTACTGAGTGTAACAATGAAAAGATTGCAGTATACACATTACTACATGTGGTACTACAATGGGCTACATCAGTACATGTGTATGTATATGTACATGTATAAAGCATTGAGTCTCCCGTATCCGGCCAAATCCCTTATCCGGATGAGCCCCGGTCCCGACTTGTCCGGATACGAGAGGTTCAACTGTAAAAGATTCACACATCTGTTCCCCCCCCCCCCCCCCCCCCCATAAAAGAAAGAAAATCTTGCCTCTCCAGAAGACGATTTTTCCATTTCCTTTCACATGACACAAACATTTTGAAAAAAACAAAACAAAAGCAAAACAGGCTTCTCTCTTTCTACTCTCCCTTTGTCACATGACACGGTTTAATTTTTCCTAACACTCCGCGGAGATGTGCATGCAGTGAGTTCTATGATAAAACTGGTTTACCTTATTTCAAACTTCTTGCAGACCTTAAATGCAGAAAGTTGCTCCTGACAACATGGCAACAATTAATGCCCGCAAACTTGGATACCCAAGTATTGAAGTATGATAGGAGCCGACTGATAGATTAGCTCATCACTATTAAAGACCTCAGGTAAATGACCATGAAGATGAAGGCAGTGGTAATCCATCCATCGTGATAAGTAGGCTTGAAGTGATTTCGGTCATGTACATATGTAAAAGTCCTTTTTCAAATCTTCCCGTGCCCTGACAGGTTTCCCCAGGAGTTCTTTGGCACCCTGTTTGGGGTCATGGGGTCGTTTGCCGGCATCTTTGGCCTCCTCCAGTACCCCATCTTCAGCATTCTGCAGAATGTGCTGCACGGCGATCCATTCATTGTGAGTATCGGTGGCCCACAGACCACCTGTTCCTGATGTTATAAACAGGGCTGAATAAACAGAACACATATTAACAATTTTTATATCTTACCTTGCGTAAAACATCTGTTTTTCAACATGACTCTCGTGTTGGAACAAAAAAGAAAAACAAGAACATACTTTTATCTCCCCCTCCCCCATAAAGAATGTTATGACTTGTGTAGGTTAATGTCTCATGTCACAATTGACCCTGTGATAATTCTTCTATCTTTTTATGAGAAAGAGAAGAATAATCTACTGTATACATTGAATATTTCGCGAGGTTGTTATTTTCTTGACTTTCGCAAGTCAAGTGCTATTCGTGGAATTAAAGACACGCGAAAATATTGACTCTGATCGCGATGTGGATGTGACATATGCATTTTATCATTTCTCTGTTCAGTACAGGACTCCACGATCGCGAATTTAACCACTCGCAAAATCATCGGGAATTCTCGATTTGTGAAAATTTAGACTCGCAAAATATATGACATATATATATGCAGTAATTTGTTCACTTTGGCAATTCCTCTGAACACCCCCTCCCCCCTTCCCACACATTTTTTTGTACTTCCTACTAAATAGGCAAAACATTATGACAGTGATGATGCAGACCTTTGCCAAGATAAATGCTATTTCTGTGTCTGAGCCTATCTTTCATGTAACTAAAAGGAAATAATTTTTAAAAAAGGGAAAAACCTTGTCACCAGAGATTGTTTTGGTACTGCATAACTGATCATTAGACCTTGTATTAAAATATACAGGGCCAACATGTTATTTTTCTCTGAGATCGGAATCAGTTGATGGCCACATGTAATGAGGCAAAATCATAATTGCAGCTGGAACGACTGCCAAAGTTGGCTTGATTTTTTTTTTGTTACACCAATATACTGTTGGTGATATGGCATTGCATATGTGCAATGTAGAGCCTAAACTCTCATTTGTTGACCCTAAAAGGGATGGTATGATTTTGGTTGAGATTGGGGATTCAAGTTTTAACTTTTTGTGAGATAATTAGAAACAACTCCTATGAAATATTAGAGGGCATACAATATTCTAAGAGGAATCAAAAGTTTGCTTGATGAAAATTGGTTTGGAAATTGCTGAGATATCCTAAAATAAAGCAAAAAAGTGGTCCTAATAAAAGGAGGGGTCCCACATTTGTTAGGACCTCCTAGAGTTTGTTGAATGTTGTATATGCTGGCCACCTCGTATCATGTCATCATTATCTTTTTTTTCCAAAAAATCTTCCTTTCCTTCGTCCAGCTCAACATTTGCTTCATTGTATTCAACTTGCTGACGCTGAGTCTTCCCATCTACATCTTCATCTTTGCGAGGCGCAAGGAGCGCAACCTAAAGGAGGTGAGGGAGGAGGGCCCACATGTCGAGGCCAGCTTCGTCGCAATGAGCATGAAGACGTAGGAGGTCAAGAGGTTGAGTCCCTCAGGCCTAGACCAGAGGAAGGAACCTCGTTGATCACAGATGGCATTAACAACTTTAAAATTACAACGAAGAAGCAAAATCCATGTTTGAGGAACATCTGTCGCAGCGGTTTGGAGTTTCATTGGACCTTGGTGACAGCAACTTGTCAAAAAAAAAGTGTCAGCTTGCTTCCGTGTGCGATGTGGTCTTTCTCAGAACTGTGCAGATGGATAAGATGCGGGGAGTGTACAGGAAAATATGTGCAGCCTTTTTGTTAGCGAGCGCAAGACATCTTTCTTTTGAATGGTAAAAAGTTTGGACTAGTATACCTCGCAGATGTTGATGGCATTGTTCGTAATTTCATGTGGAATTACCAACAGCTTAGTGATATTTTAAACGCGGAAACCTTGCAAATGCCCCTTTCATACCTGCCAACTTTTCAAATTTTGGAGGAAAATTTCTATTTTTTCAGGAATGATATAGCCATGTCGATCGGTGTGTTCCTATGCATATCACCATCTGTTAATAGCGAAGCGTGGGAAATAGATGACAAGTCCTATTTCCACAAAGTTACACTTCCATTTGTTCCTATTTATGGGGCTGCAGAGTAGGCAGGTACGCCCTTTCGATAATGACCGACTTTCTTGGAGCCATATCCATCCAGATATGCTGTATTTGAAAGTTGGCTAAGAAAAATCTTTAGAAAAAACAGAAACAGTATATTTTGCTGTACATGTATTTGTGCACCTGGGTTGGAGATAAAATGCCGGGAAAGCAAGTATGAATATATAACAATGAAAATTGTCATGATGAAGTTTGATTACTTCCTTGACAATTCTCTCTCTTTCTCGTATTTCTCATTTGTTTTACTGCTTTCACTTTGCTAGCACTTTTGCTGGCAAGTCACTTACTAATGGACAGTTTGATTGGAGACAAGATTGTCCATCTTGATGACCGTCCAGTTGATGGCTGCCCGCTTGACCAGTGACATTTTGCCTGGCAGGTGGACTGTACATCTATTGACAAAATCTTTGTGTGTTGTCTTTTTTGAGAGATAGATTCTCTCCTCTTTAAAAGTGAGCCCAAGTGATGGTTTTAAAAGACTTGTCTTTTGAAGTTGTATTCATTCATGTTTATACGATAACCCTAGAATAGAAAGGTGTAGCGTTTAGGAGGATTTTATGTACTAACATAATGTCATGTGGAATGATTCATTGTATAAAGGGTGAATCAATTATTCTGTTTAATCAGATTTTGTGTAGGGGGGAAACTTTATGTAATTGTTAGGAGAAACAATATTTTTAGACAGAGACGATATTTTCATATCTCAAGCTTACTGTGATAATCTTTGTTCCTGTATCACTTCCATTCATATTTCATTTTGATAGTATCTGCTCTAGAGAAAAACCTTGCATTGGATTTGTATGTGACTGTATGCAGGTTATCATTCAGAAGAGACAGTTTTCATCTGTTTAATATGAAAGATTTTGAGCAGGTGAAGTGTTTTGGACAAACTTCTGTTCATCTGAGGTGACATGATGCTAAAAAAAACAACTTCCCTTCAAGAAATGTAACCACTGGAAGACGATTGAGAAATTTGGGGAAGTTTTTTTAGTGTTTAACTTCTTGTACTCGAGTCATCCAGTAAATTTTTTCTTGTGTGTGTTCTTTTAATCTCACCATATGTCAATACTCTGTTAGTGAGAGTACAAATTCATGCCAACAAAACACAGTAAGCAAGACAGTTGATGGCATCATAGAGCACAAAATGTGCAGAAATGTCCACAACACAAAATATTCCATCCTTACAATAATTGGCTTGTTACAGTTTGCATGAACAACACAAGCAGGGCACACTAGTGTGTGCATTTCTGCTGTGGCTGACCTTTGCCCTAAGAAAACATAGCATCCTTGGTATTTGAATTTCTTCAGACATCAGTACAGAGACCTAAAATCTCACCCTCTCAGGATATTCTCCTCAAAAGTACCATTACCGTCTTACATGGTGTCGTAAGTGGTAATTTGACAAGAGTCAAATGCATCAGTACTTATTTGGGTCATGAACTGTCAAACTATGGCCCGCTGGGGCCTCTGTGAGGACTTTGTAGTGTGACAGCAACTGCTTGCTGTTAGGCTTTTGTGACGGGGGATGTTGCGTTCTCTACTGTAGATCACTTGCACTCAAGATATTTTCTGGCTGTCCTTGTAAATGGAGCTGAAAAAAAGACCACAGCTAACATCATTTGTCACACGATTCCACATGTTTGTAACTGTGCATATGATCACCCCAACTGTGTTGCGTTCAACACGTGCAGTTATATAGATATTCTCTAGCTGTCCATGTTAAATTGGGCTGAATACAAGACTATTGCTAACATCAATTGTCTCACAGTACATGTTATGTAATAACTTTGTATATGACTTTCCTATCTGTGTTGTGTTAAACACTTGTAGTGAAGATATTCCTGGCTATCCATGGTGAATCGGGCTGAAAACAAAACTATTGCCAACATCAATTATCTCATAAGTTCCACATGTTTGTAACTATCCATGTGTCGGTCAACACTTACAGTGAAGATATTCCCCGGCTGTCCGTGGTGAATGGGGCTGAAAACAAGACTATCGCCAACATCAATTCTCTCGCAGTTCTGCAGTTCCACATGGCATATGCCATACTTTTTATATGACCTCCTTATCCATAGAAAAAAACAAACAAACAAAAGGTTCTGTTTCTTAAGTTGTTATGTCGTAGTGACTGGTCACATATTTTGTAGAATTCTTTTTAGCGGTGTACAGTGTGCATGATCTTTGTGAATCAGCAATTGTGTTAGTTCAAAAACACTTCTGTACTGTCTGTAACCTGTTTAGGATGGACTGATTTTGCTACAACATGCATTTTCCATAGACACTCTCCCAAGTATACTCGGGACTAGTCTTCAACGGGTTAATGCTTGCCCTTACATTAGTGGTAAGCAAGGTAAAATCGTGGTATTTCATTGGTTACTATTTCTCTCTTCATACACAAGTCTTACAAGGTATGGTGGTGAGAGGCTCTTTTCCCATGCTGACTAACCATATTCATCATTACCCTTTCCCCATGTGCTACAAGTCTTGCAATAGGATTGGTTAGAATGTAGTAACAAGACACTTGATGAAATTTAGAGTTTATTTGTCCAAGAGATACTTGTAGTTACAATCGAGATATAAAGTACTTTTGGCATTTGATAGTACTCTTTAGGCAGATGCAATCAGAACGGACTGCCGAATTCTAAGTGAGCTCGAGGAATGCTCTTGGCGTAGGAGCGTACATGTATAATTACTGTTAAACGAGGAATGTTCGCGTGCATTTTAATTTCGCGAATTTCGTGAGCGGCAAGATTTGCGAAATTTAAATGGACGCGAAAGTTCGTGTCAACACCATGTGCATTGAATGACAGTGGCAGTTCGCGAAAATTTCATGCCGCAAAAGAGACCGTCAGCTCCAATTCGCGAAAAATTCATGCCGCGAATATATCATGTTTTAAAGTATGCTGTATGGATTGTGCAGCTGCAAATATTTCTACTTTGCACTTGGCCCATCGAAATGCAATGATGAGACAAAAGATTAATATTTTGGTGATTTGAATGTAAATTCCATCTTCTTCTGTAATAATGCCTCAGAAGAAAGTTACATCCAGGGGGGCATTTCATGAAGCGTTTTGGTCGGATATTTTTCTGACAAACTGGTACAAGCTACTAAAATATTTGCCTCTGATTGGCTGAGAGCAAATTTGTCCGACAACTTTGTCGGACAAAATGCTTCATTGAATGCCCCCCAGATCATTTCTTGATTGATAATTTGTCCCATCATCTGTTTTAGTATTGATTATGAATTGTTTACCATTCTCACTTTGTGAATTCTTACAAGTGAGAGAGAGAAAAAAAAATGGAAGATGCATTTAAGAGATTAAGATGGAAACATTTTTTGACAATCTCTTGTCACTTTCTAAGGGCTTCCGACATATTTTCAAACCAGGGTTGGTATTCACAATGTAAGATAGAAAAAAAAAAAGTTGTTGGAGTTGTTGGAAACAACTCAAAACATACTTGAGTTACTCTGTTTTTTATGCGATATTTAGCTTCACCATATTACCATATTTGGAAGTTTTTAACTTTCTTATTTAAAGTATAGTTATGTGTATCCCTCTAAGCTATTCTGTAATATAAGATTATCAGTCAAAGAGGAATTATTCCCAGCCTGAGATATTGTTGAATTTTATTATTTTTGTCTTTGATATATAGCTATGATGCTTCATATCATAATTGTAGACAAGGTATAGCATAGTTATACAGTATATATGTAAACATGTCTGCTCATTTTGCACATTGTACTTGTATCATTTTGAAGTTCTTTCTCCTGTTTGTTTGTTTGTTGTTTTTTCATGGCACTAATCAAATTTATTGCTGCGAGCATGCTTTCTGAGATGTGTAGGAACTCATACAGGATCACGCTAGACCAGTTAGAGTACCTGATATTGAATCACAAAATGCTGCCTTAAATAGGCTGTGGCTGTGTGTTTGGACACGGTCTGCATTTAATACCCAAGTGGGCCCAGAGATTGCCTGTATATTCCCTTTGATGCTATGTTGGTAATGCAGTGTGAAACCTCACATTCCTAATTGATTCATCAGTTTACTAGCATACAAATTTATTACTTAGTGCAGCAACATATTATTCACAAGACTGACTTGCTTTCTTTTCTTTCTTTCTTTTTCATGAGGTGTAAATGTTGATTCTCATGTCAATATTTCTGTTCATTTATTTTTATGTACAAAGTGGTTCTGAAGTAATGGTTCACCCAGCTTTCTCAATGGTAGCCTCCAGCATTCCACGATGGCACAGCGATTTGATGCAGTCCACCCTCTATGCGTCATGTATCTCTATGGTTGGACATTCCATGCTGAACATTCCATGCTGAAGCAAGGATCTTGCATATGAATAGTGTTCTTATTCGAAGGTACAGAACTGTACATGCCTATATGTGTGCATCAGATCAGATAACATCATTAGCTTGGACAGTTGGTTCTTGTCACTCATATTAAGGTTAGAGTTCGGTATGTTTTGAGGTGTCAAACGATCATCAGCTCATGAGGAGATCATCGTCAACGACAACAAAGAAGAGGGAAAGAAACCCAGAAAAATTGTTTTTGCTCATACTATGGTCTTAATCCTTTCCTTCCAGTCTTCCCATATCATTACAGTGCAGAGATGATGATCTACTATGATCAGCAGGGATTATGATATATTTGCTGAAAATTTATCCAACTGCCATACATGTATCTCCTTTTGAGGAGTATCACTCAAATGCTCAGATAGAAGCTGATACCAGTGACCTGAGACGTACATCATTTCTTTCCCTCTCTTGCCCATTGCAGAAAATTTTTGCATTACAGACATAAACAAGGTTTATAACTCATACATGTATAAGTGCGATGCAATTGTAAGAGGTCTAACAAAGAGAATAAATCATTATAAATTTGCGGTATTATGACCCTTTCTGGCTGATAGTACTTTACTGCCCATGAAGGAGACAGTAAGTGTTCAGAGGATCAGACTTTGGTGCAAAAGTCACTGCAACCATCATTACTTTCTTGTTTTTCAGATTCCTTCTTGTTTGATAATGATCTCCATCATTTTTTTTTCCTGTTAGTTCAAAAAGATTTCTCTTGGTAGCGTAGTTAATATGTGGTTTCAGCCCTGCTATGTACAAACAATGAATAAATCAAAATTATATAATGTAGGAATTGTTTTTGCGGGGAGAGTGCGCATTAATAAATTGGTTTGTGCTTTTCTTGGTGTCGTATTGTTTGGTTGTAGCTCTCCACAATGAAGATGGCATTAATCAGTTTGTATTGTATCTTATGGTATTATGTGCCCTCTTATGTGTGTAGAACTCCATTGTAAAGGCTCTGTATTACAAAAAAAAAAAAGATACTCAGAGCAAAGCAATGACAGATCTGGTGTTAAAGTTCAACAGATATGCACATGTGTATCTGCATATTGAAAGTGTACGAAAGTCTTCAGGCAATTATTACAATCTGTGTGCATTAATAATCAGGGCCCTGTTTTATGAAGAGTTAAAATTGATTAGAAAGTGGATTTCTATCATAAATCTATGGCAGCCTGTGTGTTAAGGAAATTTAAAATCGATTATATCTTTTGATAAAACAGGGCCCAGGCCTGAGTTTGAATTCTACCATCATTGGATGATCTTTTATGAAGTGATAGCATTGTGGCTGTTATGAGGCAGTATTTACCGTTAGATGAAAATATCATAGGTCTTGCTGCGAATTCTTCCAATTTTTTCCCCAGTACGAATTCCACTTTCTTACAGATCATGTAAACCTGTGTAATTGACACTGGTATATCACAGTTGCTCTATATTTGTTTGCTCTTGGCATCATTCGTACACAATGTGATGGCTTGGATTTATTCTTTTGTTCATTTTGAAATGAATGTCATTGTATGGTGGTTGAATTTGTGGCATATTTTTTCTTTAAAAAAAAAAAAAAAAAAATCAAAATTTGAGGTGTCATCATATTTTTCCTGTAAATGTTTAAGTGGCACACAGGGTTAACTCACAGTTGCCAAAAGTGATAAAACTTAAGTATGCAGGTCTTATGCTCCATGCATAAAGCAAAGTTGTGATCCAATATCTTCCTTTATATGTATGTGACAGTTATTCTATTCTGTAGAAGCAGCGTGTAGTGTGGAATAACAAGTGTCTATGCATGAGTTGGAGGGTATATGCTTTAAGCTCCATTTGTTTTTGTGTTGTTTTTTCCTTTGGTTTATTAATGCTTGTGTAGATGGCACATTTTTGTTGTTGTAGAGCAAAGACATTGGCTAAGGTGTGGCCTGTAGCTTTTGTATTCTTTTCTTGTGTATAATTTCATTTGCATTATTAAGTAGATTTTGTTATACATCAGTCTTGGATTATCACTCTACCTATCTATCAGTTTATTCATCTATCTGTCTGTAAATCTCCATGTATCAGCTACTTTAACGAATGGCGATCAGCGCAATCACCGTGTGATGTTATGTGTCTATTCTGATGAGTCAGATACGTGCAATTCATGTATTAAAGGATAATTTAGCCCAAAGAAATGGTTGTTCAAGTGACTCCAAGTCTAACTTTGATATCAACCAGACATCTGTAAAAAATAAGTAAAGGTAATCATACACTGAACATATGCAAAAACAAAACCAAAAAAGAAAAATCAGGAAAAAATATTAAGGAGGATTACAATTAGTGTATGTTAGTCTGTCATTTACCTCACTGTCTTGGGAATATATAATATGGTAGCCATCTTTGATCAATGTTACGAAGTTGGTTTAGGCAATTTAATGCTCATTTTTCTACTCAAAATGACCCATGTGTGAAATTGCATTATTTGCTATGAGGTAATGACTTTACCTCTCCATCAGTATGTGTGATAATGCAAGGTTCAGGATGTGATTCGAGCAGAACCAAAGTAAACAGTGTTTTCTTTGGAGAAAAAGCTGTACAAGTGACAGTTCGTGTACTGAAAACCAATGAGGAGTACTACAGGAGAGACCTTGTACAATTTGTAGGCTCTGTCTAAAATGTGTGGGGATTTCACGATCTTATTGTAAGATAGAGGTTAAGTATATGACTATTTGCACAGACCCATAGACATGGTGTCAGCTGAAACATGAATATTCATTTAGATGAAGTATGAATATTCATGAGGGCGATGCAGGTCGTCTAGAATCACATTAATATCTGTTGCTCAAATTTGATATCTCACACCAAATATGGGCGACTGCTATTATAACAAAATCCTCAGGACCAGCAGTTGTTTTTTGTTACATTGAAATGTTGTAATAAAGTACATAAAGTTATATACATGTAGGTAATAATTTTGAGACCTCAAATTTTACTTCGTCCAGACAAAATTTTGTTATGACTGTGTTGGTTATAACAGGAGCGCACTGTAACTCAAATTATGGGAATGAATTTTTCTGTAATCAAGTGAGTTTTGTTTAACTGAAGTCTTTGCATTCCACACATGTGCATTTATATTCATTTTGATTCAAATGTACTTTTTTAGAGATTTTGCTGTGTACAGTAACCCTGTCAGTCTATTTGATTCAGTGTGTAGAGAGGAACTAGTACATGTCTTTGCTCTGAGGCATGTGCTGTACCAACTGACATAGACATGATTTAGTCTGTTTTTTCCCTCACTTGTTTGCAATGAAATGGGAAAAAAAGGGTTGCATAGGCAGTACCCATTTGAAAGGTGGAGGATGGGACAGTGGCAGTCTTTGAAGTAAGCCCTATACAATTGGACATTTTTTTTAATTCTAATTTTTTTTTTTTGCAAGTGGTAAACCCACTCTTGTGTTACTTTCTGGAATATTTTGAAATTACACAAACAGAGTAAAGTAAAAATTTCATGGAACACCTGACAAAAAAAGAATGAATAAAATAAAAGCGACTCTTAAATTTTGCATAAGTTTCACATATTTTACCTGAACGCAGATACTGGTCCCAGTGGTATTCGGACATGAAGTGATGATTTTAATTCCTCACTAGTTTCTGGGGTATGAGCTTGCCAAGCCTTCACTAAATTTCATCTTCATTTCTGACATGAATCAAAGATGAAAAAAACATATGTATCATCCTTATCAAATTGTTCTAGAATACTGTAAAAGTGGATATTTTTGCGCGAATAATTTTTCGCGCTTGGCCGGGTAAGAAGAGTTTCGCGTGTTTTTAAATCCGCGGAATCAAGACGTCACGCACAGGACTGTATGGCAAGCAAAAATATTAGCGTGCTTTTTTTTTCGCGCTAGTTTCTGGTTGCGCGAAATGCGCGAAAATTTCAACACCGCAAAAATTTCCACTTTTACAGTAGCAGTTGCTTATGTGTGATTTCATCCTCCTTTCTGTTTATGTCAGATTTTAATGAAACTATCACTTTACTGTTTCATTTTACTCTTCTTGAACACAGAGTAGAATTTCCCTGTTACTGTTTACACTTTAGCATTAGTTCTCTGATGTACATTGATAGTTTTATGATTATGAAGGAGTACATTAGTATAAAAGTCATTATTTTGACTCCTGTGAATTGTGATTTTCCAGCTATTGAGCGATATCCATTGAGGTGCTCTTCAGTTGCAGCTGATGTGAAGTACTTCTATGAAATGTAATTGGTGCTTGCTACAATCTGCAAAGTTTGTGAATAATCCTTTCGTTATGTGAACGAATGACAGTACGTTGTAACTTTCTGTCGGCCGCAGCCTAAAATGTTGGCGTGATGCCGTGTATATTTAACAGTGCATGCTTATCCCTTGGAAGAGGTAATTTCAGTTTAGCAAACTTGCGGTAAGAAAGTTGACTCACTGGTGACCGATAACCAAGGAAAAAGGTGAAAAACAAGCAAAAAAAAAACCCCAGAAATTAATGAAATGTGCATTCTGGGCACTTGATACTAGAACAGACTAGACCTTGGTAAACCAAGTTTCCAGTTGCAGAAAGTACTTGAATATGCTACCACTTTTTGAGCAATTGTTTTGGTAAATCTATAAGAAAGACTGCCTCATTCTATTGTGTCGTGTAAAATTGAAAATGATGAAACAAATGTACATTTTATCTATTGGCTGCCATATCATGACTGATGAAGTGACATAAGAAACAGAAACAAAGGCAAAGATGAATTGAGTATGCCAATTATATTTTGCTTTTCATATTTTGCTTTTCATATTTTGCTTTTCATATTTTGCTTTTCATATTTTGCTTTTCATGAGGTTTCTTTTTTCCCCTTCCTTGTGGATTGTACATTCTCTATATCAATTAGAATTAGAATGAAAGTTATGAACTGACTTTGTAAATTTACCAAATTGTCTATTTTTATGTCAACTTTAAAAGCAGCTGCAAGTACAGTGTACATGTGGAGATGATCATAGCTGATCATGCAGCTACTTGCTTAATTTGTTAATATTTTTTTTTCCATGTGTTGGAAAATTAAAAGCCATGCCTTGTAGAATATCAAACATGTGTGTGCATGCGTCCTATAGTTAGTTTGTTTGCTTTTGTCTTTATATCATATCATATCATATCATATCATATCATATCATATATATATATATATATATATATATATATATATATATATATATATATATATATATATATATATATATAGATATAGATATAGATATATGATATATATAACACACTCTGTATATTAGATATATATAACACACTCTGTATATTAATTCTATGTGCTTGCTGGAAATCACACCAATCTTCTCTTCTGAGGGACATAAATGACTTGGTGAAATTTTGCCTTTTTGGTTTCCAAATTGGCATGTTTTGCACACTTTAACAGCCCTTTCAATCTCCATGCCACTCAACACCATCATATATACACAAGAAGAGTAAATCAGACAATATCAGAGTTGGAAGTTCAAGTTATACCCTTGCCAATATAGACTTATATCTTCTTTTTTCATTTATTTATACTCATAATACACTGTAGCAAAAAATGGAGACATGGTCTTGAAAAGGTTAAAGCTTCATATCAACACTGAAATATTTCTGCCCATGGCAGAAATACACATATACTTCCAATAATGTACTCTTAAGCTTTGCATGTTTGGGTGCTACTCATAAATAGATGTGGTACATAGGTTAAAATATGTGTGTCTTGTAGTTATTTCAGATGCCACTATAGCTGTCCTTCTATAAATAATGACTATTTAATTCGGAGGGTAGCATTTTTGAGCAATGTTAAAATTTTCCTTACAGTTCATGTACCGAACTGAATCCTATTTTGCATTATTGGTACCACTGCGTCTCTCTCACAAAGAGTATTGACAAAGGAAAGTGGCAATAACTGCACTTGCAGCATCAACAACTCACAACACTTGCAACTTATTGATAGCTTACTGAGTGCTACCACACTGAACCGGCACTCGTTGCAGGTTGACGAGAGTCACACACTTTACTTCATGAAACGAGCCCCCGAATTTTCCCCCTCCGTATACAGGGATGATTTTGTAGAAACTGCCACCATGCATTGGGTAATAAATCAAAATGCCTGCATTAATCTATTACCTTAACGACATCAGACAGGGTCTACAAAGGGCATATTATTGTCACACCTTTTTCACAACACACATGAGAAGAGTCAATGTCACAATACATTACAAGGCAAATATGCAGTAAGTTTCAGGATTTTATACCATTTCATACAAAAATAGCCAGAAAAGATATCTTTTTTTTTGGGAGGGGGGGGGGGGGGGGAGCAAAAACAACTAGATGAATTTGCACACATTCACACATTTCCTGGGTTGTGCATGCTTTTCATTCATGGAGCTACAAAACACTAGCTCTGCACACTCTGATGAAGATTTGCTTCCCTAAGACAATATCTATGAGAGGCATCGCCCTCCTGTCAGACGCGAGTCAAAGAACAAACAGCTCAGCACACAATTAGGATAAGCACTGAACAGATATATATATGCCCAGTACTACGTTACAAACACAGTACATTTCCTAGGCCTACAATTGCACATATTGCTCCAAACTCCTACAGCGACGTAATGTAATGACAGATGCAAACCAGCAGAAGCCCCAAAAAGGAAACATTTGTGGCGTCCAAGCCCAAAATGTTGTGCAGTCGAATACATCAAAAGTGGTCGTCAAAGCTTCACAACACGTGAAACTTGTCATTGGGGGAAAATCACACTTTGGACCTTCCTGAATTCTATGAGATTTTACCAACAGTGTGCAATACCCCACCACAATTTTATTTCTTCCTTTCTGGAGCAGTGAGAGAGTATAGAATGAGAGAAAAAATACCAATATCCCTTATCAGAGGTAAAAGTATTTAAAAGGAAGAGAAGCAGATGAAGAAAGAGGAAAGACAGAGAGAAGAAGAGCACAAGAATGAAATGATTTGGTATTCCTTGTTTTATCAGAAGCACACACCCTCACCATCAGCCTCTGAAGACAATGAATAACGAAATCGGTCGCGACATTTAGTGAGGAGAATGAGAATCACGAAAAGATTTAGAAAGAAAGATTGAAGAGACCTAGACCGTAAAACCTGGCTAGCTCTCCAAACTTAAAGCCACACCATAGTCGGCAAAATGATGAAGATAAACAGAAAACATAAAGATAATGACTTTGCACATTTTTTTTTTGTTTTTTGTTCTGCTTCCTCATGTAAGTGAAGTATCCTTGCCGTACTCTCCCCACTTCTCTCTTCCCATACCCCCCTCCCCTTTCCACCCATTTTAGCTCTGCTGGAATGCAATAGAAGAATCTCACACATTCATAAGAAAGACTTTAAGAATACTTTCAACGCTGTCTTTAAATCTTACAAGACCAGCATAACTATTCACTCATACACACTTGAACTTACAAATATAAAGCAATCTTTCTTAATATACACTTAGTGAACTATCATACCATCGCACTCCCTCTGTGACTGCTATTAACACAGCCACAATAATGTTACAAAAATGAAGAAAATTCTTATTCACATGAAGACTGGCATAAACAAAGCGATACATAGATATTATGTATGTTGAATAAATTAAGAACAGCTTTGCAAATATGAATCATACAAAACTGTTGGCATAAGTGGCTGTATACCTACATGAACAGTGCATAAACAATATTGGGAGTACTTCACAATGCTTTCCTATGCTACATAACCAAAAAAAACCCTAAAAACATTATGAAATAGGCTTTACTTCAATATCCAAATCATATGCTCTCTACAGGGGAGTCACAGACTTAGTCATACTATCCAAAATGAAGGTGCTAAGAAGTGTTCATGTGTTGAGCAACAATGCAGCATTTACACTGATACAAACTTTTGAAGAAAGGGTGCAAGTATGTCAATGAATGACACATAGCCACTAAAACATTTGTAAATACCAGGTTACTGTCATGATTCTCCTATAAATACAGTAAAACTAAAATGACCCAAGGAATAAAATGCTTTGTGTGTCACCCACAGTTAATCATTTGCCCATTGTTCGTATCTCTTCTTGCTTGTTTTTCACTTTTCACACTAGAGGACGTTCAGTACTTTCACAATAAGGCCACATACAAATACATCTCAAGCAATGTTTGAGCATTTATCCACTCTCTCGTTTTTCATATCATAATTTTACAATATCACTGTAACTTTCCCTGCTCTTTTAACAACAAAAAGCATCAAGACAAATAAATCTAATATGTACATACCACATTGAACAACAGCACATGATCAGAGAGCTAGGATCTAGAATTGTGTATACCTGAGCAAGTTTGTATTACTCTACATCACACGAGGAAATACATCGTCAACTTTTGTATGGCTTTCTGTTGCAATGAGAGACACGTTCCGAAGACTCGTATGACATAAAAATAACAGAACATGATGCAGCTAAAATATGTCTCATTTGAAGCATCTGTACTTATCACACACATTTGTTTGTCAAGAGCTGTAACTTCGAACGTGTTCACTTGGGACGTGAGCAGTTGATGCGAAAAATGAATGACTTCTCTCAGCAACAACTTGGGGACTGTACGCAAAATAGACCGTCCTTATTATGTTTTTCAACTTTTGATTTTAGCATGCAGTTTCTTTCCAATGCATTGACATGGGCTCGTTTCACTGGCTGGTTTTAATACAACACTGCTTAAGTCTGAACCACCACTTGTTTTTATTGAGCTGAGCTCACATAGCAAGAAATAACAGCAAATGAAGCTTGTGAATGAACAGCAAAAGTGAAAATGGGTTCATCGATCATGACAGACATATTGGCAACAGCAAAAAGACTTAAATATGACCCTTGATATTTAAAACTGACAACAAAATGGTGGAAACAAATAGGCCTAATGCCCCTGACACTCTTTGTGGTGGAGGCATAGGCAAAAACTTTGTGAGGCATGAGATCTATGCTAGACACTGAATGAATAAGTCAATGCACAAACCAACAATGTGCTTGGCAAGTTTTTTTTTTTTGTTCTTTTCTCTACGCTTGTGATGGAGACGCTGCAAGTAAATTTATACTCCACACACACACAATGAGATACTCCCCTGTGTGTTTTTCTTGCACAGCTGTTTCCACTGAATGGAGTACACTTGCTTCAGATCATGAGAAATGATGAAGAAGTCCAGAGAAGCAATATCTTTGTTCTACGTGGTAGTCTGATGTGCTATATCCAGTCACCGGAAGCAAGGCTCTATCCATCGACAAGTTCGATGTGAGGAAAAAAATATCGAGTCAAGAAGGAGAGGCTATTATGGCTCAGATGGAAATAGAGGAGAAGACTTTGCTTTTTCCAGACACCATGAGTATAACTTAGATGTTATAGTGCTTCCTCGTTCTTTTCCTTTTAAAACACTCTCACCCCCAAGAGTGGAAACCACAAGCTGTTACAGCTTCTATTTTTTTCTTTGTGTGTTTCACACGCAGACCACAAGTCCACAGCTCAAAATGACGCGTCGGTGAGGTCAAAAGAATGTGAGGTCAGAATCTCGGTTCCCGGCTTTCTTCGCTTCGCTTCACACGTGCTCGGGGACTGTTTCGAGGGCGCTCTTGTTCGTCGGCGACCTTATAAGCTTCTGCTCGTCGGGGACCTGCTCCGCCATCTGTTTCCTTCTGAGCTTCTTGGCGAGGTAGAACATGTAGATTGGAAGACCGAAGTTTAGCACCGAAATGGCCAGCAAGGTGACATTGACCTATTAAAAAGCAGAAAAATTTAAGAAGAAAGAAAGAAAGAAAAACAAACGTGAGTCAGAGAAACCATTTGCATGAAGAGAATGTGAGACATCAAACCCCAAGGCATCTTATGAGCTGAGAGAAAGGCACAAGAAATTGAGTGGGTCATGCGAGAAACATCTCGACAAAGATCCCAGGGACCCACTTCCCAGGTTCCATAAATAGAAGCATGAGCCCGGAGACGGCAGTACACTCGGATCTACCACTTTCCTGTTTACATCTGTAAGGGCAGAAAGGAGTACGGAAAGAACTCTCGTCATGCTCCAATTTATGTTACCATATATAGTTTTTTTTTGGTTTTTTTTGCAAACAGCTAGTTTCTCTACAATTCACTTCCTTCCAACTATGATCCCATCATTCTTCTAATCCAGGGGGGTTGTCATGGCAACATGGAGCAGAGCAAACTCAGGGCTCACTTAATCTTGATTCCAGTGTGTCTTTGCAATCAGAAATGCTCATATCCAGTTGGTACCATATGAAACAATGATTTTTGTGGAGTGCCATAGCTTTTAGTTGTGTTCCATTACTTTATCTTTCCGGTACCACATTTTTTTTTAAAGAAAGTCTAGAAGTCAATCTACCCTGAAATAACACATTTCCTCTCTTCTGCGATAAAGGGGGGGGGGGGGGGGGGGGGGCTTATCAAGTGTAGGAAAGGGACTGAAATTTTATCAAACAACAACACACCACAGATGTTTAACCCTAAAAAGACTGGGGGGGGGGCCTAAAAGGCCCCCCCCTCGACATTTCGCGCGATTACTCAGCAACACGCAATGCTCTCGCCGCGATGCTCTATGACTTTTTTCTTTCAAGTTTCCCGCACATTTTGACACCAAATTTGTGATGCCCGGGGGTACGGTTCTGAAGTTACATAACTTTTTGTACATGCACGTGAGACCGAAAATGGCTCAAAAATGTGATTTTGTGTACAAAGTCAATACAAATTGAGTTTTATCACATGGTTCATATAAATATGCTTATTTTTACTCTCAATGGCTAAAATCAATTTGTTTTAGTAGTATTATGCTTCAAAAAGGGTCTGCCACAAATTTTGCTGAAAAAAACAACAAAAACAAAAGGTCGAAAAAACAAAGAAATACATAAGAAATTCATAAAACAATAAAATAAATAAGAAATTAATTTTGATACCGATTTTTTTTTCAAGTACATTTGCTAAGAATGCTACAAAGAATATCTAGACCCAAAATGAGCACTTTTGGAGCTTTATTTACTGATTTAGATAAAAAAGTCTGATTTCTCGCATAAATTAGCATAATTAATCAAAATAAAATAAAAGAAGACTATTTTGGAAAATTTAAATATACGATCTTGTAGATTACATCGCACACTACCATTGTGCAAATTTCCGCGGCGATCGCACGATCGACGGCCGAGATCTTAAGGGGGGGCCCTTTAGGCCCCCCCCCAGTCTTTCGAGCTACCAAAATAGCCCAGTCTTTTTAGGGTTAAGCTTCCATGCCATTATTGTTGGGTGAGGTTTAACATTACCCTAAGGACAAAATGTTAGCTAGACCCACTGTTCCAACATATCATTTCATCATATTGTTTTAGCATATTGTTTCAAATGAGAGTCAGGCATTTATTCATAGTCTTTGTTAATAACATTTCTTCATGTTTTGCGCAATATTGAGAAAACAATTCATACATCAGGACTTGAAGAGCGCCAACAGTTTGAAAATCTTTACAAACACTCCCCTCTTATATAAATGACACCCCACAACCAGTCTGCTTGGTATGCAATCTATCTGACAGCTGATTTCAAACATCTGGTTTTCTACGGGCATCATACTGCTGCACAGCAAACACATCTGCAGCAAAAGACCATGTAAACTTCAGTCAGACAGGAAACTGTGCACTTTTTGTGCCTTTGTCTATCGGGCTGTTAGTGAAATGACCCGCCACCGAGAAGTCAAGGGTATTTCTTTTGTCGGACAGGAACCGGCAGGTGGCGGTCGAACACACAAATTCTCACACTTAACACACACACACACACACACCCTCAAACACAAACACAATGACACATATTGTTCAATTCAAATGCTGGTTAAGTGTAGGTAAGGCATAAGCGGAAAGACAGCCCATCATGGAAACAACTATATCCCACGTCATTTCCTTGGTCTGCACATCATTTGCATCGAAGCCACCATTTGGTGGAAAAATGGACAGCAGAGTCCACACCAATAAATGAACTCACCACAAAACAATGGCAGAGTGCACTTTATCACCCTATGGTTCATAAACACTACCAGATCTACTCTGGCATACTGTATGGAAGCAATCTATTAGATGCTTAAAATTGCTTCAAAACATTATCTTTCCTTTATCTTACTTTTTTTTTTGGGGGGGGGGGAAGGGGTGGGTGGGCAGAGGAGGGAGTGGAAAATACGTCAGATCCATATCAAAGGGCATAATGTACCACCAGTCACATTCACAATTGTAGGGTCGCCATCCTAATCATCTCAGAATGATGGCATTTTCAATACAAACACACTATTTTAGGCTGTTTTGCTTTTGTTTGGCTTTGGCATGTTATTCACTTTTGACTGGACATTCTGATGTAGGCCTAGGTGAGATAGCTTTCAAAGGATGTAATGGTGCTTGTATTGGTTGTAAGTGGCTTAGATGTGGTTTGCATGCTCTGTGTCAGTGTGTGTACATGGGGGGGGGGGGATAACTCTGCTGGTGGTCTCTATCTAAAAGTATGATTTACTTACATAGAATGGATCCCTGTTGAGCGGACCCTCGATGGCGACAAAGATGGGGTACTGGAGGAGCGTGGCACACGCCGAGATGAGTGACTGCAGCCCGATGAGACTGCCCACCTGCGATGCAGGGTACGTGATGGCGTAGAGGCCGCAGACTGATGAATGGATGAAGCCTCGAATGATGGTGTGAAGGATGAAGCTAATGATCTGTGGAGGAGGAGGAGGAGGAGGAGAAAGAGGTAGAGGTGGTAAGACTTTACCTTCTTTGCATTTTCATTTCTTTTTCATGCTTTGTGCACACTACACTCCTGGATTGATGACAGAAATTTGCTCAAAACATCAACCACCAATAATTTTGCATCCTCAATTGAGTGGAAGACTCAGTTGGCTTGATTACATGAATTTTACATTGTCTTTTCCTAGTACTGTCTGCTTACATTAATAAAAGTGATCTGTTTCAGGTAAATGCTTTTGCACACTGAGGTAAGATCATATGATATATTAAGAGATAGACAGGATGTCACATATCAGATTAAAGACTTACTTGTACTTGGAGATTTGGTATTAAGACTGTGACCCCGAAGAACATGATGAGAATGCCCGTGATGAAAAAGGCATAGCTTGAATTGTACAGCTTGCGAATCTTCAGGCTCATCGGTGGTTTGGGGTTTTGGCTGTCGTTGCTCGATGTGCTTGACGTGCTCGGGTGCCTCACTTTGGTCGGGACACCGCCTGCCTGGCCGTTCATGCCCATGAGGCCGAGTTCGACGTCGCTACCCGTGCTGTTGATGCGGGAGGCGTGGCCATTGGCTACCGAACCATTGCTGGGCCGTCGGGCGTCGCCGTTAGCGAAGTTCATCAGACCATTGAGGCTGATGATGCTGGGTCTCTTGCTGTCACCGTTGCTGAAACTCGGCTTCTTGGTCAGGCTCTCGCGGCGCGTGGACGTGCTCTCCCGTCGGCTGCTACGACGCTCCTTGTTTTTGGCAGCCTGCAACACCTCTTTGATGCGGAAATCCATGACAAGGCCGATGAGGGGGCTGGTTACCAGACACATAATCTGCATCAGACCAAAGAAGTAGATGTACTGGTCCACTGTGAAGAAACAAGAGAAGACAACAGAAAGTTAGAAATAAATATGTTTATAAGCAGCTACCACAAATCATTTCCTACATTCTAACAGCCAAGATTTTGACACATTTTTCTGATTCCATTTGCATTACCTGCATCAAGAAATTATATATATGAAGGATATCACAAATGGGATGGCATATTCTATACATTCTACAAGTAAAGGTTTCACTATCTTGAACGCAGAGTCTTTACATAAAAGTTGATGATAATGCCGAGGTGGCAATTCTATCTTCATGAAAACATCAATACAGACTTGGGTGGTCGATTACCAACCTGTAGCCACATCGTTTCCAGAGACGATCTGCAGCATCTGGGTGAGTGAGCCGATGAAGAGGAGAAGGCGGAGCTGGGTGATGCACATGACGATGAGCGAGAGAAGGTAGATGGGACTGCAGATGGAGTGGAGGAGGGTCTTTTCCTTCCTCTTCTTCTTGCGCTCCTTCAGTTCAATTGCTAGATTCAGCCTGGTAAGGGAATTAAACAAGACATGACGTGAGGTTTGACATCAAAATGTGGAAACTCTCATCATCATCATCATAAAATGCATGTACATTGATTCTATCTAATGGAAGCCTTTTTTAAAATCATTAATTGCACATCCATTTTTAAGATGAAAGAGAAAATACTTTGAAGATTTAAATATGCCTTTGTGGTCAGATTGTAGAAAGAAATATATGATTACTCTCAGAAATTTGCACATGACTGCATGTTTATTTTTATTTAAAGGACCATTCTAAGACACCTCGAATCAAGCATAATTGGGGGGATCAGGCTTTTTCATATATGGGCCCGAAACTTTGGAATGACCTACCAAAATCTCTTAGAGAAGCATCTTCCATTGATGTTTTCAAAAAGAATCTCAAGACCTACCTTTCAATTTAAATTGAAAATTGTATACCTGTATGTATATGTGTACGTATATATTGTTTGTTTGTTTATTGTTCTTATTATTTTCTGTGATACTGTTGTAACGTGACACAATATGTACTCTGTCCTATAGCGCCTCGAGTATCTCTTTTAGGTAGAAATGAGCGCTTTATAAGAGTCTCACTATTATCATTATTATTATTATATGTGTGTTGTGTTAGTATGTATGTGTCCGTTTTTCACTCTAAAACTCACTGGGATGAGTAGATCTTGCTCCCCTTGCGGATCATCGTCTGCTTTGCCTCTTCCGCCGCCTCGTCAGTGATGCTGAGCTTGCGTCCGACGTTGGTCACCATGGAGTAGAACTGCTTGCCTGTCACCTTGTGGTTGATCTTCAGAATCTGCCAGTGCATGCTGTGACCGTCAAGAGAGGGCAGCATACATGTAATGAGAGTCAACTTTGACCTGTGGTCGACTTCCTGCCTACAGCTCAGACAATAGAACCGACCTCTGCTTTACATCCACATGATATCAAGAACCACATATCCATATCTCTGACCCACTTCATGTCCGACCTTTGGGAACAGATATCTCATTTGACAGATAATCACTACAGAAATAACATAGCAAACTTTTTTTGTTCATGCACACTACAAACATTCTCTGAAGGGAACAAAAATCTTCTCATTGTTCTCTTATTCATATATCTATCTTTTGCCTTATAACATTGCCCCTTACATACGCTGAAACTCTTTATCAAACATTCAATGCATGAGCAATCATGGTGTATCCTTGCCAAACAATAATGAAATTCTGGGATTTTGTTAAAGCAATAAGATAAGGGGCTGGGAATATGATAATGACCGGGTGGGGGCAGCTGGGTATGGAAGAGAGAAAGACGAGAGACTGTAGCTTACCCAAAGGCGGATCCTTCAGGGTCGGGGATTGGCTCCTTGGGGATGTTGAAGAAACAGTTGATGACCACAAAGAGAGTGGCACAGGCCAACCCCGTGAACATCTGAGACCGGCTGACACCGGCATCGTAAAGCCCCTGGGATAAATAGAAAAGCAAAGGAGCTGTGTTAACAATCTTGGAATTCTTCTGAAAATAAGTTGCAAGTGTATTTCAACATCACTTGTATGACAGAGAAGAGAAGACATGAATCATAATCACCTACATGTCTTCCCTTTACAGTCTGATATCTCAAAAATCACCACTATTGAAAGGAATGATATAGTATCTCAACTGAAGAAGGAATAGATTATTTCCAACAGGACCGAATACCAAAAAATTATTTCTTTGCTAAGATATTAGTTATCATCTCACAAACCTCTACATCAATGTGAAATTCTGATTTGTCTGCTTAGAGAATAAAGAGCACAAATTCAAACTTGGAATTGTTGCATCTGGAACACTGTGGAAACTACTCATCATGGCAACCATTTGTGACAGCTGATTTTGACTGTAATCTATCAAGCGTTATGGTGACCTTATTTCATAAAGGTGATCTACAGGTTATAATCCACTGCAGGAAACTTTCATGGTCTCTGTTTTTTTTTTTTTTTTTTTTCACAAAACAGCTGACCACAAGAGCATGGAGGTGTCATTACACCAACTGCTACAAGCACATTTCCTCGCCATCCGTCCTTAGCACAGAAACGAAAGCGTCAAAGCCTGAATTTGATCTTTTCCAGCACACTAAAGTGCACCGATTCCCTCACACCCAGCTGATTTGTCAAAGTCACAAGAAAGTTGCCAATTTGGCAGCACGCTCCACCAGGGCTTATCTTCTGAATGGGGCCAAAGCTAACAGTTTTCTTCCCTTCTGCTCTACCAGCTGTTGCCACCATTTCGCTGTCTTTTCTCTCTCTCTCTCTCTCTCCCTTGCTCTCTCACGCATCGGAGGAAGTTGTTCCAGCTGATATCGGGCGAGTTCTATCGGATTCTCTCTTTGTCTTCCAATCGTGGGTCGGCCGAGTCCTTAAATTTCCTCTCACTCCAGAAGACACGCTTCCTCCTTCTCGCAAAACACACACACACACACCTATGCACAATGCTCTCCTGGTGCTGACTGCCAGATTTATCTCAAAGTCACCGTCAGGTAAGAAAAGGGTACAGTCAACTCTTGGCTTCTTCAACCCCAAAAGGCAGACGATCCTCAAGGCATTGTTTGTTTTGGTTAGTTGCTTTTTGTTTTTTCTATTTGTGAAAAGATTGAGCGATATGATTCTTCATGCCACTGCAGGGAGCCTTGATAAAAATTTATAAAAGTGCAGTGCTTTCATCCTTATGCAGGTAATGTACTGTATATGCCATTTTATATATTCTATGAGGATTTTTATTTTTCACAAATTTCCTGATGAGTAGGGTGCCAATACGTGAATTCAAAAACATGCGCAAATATTAACTTTGATTCCAACATTCATGTGATATGTATGCATATTTTTTCTCTGTTCCATACTATACTTTACAATCGTGACTTTAACCACTTGTGAATTTGAGAAGTCCAAATTCGTGAAAAATTAGACTTGTAAAATATGTGGCTTATCAGTGTCATTCATATCCATCCAATTAGGTGTGAAAACAATTATCTCCCATGCAGGCAGGCCATCCCTACGGCTCTAAATCGAGTCTGGTATGTCCTAAGACTAACAAGGGTGCAGAAACCTAAATGACAACCGAGAAGACAAACGAGTTCCCTCCGCGGCTCACAAAATGAATTGTTCCTGCATCGCTTCCTGCTGGGCAAATCTGAGTTGAGTAACAATTTAGCAGGCGCAAATAGTATCAGATTAGCGCATATCCCCGCCTGACCTCCCATTAGTGCAGTCACCGACGAATTCCTCTGCCTAACCCATGGGCCCGCGATCTCCTTCTCTTGCACTTTTATTCTGCACTAATCATTTGTCGCAGACCGAATACAGATCTCATGAAGCCTGACAACATACATCTCTTCTCTGAGTATGCTGTAACCAGACAGCATTCCTGTTTTGCACACACACACACACACATTTGTTTTTCACCAAAATGAGACAATCTCCGCACTTGGTAGTACATTGACACGCTTTCCAACATTCGACAAACGGTCCACTGCATGCCATTTCCTTCACGGTACCAAACAGAGGACACCGCTAATATATTCCCTATTATTCCTTCTGTCGTTATCTTTCCAAATATCCTGGCATGGCTGATAAGCAATGGCTATTGTGTAATAAACAAAAACTTGTCTCTCCCCCACTCCCTTATCCCCTCCAACAACACAGAAACTTCCATAAATGCTCTGTCGGTATGGGAACCAATCTTCTCCCATAATGTTTCTTGTATGACACAGTCTTTTTCCTACTTAGAAAGAGAGGAAGAAGAGGATGCGGGAAATGATAAGGGGTCACTCATGGTCAAACGTCCATTGGTCACTCACCTTCAGGATGAGAAACAGGATGGCCGCCGATGCGTAGGAGCCAATGTTGAGACTGATGACCGTCGAGCGCTTGGTCCCAAATAAGTTGGCAATCTGGGGAATTTGAATAGAATGTTGGGTTAGATGGATGGATATTGCATAATGTCAACAAACATCAAGTGGGGTGATTTTCACATTACAATCCTTCCACTCTAAAGCAGATCATACGTGTCATGACATTGCACGTGAAAAGGAATGGTCAAAGTAAAGATTGTTTGGGCAATCACAAACTAGCTCAGTTTCCAGGTTCAACAAATCCACAAATACTTGAAATATTGTTACATAAACTGTGACAAAGTATACATAAAAAACGATAGGACTTGGAATTGACAATACACATAATATCTACATGTATGTGTGCCAACTTTCTTCATTCCATTTCAATTCAGATCTATTTGTTTGTTTACAATATATTGATTTTTCTCAATCAGTTATAGGCAAAGAATTACAAACATTGAAGCAATAAAAGACATGAATAAAAAGTCAGATATCTTTTTGTTCACTTTTCATAATATGTTTCCATATTCTATATTCTATAACTTCTCTCTATATATACTGTACTGTACTTCTATATACTTCAATTCTATGTACTTCCTTGTAGAGAAAAATATATATATGTATCAATAATCAATCAAATATCAATATATGTCTTCTTTTCTTTACCTGGAAAGACGTAAAGGTGATCATGATTCCACCGACGCCGTTGAGAGACACGGCCGGGATAATCATGTACGACATATCGATGGGTGTCCATCCGAAGATGAGACAGGAGGCGATGAACATAAACCTGGAAGTGATGGACAACAGGATGGACATATTCAGTAAGTGGTGTGACCATACCAGTCCACACATAGAACATTTAGTATGCCAAAGGGATTATGTATACACAAATGTATATATTCCAAATCGAAAACATATCGTTTATGTATATATACAGTGCCGTCGATTGTGTATCCATACATATTATCTTGTGGTATATATCACAAACTGGATGTGTGTGTGCTCAAGTGGTAACATAACACATGTATTGCATTAAAAGATTTGACATTCACAAAAATCTTATTCTATCTACCTGTGTATATATTCTTTGCAGACATATGAGGATAGGTATACAGGCACACATGCTTAAAAATGTTCAAACCATCCATACATTGTATCTGCTAACAAATATACATGTCTTTTGTGTAACCACTTGCATGGGTCATGTATGCATCAACAGTGACCATTTATCTTCAAGAGTTACTTTTGGGAGTGTTTTGTCTGAGATGACAACTTACGCTCCGATCATCCGAAGCAGCCTGGACCCAAACTTGTCCATGGCCATACCGATGGGGAACGTAAGGCCACTGAGCAGGAACGACCCGATGGTGAAGGCCAGATTCAGAGCCTCATCCTGTCCCGAGCAGCGCGGATAGGTCGGCCTCCCATACGGGTTCTCCTCTGGAAGGGTCGTCGCACCTAACGATGAGTCCTCGTACACCATGGTTGTCCCGTCCTCATCGTAGAATTGCACATCTGTGGTGTTTGCCGCTCCATGCCCTGTTGAGTTACCATCCAATTGGTCTCCTGTGGAAAAGAAAATGGAGAAGAAGTGAAAAGGTAATCCTGACTCCAACAGCCACTGACCTGGTATACATGGGTAAACTTGGCTTTGATAACTGTTGTAGGGGATATTACCAATGTAGGTGCAGAATGGCATTCCTTTACATGGCTTCCTTTGTTCTGCAATAACACCCTTCTTTCTCCCACCAATGGTTTGAGAAGATGTTACTTCATCTATGCCTTTACTAGCAAAACATCACTATTGAAGAGGTTTAAACCTTGATCCAGTTTCTCTTTGTTGCCTTTTACCCATTGGCATTAATCACATGACCAGTGACATTTACCAACATTTTCTCATACTCACTCTCTCTCTCTCTCAATCAAGAAATAAAATCTCCAGGGCCGCTGCTGTAACAATTTTTCCAGATTCTCCCTGCTCTGTGCAACCCCTGGAGCTATATTTACATCATGGTTGCTGAAAAATGTCATCTGTAAAAATTTCAGTGCACTGTAAACAGAGAATCAAAAAAAAAAGTGAGCTGCTTGGTAACAGCTTTCTCATTTTGGTTCATTTTTGACATTGCCTGGGTATCATACAATTCTCTCAACTCCCAGCCAGCTAGCTAGCTGAGAGTCCCCCTGTCAACAGCTGGCTTTTGAGGGCGGGGTCAAAAGGACGGTCCAGTCCAGAAGCAGGACAATGGTGGAGTCCATCCAGCCAGCATTGAAATCATGCCCTTGACGACAAGATCAGAAGTATGTCCAGGGTTGCTTGCTCACTCTAGCTCTCTCCTCCTCTATCTCTACCTGTCACACTTCAATGCACCACGTACAAAACAAAGCCCCATCCCCATTTTTTCCCCTACTGAGCAACATAAACTCTTGCAAGAGGACACACAGCTGTAACTCTGACATCACATCAACAAAGACACACACACACACACACACAAGGACACACAGCACACGCTTGAAAGGCACACTTCAAAGTCATCAACATAAAATATCTGCGAGGCAGTCCCTGAGCACTTGCTTAGCCAGTGAGGCGAGAAAGTGATTGGTTGAAAGCAACGGTGACCGCTCCTCTGAGGTCACAGGTTTCCTATTGGTGCACTGGACTGAGCACGGGACAAGCACACTGCCTTCAAGACATGGATATTCATGAGGAGGGCGGAGAGTGGCTTCCTAATGTATGCAAATGAAGGGTTTGCTTTTCTCCCTGCTCCTACCTCCGCAGCCCCCTATTTCCAAGACTTTCCCACTTGTATGTTAATGAGCAGAAATAGGGCAAACAAATCTCCCTAGAGCTCTAGGGATGTTTTGCAAATGCAAGGGACTTCGCAGAGGAGGTTATTTATGTCATAATGCCCATGTTTTGCTCGTGATCAGAGCAGGGTGAAGTCCTGGTGACCTCCTTGTCAGGAGTTTTCTATTTTCGAGCTCGCAGATGAAAGAAACCCTAATTCCACTATACCCCCAAGATCGAGGGTATGGTAATACTGTAACTGTATGATTCACAACTTCATAGGAAGAGGAGGTTGCTAGAGAAACAGTTAACCTTGGTCATGTGGGTTATGCAGGTCATCTAATGTTACAGTCAATGACTCTCCCCATCTCATTCTCCCACTCAGGCATAAAATAATAATAAGCAAGCAAACAAACCACACTCTTATTGCTATGCGATGTACTTGATACAGTGGTGGCTCATATGGACATGTTTTTCTCTCTATAAAACAGTGACTCACAGCTACAAGTACAACACACACAGTAATATGCTGGACACTGAAACTGCTTTCTTATCTTTCTTTTCTAAATGCAACACATTTTAGCAAATAACCAGCTAAAGAGTGATACATGATTTCACTGACCTAGTCTGACATGGAACAAAAGATTTTGTAAGGATCGATGCTGCAATTACGTTCACAAGCAGTGATATTATTGACCTGGGCAATAATAAATTATGGAATATCAAATCAAGCAAGCAAATGCTTCAGATTTGGGAATGCAATCTGTCATACGGTTTTCAAGCTACTTATCCTAGCAAATATTTTGCAGCCAAAATGAGCAGAAGTCCCTATGTCCTCACAAAACCTAGCACTGTTATATGCCCACACCTTGCTCATTTAGAAGTCCAGTCTCCACGTAGAGAATATATCCTGGCGCACCTGCCACTCGTGTTATGATTTAGATTATTGACACAGTATATAGAACAAAAATACTGTATTGGACAAGTACCCAAGTGGACACATGCACACAAACACACACACACACACACACACACACACACACACACACACACATGGCAGTGCATGTGGATGTGCATGGTTGTAGCTATGGCCAATCTGGTATGGCTCCCCTCTCTGAGAGCAAGCCAGCCAGATTTATGGTGGTGGTGGCCAGTCCGAGCTGGGTCAAGGGTCAATAGCTAGAGATCCCTGGATGTAATATGGGAATGTGTAATCTGTAAGCTCTCTCACTACCATCTGCCAGCTGTTTACCTACGAAGATCACAGGATTTTGCTGGTAGTGGTTGGAAAAGGATTAAACAGGGGATGGTGAGATGTTAACCCATTCCATGCTGAATTCTGAAATGCCCATAGACTTAAAACGCAGGCCACCAGGGTCTTGTACGAAACGGGTTAATCAGAAGAAGGGAAAAGGTTGAAGGACAGAAAGAAATGATAACAGCAGAGTGGATGAATAAGTGTGATCATCTTCACAAGAGCTGGAGGTATGGTTATGCCACCCTTTCCATCTAGGAATGAACTATCCAAAAATTAGAGAGAGATAGACAGGTATGTGGATGAATAGAAGGTTTGACCAGGGAGGTGGGAAGAGACCTCTTCCCACCTCCCTGGTTTGACAGATACATTACTAAGTATTTTCAGCAGGATTGACACAGCATCTCCCCCAAATCTCACAACATATGATAATATCATAATAGGCATCACTGATTATCTTTAACTGCATATCTAAGCATGTTATATGATGCCATATCTCAATGATATAACCATTGCTCAATCCTTTTCCAATATATCTCTGATCCCCCCCCCCCACACTCACACAAACACACACACACACATTCTCTCCATAATGCTGTCCATCCTCCCCATCCACCTCACACCTCTTCCCTAATCTATGAATTCAGAGGGGGCTAAACACGAGAGCTCTGCATTTATACGTTCCGGGGGAGCAGCTGAGACTATACTGCCCTGGATCGCGGTGTTGTTATTCCGAGGGATTCTCCTCCTCACGTTTAAAAAATGCCCGTTCACGAGGGGGCCCATGCTCTCCGCTCTCACTGCGGCTGATAGAAGTAGGAACATTGGGTTCATTATGCAGGGGAGAAGGTATATGCTTGCTGACAGATCTTCCGTGCGGAGGAGGAAAAAAAAAAGAAGGAGCTATAAATAAAGATGATGATGATGACCCAGAATGAATGATGCATCCATATGATTCCAAAAAGAAGTCTTTCTTTACATATTTCATATTAATGATTATGACTGTTATAACATGCTTTAGTTTTTGTAACACAGACATAGGAAACCCTACATGCCTTGAATTATCGAAGTAAGATATTTTGGAATACTTTTTGAGGCATTAAGTATCTGTAGGGAGATGAAGTTAACCTTCACAAATACCATGGAACTGGCTCCATGCAAATACCTTTTCACAGCACATCCTAACATGTAAGGGGCATTATGGAGAAATGAAGACACCATTGACCTAACTGTGTCACACCCACAACCTTCCTACATCTTCCTGCACACTGAATTTTACTTCTAATGATGCAATCTGCATGGCATGCATGTGTATTGATAAATGCATCTCATATTTTGAGCTGGATGGGATGAGTGACCTTGCACTCAATGACCCATTGCATAATGAGAAAGGATGCTGTGGAGAAGGGCCACTGGTCTGTCATCACCAGTGATCAACTAATCATGTGCAATTTTAATGCAGGGCTGCACACTAAATCCTTTTTTCTACTGGTCCGCCTGTCTGTTTGACCAGTACCCAGTTTTTCATCTTTTATTGGTTCATTCCTGAAAAAGTTACTGGTCCGACAATGATTTTTTGCTGGTCCGTCGGACCAGTGCCAGTGTGCAGCATTTACATCTTGAAATCATGGTCGTGAGAGCTTAACATTAAAAAAAAAAAAAAAGATGGCGCCTCTTGACCTTGTACTTGTAGCGCCATCTAGGGTAGACTCATAGACAAAGAGCAATGATCTTTCCAACTCTGTGCATCTATACTCACTCAACATGACTCCAAGGGCTGAATAAAATGCGAAAAGAATGCACTAAAAACTAATTAAATGCATAGTGTGACAGGTTGTGATATCCTGGGCAACTAGTATCACACTGATATCCACCACATCTTATCTTGTGGTTGACCATCGACTTTGAGGGTGCAGGATACCTAATCAGGGTGGGTCACATTATTATGGACATGAAAATTGAAAGGGTGACTATTAATGAGAAACAAAGAGTTCACTGGCCTTAGATGTATAAAAAAGGCTGTTTTTATCTTTCAGCCTTGTCATTACACTGGTTTCAGTATCCTTACCATGTTATCTGCAGTATCATAAGTCACACAGCAATGGCAAAAAATATAAATATAACCTATGCCACATGTTTGTCCTCTATCTTGTGGTAGTTTTTTGTGTTAAATTCATTGTAATTCCTTTGATTACCACAGGAGGGATACCATTGTAAAGATGTAAACTAGGCATGGAACCATTTAATATTTGCTGACAAGACATCTCCTAAGCTTTCTACAGCCTCCTCCCCCCCCCCCCCATCATTCTCTTCAATGAAATGATCCTTTCATTTGACAAGAACTTTATAAAGTCTGTGACGCAGAAGGATGTGTTTACTACCTCTCCAAGTTCTATGCGTGTTTGTATCAGCTGATTAGGTTCCAGAACTCTGAGCTGCCAGGGGCCAAGGGAGGTTTAACCCTTGAATGGGCACTGGATAAACACCAGCCCTCTCGAAGCTTCAACAATGGCATATGGGTAAGGACATGAAAATCACACACCGAAAAATAGATGCATTTTCTCTCTAATAAATGATAATTATCTCTCATGAGAAAATGGAGTGATATTTCATTTCTTCCGATTCAAATGACCTCCATTTAAAGAATTTCTTAAAAGCACCCTGGTGCAATTAAGCTTCAACGTAGGGACCCCTGCCGAGAAGAAACCCCCTACCTTCACTAAGTGGACTATTCCATAGGGAGGGTAGATTGTATGCTAATTAAGTTTTTAAAGGCACAAATTTTATCAGGCACACATGCACTCACATGTAGTTGCAACCAGCACACACAAACACACACACACACACACACACACACACACACACCACACAATGTAAAGACATGCTCAGTACACACACACACTTCAAGGCAGTGCAGTTGGACAATAACAAGCAAATGCACAAAGAAAACAGCTGGGTCTGAAAAGACATTCTGAGTGGAGTTCTGACATTGCATTGTTGAAACTGTTTATGCAAAATGTTGGTCAGGAAAAGGGAAAATAAAGCAAGATAAGCTATCCATCATGATTAACTTGAGGGAATGGACTGATAAACCAGTTTACCTGACATCTCGAAAATAAGTGACTTTCGAATACAAAGGGTTGTTTACAATCTTTCCAGAGATCTGTCTTATAGAAAAGAAAGTCTGTGAATACGGGATTGAAATATGGTGCAGGGAACACGACTGTTCTACATCAACAATAGTTCCTTCCCTATTTGGACGCCACAATAACAACTGTCAAAATGAAATGACTTCTATGCAGATATAGGTCTACATGTTCAAAACTTGGAATGTGGCGACATTTTCAAAATAAACCAGGCACAACGAGATTGGGCACAACAGCAGCTAGAATACATTCTTATTTTTCCTAGAGTCGGTGAATATAATTCATTATCAAGTATACTACTCCACATATGACAGAGAGTTTGATGTCTGTGACAGCCCATCATGTCAAGGGAGGGGGGGGGGGGGGGGGGGAGAGGGGTAGACTGATGTGATCATGTGGTACCAAGTATACCAGTTTGCACTGACACAAACACCTTATCTCCCACTCATCCTGCAACCCCCCCCCCCCCCCCCCCTCCCCATCTAAAGGGCTTTTTACACTTGTGTTTCTTAACCCCGGACTTTCTCTGACCCAGGACTATCGTTAGTCCCGTACCAATTTTTTCAGCTTTTTACACTCGCCAATTAGTCCCGTACTATCTCTTGTCCGGGGCTAAGGAGAAAACTGACCTTTTTACACTCGTATTTCTTAGCCCCGGACTATCCAAACCACATGAATATTCATAATTACGCTGTGTACTATACACGTACACGCACGCACCGGCAGCACTTGATAACCTCGTTTCTGATTGGTCAGTGAGGGTCGGACTTCGTCTCCGCCGCTTAGCCCAGGATTATTTTTTCGTTCTGTTTACACTCACTTGCTTGGCACCGCAATTGCGGTGCTAGTACCGCAATTGCGGTGCTAATCCCTGCTATTTTGCAGGGCCAGATAGTACCGTACTATCGGTGGGGCTAGCCCACTTTGGCAAAAACGAGTGTAAACAGAAAGTGGGCTAAGGATAGTCCCGTACCAACGGTGGGGCTAAGGCCCCCCCTTAGCCCCACCGATAGTCCGGGGCTAAGCAAAAATTTACAAGTGTAAAAAGCCCTTATGCTGGACTTTGCAACCTGAGAGTGATAACAACCTTGAAAACAAGATTAGAGTTTAGACATTCATCCCTACAAAGCTGTCATATCACAGAGTGAGGCATTTAAAGGAGATAAGCAAAAATTTGGCAGGACACCAGAAGTTTGACAGGTTGCAAAGTTTAGAACACCACACAGCAGGAGGAGGGAGAGGGGACAAGAATGAAACAGATATTAAATGCATAAGTTGTGCTACTTGTAATGAAGAACATCAAACCAATACAATTCCATAGCTACCCATATGCATTACACACAATAGCTCTCCCTTCGACTCTTCCATAAATTGGAAATGTTTGCTCGAAATTAAAAGGATGTTGTGTTGTAGAACTATATCTATATTCCAACACTCAAGGCACATGCATCTCCCCATGCAGGGAGCAAAAACAAATTCTGCACTCATTTCCCCCCTGGGAACCCTGGAACACATAATGGTACTACCGCATCCATAAATCATTGAAGCAGAAATAAAGGAGGCAAGGATGAAAGAAATTATAGAGGGAGAGAGTGCTGCTAAATGCAATGATGACCTCAAGTGCCATGGAAACTACCTACCAGGGAGGAGAAAAAAAAAATTATGCTGGGGTCCCTGACCCTGTGAGGTAAAGACCTACTTGTGTTTCTACCCCCCCCCCCCCATAACCATGTTTGTTGTGGGTGGGGATAGCATGGAAGCTAGCCAGCTAGCCAGCTACAAAAATTGGGAGGGGGTGGGGTGGGGGAATCTAAGAATGACCCTGCTCATAAACTGGGCGAAAATGTCAACATTTTTGAAAGGGATGGGGGGAGGGAGGGGTTTCCTAGGATGCCAATAGCTTTACCCCCATGTTTTAGAAGGAGTGCTCCATGCTGTTCTTTTTTTTTCCCAGGGATTGCCTGGTGTAATCTTTCAAGTCCCTGAGGTGGTGTTGTGTTTACATCACACCGATACAAATCTCTTGGGTTTGAAAGAGAAGAGGGAGAGGGGGAAAAAAACACCAACAAAGATATGAATTTTTGGCCATGCCTTCTACACGTGATGCGGTGTGTACAAAACAAGCTATCCAGTGTCAAGTTTATGTCTGAGGGAAAGATGCCTGCCATTGCACTCAGGGGCAAAGGAAAAACCTCCTCAGGTGTAAATGGCAGATGTACAATACTTTGATTCATACTTAAATTTAGGGACCATCTGCTTAGTTTTTGCCACAGGTTGCATCTGAAGCATCTTTACCCATCACAACACTACATCATGATGACATTTAGATGTTCTTTATTTGGTTCAACTTGTGCTCTTTATGAGCGACTCCACAATTTCCACAACACATGACACTGTTACACCTTATTGTACATTCATATCGAGTCCAGACGTCTTCACTGTTATATCCAGTTTGTGCATACAGAATGAATGAAACATACCGCTCCCTACGCGTGTGCCTCAAATGTAGTGACCACAGAAAATGCAATTCACACCACAAATCTTCATGTGCACGATCAATACACACACACACACACACACACACACACACACACACACCCACACACACACACACTATGGAAAGCACATCAGCACAGTGTGGCCATGTGCCACGCGCCGAGCACATGTGACGCCAATTATAAATTCGCTCACCCTCTTTGCACTTGGTGCTGTAGAAACCCTCGGACAGCAGAACAGGGAGCAGCGAACTCCATCCCAGCAGGACGGCGGAGAAGAAGAGGTTCTCGACGATCATCGTCCCCACCAGCCAGTACCGGCGCTTGTTGGCCGTCTCCAACGTTGGAAGCTTCATCGTGATTGGTAATGCTGCCTTCTGCTCTTCAAAAATGATAGAATCTCCTCGGACTGAGAGAGGCAGTCGTTAGCTGACTACACCCGAAACGTCAGCTCTGTGATGAGAAAAAAAGAAGCAGAATTAACAATAAATATATCTCAGCACTAGTAAATCAGTATGTACTCATCTCAGCACACAGCTACATCAATATGTACTTCACACTTGCAATGGACAGTCATCATTGATTTTGGTCAAAATGAAGAGGTTACAAGGAGGTAACACATTGTCTTGTATGCCAAGTTGCTTTCCATAAAACCTGGCACATTTTTTCTACCCTTATCAATCCCCAAATAAGTACTATGTTCCCTTTTTTTTTTCACTAGCACATGCACCTCATTGAAATTGATTCAAGTCAACCCAAGAAGCATGCAATTTTTGGAAAATGCTGCATTCCTTATAGGAAGACAAAACCAGTGTCCCTCCCAAAAGAACAAAGGCGTGGGTGCTATTGTTCCCCCTTTGCAGCGTGTCCTGGCCTGTTCCCCACTCTGGTGTGTTACCGAACGGTTTGTTCTTGCTTGTTCACTGCAAATAATACACTGACTTGACAGAGATGCACAAACAAACAACTTCTTGCTTATTACACAGGCTTGAGCAATAATACTTTCGGTTCACTCACACACTAAGCAATAGAGAGAGAACATATATAACTTTATATATTCATATATGATTCAGAGTAGTAAATACATAAATATATTTATGATTCAGAGGAGTAAAGTACAAATGTGGACTTGAAAAGAGATGGTATTGATGTCAGGCTTGCCTTTGCACAATCATATACACCTAGATCTCTTTATCTTTGTCACGGAAATAGTTGCAATGGCACGCTGATATTTGTCAACATTTGGAAAATACCAGATCAGGTGTTAGAGTGAGTTATATAGGCTTACAATACAAAGGGATTTCCCACCATAACTGCTGTTTAATGCATCTACAAGTTAGAAAGACATGGTGTAAATATGTCTTTCATAAGTGTTACATGAAAAAAAAGTGATTAAGACTTGAAATTTTAATCAGTGGCAGAGATGCATTTACATTTTTTTCAGTGATACAGGTGTACCACTTATTTCAGTCTTATATATTACTGTCATGGAAATCACTTGTGTCCTTTTTTGGTGCTTTGCAGTGATCTTCAGACAGCAGCAGCGAACTTCCATAAATTTGAGAAAATTTATGCTTAGATACAGATTAAAAAAGAAAGAACTCTAAATTCTCTGTAAAATTACACTTTATACACTCATTTTCTTTAATGCTCAGATTGTAGAGGATTTTTTTTACATGATGTATGCACACAAAGTACTCAAGAAATGAATATTTTGCATTCTCATACTTTTTCTTTTTTTATCTCCTTGAAAATGTTATACTACTTAACAAAATATCTACCACACCGTTTTCCTAAGCATGTATCCTAAGCATGTATTCCTAAGCAAACCTTCCCACAGAAGCAGCATGACACTGAAAAGATACAAGTCTAAAGAACCTCTCACACTAACCCCTTGCCTGATGACTGCTATGTGAATATATTCCCTTGTGAAAGAAAGATACTAAAAGTATATTGCTATTTCTTCTGTGCATGTTGAAACAAGTCAGTCGCCCCTCTCTGTAATGTTCTCAAAATGCGAGAGCCAGGGAACGTTATTCCAAGTCATTATCATTCTCCTTGGCCGTATTCCAGATATTCACACCTCATCAATGGGGCCCTGCTGACCACGAACTGTGGAACATTCATGAATGTGACTGCACCCACTTCTATTCCCAAAGAATTGATTCTTGAATTAGAAGCGCAACACTAAATCAAATGTCAGATACAATGCTGTAAACTGTTTGCTACATGAATGTGAGGGGATTTAAGTTTTGTTTATTCTAATTGCTTTAATTACTAGAGTTTATTTATTTCCAGTATTTTTCCAGCAGTATAGGGTGGATAGCCCTTTCAGCACAGCTGATTTTCAAAGGGGTCCACTTGACATACATATTGTGTACCCATGCTTTCATATAAATTTTATACAAATGTGTGTGGGGGGGGGGGAATAAGAAAATACACTTTCATTAATATGAATAAATGGAAACTGCTATATAATCTAACACTATTTGCCAGTTAGAGGCACACATCTCAGGACTAGTATAAAATTCATATATTCATGTTTATTTGCTATTACCAATTGAGGATACAAATTGTGACATAATTTTTTCACATTTGACATCCATGGGCAAATTTGAACATTGGGAGCAAAGATATTTCAAAAAAGCTTTCAAGCTCCTCTGCTATGGGTAAAAATACCCACCATGTATGAGAATTGGATGAAGCTGTAATATATAATGAAGTATTACTTTACTGCTAATTTTTACTAGCTAGCAGTCTACTATTTAATGCACCATACACTTGAAATCCTCAGTGCATTATTCTAATCCATATACCTATTAGGCCAAGTAAAAAAAGAAAGTAGTTTCTCGTCCGGGTTTTTTGAGCAAGGCGATGAGGGAGGTCCTTACTATTTGATATCTTACTATTTTTTCAAGGATCGTCAAAATGAAAGTAATATGTGTTTCTCGTCCGGTAATTCTGAGAAAGGTAACGAGAGGGGGCTTTACAATTTTCTATATTCAATTTATGAAATGAAATATCACTCTGGTAGCTGTGTTATGAGACCAGGTCCCAAGTGTACGTCTTGCCTGCACTCTGTGCATTTTCAAACAAATAGATATATGTGCCATACTTGAAATGAAACTTCATGCATGCAAAAATACATTTGCTTTTTCTTTCCACTACAGATGTCAAGGGAAAATGACAATCTTAATACTGGTATTTAGTGTTGTAATGGCTTTTCTGATACCAGTGTACTTGCAATTCTGATGTATTGTGCTATTAATTGAAACAGGTATAAAACATGTCTTTCAACAAATGTACGACTGAAATAAATTCCATGATATTCAAAACACTGCTTTATTTATTGGCGTTTGTGACTTTTTGTGTCCACACAGCTGGTATAGTGGTATGTATATTTGCAGTTCTTCACAGTACAATTGTAGCACATTCAACTGGAAACTGGCTTGTACAATTGCAGATGGATGTCAAAATGATACTGATATGGCATTCTAGCATTAAACGTTTAAAGATGTTTCTTCATGTTCTAAAAAGACATTTGATAATCACTCATTATTTGGATGATGAATGATTGTATAACAGTACACACTACAGATGATACCACTCACGGCTGTGTCCGTGAATTTACATCGTGAAGAAAAGTATCCCGCTGAAATACGAGACAAACCAGAATCCGTGGAAAAGTTATTTATTTTGTAGATACACCCATTTAATAATTCTACATTTGCTGGAAAAGCTCTTTCATTTTCTCTTCAAAATAGAATGTATCGCCGTGACAGACCAGGGGATGGGGACCCTGGACAGCTACAAAACACGCACACTTTGCCGATATACGGTGCGGCACGGCCACTGCACTGGCACCAGGGAGGTGTGGACCTCCCTGCTGGCACCAGGGAGGTGTGGACCTCCCTGCTGGCACCGTACCTTCCGACACTGCACACACATGCACATAGTCACAATGACATGAAAATGTATACAAACTCGATACCGTACAATCCTCACAAGCATTTGTACAGTACAATTCATCCGCTTAAATTATCAGAAACGGGGAAAAATACGAACAACGCGCGAAATATGCGTGGAATATCAGCGATTGTTCGCAAAAATGTTGCCGCTATCGCGTTCACGACGTACCGAGTGCGCTGTACATCACAGCCCAGTAGGCCGGCCCGCCGCGCCGCCCATCCAACTACAGTGTAGTTCGACTGCTTTGTGGGTCATTCCTTCTTGCCGATCGGCCGAGCTCGCAGTGTGAAATGCATGCGTTATTACATACGCACTACACACAGAAGCTACAGCTGTACTACAGTCTACAGCTAAGTAGAGGACGCAAGGCGTAAAAATTAGAAATGAGACGTCACGATTGGTAGGTGAATTGTCGATCTGTTTTTTTTTTTTTCGGCGGCCGAAAAAATAGTAAATATCAAAAAAGTCGATGCGGCAACTGAAAATCGATGCGGGCGGGGAGCGGGCTGGGACGAGAATTATAAATTTCTTGGTATTTTCAGCGCCATTTTGAAAATAGTAAATAGTAAAAAAATCGATGCGGCGGCCAAAATCGATGCGCGCGAGGACGAGAAACTGGTTTCTTTTTTTACTTGGCCTTACCTCCAACAAGAAGTGTCTACAAAAATATGTCACAAATTATGGCCCAACAGCTTGGGAAACATGCAATTTATTAAATGTTTTAACTTGGCTACCATGGTCAAGTTCCTCAGAAGAAGATGTATCTGCTTCATACATGTAGGCCTACTGAGCCAAACCATGTGCCCTATAAAATCAATTTCCTAATCAGAAACCAACAATTAAGAAATGGGAACAGAACCATTACTACATGATAATGCATCATGGAAGAGGCCTTGAATGCAATGCGGTCTAAAAGAATGCACTACACATTGCTTCTCATTCAAAACTGTACCCGTAGTTGTTCTATCATGAAGAGCAAACATGATTGTGATCATTTGCAACATACAACCTATACATGATCCATCCCATCGCACCAGTACAAAAAAAAAAAATGATTGTCTTTTATTTAATACAGTTAAGTTAGCACTCAACACCTCCATATTTTTTAGCTGATGGTCATTTAATCAAATACTAGTAACTGCTCATGCAGTTGCAACAGATGTAAAATTAAGGCAAGCACATATCTGATGCGCATGCTATGAAATAATTGAGCACATGTACTTCAATATCTTCAACTGGAAAGATTTCTTCTCTTCCAAATATCCACTGTATGTCCAATGCTCACAAACAGAATTACACTTTTTGACGTTATCACAGCGATGTCTGCATCATTTCTCGACGCTTTGATCGAGTCGGTGGTTGAATGGCAATCATCATAAAAGAGACCGGGATCTATTCCACGTGGGTCCCATGCGGACTCCATCCCGCCGTGTCTCCCAGCCAGCGCCCAGAATTGCGACATGAAAACCACAGACGTCGTATGCCCGACCACCACCAATCGTCTGCTACGGCAAGGCCGCGCTAGGCGAGGCGGAGAGAGTGCATAACCGCAGCTAGCTGCTCACACTGAAGACAAAAAGATCCACCATCACGCTTTGCTTTCTTCTTGTCATCAAGCGATACAGCTGATTCTGTCTATTTCACATACTGGCATTCAATAAAGATGACAGTTCAATCTTATCTTGAACGATCCGATGCGAAATACTTATTTTCTTTTTTTCTTTTTTTTTTGCAGTGAAATACTGTCTGCCTTGAGATATCATCACGCCATTTTGTCTTCTGCCCAATCCGTTCTTTTAATCATGAACAGCCATCTTTCTCGATCCATCCTCTTGAAAACCGCCTTCTCAGACCTCTCATCTCAGTGAGTGAATCCTACCGATCCTACAACAAATTTCACAAGCAAATCACACCATAGACTTACCTTCTCGTCCACGAAAAACAAGCTAAGTAGCCACTAGAGAGAAGCCACAGAATTAATTTCTCGAACAGTCGCTCTGATCGCTCAAAGTCGAAATGCTTCCTTTCCTGCTGAAGCCAAGCAAGGTAGAAAGAATTCGTTGTTTCGCAATACCCGGCTCTATTCAGCGCGCAGCAGCCACTCTGACATAGCGGAGTCAGCTGATCGTCTAACAGCTGATCGAAGAGCGAGTAGTAAAATGGGACATCCTCGCATGGCTATGGCCATGCATGGTAGGTAGATCCACTTTTGCCTCAGAAAGACCGACTAAAAACGAGATTTTAACAGTGAAATGAAAGGAAACTGGCATAGCTGGAATGCAACTTACCTGTTAAAAGTCACCTCCTGGGCTATGTACCACGGGACAGAGAATATTAATTCCTATCAACCATGGGGGAAGCGGCAACATCACACAATATGGCTCGAGAAGTGAGGCAGCAAATATATCGCCTACATTTATAAGTCGGACTTCTATGCGGGAGACAGTGGGAGCATACTCATATAAAGACTGAATATTCATCTATATAAGCCCCACCCACTAGTTTCACGAGCGCGAGCAGCGATTCGCTCTATCCTGCGAACCAATGCATGGAACCGGACCGTTCCATTTGAGTCATGGTGTTGCTAGGGGCTTCACCCTGTCCGTTTCTTTTGTACGGCGATCATGATTTTTGCACCTAGATGGTAAATCACCTTTAAAATGACGTGTCGATTAAGCAGTCAGAATGTGTTGTCCAATGTACTACCAAAATTCCGTCTCACATATCTACTTTGTTCAGGATCGGGGGAAGATAAACGGACGTTTACAGCGAGGCTAACCCATGGTTTAATGCAAACCCCATTGTATTCGAATTTCCATAATGCCACTGGTCTATTGATCATAATGCAGTGAGCTGTACAGCGGTGCTCTTATAATTTCTTATGTCCGTTTTGACTCCGTTAGCAACACATTGCAATATGAAGTGGACACATTCGTTTGTCAATACGAGTTTATTTTACATTGTTACATAATGCAATTCTGAAGTGGCCAGCAAAGTTGTTAATTTGCTATCACACAATTTGAATATCATTTGCCACAAGCTCGTTGAGCTGTATAGGTCATCACTATTGTTGAGTTTGATCGTAACGCAAGTGATACGAAATTGCTCTCATCTGTTTTCTACAAGAGCTTAAAATATTTCTCTCATTCTGTTTCTAATAACACAGAAGAGAGTAATTATGGATCATTTATTATATTATTATTGTTTAGATGAACACTTCATGTCCTTTAATATGCCAACAATGTAGGCCTATCTACATGTACTACTAAAATGTGTCCAGAAAGACCAATTTTTTGCACCACATTTTTGAAATGCGAGCCAGGTATTTCGCTTCTTCAATTTCCAATGTTGCAACCCTGGAAAGATCGTGCGATGGACGCAAGAGAAAGAAACCCCGTGACTCATTCGAAGGGATCGTGAGATGGGCGTGCGTTCATAATCACGACAGAAACAGCTGTACAGTGTACAATAGTTATTCCCTTTGTTCATTACTGCGCGCAATCCTCCGTACAGCATTTATTGCATCATATCCAAATGTCGCCCGATCGACAAACAAGTTAACGGTGCCCGCACACAAACAACCAGAGCGATGCGAGGGATGAATGAATGAATGGGGAAGAAACGAAAGGAATAAAGAGAACAGCTGTTTCGATGTGTAATGACGTCGTGAAGCAACGGCAGTGCCGCGCGAAGTAGGAACTGCCCCAAACCAGTTGAGGATACCAGCCAGCATCCACGTGGGTGCAAGGCTATTGCGAAATACCGTCTTAAAGAGAAAGTTGTTAGATGCCGAGGCGTTCGTGATAACGGTAGTACCGTTGAATATTATTTAGACATGGAGGGACTGGAATCGCTGATGACGACATCAGCAATACAATTATTTGTACAGAGGAGGGGTATTAAAGATGGTCACATAGTTTTGACAAAATTTCACTCTGATGGGTGTTAGTTTTGTTTCTATAGCATGAATTTAAATCTTAGATTGCTGTAGATGTGTCGAATAGTAAGATTGTTACTCTCGCTGGGACACCGATAGCTTGACGATAATAAGAAACCCAGGCATTAGTGAATCATGTTCACGTGGCATGTTTTTAACATTCAACCTCATGGAATGCAGACGACTCAAATATGCTAATGGCGGGAAAACATGAGAAGAAGTGCATGACTCATTTTGGAGGGGCACTGACATGGGAGACTCAATAAGCACCATTCACATCACTGAGATTGTCTCTTACCCAAGGAACTCCCCATCCCCTCCCCTCTCCTCCCCCTTACCTTCCTCTCCATCTCCCGCAGCCATCTCTTTATACTGCAATCCTGGCAAGTATATTTCTCCATCTATCTATCTATCTCTTAATTTCTCTTTATCCCTACTTCAACCATCTCCCTCTCATGATATTACATATCTACTCCCTTCCTTGATCTCTCTTTCTCTCTTCCTCCATCTGCGTCTCTTACTTTCTTCCTCTATTAATATTTTCTACCTCACTCGATCCCTCTTTCTCCTTATTCACCTCTCTTCTCTCCCTCCCTCCCTTCATCTAACCACACACTCTCTACTCTGTTGCATCTTCCCGTTGAGACATGTAGATCGGCGTTAGAACATATTGATGGGCAGTCATGACTGAGAGATGTATAAATAATTCATCGATTGATAATGTAACGTCAGCACACTGAGTCAAGCAAGTGAGTCAAAGATTTTATTTTCATCACATATACACGGATGCACATCATCTGTTTAGATGAAGAAAAAAATAGCTCTTATACCAGACAACCTGTCTCACATCGATAGAATTTGAATGGACATGTAGATAGGGCTTATACATCCTCAGCCTCAATTATGACAATGCGTATCTCATATGCGATGCTCATATTGATACGAAGAATACAATCAGACTTCCATAATTATTGTGAAATAGCATGTAAATCATGGCGATTGACTGTAGTTACACATTCTTATACATTTGGCCGGTGTATTCGATGTTGTGTCATTTATGAATTCATAATCATGCGTTTATCTGTTGGGATTAATATTCTCATCGTTTAGATGCAAAGGCATTTAGTAGCTATCGTACTGCATGGTGGTAAACAACCAGAGTTCTATATGACCACATTTAATACGTACAGATTGATTAGCTGGAAATTGTATGACCCACCCGAATGAATTCCTGTGAAAAAGCGGTAGTGCAACTTTAATGAAAACCGTCTCGGCTTCGCTCTCGCTCGTCGCCAGGGTGTGGATGCATCACGTGGACTCCGCCATGGACAGCTCGGAGTGCTCGTACGTCGCCCGCCTGGCTAGAAATTCCAGCGAACCATCCATTGAATCAGAGAAAAAAAAAAATGTTATCGCCACACCGCGCCGCCGGGCTACACAGCCTAGCAACCATGTAACCTTGGCAATTTCGCGCACAAAGTGATCGTATCCTTGGTAATACCATGGAGCTACGTTAGTAGCTCCATGGTAATACAGTGTATCCATGTAGCTCCATGGTGACATATTGAATGTTAAAAAGCTTGGGCTGCTATATGCCTCCCCGTTTCTGCAGAAGCCCCCTGAAGTATTATCTCTTTATGTCTTGACAATTCATTAGTATAACAAAATCTGATAAAAGGTGATTTGGAAATCACTTATACACGCAATTAAGTACCTGCCAGCTACCTATTTTGATGTGCAAAATTAGGTTGACCCGTATCGGCCTACCTCGTAACGAAGACGCTATCATAGTTATAATTTTCATCCTATCTGTGAATTTGTACGCATCTTGCGTAACTCATCATATCGGGTGTTCAGACACCACGAAATTGATCGATGATGCTCTGTGGGGGAAAAATAATCTGCGACCAATATTGCTGAGAGGTAGGTCCTACACAGCAAAAGAATGAAATTCATTATGCCAATGCGTGTATTCCTAGTAAGTGTGTATGTTCAGTAGTGCTGCAAAGGAAGAGAAAGTACTGTACACTGCAATGATGACGTGATTCTTGACATCCTGCTTGTAACATTATCACTTGCCGGACACGACTTCTCTGATGAAGAATTATCACACCGGTGTGGGCGCAGATCAAATCCTGGCTTTGACCGTGGAACTACAACACAAGATGTAGCTCCATGCTTTGACTTAGGCCATTGTGCATAGCAAGGACTGAGTATAGTATACAGAATGTATTATGATGGAGGAGATGGGGGTGATAGATGGGTGAAGAAATGGGGGAGAAAGGGGGGGGGGGAGAAAAAAAGGAGAGCGAGGGGAGGGAGAGAGAGAGAGAGGGAAGGGGAAAGGGGGGAGATTGCACCTGTGTGTGCGCCTGTCTGTGTGCGTTTGTGTGTAACAAACAGATAAAGGTGTAGGGATGCGCTGTGTGTATGTGTGTGTGTGTGTGTATGTGTGTCGTCTTCGGGGAAGGGGTTGGCACGCGTGAGCTCTGCATGATTCCCTGGAGTCCACTCAATGGGGTCAATTTGGGTCATGGTCAGTCTGACCTCCACTAGGGTTGGGTTCAGACTTGTCTGTCGGGCCAAGGAGGTACTAGACAAGCTTGCCTAGTACCTCCTTGGTCGGGCTGTCTGCGCTTTGCAGCTGGTTACTAGTACCATGGAGGTAGCTTTCTACCTCCATGCTAGTACCCTCCGTTAACACCATTTCATTTAAATTGCATTATAAAAACTACCTGCAAAGGACATTTCGCCGGGCTGACGCAACTGTTATGGCTTTACACGATGTAGTCTCATGCACATTATGACAAATATTTGGGTCTTGGCAACATTATTTCGTCATTGTTTATTTTGCGTCTGTCTGCTATATTTCAATTAAATTCTGCTTTTCACTACTCTCTAAAAAAAAATCGAGTGAAAATATTCACTCTTGAAGGAGTGAATACAAAAAAGAGTGAATTTAGAGTGAAATTGGAGTGAATTTCGAGTGAAAATGTTCATTTTCACTCATTTTAGAGTGACCTCAGGGATCACTCGAAGATTTTGGAGTGATCCCTGACGTCACTCTAAAACGAGTGAAAATTAATATTTTCACTCGATTTTTTCTAGAGAGTAATTTGCACATTCACGATTCATTCCCGATGAGGTCCATCGTCCACCCCCGAGGCGATAAGGAGATCTCACTAACTAGCTCAACTCGCTACTATAGTGCTACAGGTGATTTCTACTCAGTTATTTCACATGGGGCAACCAAACGCAAAATGATAACGTGGAATACGCAGAAACGCGGAAGTGTCGAAGAGATATCCTTCACTCAAATGACTATCCAACCCTATTCAACGGTTGGTCATATAGGCCTACTGGCCATTTGATGAATTATAAGTGACCTATAGGCCTAAACTTGTCGTAAGTGCATCTATCCATACCCGGTCTCGCGGAAGTGATTCACAGATATGTAAAACTCTCGTCTCACGGCGACGAATTTACTACACTATTACACTAATCAAGATAGTTAAGATTTTAATCATTAGCATACATCATATCATCGTGAATCATATCTCTCAAGGAGGAGGATGGTGATGTAATATGGTCCCAGATCACTGCTTGCCTCAATGCGAAAAGTATAATCCACATAAGAACAAGTCTTGCTTTCAAGTAGATTTTATTTCCAACATGTTTTTTCTTCTGATTATTGCGCAAGCATAGTTTGCATTTCTGGTGTAATTTATTACTATCAGTGTTGAAGCTTACTGTGAATGCCATTTACTTCAGGATGTTGCTCATTCACCAATTATGCAAGCATGATTTCGTAATTATTTTGGTGATTGGGGATAATGTTTCTTGAAATAAGTTGACTGATTTATTCTGATAGAACATTTGCATTAAAACCTTGTTTCAAATTGCCGTACTAGAAGAAAGGCGACGTAACATGATGGTGAAACTGCAAACTCAACACTAAATCAATACAATGAAATCATACCGCCTCCCGCCTACGTCTTGAACCGTGGTCCACGCTTGCGCGCTCGACCGGCGTGTCAATAATATTGTCGACAAAATAATAACGGTCACCTATAATGAAAGTGGTACAGAACCAGTTCTGGACGGACTCGGTCGCTCCGTCTGACCGGACCGGATGACAGCATTTCTTTACCGTCACTTCACAGTCAGACATGCCCCATTGTGTAGGCGGTGAACAAAGAAGTTACCAATCTAATCTATTCAATAATGTGTGTAACCTTTCTCAGCGGGGTATCACCAAGTAATCCCTCACCAGTATCAAAGCCACATTTTGACATGTGATTCTCAAGACTCTAGCCAGTGATTTCAAGATTTCCATTAAAGGTACTGTACAGTTCTGGTTGAGGTGAGGATTAAGCTTTTAACGTTTTGTGAGATATTCAGAAACCACTCTATGAGATGTCAAAGAGCATGCAATTCTCAGGGGTATCAAAAGTTATTTGATGAAAATCGGTTTTGAAATGGCTGAGATACCCAAAAACAAGGTGAAACAAAGAGATCCTAATAAAGGCGTGGCCTGTCGCCTTTTATTGTTATCATTTTTTGGATATCTCAGCCATTTGAAAACCAATTTGCATCAAACAAACGTTGAATCCTTCTTAGAATTAGCATGCTCTTTCATATTTCATAAGACTAAAAAGAGGTATCTCATTATCTCACTTAGGAATGTTATAAGCCTGAATCCCCACCTCAACCAGTACTGTACAGTCCCTTTAATAACTTCGTGTGGGGAACATTTCAGGCAGAAGAATGGAGGCAGAATGATTAGTTTTGGAGTCCTCAGTCATAACGTTTATAGTGTCCAACATAGGCCTAATTGATGTTTGTGTTCTACACAGGGAAACCATAAAACGCGTGATGATGAATAGAACAGCGTGAGCATTAATTGATTTTCAAGTGCAATGCCATCAAAAATGTAAATGATTTACAAGTTTACTTGAATGAAAAGATTATAATTTATTATTTCTATGAAATTTGGGTCAAACCACAAGTAATTATGTAGGAATATGAGGTGATGAAGTCGACCCATTGTACTAAGAACGGTATAAAAATCGAGTCTTTGGCCGATAAAAAGTAACAATTTACCCTCTTCCCCACTCAAAGTCATTGTTTGCAGCAATATAGGTCTAATTATGCTCATACCAACCTTTTTTTTTCTTAAATTTCATTGAAATGAAAGAGATCTGATGAGGATTTGTGTTGGCCAATAGGATCTATATCACATGATGTTCATCTTAAAAGTCCTGTTTACCATTTGATCTAAAAGTTTTAGAGTTATCACTTTTATTTACATTAATTACATGCATTAGTTATACTGATTTTCTTTTTTCTTTACACTGGTTGTTTCTATCCCTAGCTCACAGTGTTATCTAGAGCTATTTTGAAGCACTGAAGCTGGGTTTTTGTTTCATCTGCAAATGGTATATAATGCCTTTCACATAAAGATATAAAATCTGCACGTGTGGTTAATTGTGACTATTATTCAATGCTCCGTGAAATCATGAGATCTTTATATAATCCCATCGCATGACTTCATTTTTTTTTCACCTTACAGGTAGACCGTTGCTAAAACGTCTGCCATATTGTGTGCTTGATTTTACTCTGAATTTGAATATACCCGATTGATCTTATGTGATTTTTCTTTGACTTTGATTACTATTATATAGTCAACTGGAATTTGGAGTGGAAAGTGCACGTAAGTCTTACGTTGCACACCGTGTTGATTATGATGATTATAGTCTATCATGATTCTCTATACACGACGTGACATGGCCGCTGTACAGCAAAATAAAATTAATGTGGGGATGACTCAGATGCTGCCATGACGTGTTTGAATGTGAAGCCTCTACGGAATTCACCGAAGTCATATACTGCTTCTTATAAGAAGCCACAATTTACCGCACTTTTTTTAAATGTAATTGTATAAAAGGGACGTGCATTTGTCTTCTGCGTGAATGGATCTGTGGGTGTTTTACTGGGGGAGGGGTTGTACCATGGGTAAAGACTGTAATGAAATAAGGAGAAGGCATTGCCAAGTCGTAAAGAGAAAATGACTGCAATGTCGAATTCGTGGAAGATGTCCCGGAGAATCTGAACGGAATCGAACTTTGACCGGGGTGCTACACGTTCGTCACCACTTCCCCGCCATGTATTATAAATAACATGACACGTATACACACGCACTCAGCATAACTAAAGAGGGGACTTCCCATTTATCATACCTTCAGCTAATTAGATCGGGAATTTCCTGGAGCGTATAATAGATGGGACCATATTTGATATCAAGTTCGCTGCAGGATATATCGGCATTTAATATATAACATACAAGAATATTAAACAGCAGTATAGCTTCTTGCTCTCTTTCCGTCACAGTATATACCTGTAATGGCGCCACTTTGGTACCTGACTGTCTCTTATTTTCCACGTGAATTTGTCCTTTTTTGAGAGAGAGAGAGAGAGAGAGAGAGAGAGAGAGACAGGCAGACAGACAGAAGTATTTTTCCGAGATCTCGACTCAAGGAATACAATGACATTTTGCTTTTCAAGATGGAGAAAATAAATTTCATGCACGGTCAATACAAGTAATAATGTGTGTGTGGGAGTGTGTGTGGGAATGTGTGTGCCCGTCTCTCTGTGCGTGGTCTGTGTAAGCATATCTATGTGTGTGTGTGTTCAATGTAAGACACATGATCAGGAATACCACGCAACGCAAGTGACAAAAACGAGCAAGACGGCGTCTAAATTGGATGACTATAGGCCTACATGTATTATATGAGTTTCAGAAAAGCTTAGAAATAGAATTTTTTTTTAAGGTGCACGTATGATTTTGTGCAACAGTATTTTGGTTTTCAAATTAAGGAGAGTGGAAAAAAAGAAGAAAAAAAAAAGAAACAACAAAATAAACAAAAAAGTCATAAAAAATAGTGTTATTGGAGAACCCGGGCATCGATCCCGGTACCTCTCGCATGCTAAGCGAGCGCTCTACCATTTGAGCTAGCTCCCCAGTCAACGAGTGTTATGAGATCAGTTGAGCCATTATTTGTATTATGACGTGCTTTGCTGTAAGAAACGGTGTCAAGTGCACCGCTGCTACTGCACAAGGCGGGCTGGGCTGGGCTGGTAGCGGCAGGATACTGGTAGTACAACGCATCACCTTCCGAGTAGTGGTACAATGTACACGATTAGCACTCGGGAAGACGTAGAAGTATGAGATCACACAGACTGAGGGGTAGATTACAAGGAGGCGGAGGAGGAGGAAAATGAAAGCTGATGATTTTCTTGATTGCGAACTCAAGGTAAAAAAAGAGAAAGAGGAAAAAAGACAGTTATGATGAGGAAAAAAACTGAAGAAGATTAAAAGATTGGACAAGAAGGAACAAGAAGAAAGAAAATAAAGATAAGAAGTATAGGGGAATATATTAAAATCACTCTTGTCGATTACAATGTTGTGGGAATTGTTTCTTTGAACTTCTCGGCGATTTCGCGCGTGTGTGTGCATTTGTAAATCCTTTAATGGACTGAAAAGAAAGAAAAATGAAATAATTGCTCACGAAAATGTTCTAACAGATTGTGACTGTTTAATTCCAATTTGACTCTAACCCAGTCTATTATTTGAGCTTTCATAATGTCTCTTAGCTTTATTTCTGTATTTCTTTTGTTTTTAAGTACAGTGATAAGTTGATAAAAAGTATAAAGCAAAAGAATAAAGGATATACATCATCAAAACGAATGATAAATCTCGAACAAAAGCTGCCCCTGATACCATTATATATAATATATATTAAGGAAATAACGACATTGCATGGCATATTTACTATTATCATACGTAAACATGGCATAAAACAATACAGGAGACTGTAATTACTATGCACAACTTTACTAGGATGAGGCCCTGTGATATACATTTACGTTACTAAGTACCATTACTATAATACCATTAGATGTATTTACAATATATACATTCATCCACACTACTTGCATGCATCTTCTTTTATTGCATTAACGTATTGTATCATCGGTTGCCAAAGGGTCAAGCTTATAGCTTATTATTGGAGACCGTTCGTATGGTAATTCATAACACATGTATATATTGTAATTTTGTCTTAAATGTATTTGTAATCAAAATTGTTGAAATTGTTGAAACTAGCTATAATGAGTTTCATATTTGTATATCATTATGTTTATGTTGAAAAAATTGTAAATGATGCCATACGGAGAATGAATAAATCAAATCAAATCAAATCAAATCAAATCGAGTAGCCATAAAAGATGGCATCATGTCTGTAAAGTTTTCCTTATCAGCAAAAATGTAGTTTAAACTTTCCAACTACAGAATATTTTTAATATTCATAATTCCATGACATCTACTCCTGTGACAATATTGCTCCCATAAACTAATTATCTGCACGTTAGGCAAGACATACAAATAATTACTTATACTATACTGCGGTTACGTATAGCTCTAAGTATTAGGCCTACACGCATCTTTCTTGAGTTTGCATTGTCAGAAATGTGTGGTTGAGCGCCATGTCAAATAACTGTAACTTATCAAATGTATCTGAAGGAAATTGTGACAAGATGTCGTTATTATTTTTTTTTTCAATCATTATCTAATTTCATTCCTAGGTTGTATACTATGATCACTTGATGTGCATAATGATGGTAGCAGAAGTTATGGGTCCCAACCAGTTAAGTTTATTCAGCTGACCAGTTATTACCATGGAGCTACCTGTCCTCTCTCTCTCTCTCTCTCTCTCTCTCCCTCTCTCTCTCTTACCTTGCCACGTTCAGATCGAATGCGATGACCAAAAAACAAAAACAAAAACAAAAAAACAAAAACCCAGAAAAGACTGCACTTTTCTGCCAAAAAGAAGTAACTTTCTGCTCGGGGTTACAGCACTAAACAATCGCTCCACATCACCCCAAGTGACCTACCGAGGAAAAGTGTAACACACACAAGCACTAATAATACACATGCGCGCACACACGCACCAAATAATAGTGGGTCGCCGTCCTTGTCGAACGAAGTGTAACGGTTGGCCTTGATTTCGCCGGTCAATTTGACATCATAACATGACACTTGAACGTGACTCTTGGTCAGTATTTTTGTTCTTTCTTTTTTACGCTCATATTGCGATGTCGGCAAGTAGCATCTGTTATTAACATCTGTAGCAGACGCACAAACCGACTGGCGTTACAATTTATAAAAGCTGGACAGTGCAAGAACTATCCCGCCTTTCCTTTCCTTGTTCTTTTACTTTTTGCCCATATTATTTCCTTTTTTTCGTGTTTTTGTGAATACATCCGGTTGATAGAATGTGGTCAGTTGATTGTACAGCCCATTGAAAGTTTAGAAAAAAAGAATAGATTTCCGAATTTGCAGACCGGAGCAATCAGAATTCCTGCGGTCAGGCATGGTTAAAATACCGTCTGATAGGTTCCACATTTAGTTCTCTTTTTCATTAGCCGTCACGTTTGATCTTGACATATTCTTCATGCTTTGCAAAGTGCAGCTGACGACCAAGACAACATTTGGGTGACTTTTGCCTCGCGACAGAATACTTTCCTGACGTTGCAACGAAAGGTGCTGAGTTAAAAGACAATCTCTTATGCCATTTATTATTTTAGAATTAGTTTTTCAAAGTAGTTCGGTTCAAGTCATTAGAAATTCGTTTATGAATCGTAGCAGCTTTGCTTATTTCCTCAAGAAAACTGAAGCGAATGACTGTGGATTGACGATAAACTACGAAGCGCCTTCGACAAGTGTGTTATATATTCCTAACTAGCTGGCTAGAGATTGGCGATAGATTTAAAAAAAAAACGTCATGGCGTCGCTTTATGCCTATATGTACGCTGAAAACTTTGACGCCAACTTTGACCAGTTGCCCGTCATATCATGACAAACCCAATCACCAATACTTCTTTCCCCGATGAAGAGAGGTTGAAAACAAATGCTTTCCACTTCTTCCGCGACTGATTTAAAAGGTCGATTTTTAAAAAGGTCGACTTTGCTTTGTTTTGTTTTGTTGTTGCTGTTTTTTTTTAATACTATATAGGTCTATATAGTCTAGACGCCGGGCCAAGAATATGGGTGGGGATTCGACAATCCGCGGCCTTTCGGATCGGAAACTTCGCCCGTCTGTAGTACGATTGTTGCTGCCAATTGACAAGGATTGGTAAAGAAGTGATCAGAACCATGTGGTGCAAAGGAAGAAAGAACAAGACAAAAAACGAAACAAAGCAAAACAAAGTAGATCACACATGGAAGAGGGCAAATCTCAATACCCATGGTCATCTTCCTATCAATGCCTTCATTAGAATAGATCCATCAACAATCTGTATTAGGCCTATGCCTGCATGCTGACTAAATCAGTCTGAGGTGTTCATTAACTTCTTATGTCCTCCAATAGGCCAGCATGATTATTGGAACGCACAGGTTGGAAGGAAAACTTAGAGAAGATAATGAAAAGATAAACATAATGTTTTGTTCCCATTACATATTCATGTTTGTTGTCGTGGTGGTACTGGCAGTTTGAGTGAAAGAATAAAATAATATATGAGATATTGTTATGCAAAACGTTTTATATTTGATCGTATAATACAAACTGATATCAAAGGCAGCAATTTGTACTATCTCTGTGCATGGGAAGAAAGATCGGCATACAACAATGCGCCAAACAATAGCAGCAACTAAGGACCTTATATATTATATGTATGGTAATAAGAAGTATATAATCATCAATGGTACACCATGGTAGATCACGAGAATGTGAAGATCCAGAAGACAGCAGAATGGATTTACGTAAGCTCGAAAACGCATCGGGATATGTGCAAGGAATTGGTATCATATACCGCTCGATTATCAACCTTGGCCCTTCAAATCGCCCTCTTTTGCTTGAAATGACGAATAATAACAATGCCATTTTATTCAAAAGGGTGGTATGGGGATCACTTCCTTTCTATATACAACCATAACTCTCTCTGACCCTCCTTCCTTCAGTCTGTCTCTGTATATCTCTGTCTGTCTGTCCGTCTGTCTGCCTGTCTGTCTCTGTTTATCTCTGTTTATGTCTTGACTGTCGCTCAGTTTCGTTCTTGTACTTCAGGGTAAACACACACACACACACACACACACACACACACACACACACACACACACACACACACACACACACACACACACACACACACTGTGAGCATTATTCTTCACAAGATAAGGCAACACCTGTGAGCAAGCAACTAGTGTGTTTGTTTATTTAGATATTGAACGGAATTGCACTGTATACTACCCGACAATGTCATGGTCAATACCTTGTAATGCTTTAGAATATTTTTTTTTCTCTTGTTTAGATGTAAATCTATTCTCAGTTAGAATACGAACCCGAGAGATTTCTGAAGATTATCGAAAAATCGAAAAATCGTCTTCTGCTAAATCTCTTTTCATTTTGTAATCTGTTAATGCCATAATACTCTTGATATCTTAGACTAACCTGACAGCCGTACACCCTCCATGCTTAAAATGACTGCCGTGATTATAAAGTGCATCTCGAATCCGTTGATTATCTTTGCCTAGGTGATAGTCACACATCTATAAATGCTCTACTGCTGCTAGTCACTTTGTAATCATCAAGCGGTTAAGGGACACAAATGTATATTTTGTGTTTTGTTTTGATTGCTGGTCCGAGTTGATGTTGTTTGGTTCCTGGTCGGTCATCGCCCTCTAGGAGACATCGAGAGTTCATACAAGTTTACATGAAATTCTATCACAACATTCGCACCTGTTTTTCTGTAGGTCATTTTCACACAAACACATATCCACATACACACACACACACACACACACACACACACACACACACACACACATGCACCACACACACACACACACACACACACACACATGCACCACACACACACACACACACACACATACACATCACAACTTACACCCACTCACCATCGAAGGACAATTGATATTCACACGCCAGTCTTGCAGTCAGGATGTTGTGGCAAGAATGCAGACTCGATGTGAGGACACCACAAGGAAATCGATATAGACACACCTGTTAATACTGACAGTCACCTTCTGCGGAACGCCACTTCGTGACATTGGTGGAAACGCCATGAAGGCGCGATATACCAAAGAGTTTCAAGAGGTGACGTTCCAACTGGTTGTAATCATTCAAACACCTGTCAGTTTTCTAGGGATGCACAAAAGAATGCCACAGGTGCATTTGTGCCTTTGATGATCGGGGTTTGATGCCGCCATGCCCCTTTCTAAGCAATCTGAAGATTCATTTTGAACTCTAACACTAACATAACGTTAGTAAATCATAATTATGGACGAAGTGAAATGAAATGTCAACGAAAGATAATTACATTAACGAGATATATATATAAAGTATTGGTGGAAATAAGGATTGGGCTTTTAACTTTTTGCGAGATATATAGAAACCACTTAAGAAATAATACAGAGCATACCATGTCTAGAGGAATTCAAAGTTTATATGATGAAAATCGGTTTTGGAAGTAAAGCAATCATAATAAAAGGTGGGTCCCATCTTTTACTAGGATTACTCTGTTTTGGATATCTCAGCCATTTCAAAACCAATTTTCATCGAATGTTGAATCCCTCTTGGAACTACATGCTTTTTCATATTTTTTTCGTTATCTCACCAAAAATGATATAAACCTGAAGGTAGCTCTTAACCAAAACTATACTATCCCTTCAAACATTCTTTTTTGGAACAAAAGTCAAGTCAACCCCGTCCAGAAATAATAAGTGCGAAAAAGTAAATCAGAGCTGTTTGTCGTGAAAGTGTTTGAAACTGTACCCTTTTAACACTTTTCCGATTATTTCCGACAAAGAAAACTTATAATTATGATACAGTTTTCAAGAATAATTCTATATAAGTTAATGTGTCAGATAACTGTCCATGCATACCCCATTGATGTATTTTTTTGTGTGATTTTATCAATCTTTTCGGAATTGTTATTCTCGCACCCCTGTGTCTCTACCATTGTGTATCCATCGCTCATCTTTTACTAGTATTATAAGGATGGGGAAGTACAGTCGTAAAGACATATTATTATCTCCAGAGTGGCTGGTCATTATGAAATGAGACATTAATCAAACTTCTTCCTAGATCCAGTTTGGTAACACTTTACATGATCCCATGGAACTTTGTTTGTTTGTTTGCTTCTTCTTCTTGTTGTTGTTGTTGTTGTTGTTGTTGTTGTTTGTGTGTGTGTGGGGGGGGGGGGGGGGGGGGCGTGAACCAGTGATCCTTGGAGATTCATACAACCTATATCAGCCCACACCCAAAAACAATAATATTATACGATCTTATCCACCATGCAGCTCCTACCATCCAGGAGGTACCTTGACTTAAAACAAAATTGAATTTTTCTTCTCATTCCCCCTAAATCAATCGGAAAACTGTTGCTGTGTGAGTGTGTTTGAGTGTTTGTGTGTCTAAACGAACGCTCTGCTTTTTTTTTCCTTCTTTTACTTTCCTCGGTCTATATCTACAACTGACATTCAATGTGATATGCTTATAAACTGTTTGGTACAATTTTCTCCATTTCCTTTTCTTATTCTTTTATCGTTCAAAATTTGTCATTATTATCATGCCTACTATAATCGTATATATTATCATTATAATATTTATTTATTTTCATTTTATCATCATAATTATATAAATATATCATTGTTGTGCTTCATGTTTACTTTATATTACTACTATTATCATCATCACATTTACTTATGGAATTTGTATTACCAACCGCAGATATGATTATGACAGAGTGCGAGCTTGTATGCGAGACGTATCAGACATTGATGCCTATAAATTGTCGAACGGCGATTTCTTGTTGCATCCCGTACTGATAACCGTCAAGAAGTATCATACAACTGAAACTTTAAGAAAAAAAGGGGGGAAACAAACCTTCAAGAAAATCACGTGTCCAGTAACCCATGTGCAAAGTTTCGATGCAACAATCTTACTTTTCATTCCACTCTTCTCCATGTTTCTGATTCACCCGTAACAATGTCGTGCGAAAACTTCGGCGAAACGACTCAATTTTGAAGAGTTCATCCCAATGTTTTGACGGCAAAATATTGATACGCCCTCAATAGGAAAAAGTTCTGAGAGATAAAGGCAGTGACAAAGTATTGTCCTTTTGTTGGAACGACACTCCCTTTCTTTGCTCTTTTACCTCTTTCACCTTAAGTTTTAGGGACTGTCTTTGCTCTTCCGTATTTCTTTAAGAGCATCAGGGAGAGGGCCATTGTTTCCAAGCAAGTATCCTTCCGCTTTTCCTCCCTTTTTGGTGAGATTTGGAGGCTATAGGTGATCTTCAAACTTTTCACGCTTGTAAACATTTCACTTTCAGAAACTTTTGCTAGCATAGTCCACATGTCACGGTGAGTTTGTTGTTGTCACGTGCAAAAGGTTAACAATGTATCGTAATTTCACGCTTCATGACTGTGTTAACATAGAGAGGAGCCAACGAAAATATATTCTCAAACCTCATAAACTACTCATGCTTCTTCTTCTTTGAAAGAAATGTTGACCAATAAAATCAATTTCAAAACATCACTGTGAAAAAGCAATAATTATGTGCAATAATAGTGTGTTCTCGTTTCCCCTGTTTCGTAGTTACTAAGTGGGCCTATAGATTGTACTTGCTTTCTTGTATTTATACAAACTTTGAATTTTCACGGTGGTAGGCCTATTTATTGGGGAATCTTGGTTATAGACTGGTCCTCTACCATGCAGTGTAACTTAGATATCTTCATAGTGGTTCGGTGTAGTAATGTCAGAGGTAAAAATTTCAGAAGTAAAAATACTATTTTACCCCATTTTTACTTCTGACATTTTTACCTCTGACATTTTTACCTCTGACACTTTTACTTCTGACATTTTTACCTCCGACATTTGTACCTCTGACATTTTTTACTTCTGACATTTTTACCTCTGACATTTTTACCTCTGACATTTGTACCTCTGACATCTTTACCTGGCACCTTCATGGTTAGATGGTAGTAAGGGAAGTTTGAAATGAGGAGGGGGGGGGGGTTACGATGGTGGCTTTCTGATATTTCTCCTCCATTATGATTTTCAGACTTTAACATTTGAACAACTATAAATTAGTTATACTGAGTACAGAGTTTCAGAATTCATAGTGATTGGGATGAGGAATAAGAATGTTTTCAAAATTTGTAACAAATTGCAATGAATAAGGATGATGACATGGCAGCCTCACCATAAGAATGCATGAGTTGAAGCACAAGGAAGCTGAACAAAAGAAGAAGGCATGCATAGATTCTACACAGGTGATTGTTCAGTGTAAGTTGTTCAAGATTTTTCAAAGAAATGGTTTCTCTGCCCAAGGACCACAATAAATTCCACAAATCTGTACATGGAGCTGTCGATTTATGTACAACAATTTTTGAAAATCGTCTGGAATGCTCCTTTAAGGGAAGTATAGGATCAGTATATCATATCGGACAAAGCTAAATTCGAACATCAACGTGGCGTCTCCTGATGAAGTTCAGTGGTCATTCACCTCTGGCAATCGATTTTGCTTCGCGCGCTTTGCCTTCTTCAGTGTGCAGCCATCTTTGTGATTGACCATGTAACCGTGACGCCAGGGGGCAATACGTAGTATTAGGTGTCTATGCTCAGACGGATTGGCAGTGACTGGGGAGCTAGCTCAAATGGTAGAGCGCTCGCTTAGCATGCGAGAGGTACCGGGATCGATGCCCGGGTTCTCCAAATGCTCATCTTTTTATCCTTGGAGTTTCTGTTTTATGAATCTATGACGATCGCTGTCGTTATACTCTGTTTAGAACACCATTAGTTTTTAGCCCAAACTCTTGTCACCTAGGAATCTTGTTTATGATTATAATTTTATAGTGCAGACATTTTTTTTTAAATCTACGCTAGAGTTTTTACTCACTAGAACCACTCGTAGGTAGACTAATTACTGGACATCTTCAAATAGGTGCTTTTTGATATAATGGAGACATATATCATATAGTATTTCCAAAATCTATACGTTCGACCTTTTGTCAACATTTATTCTTATGATTTTTTTTATCGTTCTCTTCACGTGGAAAGCTGATTATCGATAGCACTTTAATCTGCACAACAGGATTCTAAACTGCTGCCGCTCTTGACGTCTTGGCAAAAAAGAAACGAATTAAAAACGAAACCATATGACCATATCCTTTATAGTTAACCTGCAACATAATGTAGACCTGAACTAATATGGCATGATTAAGAAGTAGAAAAGGTAATGAAAGTAGGAAAAAACATGCTAGAGTTTTTACATTTTCAAAAGATGAAACCAAACAGAGATGTTTGGGTTTTTTTTTTAAATACGCAACCAAATACTATCAGCAGTCGTATGCCAAATACGCACGCCAGTAGGCCTACATTCTTTCTGGCATGAGGAAAAACAACCGTAACAACAAACAAAACAAAACAAGATAGTCTATACTTGTGGTAAATTCATTGAAGAAGGAATTCCAAGCTTGCTAGTTGAATTGTGAAAAGGGTCAAAATAGTCAGCATGGGATGGCTATATCATAGGAATGATAATGATTACTAGTATTTTAGTCATTTATAATCATTATCATTATTATAAATATTATCATCATTGTCATTATGTATTATAATTATCACTATCCATCATCATCATCATCAGGGTGCTGTCACGTATATGTAATGTCATCTTTTGTTACTTCAATTTAATTCCAAAAAGGGGGAAATATCATTGTTGTATAAGAAGGTGTATGTGTATACTTGAAAATCTCTAGAGGTTACCTGCCTAACAACAATACCTGTGTTGAATGCATTTATATGCATGCTTTCTTCTTTTGTTCTGCTCCCTTGAACGCCCAATCATGCATTCTTGTGTGAACCATGCTATGTCATCATCCTTGTCCATTGTGATTTGTTGTGGATTTTGAAAACATTCATATTCCTCATCCCAATCACTATAAATTCTAAAACTTTGTACCCAGTATAACCAATTTATAGATGTTCAAATGTAAGAGTCTATAACATAACCCGGGGAACTCCTCATCGTCAGTGAAAGAGCATGTTAATTCGTTCTTTCGATCCCACGTAGGCTGTTATGTGAGAAAAGGTTTCTTTCGTTTGATTCATTCCCCTATCTTTGTGCTCATAGAGAAATTACTGTCACAGTGCAATGATTTATACCTCTGTTGATTATGGGAAAACAATCGCATTCGCAAAAGGGTTGATCTATAAATCAATATTGAGATAACACTCACACTGAAACAAACAACAACAACAAATAAACAAACTTTAAGTCAGCATCTTCTTTCTAAATCCCTTTTTAGTTTGGTTTGTTTGGCAAAATTGGCACTCTGGGTTTTCAACGGGTTACATTTTAATGGCGGCTGACGGCTTTCTATGTTACATTTACTATGATGCTTTCCTCGATGCTATCTGGTTGAAAACATGCAGTGCAGACCTATTATGTCATGCAGGACAGGATAAAGTCGAGTTAATTTTATTTTCTTTTTTTTCCAGACATTCCCGTCATTGCATGATGTTGATGCTTCGATGTTTTTTTTTTCCTCTGTCACAGTGGTCAGGTATGTGGTCATCATCAAATACATCACTTCGCAGTGGCCTTTGTTTGAACTCTTTTGTTTTGTTTGGGGATCTAATTTTAGGTTCATCCTTGTTTCTCGCGCACTATATCGATTTGTGTTGATTGTCTCATGAAATTAAAGCTGAAAGTGTTCTTGTCCAAGTCATGACACCGTAGATCATCGTAGGTACATACGGAGAAGAGTATATTGAACCCTGTGCCTATTAACGGGGTATATCATCAGTTCCTCACAGAGCCTCTGCATAGCACAACTGCGCATCAGCTATTAAATTTCTATTAAAAAGAGCAGAAGCAAATAAACAGCACATAAAACGTATTATTCAATTTAGGGAAAAAACGTAATTGAGATGAAAAGTTTCATGGACTTTCTATAAAAAAGTCATCAAAATGATAGATGGTGTGAGGATATCATGTACACCTGTACCAACCAAACTTAGCTTTTGTTCTCTTGATATATTTTAGAGGCCAACAACTTAGTAAGTGGTATTTTCCCCTTTAGATAATCAATCCAAAACTACACAACTCCAAATGATGTGACCAATTATTTGTCAGCATACAATAGTAAGCTTAGTTGATTTATGTACAATTGATTGTGACCGCTACCACGGCTTCTCGCAAACACTTTAAACATCAGGAAACACATAACTCTCTCATTTGGACCATATTAGGCTAATTATTTCCTGTCCCATTATGGTCCAATTTCTGCTTTCTTTCTTTTTTTACATCAACTTTCCCTTTCACTTTGATACTCGATTTTATCATTGTGCTGATTCGACTGCACAGGCAGCTCCGTATGGTATCTACCTTCCAAATGAAAAAAAAAATAATGACAATAACATATAAATTATGTAATGATATGTAAATTCAGCTGTAGAAAAATAAAATGTCAGAATAGACTATGGCTTCCGTAACACGTCCAATACAGTTGTACAGTGTCTTGAGTCATGATAAAGCTGTTTAGATTGTCGAATCATGAGACTTGCTATTTTGTTGTGAAGAGAAAATTCCCCTTTGCCAATATCTGCGGTTATTAAGCGGAAAAGGTCCAACTTCTGTTAAAATGTTAGGTATGGTATGTGAGGACAAACAAGACAATCCGTTACATATACATGTATATAAGTTTTCTGAATAATTGTTTACATAAAAAGAGCACAAGATAGTAAGATTGATATCAGGGTAGCTTGGTATTTATTTGTTTATTCATTTATTTTTTATTTATTTTTTTTTATTATTTATTTATTTATTTACTTATTTTATTTATTTATTTTTTTTTATTTTTTTTATTTTATTTTATTTATTTTTTTTTTTTTGGGGGGGGGGGGGGGGTATCATGGGTATGGTCCTATATAATTGCACTTTCGTAAAGTGACATCAGCTCAGTTGGTGTGACCACTTGTTTATCCTTCTTGTGAAAATGAGCCGGGCAGATTTCCCATCATTAATGGCTCGTGTATTACACGGTCATGGACAATCCTTTTAAACTCGAAGTATAGAGCTTGGTACATGATAATAATGACAGTTCCATATGTTAGAACTCCCATACAGACACATTGCATACTTGTGACGTTTTTCGGGGATCCGTCAAAGAGTTGGAAACGTAACATCCGCTCCTTCCTGTTGGAATCGCTTTCTTCTTCCACTACTTATAGTGGACGGTGGTGTGAGTGTTACAGGGTCCGTTGGGGGTAACGACAACACAGTACAGTTGTAGTTTTTCTAGGAACTCTCATAATACTGACGTTACGAGTTGCGCCAAAATCTGGGTCAGCTGGTTTGCGCTCTTCACGGAAAGACGATAATTGTTATGAGAGCTCTTAATCCTTTCGTGATCAGCAGAATATACAGGTGCAATTATATGCGTCGTCATCGGATTGGCATGTCAAGTTGGGCGGGAGGGGGGGGGGGGTATTGGGCGGCGTCATTGAACGTTAATGGAGTATGGAGTATAGGTCGCACTCTATTACTTGATTATTATTATCATTGTTTTAATCAGAGCAACATCAAGTTCACTTTGGTAAGCAGGGCCTAATTGATTTTGAAATTGCACTTAATTGGGTTTGTTCACTTGGCAATGGCTATTGTCAAGTTTTTGTAAAAGACAAAGAAAGCAGCAAAAATGAACCAACAAACGATAAATGAAGAAAAGAATAGAAATCATCAGGAAGAGTCAAACAGTATCTTTCAAAAGCCATGTTCATATTATGATCGCCACATTATTGATACTAATATGCCAGTAACAAGTCGATTTGATTATATATGGCCTATTCAGTTTAATTTGTTGCAGCAAACTTGAACAGGGACTGGAATTGAACTTTTTTTCTCTCTCACACATTCTCCGTCGGCAACTAAGAAAATAAAAGTATCTATTGACCCATAAAATGTCAGCAATACTTGATTATATTAATGTAAAAAAATCACCGTTTTGTGAAAATCTATGTAATATGCAAAATTTTAAAATCCCACAACTCTTTTTAATGTATTTCCAGTCGATCTCCACAAAACATTTACTTACTTTTACCTTACCTTTACCTTACCTTTACCTTACCTTCACTCTCTTTGTTTGATCCTATTCCACTCAGTTATAACGATGAACCTTTTTTCCTTCTTTTTCTAACCGTTGCTTTTGGCATTGCACTTTTACCTCTCAGCTACTGTGGATCCGCTTTTTAGTAATGGGCTTGACAGTTAGGTCCGGGATACTGCACTGACAGTTGGACCCGTGACGTATATGCCGAGGTTAATACACTTCTTCTTCCATAATGCTGGGGAGACAGCACAAAAACTTTCCGCTGTGTAGTTACGTTTCTATAGCGATATCTATGTGTCTATGTATGGGTCTTGTTGTGGGTCTATACATATACATACATTCATATATACATTACATACAAACCTACTTACATACCTACATATAATACACCCATACATATACACATACATCGTGTTTATACATAGGCCTGCACATCCGTGGAAAACAAAAAGGAAATAAAAAAAAAAACTTTGCTGAGATTCCCCCACCCATTATAAATTTCAGTACCCCCCCCCCCCCCCCAGTTTTCCCAGAGTGGTGAAATATGAAGGGAATGAAATCATACCATTCTCCATTTACGCCTTCGAATAGAAATGTGGCCATCAACAAATACATAATACAGACGTCACGGCTGACAAAATCAACTGCTCATAATTACATTTCCAAAACTCGTCCATGACCGTGTTAGAGTTCACTGTACTTATCACCTTCATTCTTTTTTCCTGAAAGGACAAATTTTACATTCACCTAAGGGTCATTACACACCTGCTCACTTCGTGGATTTCAAGGAGAGGGGACACACACACATAATCACAACTACACACACACACAGACAAACACACACAGAGAGACACACACACTCTCTCACACACACACACAGTTCTGTGCGCTCATAGTCACAAGAAAAGAAAAAGAGAACAGTAACACTTTAGCAGTTTTTTAGTGTGCGTATGTGTTTGCCTTTTCGACAAAAAGCAATATCTTAGTCATCTTTTGATGTTCTATGAGTACACCCTTTATTTCAACCAACCGTGCGTCATACCTGATCGCATGTATATGTATCTGCCAAGGCATAATCTACCATTTGCAGGCGAAACAAAACCCAGCTTTAGTTCTTCAAAATAATTCTAAAATGTGAGTTATGGATAGAAACAACCAATGTAAAAATGCTAATCAGTATAATCAAAGTTAAGTATTGTTGATTATACAAAATGTGAACAATGGTTATAACATAATTGTTTCTGGATTAAACCGTCTACAGTTATGGTTTATTGAGAAAAATAATGATATCTCTATATTTTAGACTTTTTTCGAATTTTTTACAAGGTAGGATGTCTTGTGATACAACTGACCTACACATATGCATCAATTGTAATAACTCGAACATTTGTGAATAAATCAAATCAAATCAAATCAAAATCAAATCATTTTTTTTTTAAATCACTGCTCCCAATGGTGCGCAATTCCGCCTCGCAGAACCATGATTGAGCGTCACAAAGTAAACGGTCACGAAACGCTATTGCGCATGGTACAACACGTGCGTGGCGTCTCAACACCTTATCGATCCTTTTGTTTTTTTCAAACAGCTGAGGTATTGCCACAAGCTGGGCAATTACGCCTCACTGTTTCACATTCTATTGTATCCTCATCCCCAACTCTATCTTTACCAAAGTTTAAATGTAAGACGTTTTATCTTTCATGTAGAATAGTGAATACGTTGGCCCGACACGGGGGGGGGGGGGGGGGGGGGGGTGAGGGGGAGGGAAGGAGGTGCAAACATAGGGTTGCGTAACGCGAACTTAACTGTTAACCGTTATTTGCAAATGAGATAGGTCTATAAGATTTGCCCGTCTCGTGTGGTACATTGGCTCTTGTTAGAGAAAGAGAGAATTATGCAAATGCCACGTGTGGGGCTCCTGTATTAAATTTTGGGGCAATTTGACGCGTAACACATAGAGAGGCAGTTTTTAGACGAAACTCATTAGTATATCATAAATTGTGATGTTCAGTGTATGCAGGTATTATACTAAGGGATAAAACTTGTTTTTTTTTTTGGGGGGGGGGGGTGTAGGGGAAAACCATTATAACAGGATGAAATAAATCATTATGTCAGAGTATACACGTTGATGGATAATAACTGCTAGGTACCTATCTGTTCCTTAGAGAACAGATGACAATAACGCATGTTCAAATATTGCACTTGATCGAAGAGTCAAGCAAGGAGTATTAAATAAAAGTGTCATTAAAACCGGACATAAAATGTAAATGATTTTAGAAATGGAAATCTGAATATAATTTCGCTATCCTAAATTGAACATCGGTTGCAATAACAACACATGTATATATAAGTATATAATATACAAGTTTCCCACTGTTTAACACTTTAATGAAGGTAGTAACGTTATGGAAAAAAAATTATAGCTTTTTTAATCAAAAATTTAACAACTGCGACCACGTCCCCTTTAAGGTCACTGTTACGGAGTCATACAACTGTACAATTGCTACATTTTTAGTCTCATAAAAATTGTAATGACTTCTGTATGGAGATTTATGTGGAAGGTCGATGAAAGACAAGAATACTTTCGTACACTTACAGAAAATTATTACCTCTGTGATATTTGATTATCATTACTGGAAGCAGAAGACATAAGCAATCACGTATTTGAAACTTTGAGCCATGCTTGTGGTAAAAAAAAACACAATTGAAGCAAACAAAAGACTGTTTAGCTTTTCCAAGGCAATTCTGCACCGTATTTCGCATGGCGGTTCGAATATGTTTCGCAGCATTTTAGTCCTTGATGGTGTGGGTTGAACAAGCTGTCCAGAACGGTGACAAACATTGACTGAATAAACAAATATTGTTGCCAAATCAAGCACGATATACGCCAAAGATATGGATGACAGGAGTGGTCATAAACATGTCAATTATGAAATAAGCTGAGCTCTTTACTTCAGATGATTTGGTTTTTAGTATATTTAACCATTGTTGACAGGAAGATTGCAACCATCCTGGCATTTTGTTTGCAACGAAATTCATTTTTGATGTGAGAGGATGGACTTTGAAACTGGCATTTGGGTTATCTCTTATGCTAACAAATCATACTCGACGAAAGACCCCTTTGTGTTACGTGTTTTTATGAGATACTCAACAAGCACAGTATACACCGATAACATTGTCGGAATAATGACATACATGTATGTTAGCATACGTCAAGAACGAATCAATAACTGTGGAATTTAAGCTGTGAGTACCATACCATATTTGGTGAACGCTTGTTTATGGCAGGGATTGATCATTTCAGATCAAAAATGCAATCATGGAAAGGAGAAGAAGAAAACAAAAAGGACACATCTTGAGGAGACTGCAAAAAAAGATAGGTTGACTTTAAATTGGCCAGCTCGAAAATGAGTATCATTTGATATGAAGATATTTTGATGACTATCGAACATTCCGTAGGGTTTATAATGTTTATTTTGTTTGAATACATTGTCCAAAGAATCTCGGAGAGTCCCCTGTTATACAAAGTGTGTGTGGATTTTGAAATCTCGCTAAGAGAACTGGTTACGTTTGACTTCATCGCCAGGTGACACCCGAGTATCCCCCAAAAGTCATTCACAGGTCACGGCCAGTTGTGGTGACCGGATAGAAAACAACGGTTTGAATCCAGCATAGAACAACGGAAAACCAGCCAACCCCGTGCATGTCAGTCCCAACGCAAGGCATTCTGTAAATCAATGGAGTTTCAGTCACAATATCTGACTCTCACTGGCGACCAAAATGAATGCGCCACAAAGAGCCGAATGAAACGCGACCAAGCTTTGGACCAATCAGCGCGCTCCTCATTATTCACGGGGTTTGCCCACTGAATGACGCCACAAGGTGCATGTCCTCTATGGAGTTAGGCTGGAGACTCGAAGCCGTTCCTTTCATCTACTCTTTCATGCATGCATGCATGCACTGACAGGCAGTCTGATGTAAATCTATTTGGTTCTCCCTTGCAATATTATGATATCAGACATAGTCATACTGTTATGTCTACATTCATTATGATCAATGATTAAAAGTTCGTTATTGCAATATTACAGGAGATTTGTCTAGATGCATATTTTTTTTTAAGAGATGAGTTGGTCGATTTCAAGGAGAAACCCACTTGCTGGTTTTTATCTGACTATCAAAATGACTTTTCGCTTGGTCTGTGTGTCTGTCTGTCTCTCATTCTTTGGTAAATTTTGCCTTTATAAGATATCAATAATAGCGGTAATAATCGTTTACATAATCAGTATGTTTTGTATAGGCCTACATTAAGATGTCTTATTTCTGTTTGTTGCTTTTTATCATTATCTTTGATTGATATATTTATTGCTCTCAGAGCCACGTACTTGAACTCGGATTGATTTGCATTCGAAGAACTTGTTAATTAGAATATTTTGCCTTCCTCTCGTTGACTCTTGGGCTTCTTCTGTCTGCTAAGATCTATTGTAGACTTCTTGCCCTTCACCATGTCATCAGCATGGGGTGCGTTTCCAAAAGAACTAAAGACGACTATCCGTAGTTGTTGACGTGCTACACTTGCCACGGATGATCTGGTTGGGTTGAAGCAGGGAGGTGGCCCTAGTTGAAGGTTGCTCAAATACGATCGATACACTTTCCCATTAATACAAAGCACTTACTTCTTGATAAACGCTTGGAGTCGAAAAGTTATTGCATGGTTAGATGCATTAATTGAAAAGTGGGAAGGCGGTCTTGTTCAGCTAGTGAGATGGAACTCCTCGTTCCACTCCTGGTTTTTCCCTTTTACAAGGCCTTGATAAAAGTCAAGTGCCATTATTATTGCCCGCGAATTGTATGCAAATTCGGATTTTTTAACCTCATTACAAGTAGAATACCCTTGCCACTGCAGCGCAGGTAAAAGTACGTGTGTACAGGATGTAAGTTGTGTAAGAGACAAGTGTTATGGTCGGATACCTACCAGTATACATAATACCCATCGTCACCAGTCACAGCAGGGCCTATACATTTGCACACAAAGACACAGATGCGTACAATACGTACTGTATATATCCTATGTATCGATAGAAGATATCTGTGGATTTGATCTAAACTTTTCGACGATATCATAAATATCAAGATCATCTTACTATTAAGAGCTTTATATGGTGAGTCAAAAACTTGAAAAAAAAAGAATATTCATGGCAGCAGAACACTGTCCTAAGAGTTGCTTACACTACATTATGAATAAAAATGTTACGAAGTGTCACATATTCACAAACAACAAATAAGCAGTCACATCATCTTTACGTTCGAGGTGTCCTTTAAAATTTGTGAATAGAGGAAAAAAAAAACAACAACAACAACAACAACAACAACAACGACAACGACAACGACAACGACAAGCTGAACAGATAATTGTGTTATTTGTTATTTGTTCTCAGGTTAAGGTAAGGAAACCCCACTAGCGTTCACTTTGTAGTTGTTGAACTCAAAGTTGTTCTGTTACTAACTTCTTATGATTTTTTTCCTCTGTGTACTTTACAATTTCACATTTGTTTCAGTCAAATTGTTTGCTTGTTTGTTTGTTATTGTTTGTTTGTTTGAAAAATATATCTATCTTGTGTTCTAGTTGTAATTATATTGTGTTAATTTTATTAATTTTTTTTTGCAAATCCTCTTGATTGTTTATTTTATGTATTTTCTTGCCTTTAATGAATTTTACCAACCATTTGTATTACCATGCCGACCTTATATTGTTTATACTTTTTTATATACTATGTAACTAAATTTTGTCTTAAAAACCGTACCCGTTCATTTATGACTTATGTTTTTTACTTGAATACTCATCAAATTAAGAACTTATTTTTATCATTCCTAACAACGAAGTTGGTTTTAACCTGAAAGTATGATTTAATTTAATTGCATGATTTGATATTGATCCATATAGTTCTTTTAATTTATCATTGTTTTATACTGTTTAAATCATTTCTTTTTATTTTACAGACATATTTGACCTTTAATTTGTAAAGCATTTTATCTTTAATTTCATATGTCTTGAATATTATTTATATTTCACATTGTTTATTTAATTTGTTAATTATATATTTTAAATTGATTTTTAACTGATTTTACCTTTAATAAATATGATTTAATTCAATAAGATGATTCAGTACATGTATAGATTTTAAAATTTCTTTTCAGTTATTGTTTTATTTATCGTTTTTGTATTTCTTAAATCTGTTAGATTGTTATAACCATATTTGATTAACAATTGGTAAACTATTGTATGATTCATTTCTTTATTTAATGTTTCAGACTTTATTTTTACATTTATTTTGTCTAATCTATTTGTTAATTTCTTTGTTTTCATTTGACCACTGTACAAAATCTTATACATCTTGTTTTTTCCCAGTTTGCTGTTATGTATAGAGTTATCATACATTTGTATTTGTTCATTGTTTTGTATACGTTGTATTTTTACATGTATGTGGACCCCTTTGGAAATCAGTCTTGAGCTGAAAGGGCTATCCACCCTATGAATGGAAATGAATAAATAAATTAAAAAAAATAAACAACGACAACAACAACGACAACAACCCACGGCTATTACTATTTTGGCAATGCCGGTTTTTCACTCCCTGTCAAAAACTACATACCAGGGAAATTCACCTCCCTGACTATACTTAATACGGTCTGTTTACGTGCCGTTTAAACTCAGTCAGGGTCTAAATTGTGTATGTTATATGCATCATCATCATCAAGAAAACTATATGAGATTTCCAGCAACGCTGTCAACAGTTTGTACAAAGAGTGCAGTATAATGTTTGGCGGGTCTTACGCCAATGACAATAGCCTGTATAGGAAATTTAACAGAGGGAGCGAGTAACCTTTGCTTTCTGAGCCATATCACTGGCGAAACATAATCAGGAAAAAGGGGCGTTGTCAACATATGTGACCCTGCACCTCAAAACAAACAAAAAGTCGCCAGACATGAATTTTTAGTGAAGACCATATTCTGAAAGAGCAGACTTTAAGCTTTAAAATGATGTATAACTCAAAACAAATGGACTCTCCTAACCTATCTAAATATTGGAAAGAAAGCACAAACTCAGGAAAAGTGTGAACTGAGAAAAGAGGCTCTGAAGTACAGTGTCTATTCAAGCGCTTGATCTTTACCAAACCGTGCTGGCTGTGTGATGAAGGGGACAAAAAACAGGAAGTACACCACCAGAGTAACAACAATGAAGGGATTATCAGATTAAATTTAAATTAAGCATGCCTCATTAACACATTCTGTCCATAATCAATGTCAACTTTCAAAGCAGTAGCACTATCCTTTCAAAAGTCATTAGAGTTGAAAGTGAAGAGTGTGGACAAGGTTTTTCAGAAATGAAAAAAGGGATTCTAAAGACACACCTAATTACACTATTCTACCAAAAATGTTCGCGATAAACTGCTAAAAAAAACACACTTTCCTGCCCGTTTTATGATACCAAATTTTAGCATAATGTAAAAGAAGACCTGCTCTTTCAGAAAATATGAAAAAGTCAAGTTCGACTAGGTTGACCCATTTCACTTATCTTCAGTCCTCACGCAAAATCAGTGTGTGCGACTTTATGTTCGTTTTGAGGTGCACGGTCACATATTATGTTTTCTGCAGTTAAACAGCCAGAAAACAATGACGTGTTATTACGATGGATTTACTCCCTTCGCAACTTCATACCTGTTAAGCAAGTTTGCCCGGCAGGAGGGAATCGATTTGATATCTTCAAACTTCTCGAAGGCAGAGATAAGGCTTCCTTTCCTAAAAGAATGATTGATTTCCTCGTTTTCAAACGCTATTTTTTTTTTTATTCAGTATTGAGTACAATTAGTTAGTGGCCTTTTGACTGTGAAGAAGTGTGTGAGCCAAAGTATAACCAGTTGGATCATTTTATTTGTTTACTTCTCAAGGTGAAAACTCGACATGAAGGAGTACAGGCAAAGAGATATAGGAAAGTGTGTGGAATTAGAAAGATTTTCGATTCATTACGTCTAATCAATTTTTGCAATCAACAAACCGCGAGTGTGTTATTGTGTTGAATTTCCCTCTATTCTGCAAGTAGGCCTAGTTGGAAAAAAATTAATACAACTACAGTCACTTTACCTGTTGAAACTACATGGCAAACGGATACAGAAGGGAAGGAATATGTTCATCAAGGTTTGAAATAGAAATGCAGATCTAAAGAAGTCTTGTTTCATGTCCGACACTTAACAGGAAAGCATTTTCATTTCATCGGTATATTCTGAAAATATACAAATATTCTCCTGATCCGAGTTGTCACATACATGGTTATAAGATTGTGAACCCATCCGTTTGCCGCGTCGTACTAGGAGAAAATCGATTTCAAAGCCGTGGGTTTTTTTTTTTCTGTATAGGACCTACCTAGAAATTTATACTTGGGCTTTTAACGTACAATGAAAAACGTTGCAAAAAGACCCGTTATACTCATTTCAGGGAAAGATTAACATCAGTTGGTTGTGGTAAAATTCAGCAAGTGTTTTCTATCATGCCGTATCTTCTTTCACTTTCAGCTATATATTTATCTATTTATGTTTGTTTTTCTGTTTTTACGAAACAAAACTTTTCTTCTTCTTATGATACGAGACAATTTACCAAAATCGAAGTAACAAGTGTTCGTAGTTTGTTTGGGTTAGGGACGAATGTTGTGGGGCGGGTCGAGCTGATTTCTATATGTACGCCATTGCACAGTGATGTTCATTATTTCATCGTAATGACCTGGATTAATGAATGAAGAACCCAAATGCTGGTGCATAAGAAAAAAAAAGTGAAAGTAAAGTTATCTAAATCCCATGTTCTTATTTTCAATCTCCCATGTTCTTATTTTCAATCTTGACTATTGAAAATCTCAGGTGAAGGTTTCTTTCTCAAAGCAATGTCCAAATCTAATCTACAAGACGAATCTTTTAGGATCGAAGGGCATTTTAGTTGGTAAGATTAATCGGACACTAAGGTTTCCTTTCGGTATATGTGTGCAATCAAAAGTAATTATATTGTATGTATTGAAAGATGAGATGTCTATTTCCAACATTCTTTGTTGTATTGCTTGGAGTATGATAGCTATAAATAACATACTTCTGTCATATAATCAACACCCATTTGTACATAACGTCAGTTGCATTTTTAGAAGGTATAGATAAGCTTGACAGGCTATAACTTAAGCAAAACTCGTTAGTCGATCCGTTCTAAGACTTTGACAAATGCTTTTTGTTTGTAATACAATACACCATCTTTCAGACGAGCTGTTTGCGATTGATGGGACTGTTTTCGAATGAGGTTCGGAGCTGATGGTCCTCGTGACCGTTATTCAGTTGTCATCCCTCCATTCAACCATTCAACAAAATAGTGACACACCGATCAGTCTCACATCTTGTTTGCCAATACATTATGTATCTGCCGGGGGTAATACCCGTTGTCATCACACTTATACTTTGGCAGACAAATGTCAAAATGGCATGGAGGTGAGAAATAAATATTTGCACATTGTGCCTTTTGCTTTCTGCATGAGGAATTGTCATAGGTTTTGGACAAAAGAATGCTGATTTTTGTCCTCTCCCTTTTTCTTCATTTTGTTTACCTCGCATTGTTGCATTGTTGTTTCACAACGGCGCACAAACACACTGTCTGCGTCATGGAGATAAATAATCTCCAGTTTCATTTCATTTTGTATGGGGATTTTGTGTGTGTGGTATGAGTGAACGAGTGTGTATGGGGGATATTTTCCTGCAACTTTTTGTTTGTTATAAAACGGAGTCATATGACTTTTTAAAGAGGCTCTCGTTTTTATACTACCACCCCAATCATACACACACACACACACACACACACACACACACACACACACACATATATATATATATATATATATATATATACATGTATATATCTAATATATATATATATATATAATTTATATATATATATATTACTGGGATCTGAAGTAGAAAACGGATCATTTGGTAAGCGCATCGTATAGACTTGAAAATTAAAAGATAAAAGGGTTGCCATATAGATGGCTTTTTTTTTTTGGTTGTATAGACGGGCATTAGATGACCTTGTTATTGCTCATCGCGTATTTAAGAATTATTATAGCAAATCATTATATCTAACCTCATCGCTACATTATAAGAACGTATTAGGTACATGTCTTCTTTCATCCAGTCCTCCTCATTCTGTCTTGAAGTAACTGCCATCCACGAATGATTTTTTGTAATAATTATAGAAATAAACAAATTTCTATTTAGTTTCTTTCCTTCCCTCATTACTTTCGTCATGTCTGTCCTTTTCTCCTTTCGGGCAAATGTAAACCAAAAAATTATAATGTTCACAAGATGAAAAAAATGTATAAAGCACGATCTAGCAAATATTTTCAGCGCTGGGAACACATTTTCTTGAAACTCATGATGGCTTGTGGCAAAATGCCTCTTAAATCAAGAGAGGGAAAGCAATGCAGACGGAATAAAGACATACACCTGTAATTTCTTTTCCTAAACCAGGTGGGGAACAAGAAGAGAGACAATAGTTTATGGGTTACGGACACAGATTTTAACAGAATCACAGCAACAGATAATACATGAGGATAATGTGTTTCCTCTTACGCTGTTATGAAAATAAGTTCATTATAAACACAAGCACACACAGACATCATTGGACATGCAAAAACAAAAAAAGTATACGAAATGCCAGGGACTATGTTGGCGACGACATGAGGATGTACAATATAGTCATTTTTTTTTTTGCCTGTCGTGCCCTGTCAACAATTTCATTCATTTTTTTTTCCATTTTATTCATTTCATTTCCAACAAAAATGCAATTGCAAATGGACATTTTGAACACACATAATCACACAAAACCGATGAAATGAAAATTAAAAGCAGTGGATGGAAATGGAATATATCCACGGGGTGTCATGTCCTTTTCAGCTTATGAAGGTCTACCCCCACGTGCGAAGAGACACAATATACCTGTTCACCTTCGGACTCATATGAATCATGACTCATATAAGTGTGCATGTGGGATACACGTTCACGCCCTAGCACACGCCACTTTTTATCGAAAATGACGTGTATATAGCAAAACGAAACACATGCGACTGCATGCTATTGTACACCTGGCGCTGATATTCCATCGATATCAATTATATTGTTTACACGTAATGGGTATTGCTTTTGGGATTGGAATTTTAAGCTTGACTCATCAACTCTATATGAATCATAATATGTAGATTCCTCTCTATACTATGAACGGCTCTCATTTTGGTTATTGCATTTTTTAGGATTCAGCAGTATAAAGTTATTTTAAATCAAGAAATATTTTCTTTTTGTTAATGACTGTTATCAGAGACGTTGACGTAAAAAGCCGAGATACATTATCAAGCATACGGTAAATGTTGCTATTATGGAATATATTATTGTGTTGTGTTTATTTATTTCTTTTTTTTTAGTGCTATATCAAATCATCAGACACAAACAAACTTTCGTCACTTTTACATTTACATAAAGTGTAAACATTTGAATAAAATGTATCTATTTGCTTGTTTACCTATTTACTTATCATTTATCTATTAATGTATGTTTAATTAATTAATTTATTTGTTTATTCATTTATCAATTTATTCGATCATAGTTGATTGACTGATTGGTTGGTTGATTGATTGATTGATTGATTGATTGATTGATTGATTCAGTCAGTCAGTCATTCACTTCTAATTACATAATGATAGGGCGGCACAAATTATTTACAGCAGCGTCTCCAAATAATTGAAGAGGGTTTAGCTTAATTCTGCGGAGGCGTTGGTAGATCGTTGACCGGGATAACCGCAGCCAGGGGCCCCATGTCAAAAATTACCTTGATCCAATGATTTCCTATTGCCACCCTATGAATACAGGGCAATATGCTCTCACATTAATACCCCGGTAGCGCGATGCTAATACCTTAATGCATCTAGCGGTAAGTGCGCCGCAACAAGCCACAGGGCAGTTGTCAAGTGGATCGGCTAATTAGCACGTGGTGGTTTTGGAGTGACTCTAACCCGAACAGGTTGAATGACACACATTACCGAATAAAAATAAGTTAATTCATATCGCTACTATTGCACTGCCACTCCTTATAGTAACATTGCCTTCAGGAAATATAATTGTGTGCTCTTACGTTTTATTTTATTACGTTTCTTCTTTTTTTTTCAATATTCAAAACGAGTTAGAAAGCAGCATTAATAATGATATTTACCATTCCAATAAACCATATCCAGCCGAAGACTGTTTATTGTAGTACATTATTGTATAAGGCAATGTATGCTGTGGATATTGTCTAGATATTGAGTTTGGTTCCTGTGAATCTTTAGACAAGATATCAATTTTACCCACTTTCTGATGTAATATTCCTCGTGACCAAGGTAAGGAAATGGGTAAAGCGGGATTACTGGAGTCAAAATACACGACAGGGCAAAGGCTACCCCCGGGATAAGGAGACCATTATCGTTATTAATATCAATTATCCTCATTGCAACAACCCCAATACTCAAGATTTGTATTTGACCTTTCGAAGAAAACGAGGCCAAGTTCCCCTTTTGATGTCGTCATGACACAGACGAAGGCAGTTTGCGTCTGTCATTTGTGTAAGGCTGTTTACTGCCATGGCAAAATACAGGCGAAAAGTATCAGATAATGGACACGAGTAATCTTGTGTCTATATTTGCCTTCATGCATGATATGTTTGCAGAACAATAAGTGCTGGTGTTCCTATCGACAAAGTCATGTGTTTTTTTTTTCTGTTGGTCTTTTTCTTTTTCTTTTTTTCTCCATGATGAAATATTTTTCTGTCGTGTCAACTTCAACCCGACAGAACAGCTGCTTACTTTCCCGTACAGGGCGCTGTCAACAGATCTCAAGATGACTTTGAGGGTCCCTAACGAATATACTGCTTGCCACTTCTTGCAGGCACAGTCTGATACATCGAGGACAGCTCGATTAGAATGACGTCACGTTGTATTATTGCTTTTCTATAGATTCACCTAAAACGAACTTAGTGGCTAAACGGCACCCCCTTACCTCCCGCCCCCACCCAAACACGCACACCTACACAAAAGTAAGTGAACAAACAAATTGCATAAACAAAGATAGAAAACAAATACATACAATTAACTTACTGGCTATACGCGTTACAATTATATCTTATACACCCTTTTGACGAATTTGCAAAGCAGACAACATTTGCATGCATAAGATATCTATAGAATGCATCTATACGTAGTCACTATTACAGTGAATTTTCATGAATAAATGAATAGGCTCTACACACAAAAATAATGAGTAAAAGCGAGCAAGTTAAGAATAAGAAATACAAAACATCGGAACGAACATAATTAAACACCAGTGTTCACTATATTGAGTCAAGAGCTCACGATATTCACTCAATGTACATAAAACTATTTGGTTTTACAGCTAGGTCCTTCATAGACCTTTCCCGTTGACACTGATGTCAGAAAACTCTCTAATTTTCTCGCTGTGCTGTCGATGATATTTGATAATAAAATGATGCCAGTATTCAAAACGATGACTTTAACGAATGTTTGTGTCATCGAATCAAAATACGTACTTTCCCAGTGTACTATCACACTTTGTCCTTACAACGTGCATCATGGTTACCTTGTAAGAGTAGATCAAATACCTATATTTAATGGGAATACGTACCCTGCTTTGTAAAGGAAATGTCAATATAGATGCACCATAAAATAAGTGTAATGACGTGCATTACGCTGTACACCCTCGACATTTCAAGGTTTGAGGGCGAAACGGGAGAATGAAGAATAGGTATGTTCAGGGAGGTGGGCTTCCTTGGTATGTTACACCTTTCAACATCAGACTCCGGAAGAATGCACAGAAACAATACGATACAAAACTTATTTGTCAGTGTTTGCAATCTGCAGTTATCTTCTAATGTGCGTGGGTTCCTAAGGTATAAGCCATAGAGTAAGTGTGTTTTTGTATGATCATTTATTAGACATTCAAAATCACCATTTTAACTAGTACTTGCACCAGAAGCTGATTCTTCTTATTTGTTTTTTCCATGCCCTTGTAACTATGGAGTATTGCGATACAGCCATTGAGAGTTCTATTCTTTTTTCCTGTTCTTTCTGACAGTGTTATGCATACACGATGTCACTTCATAGACATGATCAGGGGTGTATCCAGGATTTTTTCTGGGGGGTCGTAATCACAATTTTTGGACCTTTACCTTTGCGAGGGAGAGGAGCGACCGAGCGGGGGAAGGGTGTCGGAGGGGGGTGTCCCCCTCCCACGGTAGGGAGTTATTGAAGTTTATATCTTAAAATGGGGCCATTTGGTGCATATAAAAGTGACTTTTTTTTTTCCTGTTGTATGTAGAGTAAAAAGCCCTCGAAAAACAAAAATGTCTTTTACAAAAAGTGGACCTTTTTATTTATTTATTTTATTTTTTTTTTTTTTGGGGGGGGGGGGGGGTGTCGTACGACCCTCCTGACCCCCCCCCCCCCCTTGCATACACCCATGATGATAGATCCAGTGGTAAGATACCGTTGGGGGCAAGAAAGACTCCTGTGCCCTTTACAGTAGAATTAAACACCTGTTATTCTTATAATCTTTACAATCATAGATGAAAAAAATATGATTTTTTCGCTTTGTTTTCCATCCTCTCATCTGATCAGAGTATTATGGCTTAAACAATCCCTCTCTCCACGTGTTGGAATTGATTCCAACACTCATTACAGTCCACTTGCAGATGAGTAATGCAGTTAGATATTGACAAACGTCTAGAGCGTTCTTAGAGTTTTTTCTATACTTTTCTCTGACGGGAAGAGAAAGATTCACCGATTCTTTCTCTCTTCTTCTTCTTTTTTTTAGGGAGACATTCAGTTACTTTGACACGAGACGAACTTTTATGGATTGTATACTGTAACAGTTTACCTGGTTCAGAATACCCTTCCAATTGAAAACGATGGTTTATTCTGTCGTGCATGTTATACTGCGTCCCTGACAGAAGTATTAAAGATAATAAAATAATGCAGTCGCCTTCTATCTGAGTGCATGAATATTAAGTTACGCTTAGAGAACGAAGGACCCCGTGTTATTGAAAGCTGATTTAATATGGAAATTAAATAAAGTCATATAATAACAGGCACATGATTAGCGCTGGTATAATATGCCTTGTTTCTGCAGATCGTTAGTTGATTTTTCGGTGTTTGTTTGTTTCTGTTGTTGTTGTTGTTGTTGTTTTCATTCAACGCATCCATGTATCTCATTGTTCAAAACTCTGCCGGCCGGCCGGACGTCCACATTCTGACGTCATGCTCTGCATGGTTCTGTAATCAAATTACTGGTAACAATGGGGAAAATGCTGTGATCAGGGATCCTGCTCTATCATAAGTAAGTCTTGATTTTCTAGGAAACGTTTGTTAGAATTAAGAGCGAGGCCTCCTCGCCTTACAACACAACGTCTCTAGAGGAATTGAGATCACGTCTCGTAACGAATCGGCAGAAATGTCCGTTTAGATATCCTCTTGTTCTCTTGCAAACATAATTGGACCGTTTACTTGTCATTACTCCTTCATTATCTGCAATGGCTTCTCATAATCAGGCTGCCACAGGGCTTATCTCTCGTCAAGGACAACTTGTTTGGATTGCTCTTTCCTGCGAAAGAGTTGTTTTTAGTTATTTTCCTTACAAGAAAAACCAACAACAACAACAAATAGGAAACAATCAAATACACCATGTAACAAATACACAAACAAACCAACAACAAAAAACAGCAACAAGCAACTAAAGAAACAAAAGAGAAACAAAGACGATTTCGGGCAAAAATGTCACTTTAGACTTTCACGACAGGGGATTGATGGCAGCAGCACTGCGCGAAAAGATTTGCGCGCAGCTCAGATTCATCGACAACAAACATCGACAACAATCAATGAGATACATTCATGAACGCAATAATTTGATGCAAGTAATATGATATGATTCATCCTCATACCTGCTACGAAAAAAAAAAAAGAATCAAAGGCTTGTATACCATTCAGTGGGGGACTCGTTAAGTGATGACAGCATCATTTCATCTGATTTGCACACGTCGACTTGAACGAGGGAATTCGTTTTAAACTTCTCCCTGTGTCTAAGATGTGGCACCAGCGAAAATTTGGGAGATTATCAATTGTCTCCATATTTGGGCAACGAAGAGCGTTGAAAAGTAACAAATCGATTCACTTTTCTCCTTTTAGACCATAGAAAATTAATGCTGTTGTCTATGGCGGCAATTATGATTTTCTTCGACACCACGCATTTTGTGTCAATAATCATCAACGCTTTGGCCAAAATCATTGTTGGATGTATCAAAAAGTACGTATACTCTCATCACATATGATTCTCCTGGAACTAACATCTGAAAATGCCGTTGATACTGCATGCTGTCAGGCCGCCTAATATAAATCAAAGACAGAGTTTGACAGACTTGTATGAAAAACCGTTATCTCAGCTTTTCCAGGGGCATGTTAAACACAACAACAGTTTATTGATGTCTATGCATTACGTCACTATCGACATCACGAATAACTATAGCCATATCCTATACACTAGAACCTACGCCATGCATTTCGGGCCGAATGCTCTGCGAAACTGTCATACTGCGGGTTCTCTCTCCGAGCGAATTCAGGTGGCCGCCCACGGGTTGTCCAAGGTGGGCAAAAGTGCGACGACTCCGTAAGACATCCAGAATTTTCTCACCTGCCGCGAAGAATTATCTAGCAGCTTATCGAAAACGTTGCTGTTAAAGTACACTCAAGGGCTTTTTACACTTGTAAATTTTTGCTTAGCCCCGGACCAACGGTGGGGCTAAGGGGGGGCCTTAGCCCCACCGTTGGTACGGGACTATCCTTAGCCCACTTTCTGTTTACACTCGTTTTTGCCAAAGTGGGCTAGCCCCACCGATAGTACGGTACTATCTGGCCCTGCAAAATAGCAGGGGTTAGCACCGCAATTGCGGTGCTAGCACCGCAATTGCGGTGCCAAGCAAGTGAGTGTAAACAGAACGAAAAAATAATCCTGGGCTAAGCGACGGAGACGAAGTCCGACCTTCACTGACCAATCAGAAACGAGGTAATCAAGTACTGCCGGTGCGTGCGTGTACGTGTACAGTACACAGCGTAATTATGAATATTCATGTGGTTTGGAAAGTCCGGGGCTAAGAAATACAAGTGTAAAAAGGTCAGTTTTCTCCTTAGCCCCGGACAAGAGATAGTACGGGACTAATTGGCGAGTGTAAAAAGCTGAAAAAATTGGTACGGGACTAACGATAGTCCTGGGTCAGAGAAAGTCCGGGGTTAAGAAACACAAGTGTAAAAAGCCCTTCACTGCACGCAATAGGAAATGATACAGGTTCTGGGAATTTGGGCAGCAGTTGATATCATGGCGAGCAATTAAAACAATGACCAGAAAAATGGGGTCGTGATGGAGGGAGGAGTAAAGGAAGGGAGAAGAGGAGGAAGAATGCGGATGAGAAAAAGAAAAGGGAGGGAGGGCAGAGCGTGGGTACAGCTAGGGAAAGGCAGGGGAGCAATGAGATTTTTTAGAATGCTTCCGCAGGGATTGCAGATCATTAAAAGCTATCTTATGCCATTAGAATATGTCTGGTTCAGGAGGAACATTGGGGGCAAAAACATCTTATCCACAAATGAACGCATCGGCGGGGATTCGAACCCTTGACCTGCTAAACTTCATTTGAGTAGCCATGCCTATAACACAGACCGAGAAAAGAGCAGTTGAATTTTCATTATATGAGTAAATTCGTAGGTACTACCCCTTTCAATTTTTGCAATATTCTACCCATTGAGTTTTCTTCGTTTTCTTTTTTTTTTTGATAGATTCGAAACGAGGAAATCCTCCAGTGCAGCAAATCGTTCTAGAATTTCAGTGTTTTAGCGAATGGTAATTTGCTCGAAAGGCAAAAATCACAAACTAAATTACTGACCTCTTACAAATATTTTTACCTAGTATCAAGAGGAGAATAGTGAAGCGATGCGGTCATAATCTGATGTGAATATTTGACTGTATGATTATGACCCATATCACTGCCTTTAATACCAAAGCATATGACGCGTGAATTTCATAATTTCATGTCTCGTCCAATTGTAATACAATTTCAACTGTACTATGTTGGTTGAGTTAACTGCTGTTTATTCCAGTCAGTGGAGTTCCATACACGAGATGTCATTTCAAACGAGTCCGAATAACTTGGGGTTACGCTATGAATGGTTGTTACTGCATGTTGTCTTTTTTTTTTTGACACAACTGACCTCTCTAAAGTGATTTTAGCTCCTTGGAAACAAACACAGACCAATCGGTGTTTATCTCTTTCTTTCCTCTACTTTTCCTCGTTTGAGTCAGTACGGAAACACACCTGTATAACCAAATTCATCTCCTCTTGATACTGGGTAAAAATATTTGTAAGAGGTCAGTCATTTAGAGCCTCAAAGGTATCTACGAGTGAAGATTAAGGAGTAACGAAAACTTCGAGATCAGAGGGAAACGAATCAGTGATCTCATGGCGTGGAAGGTATGATATTATGCACACTAAGAAATACGGGTTCAAATTTGAACCCCAAAATTGTCGCTATACAACCACCCTATAGGGTGCAACTTTGCACCCCAATAAGCAATTTGCACCCTTAGAGGTGCAATTCGCTGAATTTTGAACCTGCAGGGATACGAATTTGCACCCTCAGTTTTGTGCTAATCAAGGGTGCAAACATACACTATAAACACTAATACATTGTGAATTTAAAATTTGGACCACGAGTACCAAGGTTTTACTCGTAAGATTAAACTTACACTCTAATGGATATGTCTGCATCTTTGTAGGTACGAATATAAATATTAAGAGATTTAATTTTCTGCTTGCATAATAAAAGGTGCAATTGTGCACCCCAGGGTGCTGCTATAGGGACAAATAGGGTGCAAATTTGAACCTTTATTTTTTAGTGTGTGTGAGATGGTGAGGAGATTGAGAAGTTACTAACATGACTCTTCTGTATGACTCTGCATGGTTGCACCAGAAATTAATGGCACCATGCAGGCCTCACACCTGTGAATGCCACTAAGATTGATCTGAAATTCACGTCATTATACATCAATGATATCAATTCCTCGGCAAAGCAACAGAAAGAGAAGACGAAGAAACGAAGAAATGCCACCTTGATTCCAGGATTTCTCGCGATAAAAAAAAAAACGTTCTTACATTCTGTGGTATCTATACATCAATATGATGAAACGAATACACGAATCACCGCAGCAAAGAAAATGAACAACAACCAGACATCTTAATATTGTGGCTGAAAGGCATGATAAGTGTCAATATCTATCTACTGCTAGGATGAAGGACAAAAGTTCCCTCTGGCCTGCGAAGTCCTCAAAGATTTTACCCAATCTTGACATAGAAATATACGGCACTATCTTTTGGAATGCACATGCCTGATTTTCCCCCAAGCTTCCTATAAATTTCGTCAAAGAAAATGGCAATCCTACTGTAAATAACTTTCCTAATATCCTACTGACCAACTTCACTCTTGGATGAGGTTTGCAAAAACAGAACAAAAATCACAAACCAACAAATGGAAAGAAAAAGTCACGGTAAGCATAGTAAGATTTCAGGGACTTTCCCGTCTTTTTTGTTGATATTATAACTATGTTATTGCCAACAAAGTCTTTGATGGAGAACAGGCGTGACATATTCACCTGCACTCTCAAGAGAGCTTGAAGATCACCTAGCCCCCAAGCCCGCCAATGAGGAAACGAGGAAGGATAGTTGCTCTGAAACAATGCTCCTCTCTTGATGCACTCAAAGATTATGCCGCCGCTACCAGGGAGGAACAAAAACATTCCCCAAAAGGTGACAGTGATAGCGCAAAGAACTGAAGTGCCATTGCAATAGGGTATACAACACTATGATTATAAGCTTTATCCCCCTGTACTTCATACTGGGGGTGTGTCAACATTCGTGCCATGAAAGTTGGGATAGCAATCTCCTTTTATCACTTAGCCTAACTGCTTTGTCAAGAGTCAACTGAGAAACGCAGAAAAAAAAGGTACAAAAAAGGAACAGATATGTTATCGAGTGCTGTACAAGGACTACTAAATGAATTGTCACTTACGTTCGAGTGAAGGTGTACCTTCAGTTAAGGTGTACACATTCCGATGTTGTATTATTGATGCTATGTGCCTCGACTGTTTTACCTCGTGGATGTTGCGGATCCCTGAGTAAAGCTAACTGCACCTCGATTATGTTGATGTCGTATAAATGGATGAATATCTGCTTTTCTTTCGACTCTGCTTTCATAAGCGTTCACGACCATTGCAGCATGCAAGAGTGGAAGGTGCCACTGCAAACAAGATAAGCAACGGCAAGATGTTGTCAGCAATAAAGGTGTAGCTGTTCAGGCTGCAGTTGAAAACTTCCAGTAGAGAGGTACCCTGATGATGTGTCATAGTCAAACAAAGAGCTGAGCCCAAAACGCAACATCGAGACAAGATAATACACTTTTTTTTGTGTGTGCAATCCGCTTACAAGAATGTAGTGTCAAAATAACGGCCGTGATGCCATCACTTCGTCATCAACACACACACACACAAACAAAACATATTCATCATGAAAAAGAGTGAGCATGTTGTGTAGATAATACAAAAGTATCCCATTGCACCTTGTAATGATGTAGGCAGCGAAGATTTTTAACATGGCACTGCAGGTGATCGAGAGTATAGAGAAAAGAAGGTCTGTTGCTGCTGCAACAACAATCAAACCCGTCTAAACATGCTAAAGCGGCCACCCAAGGTGACGGAAAGGTGGCCGTTATAGACAGGTGGTCGCTATAGACAGGGTCATTAACATAACTTACAGGGCCCCATGGAATATGTTGATTTTTTAATATTACGGAATAAAACAAACAAACAAACAAACTTTTCTCTCGGGGGAATTGTTTTTAGTGGTTTGTGGCCGTATACGGCAAGCGGCTCCGTATTAATAAGTCACACAGACACGACAAAAAATGTTAGAAATAATTATGTATAACACGTCCATTTCCCTTGTTTCTTATTCGGAATCTCTCTTACAGATCTTCACACACCCCCTCACAAACGCCAAGCATATCAATTAGGTTCATACACTGTAGATATATACATTCACAATGCATAACATTGAAAGTGCAGGCTAAGTCGAGAAGAAAATGGAGACGCTGTAATACAGTATGGCCCTTCTCAACAAGACTGATTGCTATCCATCGCAGCTAATGTCACAGGTGAGAGTTACTACTGGTGAAAGTCAATTACGTCTGAGACATTCAGATGACCGGCATAATATTTACCGTATGGTATTACTTCATGTGGTTAATATGACATCTTGTTTTCGCTGATCATATGCTGCTAAGACCGAGCCCGTACATACGCAAGGTTGGATTGCTGTCCATCAGAGATGTCATAGGTAAAGCAGGTCAGTTTAGGGAGAGTTAGGGCCTGCTGATGACAGGTCTCAGACAGTCAGATGACTCTAAAAATACTTCATGTGTACTTTATGTGTGGTATCTTATATCGTCTGAGTGGACCAGATTACAGATGCGCGCACAAACGGGAGCAATATGAACCTGACATCATTACACTATTGACCCTGATGGTGGCGAACCTGGACTCAAGTCCCGATCAATTCTCGCGAGCGCTCTACCACCTGAGTTGGTTCCCTGGAAGATGAAGCCTCAGTTGATATGAACATACCTGTGTAAAACGTTGCCTTGGCTTCGTCTCTGCTTTGTGGAGAAATACAAACAACAGACCATAGCCAAAGCGAACATAATTATTTTCTTCTTTTTTTTTCTAATCCTGGTAAGCTTGATGACTTGCAGTTGAGGAAGATGCAACAGTATTGCTCCTCCCTGCCGAAGACTGTACGAAAACGTCTAAAGCAACAAGATGGGGAAAATCTTAAGAAATGAGCCCCTCCAATCTAACTTGGAGCTTTCTCAGAAGTACTTGGGACCTTTTGGGAGACGCCTTTGAAGATTAATCTCTTGAGATGATCAACCAAGATTTCACCAAGACATGCTGAGCTCAAGGCCGAGCTACAGAAGATCATTTTGTGATAGAGCCTGTTTGGTCATCTTGACGGATTAGATGCCGGTTGATACCTGGTTATATAAAATTAGAATCCGTGAATACAATTCACGTGGTATATACCTACTGACATCACCTAAATACAAAAAAGACACCCTAAGCTGGCTATTCATCTGATAAGACCAGACGACGAGATGATCAATACAGCTTAATATATCATAGTGACCTTCGAACCAAATCCGTTGAATTTCTTGGTGTAATACAAAATTCGCTGCATTTGATGGCAACAAAGAAAACGTTTATGTGTATTAGGCATGCATACTCGGTGCATACTCGATGCCTTGATGCTTAAAGAGGATGGCTAGTAACCGATCAGTGGGAATCAGTTGGAATGCTGAGGGATGATTGTTCCAATCCTTGTGGGATTCATTTAAGAGTACATTATATATCTACTGTTGTGTGAAAATTATTTGCTTCAGAACGGTCTCATATTCAAGTAATGTGCAGATTAATGTCCCGTCACTGACCAGGGACGCTTACCTGGAAACATTAAACTGCACAATACTTCAATATGAGACCATCCTGAAGCAAATAATTTTCACCCAAGAATAGATATATAATGTACTCTTAAATGAATCCCACAAGGATTGGAACAATCATCATTCAGCATTCCCACTGGTTCCCACTGATCAGTTACTAGCCATCCCCATTAAAGGTGGGCCGAAGCTACGTATAGGCCTACTCCTATGCCACTTCTGAAGACGATAGGAAAAGTCCAAGGCAGCATGCTGGCAGCAGAAACAGCAGCTGTAAACCCCTCCAATCACCTTTAAACAATATTAAAGGCATTTTAAACTACTTTGTCTCATGTGTCCCAAAGGATAATATAGCTTTAAAGTTATATGGTGAATTAAGAGCAATATAAAGTGACAACAAGGAATTAAAAGAATAAAAACTTTCACCTTGGAGAGCCCGGGGATCGATCCCGGTACCTCTCGTATGCAAAACGAGCGCTCTTATACCATTTGAGCTAGCCCCTCTCAAGATTCTTACATGTAAAAGTAAATACTTATAGCTAACTTGCTTTCTTGAATGATTTTCTTCAGTAGTCACGGTTTCTTGACAACCTCTGTTCCACCTGAGTTAGTTGAAAGGACGAAATCTGCTGCTGTCTTACCCCATTTCACTATTGGCTTCTCATGGAGTAGTATATATACGGTATAGCTCTACGGGCTATGTTAGCTCGTAAAGATTTCTGAACAGTTGTAGGAAACAAAGGTCGCTGTATCTGATGGCATCAAAATAAAGGATTGTTCAGTATGTAAATTTGATGTCTTAAAGATTAATGCAGAGAGGAAGCAAGATAGTCTCCTTTGCCATTTTCGAAGATTATAGGGGAACCTCCAATACAACATGCTGGAGACAGTAAGAGCAGCTTCTGTTCATCCTCTCTAATCACTTAAAAAGAATTTAAATAACATTTTGAAATAAGTTTCCTCGTAGGTATCCAATCAGATGTATTATCTGAAAATTGTAGTGAAATTTTAGTTTAAACAAGAGCGAGCTATAAGGTATGAAAAGACCTTGATCGTGGAAAACCCGGGCATCAATCCTGGTACATCTCCCATGCAAAACGAGCGCTCTACCATCTGAGAATTGAGCTACTCTTTTAGCTCCCCTAAAGGCTGGGCGCCATTGTTATTGTTGACTTGCTTTCTTCAACTTATTGCATTATTATTTTTTTTTTGTCGAAAAAAGATGAAGAAACAAACGTGGTCACGGGAAACTGGAGCGTTATGGCAACACATGAAAACGTCTAAAGTAGAGCCTGTTTGGTCATCTTGACGGATTAGATGCCAGTTGATATACATGGTTATATGGAATTAGAATCCGTGAATACAATTCACGTGGTATATACCTACTGACATCACATAAATACATTAAATGATGATCTAAAGAGACCCCAAGCTGGCTATTCATGTGATAAGACCAGACGAGGAGATGATCAATACAGCTTCTTGAGCATATATCATAGTGACCTTCAAACTAAATCCGTTGCATTTCTTGGTGTAATACAAAATTTGCTGCCTCTGATGGCAACAAAGCAAACGTTTATGTGTATTAGGCATGCATACTCGGTGTACACTCGATGCCTTGAGGATTAAAGGTGGGCCGAAGCTACGTATATTCGATCCTATGCCACTTCTGAAGACGATAGGAAAAGTCCAAGACAGCATGCTGGCAGCAGAAACAGCAGCTATAAAACCCCTCCAATCACCTTTAAACAATATTAAATGCAGTTTAAAATATTTTCTTCTCATGTGTCCCGCGAGATACTATACAGTTTTAAAGTTATATGATGAACTATCAAGAGTAGAGCAATATAAAGTGACAACAAGGAATTAAAAGAATAAAAACTTTCAACTTGGAGAGCCCGGGGATCGATCCCGGCACCTCTCGTATGCAAAACGAGCGCTCTACCATTTGAGCTAGCCCCCCTCAAGATTCTTACATGTAAAAGTAAATACTTATAGCTAACTTGCTTTCTCGAATGATTTCCTTCAGTAGTCACGGTTTCTTGACAACCTCTGTGCCACCTGAGTTAGTTGAAAGGACGAAATCTGCTGCTGTCTTATCCCATTTCACTATTGGCTTCTCACCGAGCAGTATAGCTCCAGGGGCTATGTTAGCTTGTAACGGTTTCTGAACAGTGTGTTGTAGGAAACAAAGGTCGCTGTATCTGATGGCATCAAAATAAAGGATTGTTCAGTATGTAAATTTGATGTCTTGAAGATTAATGCAGAGAGGAAGCAAGATAGTTTCCTTTGCCATTTCCGAAGATTATAGGGGAACCTCCAATACAACATGCTGGAGACAGTAAGAGCAGCTTCTGTTCATCCTCTCTGATCACTTAAAAAAAAATTTAGATGACATTTTGAAATAATTTTCCTCGTAGCTATCCAATCAGATGTAATATCTGAAAATTGTAGTGAAATTTTAGTTTAAACAAGAGCGAGCTATAAGGTATGAAAAGACCTTGATCGTGGAAAACCCGGGCATCAATCCTGGTACATCTCTCATGCAAAACGAGCGCTCTACCATCTGAGAATTGAGCTACTCTTTTAGCTCCCCTAAAGGCTGGTCGCCATTGTTATTGTTGACTTGCTTTCTTCAACTGATTGCATTATTATTTTTTTTTTGTCGAAAAAGAAGAAGAAACAAACGTGGTCACGGGAAACTGGAGCGTTATGGCAACACATGAAAACGTCTAAAGTAGAGCCTGTTTGGTCATCTTGACGGATTAGATGCCAGTTGATATACATGGTTATATGGAATTAGAATCCGTGAATACAATTCACGTGGTATATACCTACCGAAATCACATAAATACATTAAATGATGATCTAAAGAGACCCCAAGCTGGCTATTCATGTGATAAGACCAGACGAGGAGATGATCAATACAGCTTCTTGAGCATATATCATAGTGACCTTCGAACTAAACCCGTTGCATTTCTTGGTGTAATACAAAATTCGCTGCATCTGATGGCAACAAAGCAAACGTTTATGTGTATTAGGCATGCATACTCGGTGTACACTCGATGCCTCGAGGATTAAAGGTGGGCCGAAGCTACGTATATTCGCTCCTATGCCACTTCTGAAGACGATAGGAAAAGTCCAAGACAGCATGTATGGCAGTAGAAACAGCAGCTATAAAACCCCTCCAATCACCTTTAAACAATATTAAAGGCAGTTTAAAATATTTTCTTCTCATGTGTCCCGCGAGATACTATACAGTTTGAAAGTTATATGATGAACTATCAAAAGTAGAGCAGTATAAAGTGACAACAAGGAATTAAAAGAATAAAAACTTTCACCTTGGAGAGCCCGGGGATCGATCCCGGCACCTCTCGTATGCAAAACGAGCGCTCTACCATTTGAGCTAGCCCCCCTCAAGATTCTTACATGTAAAAGTAAATACTTATACCTAACTTGCTTTCTTGAATGATTTCCTTCAGTAGTCACGGTTTCTTGACAACCTCTGTGCCACCTGAGTTAGTTGAAAGGACGAAATCTGCTGCTGTCTTATCCCATTTCACTATTGGCTTCTCACCGAGCAGTATAGCTCCAGGGGCTATGTTAGCTTGTAACGGTTTCTGAACAGTGTGTTGTAGGAAACAAAGGTCGCTGTATCTGATGGCATCAAAATAAAGGATTGTTCAGTATGTAAATTTGATGTCTTGAAGATTAATGCAGAGAAGAAGCAAGATAGTTTCCTTTGCCATTTCCGAAGATTATAGGGGAACCTCCAATACAACATGCTGGAGACAGTAAGAGCAGCTTCTGTTCATCCTCTCTGATCACTTAAAAAGAATTTAGATGACGTTTTGAAATAATTTTCCTCGTAGGTATCCAATCAGATGTATTATCTGAAAATTGTAGTGAAATTTTAGTTTAAACAAGAGCGAGCTATAAGGTATGAAAAGACCTTGATCGTGGAAAACCCGGGCATCAATCCTGGTACATCTCTCATGCAAAACGAGCGCTTTACCATCTGAGAATTGAGCTACTCTTTTAGCTCCCTAAAGGCTGGTCGCCATTGTTATTGTTGACTTGCTTTCTTCAACTTATTGCATTATTTTTTTTTTGTCGAAAAAAGAAGAAGAAACAAACGTGGTCACGGGAAACTGGAGCGTTATGGCAACACATGAAAACGTCTAAAATAGAGCCTGTTTGGTCATCTTGACGGATTAGATGCCAGTTGATATACATGGTTATATGGAATTAGAATCCGTGAATACAATTCACGTGGTATATACCTACTGACATCACATAAATACATTAAATGATGATCTAAAGAGACCCCAAGCTGGCTATTCATGTGATAAGACCAGACGAGGAGATGATCAATACAGCTTCTTGAGCATATATCATAGTGACCTTCGAACTAAACCCGTTGCATTTCTTGGTGTAATACAAAATTCGCTGCATCTGATGGCAACAAAGCAAACGTTTATGTGTATTAGGCATGCATACTCGGTGTACACTCGATGCCTCGAGGATTAAAGGTGGGCCGAAGCTACGTATATTCGCTCCTATGCCACTTCTGAAGACGATAGGAAAAGTCCAAGACAGCATGTATGGCAGTAGAAACAGCAGCTATAAAACCCCTCCAATCACCTTTAAACAATATTAAAGGCAGTTTGAAATATTTTCTTCTCATGTGTCCCGCGAGATACTACACAGTTTGAAAGTTATATGATGAACTATCAAAAGTAGAGCAGTATAAAGTGACAACAAGGAATTAAAAGAATAAAAACTTTCACCCTGGAGAGCCCGGGGATCGATCCCGGCACCTCTCGTATGCAAAACGAGCGCTCTACCATTTGAGCTAGCCCCCCTCAAGATTCTTACATGTAAAAGTAAATACTTATAGCTAACTTGCTTTCTTGAATGATTTCCTTCAGTAGTCACGGTTTCTTGACAACCTCTGTTCCACCTGAGTTAGTTGAAAGGACGAAATCTGCTGCTGTCTTATCCCATTTCACTATTGGCTTCTCACCGAGCAGTATAGCTCCAGGGGCTATGTTAGCTTGTAACGGTTTCTGAACAGTGTGTTGTAGGAAACAAAGGTCGCTGTATCTGATGGCATCAAATAAAGGATTGTTCAGTATGTAAATTTGATGTCTTGAAGATTAATGCAGAGAAGAAGCAAGATAGTTTCCTTTGCCATTTCCGAAGATTATAGGGGAACCTCCAATACAACATGCTGGAGACAGTAAGAGCAGCTTCTGTTCATCCTCTCTGATCACTTAAAAAGAATTTAGATGACGTTTTGAAATAATTTTCCTCGTAGGTATCCAATCAGATGTATTATCTGAAAATTGTAGTGAAATTTTAGTTTAAACAAGAGCGAGCTATAAGGTATGAAAAGACCTTGATCGTGGAAAACCCGGGCATCAATCCTGGTACATCTCTCATGCAAAACGAGCGCTTTACCATCTGAGAATTGAGCTACTCTTTTAGCTCCCTAAAGGCTGGTCGCCATTGTTATTGTTGACTTGCTTTCTTCAACTTATTGCATTATTTTTTTTTTGTCGAAAAAAGAAGAAGAAACAAACGTGGTCACGGGAAACTGGAGCGTTATGGCAACACATGAAAACGTCTAAAATAGAGCCTGTTTGGTCATCTTGACGGATTAGATGCCAGTTGATATACATGGTTATATGGAATTAGAATCCGTGAATACAATTCACGTGGTATATACCTACTGACATCACATAAATACATTAAATGATGATCTAAAGAGACCCCAAGCTGGCTATTCATGTGATAAGACCAGACGAGGAGATGATCAATACAGCTTCTTGAGCATATATCATAGTGACCTTCGAACTAAACCCGTTGCATTTCTTGGTGTAATACAAAATTCGCTGCATCTGATGGCAACAAAGCAAACGTTTATGTGTATTAGGCATGCATACTCGGTGTACACTCGATGCCTCGAGGATTAAAGGTGGGCCGAAGCTACGTATATTCGCTCCTATGCCACTTCTGAAGACGATAGGAAAAGTCCAAGACAGCATGTATGGCAGTAGAAACAGCAGCTATAAAACCCCTCCAATCACCTTTAAACAATATTAAAGGCAGTTTGAAATATTTTCTTCTCATGTGTCCCCGCGAGATACTACACAGTTTGAAAGTTATATGATGAACTATCAAAAGTAGAGCAGTATAAAGTGACAACAAGGAATTAAAAGAATAAAAACTTTCACCCTGGAGAGCCCGGGGATCGATCCCGGCACCTCTCGTATGCAAAACGAGCGCTCTACCATTTGAGCTAGCCCCCCTCAAGATTCTTACATGTAAAAGTAAATACTTATAGCTAACTTGCTTTCTTGAATGATTTCCTTCAGTAGTCACGGTTTCTTGACAACCTCTGTTCCACCTGAGTTAGTTGAAAGGACGAAATCTGCTGCTGTCTTATCCCATTTCACTATTGGCTTCTCACCGAGCAGTATAGCTCCAGGGGCTATGTTAGCTTGTAACGGTTTCTGAACAGTGTGTTGTAGGAAACAAAGGTCGCTGTATCTGATGGCATCAAAATAAAGGATTGTTCAGTATGTAAATTTGATGTCTTGAAGATTAATGCAGAGAAGAAGCAAGATAGTTTCCTTTGCCATTTCCGAAGATTATAGGGGAACCTCCAATACAACATGCTGGAGACAGTAAGAGCAGCTTCTGTTCATCCTCTCTGATCACTTAAAAAGAATTTAGATGACGTTTTGAAATAATTTTCCTCGTAGGTATCCAATCAGATGTATTATCTGAAAATTGTAGTGAAATTTTAGTTTAAACAAGAGCGAGCTATAAGGTATGAAAAGACCTTGATCGTGGAAAACCCGGGCATCAATCCTGGTACATCTCTCATGCAAAACGAGCGCTCTACCATCTGAGAATTGAGCTACTCTTTTAGCTCCCTAAAGGCTGGTCGCCATTGTTATTGTTGACTTGCTTTCTTCAACTTATTGCATTATTATTATTTCTTTTTTGTCGAAAAAAGAAGAAGAAACAAACGTGGTCACGGGAAACTGGAGCGTTATGGCAACACATGAAAACGTCTAAAATAGAGCCTGTTTGGTCATCTTGACGGATTAGATGCCAGTTGATATACATGGTTATATGGAATTAGAATCCGTGAATACAATTCACGTGGTATATACCTACTGACATCACATAAATACATTAAATGATGATCTACAGAGACCCCTAGCTGGCTATTCATGTGATAAGACCAGACGAGGAGATGATCAATACAGCTTCTTGAGCATATATCATAGTGACCTTCGAACTAAACCCGTTGCATTTCTTGGTGTAATACAAAATTCGCTGCATCTGATGGCAACAAAGCAATGTGTATTAGGCATGCATACTCGGTGTACACTCGATGCCTCGAGGATTAAAGGTGGGCCGAAGCTACGTATATTCGCTCCTATGCCACTTCTGAAGACGATAGGAAAAGTCCAAGACAGCATGTATGGCAGTAGAAACAGCAGCTATAAAACCCCTCCAATCACCTTTAAACAATATTAAATGCAGTTTAAAATATTTTCTTCTCATGTGTCCCGCGAGATACTATACAGTTTGAACGTTATATGATGAACTATCAAAAGTACAGCAGTATAAAGTGACAACAAGGAATTAAAAGAATAAAAACTTTCACCTTGGAGAGCCCGGGGATCGATCCCGGCACCTCTCGTATGCAAAACGATGCGCTCTACCATTTGAGCTAGCCCCCCTCAAGATTCTTACATGTAAAAGTAAATACTTATAGCTAAATTGCTTTCTTGAATGATTTCCTTCAGTAGTCACGGTTTCTTGACAACCTCTGTGCCACCTGAGTTAGTTGAAAGGACGAAATCTGCTGCTGTCTTATCCCATTTCACTATTGGCTTCTCACCGAGCAGTATAGCTCCAGGGGCTATGTTAGCTTGTAACGGTTTCTGAACAGTGTGTTGTAGGAAACAAAGGTCGCTGTATCTGATGGCATCAAAATAAAGGATTGTTCAGTATGTAAATTTGATTTCTTGAAGATTAATGCAGAGAGGAAGCAAGATAGTTTCCTTTGCCATTTCCGAAGATTATAGGGGAACCTCCAATACAACATGCTGGAGACAGTAAGAGCAGCTTCTGTTCATCCTCTCTGATCACTTAAAAAGAATTTAGATGACATTTTGAAATAATTTTCCTCGTAGGTATCCAATCAGATGTATTATCTGAAAATTGTAGTGAAATTTTAGTTTAAACAAGAGCGAGCTATAAGGTATGAAAAGACCTTGATCGTGGAAAACCCGGGCATCAATCCTGGTACATATCTCATGCCAAACGAGCGCTTTACCATCTGAGAATTGAGCTACTCTTTTAGCTCCCTAAAGGCTGGTCGCCATTGTTATTGTTGACTTGCTTTCTTCAACTTATTGCATTATTATTATTTTTTTTTTGGCGAAAAAAGAAGAAGAAACAAACGTGGTCACGGGAAACTGGAGCGTTATGGCAACACATGAAAACGTCTAAAGTAGAGCCTGTTTGGTCATCTTGACGGATTAGATGCCAGTTGATATACATGGTTATATGGAATTAGAATCCGTGAATACAATTCACGTGGTATATACCTACTGACATCACATAAATACATTGAATGATGATCTACAGAGACCCCAAGCTGGCTATTCATGTGATAAGACCAGACGAGGAGATGATCAATACAGCTTCTTGAGCATATATCATAGTGATCTTCGAACTAAACCCGTTTGCATTTCTTGGTGTAATACAAAATTCGCTGCATCTGATGGCAACAAAGCAAACGTTTATGTGTATTAGGCATGCATACTCGGTGTACACTCGATGCCTCGAGGATTAAAGGTGGGCCGAAGCTACGTATATTCGATCCTATGCCACTTCTGAAGACGCTAGGAAAAGTCCACAGCATGTCTGGCAGCAGGAACAGCAGCTATAAAACCCCTCCAATCACCTTTAAACAATATTAAAGGCAGTTTAAAATATTTTCTTCTCATGTGTCCCGCGAGATACTATACAGTTTGAAAGTTATATGATGAACTATCAAAAGTAGAGCAGTATAAAGTGACAACAAGGAATTAAAAGAATAAAAACTTTCACCTTGGAGAGCCCGGGGATCGATCCCGGCACCTCTCGTATGCAAAACGAGCGCTCTACCATTTGAGCTAGCCCCCCTCAAGATTCTTACATGTAAAAGTAAATACTTATAGCTAACTTGCTTTCTTGAATGATTTCCTTCAGTAGTCACGGTTTCTTGACAACCTCTGTGCCACCTGAGTTAGTTGAAAGGACGAAATCTGCTGCTGTCTTATCGCATTTCACTATTGGCTTCTCACCGAGCAGTATAGCTCCAGGGGCTATGTTAGCTTGTAACGGTTTCTGAACAGTGTGTTGTAGGAAACAAAGGTCGCTGTATCTGATGGCATCAAAATAAAGGATTGTTCAGTATGTAAATTTGATGTCTTGAAGATTAATGCAGAGAAGAAGCAAGATAGTTTCCTTTGCCATTTCCGAAGATTATAGGGGAACCTCCAATACAACATGCTGGAGACAGTAAGAGCAGCTTCTGTTCATCCTCTCTGATCACTTAAAAAGAATTTAGATGACGTTTTGAAATAATTTTCCTCGTAGGTATCCAATCAGATGTATTATCTGAAAATTGTAGTGAAATTTTAGTTTAAACAAGAGCGAGCTATAAGGTATGAAAAGACCTTGATCGTGGAAAACCCGGGCATCAATCCTGGTACATCTCTCATGCCAAACGAGCGCTTTACCATCTGAGAATTGAGCTACTCTTTTAGCTCCCTAAAGGCTGGTCGCCATTGTTATTGTTGACTTGCTTTCTTCAACTTATTGCATTATTTTTTTTTTTTGTCGAAAAAAGAAGAAGAAACAAACGTGGTCACGGGAAACTGGAGCGTTATGGCAACACATGAAAACGTCTAAAATAGAGCCTGTTTGGTCATCTTGACGGATTAGATGCCAGTTGATATACATGGTTATATGGAATTAGAATCCGTGAATACAATTCACGTGGTATATACCTACTGACATCACATAAATACATTAAATGATGATCTAAAGAGACCCCAAGCTGGCTATTCATGTGATAAGACCAGACGAGGAGATGATCAATACAGCTTCTTGAGCATATATCATAGTGACCTTCGAACTAAACCCGTTGCATTTCTTGGTGTAATACAAAATTCGCTGCATCTGATGGCAACAAAGCAAACGTTTATGTGTATTAGGCATGCATACTCGGTGTACACTCGATGCCTCGAGGATTAAAGGTGGGCCGAAGCTACGTATATTCGCTCCTATGCCACTTCTGAAGACGATAGGAAAAGTCCAAGACAGCATGTATGGCAGTAGAAACAGCAGCTATAAAACCCCTCCAATCACCTTTAAACAATATTAAAGGCAGTTTGAAATATTTTCTTCTCATGTGTCCCGCGAGATACTACACAGTTTGAAAGTTATATGATGAACTATCAAAAGTAGAGCAGTATAAAGTGACAACAAGGAATTAAAAGAATAAAAACTTTCACCCTGGAGAGCCCGGGGATCGATCCCGGCACCTCTCGTATGCAAAACGAGCGCTCTACCATTTGAGCTAGCCCCCCTCAAGATTCTTACATGTAAAAGTAAATACTTATAGCTAACTTGCTTTCTTGAATGATTTCCTTCAGTAGTCACGGTTTCTTGACAACCTCTGTTCCACCTGAGTTAGTTGAAAGGACGAAATCTGCTGCTGTCTTATCCCATTTCACTATTGGCTTCTCACCGAGCAGTATAGCTCCAGGGGCTATGTTAGCTTGTAACGGTTTCTGAACAGTGTGTTGTAGGAAACAAAGGTCGCTGTATCTGATGGCATCAAAATAAAGGATTGTTCAGTATGTAAATTTGATGTCTTGAAGATTAATGCAGAGAAGAAGCAAGATAGTTTCCTTTGCCATTTCCGAAGATTATAGGGGAACCTCCAATACAACATGCTGGAGACAGTAAGAGCAGCTTCTGTTCATCCTCTCTGATCACTTAAAAAGAATTTAGATGACGTTTTGAAATAATTTTCCTCGTAGGTATCCAATCAGATGTATTATCTGAAAATTGTAGTGAAATTTTAGTTTAAACAAGAGCGAGCTATAAGGTATGAAAAGACCTTGATCGTGGAAAACCCGGGCATCAATCCTGGTACATCTCTCATGCAAAACGAGCGCTCTACCATCTGAGAATTGAGCTACTCTTTTAGCTCCCTAAAGGCTGGTCGCCATTGTTATTGTTGACTTGCTTTCTTCAACTTATTGCATTATTATTATTTCTTTTTTGTCGAAAAAAGAAGAAGAAACAAACGTGGTCACGGGAAACTGGAGCGTTATGGCAACACATGAAAACGTCTAAAATAGAGCCTGTTTGGTCATCTTGACGGATTAGATGCCAGTTGATATACATGGTTATATGGAATTAGAATCCGTGAATACAATTCACGTGGTATATACCTACTGACATCACATAAATACATTAAATGATGATCTACAGAGACCCCTAGCTGGCTATTCATGTGATAAGACCAGACGAGGAGATGATCAATACAGCTTCTTGAGCATATATCATAGTGACCTTCGAACTAAACCCGTTGCATTTCTTGGTGTAATACAAAATTCGCTGCATCTGATGGCAACAAAGCAAACGTTTATGTGTATTAGGCATGCATACTCGGTGTACACTCGATGCCTCGAGGATTAAAGGTGGGCCGAAGCTACGTATATTCGCTCCTATGCCACTTCTGAAGACGATAGGAAAAGTCCAAGACAGCATGTATGGCAGTAGAAACAGCAGCTATAAAACCCCTCCAATCACCTTTAAACAATATTAAATGCAGTTTAAAATATTTTCTTCTCATGTGTCCCGCGAGATACTATACAGTTTGAACGTTATATGATGAACTATCAAAAGTACAGCAGTATAAAGTGACAACAAGGAATTAAAAGAATAAAAACTTTCACCTTGGAGAGCCCGGGGATCGATCCCGGCACCTCTCGTATGCAAAACGAGCGCTCTACCATTTGAGCTAGCCCCCCTCAAGCTTCTTACATGTAAAAGTAAATACTTATAGCTAACTTGCTTTCTTGAATGATTTCCTTCAGTAGTCACGGTTTCTTGACAACCTCTGTGCCACCTGAGTTAGTTGAAAGGACGAAATCTGCTGCTGTCTTATCCCATTTCACTATTGGCTTCTCACCGAGCAGTATAGCTCCAGGGGCTATGTTAGCTTGTAACGGTTTCTGAACAGTGTGTTGTAGGAAACAAAGGTCGCTGTATCTGATGGCATCAAAATAAAGGATTGTTCAGTATGTAAATTTGATTTCTTGAAGATTAATGCAGAGAGGAAGCAAGATAGTTTCCTTTGCCATTTCCGAAGATTATAGGGGAACCTCCAATACAACATGCTGGAGACAGTAAGAGCAGCTTCTGTTCATCCTCTCTGATCACTTAAAAAGAATTTAGATGACATTTTGAAATAATTTTCCTCGTAGGTATCCAATCAGATGTATTATCTGAAAATTGTAGTGAAATTTTAGTTTAAACAAGAGCGAGCTATAAGGTATGAAAAGACCTTGATCGTGGAAAACCCGGGCATCAATCCTGGTACATATCTCATGCCAAACGAGCGCTTTACCATCTGAGAATTGAGCTACTCTTTTAGCTCCCTAAAGGCTGGTCGCCATTGTTATTGTTGACTTGCTTTCTTCAACTTATTGCATTATTATTATTTTTTTTGGCGAAAAAAGAAGAAGAAACAAACGTGGTCACGGGAAACTGGAGCGTTATGGCAACACATGAAAACGTCTAAAGTAGAGCCTGTTTGGTCATCTTGACGGATTAGATGCCAGTTGATATACATGGTTATATGGAATTAGAATCCGTGAATACAATTCACGTGGTATATACCTACTGACATCACATAAATACATTGAATGATGATCTACAGAGACCCCAAGCTGGCTATTCATGTGAAGACCAGACGAGGAGATGATCAATACAGCTTCTTGAGCATATATCATAGTGATCTTCGAACTAAACCCGTTGCATTTCTTGGTGTAATACAAAATTCGCTGCATCTGATGGCAACAAAGCAAACGTTTATGTGTATTAGGCATGCATACTCGGTGTACACTCGATGCCTCGAGGATTAAAGGTGGGCCGAAGCTACGTATATTCGATCCTATGCCACTTCTGAAGACGCTAGGAAAAGTCCACAGCATGTCTGGCAGCAGGAACAGCAGCTATAAAACCCCTCCATTAATCACCTTTAAACAATATTAAAGGCAGTTTAAAATATTTTCTTCTCATGTGTCCCGCGAGATACTATACAGTTTGAAAGTTATATGATGAACTATCAAAAGTAGAGCAGTATAAAGTGACAACAAGGAATTAAAAGAATAAAAACTTTCACCTTGGAGAGCCCGGGGATCGATCCCGGCACCTCTCGTATGCAAAACGAGCGCTCTACCATTTGAGCTAGCCCCCCTCAAGATTCTTACATGTAAAAGTAAATACTTATAGCTAACTTGCTTTCTTGAATGATTTCCTTCAGTAGTCACGGTTTCTTGACAACCTCTGTGCCACCTGAGTTAGTTGAAAGGACGAAATCTGCTGCTGTCTTATCCCATTTCACTATTGGCTTCTCACCGAGCAGTATAGCTCCAGGGGCTATGTTAGCTTGTAACGGTTTCTGAACAGTGTGTTGTAGGAAACAAAGGTCGCTGTATCTGATGGCATCAAAATAAAGGATTGTTCAGTATGTAAATTTGATGTCTTGAAGATTAATGCAGAGAAGAAGCAAGATAGTTTCCTTTGCCATTTCCGAAGATTATAGGGGAACCTCCAATACAACATGCTGGAGACAGTAAGAGCAGCTTCTGTTCATCCTCTCTGATCACTTAAAAAGAATTTAGATGACGTTTTGAAATAATTTTCCTCGTAGGTATCCAATCAGATGTATTATCTGAAAATTATAGTGAAATTTTAGTTTAAACAAGAGCGAGCTATAAGGTATGAAAAGACCTTGATCGTGGAAAACCCGGGCATCAATCCTGGTACATCTCTCATGCAAAACGAGCGCTCTACCATCTGAGAATTGAGCTACTCTTTTAGCTCCCCTAAAGGCTGGTCACCATTGTTATTGTTGACTTGCTTTCTTCAACTTATTGCATTATTATTATTTCTTTTTTGTCGAAAAAAGAAGAAGAAACAAACGTGGACACGGGAAACTGGAGCGTTATGGCAACACATGAAAACGTCTAAAGTAGAGCCTGTTTGGTCATCTTGACGGATTAGATGCCAGTTGATATACATGGTTATATGGAATTAGAATCCGTGAATACAATTCACGTGGTATATACCTACTGACATCACATAAATACATTATATGATGATCTAAAGAGACCCCAAGTTGGCTGTTCATGTGATAAGACCAGACGAGGAGATGATCAATACAGCTTCTTGAGCATATATCATAGTGACCTTCGAACTAAACCCGTTGCATTTCTTGGTGTAATACAAAATTCGCTGCATCTGACGGAAACAAAGCAAACGTTTATGTGTATTAGGCATGCATACTCGGTGTACACTCGATGCCTCGAGGATTAAAGGTGGGCCGAAGCTACGTATATTCGATCCTATGCCACTTCTGAAGACGCTAGGAAAAGTCCAAGACAGCATGTCTGGCAGCAGAAACAGCAGCTATAAAACCCCTCCAATCACCTTTAAACAATATTAAAGGCAGTTTAAAATATTTTCTTCTCATGTGTCCCGCGAGATACTATACAGTTTGAAAGTTATATGATGAACTATCAAAAGTAGAGCAGTATAAAGTGACAACAAGGAATTAAAAGAATAAAAACTTTCACCTTGGAGAGCCCGGGGATCGATCCCGGCACCTCTCGTATGCAAAACGAGCGCTCTACCATTTGAGCTAGCCCCCCTCAAGATTCTTACATGTAAAAGTAAATACTTATAGCTAACTTGCTTTCTTGAATGATTTCCTTCAGTAGTCACGGTTTCTTGACAACCTCTGTGCCACCTGAGTTAGTTGAAAGGACGAAATCTGCTGCTGTCTTATCCCATTTCACTATTGGCTTCTCACCGAGCAGTATAGCTCCAGGGGCTATGTTAGCTTGTAACGGTTTCTGAACAGTGTGTTGTAGGAAACAAAGATCGCTGTATCTGATGGCATCAAAATAAAGGATTGTTCAGTATGTAAATTTGATGTCTTGAAGATTAATGCAGAGAGGAAGCAAGATAGTTTCCTTTGCCATTTCCGAAGATTATAGGGGAACCTCCAATACAACATGCTGGAGACAGTAAGAGCAGCTTCTGTTCATCCTCTCTGATCACTTAAAAAGAATTTAGATGACGTTTTGAAATAATTTTCCTCGTAGGTATCCAATCAGATGTATTATCTGAAAATTGTAGTGAAATTTTAGTTTGAACAAGAGCGAGCTATAAGGTATGAAAAGACCTTGATCGTGGAAAACCCGGGCATCAATCCTGGTACATCTCTCATGCAAAACGAGCGCTTTACCATCTGAGAATTGAGCTACTCTTTTAGCTCCCTAAAGGCTGGTCGCCATTGTTATTGTTGACTTGCTTTCTTCAACTTATTGCATTATTATTTTTTTTTGTCGAAAAAAGAAGAAGAAACAAACGTGGTCACGGGAAACTGGAGCGTTATGGCAACACATGAAAACGTCTAAAATAGAGCCTGTTTGGTCATCTTGACGGATTAGATGCCAGTTGATATACATGGTTATATGGAATTAGAATCCGTGAATACAATTCACGTGGTATATACCTACTGACATCACATAAATACATTAAATGATGATCTACAGAGACCCCTAGCTGGCTATTCATGTGATAAGACCAGACGAGGAGATGATCAATACAGCTTCTTGAGGATATATCATAGTGACCTTCGAACTAAACCCGTTGTATTTCTTGGTGTAATACAAAATTCGCTGCATCTGATGGCAACAAAGCAAACGTTTATGTGTATTAGGCATGCATACTCGGTGTACACTCGATGCCTCGAGGATTAAAGGTGGGCCGAAGCTACGTATATTCGCTCCTATGCCACTTCTGAAGACGATAGGAAAAGTCCAAGACAGCATGTATGGCAGTAGAAACAGCAGCTATAAAACCCCTCCAATCACCTTTAAACAATATTAAAGGCAGTTTAAAATATTTTCTTCTCATGTGTCCCGCGAGATACTATACAGTTCAAAGTTATATGATGAACTATCAAAAGTAGAGCAGTATAAAGTGACAACAAGGAATTAAAAGAATAAAAACTTTCACCTTGGAGAGCCCGGGGATCGATCCCGGCACCTCTCGTATGCAAAACGAGCGCTCTACCATTTGAGCTAGCCCCCCTCAAGATTCTTACATGTAAAAGTAAATACTTATAGCTAACTTGCTTTCTTGAATGATTTCCTTCAGTAGTCACGGTTTCTTGACAACCTCTGTGCCACCTGAGTTAGTTGAAAGGACGAAATCTGCTGCTGTCTTATCCCATTTCACTATTGGCTTCTCACCGAGCAGTATAGCTCCAGGGGCTATGTTAGCTTGTAACGGTTTTTGAACAGTGTGTTGTAGGAAACAAAGGTCGCTGTATCTGATGGCATCAAAATAAAGGATTGTTCAGTATGTAAATTTGATGTCTTGAAGATTAATGCAGAGAGGAAGCAAGATAGTTTCCTTTGCCATTTCCGAAGATTATAGGGGAACCTCCAATACAACATGCTGGAGTCAGTAAGAGCAGCTTCTGTTCATCCTCTCTGATCACTTAAAAAGAATTTAGATGACATTTTGAAATAATTTTCCTCGTAGGTATCCAATCAGATGTATTATCTGAAAATTGTAGTGAAATTTTAGTTTGAACAAGAGCGAGCTATAAGGTATGAAAAGACCTTGATCGTGGAAAACCCGGGCATCAATCCTGGTACATCTCTCATGCAAAACGAGCGCTTTACCATCTGAGAATTGAGCTACTCTTTTAGCTCCCTAAAGGCTGGTCGCCATTGTTATTGTTGACTTGTTTTCTTCAACTTATTGCATTATTATTATTATTTTTTTGGCGAAAAAAGAAGAAGAAACAAACGTGGTCACGGGAAACTGGAGCGTTATGGCAACACATGAAAACGTCTAAAGTAGAGCCTGTTTGGTCATCTTGACGGATTAGATGCCAGTTGATATACATGGTTATATGGAATTAGAATCCGTGAATACAATTCACGTGGTATATACCTACTGACATCACATAAATACATTGAATGATGATCTACAGAGACCCCAAGCTGGCTATTCATGTGATAAGACCAGACGAGGAGATGATCAATACAGCTTCTTGAGCATATATCATAGTGATCTTCGAACTAAACCCGTTGCATTTCTTGGTGTAATACAAAATTCGCTGCATCTGATGGCAACAAAGCAAACGTTTATGTGTATTAGGCATGCATACTCGGTGTACACTCGATGCCTCGAGGATTAAAGGTGGGCCGAAGCTACGTATATTCGATCCTATGCCACTTCTGAAGACGCTAGGAAAAGTCCAAGACAGCATGTCTGGCAGCAGAAACAGCAGCTATAAAACCCCTCCAATCACCTTTAAACAATATTAAAGGCAGTTTAAAATATTTTCTTCTCATGTGTCCCGCGAGATACTATACAGTTTGAAAGTTATATGATGAACTATCAAAAGTAGAGCAGTATAAAGTGACAACAAGGAATTAAAAGAATAAAAACTTTCACCTTGGAGAGCCCGGGGATCGATCCCGGCACCTCTCGTATGCAAAACGAGCGCTCTACCATTTGAGCTAGCCCCCCTCAAGATTCTTACATGTAAAAGTAAATACTTATAGCTAACTTGCTTTCTTGAATGATTTCCTTCAGTAGTCACGGTTTCTTGACAACCTCTGTGCCACCTGAGTTAGTTGAAAGGACGAAATCTGCTGCTGTCTTATCCCATTTCACTATTGGCTTCTCACCGAGCAGTATAGCTCCAGGGGCTATGTTAGCTTGTAACGGTTTCTGAACAGTGTGTTGTAGGAAACAAAGGTCGCTGTATCTGATGGCATCAAAATAAAGGATTGTTCAGTATGTAAATTTGATGTCTTGAAGATTAATGCAGAGAGGAAGCAAGATAGTTTCATTTGCCATTTCCGAAGATTATAGGGGAACCTCCAATACAACATGCTGGAGACAGTAAGAGCAGCTTCTGTTCATCCTCTCTGATCACTTAAAAAGAATTTAGATGACATTTTGAAATAATTTTCCTCGTAGGTATCCAATCAGATGTATTATCTGAAAATTGTAGTGAAATTTTAGTTTAAACAAGAGCGAGCTATAAGGTATGAAAAGACCTTGATCGTGGAAAACCCGGGCATCAATCCTGGTACATCTCTCATGCAAAACGAGCGCTTTACCATCTGAGAATTGAGCTACTCTTTTAGCTCCCTAAAGGCTGGTCGCCATTGTTATTGTTGACTTGCTTTCTTCAACTTATTGCATTATTATTATTATTTTTTTTGGCGAAAAAAGAAGAAGAAACAAACGTGGTCACGGGAAACTGGAGCGTTATGGCAACACATGAAAACGTCTAAAGTAGAGCCTGTTTGGTCATCTTGACGGATTAGATGCCAGTTGATATACATGGTTATATGGAATTAGAATCCGTGAATACAATTCACGTGGTATATACCTACTGACATCACATAAATACATTGAATGATGATCTACAGAGACCCCAAGCTGGCTATTCATGTGATAAGACCGACGAGGAGATGATCAATACAGCTTCTTGAGCATATATCATAGTGATCTTCGAACTAAACCCGTTGCATTTCTTGGTGTAATACAAAATTCGCTGCATCTGATGGCAACAAAGCAAACGTTTATGTGTATTAGGCATGCATACTCGGTGTACACTCGATGCCTCGAGGATTAAAGGTGGGCCGAAGCTACGTATATTCGATCCTATGCCACTTCTGAAGACGCTAGGAAAAGTCCAAGACAGCATGTATGGCAGTAGAAACAGCAGCTATAAAACCCCTCCAATCACCTTTAAACAATATTAAAGGCAGTTTAAAATATTTTCTTCTCATGTGTCCCGCGAGATACTATACAGTTTGAACGTTATATGATGAACTATCAAAAGTAGAGCAGTATAAAGTGACAACAAGGAATTAAAAGAATAAAAACTTTCACCTTGGAGAGCCCGGGGATCGATCCCGGCACCTCTCGTATGCAAAACGAGCGCTCTACCATTTGAGCTAGCCCCCCTCAAGATTCTTACATGTAAAAGTAAATACTTATAGCTAACTTGCTTTCTTGAATGATTTCCTTCAGTAGTCACGGTTTCTTGACAACCTCTGTGCCACCTGAGTTAGTTGAAAGGACGAAATCTGCTGCTGTCTTATCCCATTTCACTATTGGCTTCTCACGGAGCAGTATAGCTCCAGGGGCTATGTTAGCTTGTAACGGTTTCTGAACAGTGTGTTGTAGGAAACAAAGGTCGCTGTATCTGATGGCATCAAAATAAAGGATTGTTCAGTTTGTAAATTTGATGTCTTGAAGATTAATGCAGAGAGGAAGCAAGATAGTTTCCTTTGCCATTTCCGAAGATTATAGGGGAACCTCCAATACAACATGCTGGAGACAGTAAGAGCAGCTTCTGTTCATCCTCTCTGATCACTTAAAAAGAATTTAGATGACATTTTGAAATAATTTTCCTCGTAGGTATCCAATCAGATGTATTATCTGAAAATTGTAGTGAAATTTTAGTTTAAACAAGAGCGAGCTATAAGGTATGAAAAGACCTTGATCGTGGAAAACCCGGGCATCAATCCTGGTACATCTCTCATGCAAAACGAGCGCTCTACCATCTGAGAATTGAGCTACTCTTTTAGCTCCCCTAAAGGCTGGTCGCCATTGTTATTGTTGACTTGCTTTCTTCAACTTATTGTATTATTTTTTTTTTATCGAAAAAAAGAAGAAGAAAACAAACGTGGTCACGGGAAACTGGAGCGTTATGGCAACACATGAAAACGTCTAAAGTAGAGCCTGTTTGGTCATCTTGACGGATTAGATGCCAGTTGATATACATGGTTATATGGAATTAGAATCCGTGAATCAATTCACGTGGTATATACCTACTGACATCACATAAATACATTAAATGATGATCTAAAGAGACCCCAAGCTGGCTACAGTTTTAAAGTTATATGATGAACTATCAAAAGTAGAGCAATATAAAGTGACAACAAGGAATTAAAAGAATAAAAACTTTCACCTTGGAGAGCCCGGGGATCGATCCCGGTACCTCTCGTATGCAAAACGAGCGCTCTACCATTTGAGCTAGCCCCCCTCAAGATTCTTACATGTAAAAGTAAATACTTATAGCTAACTTGCTTTCTTGAATGATTTCCTTCAGTAGTCACGGTTTCTTGACAACCTCTGTGCCACCTGAGTTAGTTGAAAGGACGAAATCTGCTGCTGTCTTATCCCATTTCACTATTGGCTTCTCACGGAGCAGTATAGCTCCAGGGGCTATGTTAGCTTGTAACGGTTTCTGAACAGTGTGTTGTAGGAAACAAAGGTCGCTGTATCTGATGGCATCAAAATAAAGGATTGTTCAGTATGTAAATTTGATGTCTTGAAGATTAATGCAGAGAAGAAGCAAGATAGTTTCCTTTGCCATTTCCGAAGATTATAGGGGAACCTCCAATACAACATGCTGGAGACAGTAAGAGCAGCTTCTGTTCATCCTCTCTGATCACTTAAAAAGAATTTAGATGACGTTTTGAAATAATTTTCCTCGTAGCTATCCAATCAGATGTATTATCTGAAAATTGTAGTGAAATTTTAGTTTAAACAAGAGCGAGCTATAAGGTATGAAAAGGCCTTGATCGTGGAAAACCCGGGCATCAATCCTGGTACATCTCTCATGCAAAACGAGCGCTCTACCATCTGATAATTGAGCTACTCTTTTAGCTCCCCTAAAGGCTGGTCCCCATTGTTATTGTTGACTTGCTTTCTTCAACTTATTTCATTATTTTTTTTTTGTCGAAAAAAGAAGAAGAAACAAACGTGGTCACGGGAAACTGGAGCGTTATGGCAACACATGAAAACGTCTAAAGTAGAGCCTGTTTGGTCATCTTGACGGATTAGATGCCAGTTGATATACATGGTTATATGGAATTAGAATCCGTGAATACAATTCACGTGGTTTATACCTACTGACATCACATAAATACATTAAATGATGATCTAAAGAGACCCCAAGCTGGCTATTCATGTGATAAGACCAGACGAGGAGATGATCAATACAGCTTCTTGAGCATATATCATAGTGACCTTCGAACTAAACCCGTTGCATTTCTTGGTGTAATACAAAATTCGCTGCATCTGATGGCAACAAAGCAAACGTTTATGTGTATTAGGCATGCATACTCGGTGTACACTCGATGCCTTGAGGATTAAAGGTGGGCCGAAGCTACGTATATTCGATCCTATGCCACTTCTGAAGACGATAGGAAAAGTCCAAGACAGCATGTCTGGCAGCAGAAACAGCAGCTATAAAACCCCTCCAATCACCTTTAAACAATATTAAAGGCAGTTTAAAATATTTTCTTCTCATGTGTCCCGCGAGATACTATACAGTTTTAAAGTTATATGATGAACTATCAAAAGTAGAGCAGTATAAAGTGACAACAAGGAATTAAAAGAATAAAAGCTTTCACCTTGGAGAGCCCGGGGATCGATCCCGGTACCTCTCGTATGCAAAACGAGCGCTCTACCATTTGAGCTAGCCCCCCTCAAGATTCTTACATGTAAAAGTAAATACTTATAGCTAACTTGCTTTCTTGAATGATTTCCTTCAGTAGTCACGGTTTCTTGACAACCTCTGTGCCACCTGAGTTAGTTGAAAGGACGAAATCTGCTGCTGTCTTATCCCATTTCACTATTGGCTTCTCACCGAGCAGTATAGCTCCAGGGGCTATGTTAGCTTGTAACGGTTTCTGAACAGTGTGTTGTAGGAAACAAAGGTCGCTGTATCTGATGGCATCAAAATAAAGGATTGTTCAGTATGTAAATTTGATGTCTTGAAGATTAATGCAGAGAGGAAGCAAGATAGTTTCCTTTGCCATTTTCGAAGATTATAGGGGAAGTTATAATACAACATGCTGGAGACAGTAAGAGCAGCTTCTGTTCATCCTCTCTAATCACTTAAAAAGAATTTAGATAACATTTTGAAATAATTTTCCTCGTAGGTATCCAATCAGATGTATTATCTGAAAATTGTAGTGAAATTTTAGTTTAAACAAGAGCGAGCTATAAGGTATGAAAAGACCTTGATCGTGGAAAACCCGGGCATCAATCCTGGTACATCTCTCATGCCAAACGAGCGCTCTACCATCTGAGAATTGAGCTACTCTTTTAGCTCCCCTAAAGGCTGGTCGCCATTGTTATTGTTGACTTGCTTTCTTCAACTTATTGCATTATTATTTTTTTTTTGTCGAAAAAAGAAGAAGAAACAAACGTGGTCACGGGAAACTGGAGCGTTATGGCAACACATGAAAACGTCTAAAGTAGAGCCTGTTTGGTCATCTTGACGGATTAGATGCCAGTTGATATACATGGTTATATGGAATTAGAATCCGTGAATACAATTCACGTGGTATATACCTACTGACATCACATAAATACATTAAATGATGATCTAAAGAGACCCCAAGCTGGCTATTCATGTGATAAGACCAGACGAGGAGGTGATCAATACAGCTTCTTGAGCATATATCATAGTGACCTTCGAACTAAACCCGTTGCATTTCTTGGCGTAATACAAAATTCGCTGCATCTGATGGCAACAAAGCAAACGTTTATGTGTATTAGCAGGGAGGTGTCACCTCCCTGGTATTAGGCATGCATACTCGGTGTACACTCGATGCCTTGAGGATTAAAGGTGGGCCGGAGCTACGTATATTCGATCTTTTGCCACTTCTGAAGACGATAGGAAAAGTCCAAGACAGCATGCTGGCAGCAGAAACAGCAGCTATAAAACCCCTCCAATCACCTTTAAACTATATTAAAGGCAGTTTAAAATATTTTCTTCTCATGTGTCCCGCGAGATACTATACAGTTTTAAAGTTATATGATGAACTATCAAAAGGAGAGCAATATAAAGTGACAACAAGGAATTAAAAGAATAAAAGCTTTCACCTTGGAGAGCCCGGGGATCGATCCCGGTACCTCTCGTATGCAAAACGAGCGCTCTACCATTTGAGCTAGCCCCCCTCAAGATTCTTACATGTAAAAGTAAATACTTATAGCTAACTTGCTTTCTTGAATGATTTCCTTCAGTAGTCACGGTTTCTTGACAACCTCTGTGCCACCTGAGTTAGTTGAAAGGACGAAATCTGCTGCTGTCTTATCCCATTTCACTATTGGCTTCTCACGGAGCAGTATAGCTCCAGGGGCTATGTTAGCTTGTAACGGTTTCTGAACAGTGTGTTGTAGGAAACAAAGGTCGCTGTATCTGATGGCATCAAAATAAAGGATTGTTCAGTATGTAAATTTGATGTCTTCAACAAGACCGAGCTATAAGGTATGAAAAGACCTTGATCGTGGAAAACCCGGGCATCAATCCTGGTACATCTCTCATGCAAAACGAGCGCTCTGCCATCTGAGAATGGAGCTAGTATTTTAGCTCCCCTAAAGGCTGGTCGCTATTGTTATTGTTGTCTTGCTTTCTTCAACAATTATTGCATTTTTTTTTGTCGAAAAAAGAAGAAACAAACGTGGTCACGGGAAACTGGAGCAATGACAACGGGATACTGGCAGACGATCCAACCCAGTATACGCCCTCTTGTTCCATTAGCATACAATACAGTTTGCGGTAATGATCGCAAATGATCGCTGTATAATACCGTTAGTCTGGATTTTAAGACAAGGTTTACTTTTTTTTCGAATTTTAGAGTTGTGTGTCATCGTCTCAACACACGGTGATTATACCATCCACAACGTTCTAATCAGAGGCATTTTGACAAGCACTTGCACGTTGCAAATATCTGTCTTTTACAATACATAGTACGCGAAGTCACGGCGTTGAAGCCTTCTGAAAGCGCAAAGATTGTCACGCTTAAGTTGCGTTCTACAAATACGCCATGTATGAAATTCGAATAATTATTGGTGAAAGTGACTTAATTCAACATGATTTAGAGAAGTTTGAGGAAATATTTTATGTTGTCTCTTTGGTCGCTAATATACGTCTCATTATTGCAAATGTTTGGAAATAAAATAAAATAAATGGACTTGGAAACTGGGCAACTGAAAGAATTTGTTTACCTATGTTATGATACTCCACAAAGTGAAATTAGAAAAAAAAAATCTTGTACGATACGAGTCCGGTCTGGAACGAAGGCTAAATTCCCTCGGCAGGATTCCCTTTGTAACAAGCTTTGTCCATCTCTATGCTTGCTGTTCAATGTTATTTCTTTTTCTCTTGGTTTCTCTTTTTTTTTTCAACGGAAGGAAATTCTTTCATTGCAACAATTCATGAATGCTTCACATGGCATGAGCTATACAGAAGGTAGGAATGTCATTAGGTATCATGCATACACAAATACAAACCCCGGTGGCCGTGAAAATTAAAGCTGCGCTTTAACTTGATAAAACTACCATGGTCGATATTGAATGTTATCCTTCGTTTTACATGGCCACTTGAAAATCGGTAAAATCATTTCATACGCACATAAACTACCAGATAGTAACTCCACTGTGTGTTCAACTTCACTTCAGTAAATAAAATAAAATCATATAAAAGATCATCATATGTTTCATTAGAACCTAACATAAAGTGAGTTATGGAAGAGTGAAGTTTGGAATGTTTTTGACAAATATGGTTGTTTTTCGCACTATCATTCTCCCTTTGCTTTAAGAAAAATAAAGATATTACAGAATTTATCGAGATAACTGCTGATGATTCAACAACTACAACCTTGCCTAAAATCCAACATCGCCGTGACGTTGTTGCAAGTTTGTACTAATTTGACACAAAGGTTAAATTATTCATTCTGCTTGATGCAATGTCTAAGACACTTCAAGTCAGACCTACCAGTAGATAAAACATTAATTCTTGAATCTACTTCATTGAATATCGGGAAGGGAATGTCTTTGCCTCTGTGTCCCACGACTGATGTTTCGGCTGCAAAAACTACATTAAAAGAAACACACAATCCTATCCACAAAAACCTTTCTCCGTTTTCGTTTTGGTGTCACAATGTGTCCTCAGTGTCAGCCAGGCAATCGGAGTTATTATGAAGACTCAGTTGGTATTTGGTCCTTGGATTACGGAGGCGGGAGGGGGGGGGGGGGACTTTTGAATTGGGATCACCTCTTGAAGTGAAAGTGAAAGGGAATCTGGATCTCAATCAAAATCTTTTCTGTTTCAGAATTTACCTCGACGCTGATTATTTCTTTCTCTCTTGAGCAGCGATAGATACGGTCGAGTGACGGTGAGCCAACTCGCCCATTGTTGATAACAAAAGAAAGCGGGCGCACACGCATAAGACCAGGCGTCCACTAGGGCGCGGACAAGACGCGGACAAGCCCCGGAATGCAAATTTGGTATTCCGCACTCCTTCGGGAACCTGTCCGCACGTTCCTGAACGTGTCCGCTCACTGTCCTAAACATGTCCGGGCGTTTCCGCACCTTCGGGAGAGAGAAAAATTTCCGCGTCCAAATTTTGATCGAGACCAAAATTTGGACGCGGAAATGAACTTCCTGACACCTTCGGCGACTTGTCCTGACGATGTCCTGAGGATGTCCCGCTTGTCCGGAACCCTTCCGCTCCTTCCGCACACGCTCCGGAAAGAATCCCGCGGTGTGGGGAAGCTTCCCGAATGAAAGCGGAAGACACCAGGAATGTTTTAGGACAGCGCGGAGCCGATGCGGATCTATATATGCAAGTGTCCGGATCCTATGCGGAAATTTTGTGATCGAGACACGAAAATGTCGACACTTTCCGCGAGCGTCATGCCAATGAAACGTAAAATGAGTAAGAAGGGAGGCGAGGCCCCCATGCAAATATCTCCATCACAGGCACACCTTTCGTCTAGTGATGAAGAACAGGTAAATCTAAGGAATTTCCGGTCCCAGAAGGCAAAGAAGAAGGTAGTAGAGACTGTGCCAAAAGCAACCAGAAAGAAGTGAAATCAGCCCCTAACTTCCTAGTAAGTTTGTTTTGATTTGATCTTTTCAGAAATTATTTTTCATCTGAGTGACTTTCCTGGTTCCTATTACTTACTATAGTACATTTTCCTTTATTTTGTTTTCGTATTATATTTGCAAACAAACCATGTTGTCCCATGTGACAGCCCAGCTGAAAAATCACAAAAGTAGGTGGAAGTACACTCAGAAAAAGAAAGCATAGAATTTTTGGCTAAATGTTAATGTATTATATAAACATGAACAAGTTGTTATTCATACGTAAATGCTTTCTAATGATACAACATATTAGAAGAAAAGACAAATTCATCACACTAAAAAGCATGAATTCAATTGCAAAGATATACCTGTGGTCTCATTACAATGTAATATCTTTGAAGCCCAAAATAACAATGAAAGCTAAAGATGATGGAGGAAAATGAAGAATTTTCTGTCACTTCAAAATTCAAGTGAAATGAGAGAAAAAGCAATAAATCATGAACTCGAAAAAGTGTTGAATTTTTGTCTTTCTTTTGTTTTGTTTTTGCTGAGTGTATATATTTAAGTGCACATTAAGCATCACAAATCATCAGAAATATTCTTTACCTGAATGATTTTCGTGGTTGTTATTACCTAATAATTTTTCTTCTCTTTTTGTTTTAGTTGCAAATAAACTCGATTGTCCAATTTGACAGCCCAGCTGAACCCCCCCCCCAAAAAAAAAAAGAGTAAAGTAAAGTAGGTTAGAAATATTTCCCCATTTTTACACTTCACTGACAATAGGCTAGTAAGCTCTAATCATGAAAAAAAAAATTCTCGGACTTGAAAATGTTCAAAAGTGATCAAAATAAGAGAGGGTTAGAGATGCACAAGGGTAAAAATCAGAGAAAGAAACACAAATTTAATGATTAGGATCATTTTGGCATGCTCTACAGAAGTATCAGACAAAACACGTACACGATGGATAAAGGACAGGTCTAAAAACAGGGAATAAAGAATATATATATATATAAGTAACAAAACTGCAACAAAGTTCATGCTGTATTCACCAACGGTTTATTTCTTGTGAAGAAATAAACCGTTGGTGAATATGTATATGTTTTTATGTATATTTATATATATATATATATATATATATATATATATATATATGGTTCAAAAAGTTTGCGAATATCCATGTGACTGCAGGCAGAGAAAATAATTGTTCTCCCAGATGAGACAAATTTTAAAAAAAAAAGAGTCGTCAGTCGACATGCAGACAATCCTATTCTTCGACTATTGGTGGTCACATTCTATTATCAAATAATATTGACCAATCATATTAATATGATATCAGCCGCTACTGCGGAAGCACAACATTGAACAAGAAGCATCAATGACGGCTAGCAGTCAAATGAGGAAAAGTCAAAGTCAGCGCCAAATTTATACCTTTCCATTTTCCTGGTATTGTCCGCAGTTTGTCCGCATGCCTAACTTGTGTTGTCCGGAAGGCATCCTGATTGTCCGCGTTCATTCCTGGTGTAATCCTAGATGTTTCCGCGCTGCCCGGCTACGATTAGCATATTCCGAGGTATTTCGCGCTTTTCCGGAGTGATTCCTAGGTTTGTCCGCAGTCAGTCCGCGGACAGTCCGCGGACAGTCCGCGGACAGTCCTAGGAATGTCCCAGGACAAGCCGATTCACAAAGTTATTCCGCGTCTGTCGCGGACAGGATGCCGAAATAACAAAATTTGCTTCCGCAACCCTTCCGTAGCTTGTCCGCGCCCAAGTGGACGTCCGCCCTAAGAAGTGAAGCCGATCTGGAATCAGATTCGGATGACTAAAGAGCCTATCTCACTGGAGGGGGCGTTGCCGCGACTGCCGCGACTAATCAGTCGCCGGGACGCATGCGACTCGAAAGACGAAGAAATGGCTTGCGCTCTCACCAAGAAATCGACCCTATAGGGCTCACACCTGTAAATAAAATGGACTGTCCCAGACCCCTTCACAAATTCGTACCAAAGATACCAAAATAAATGAAGAAAAAAATTAATTAAAAATCAATGATGTAGTTTGGCAAAAAACTGAATAGCTGTAGATATTGAGTATGAATTCCTCTACAAAGTGCATTTTGGCTGGAAGATGAAAGCTTTTCTGATGGAATTTGAGGGGACTATATTTCATTGGGTACGTGTACGGAAAATAGGTGATTTTTTGAGTGACAAGAACTCGTAGTCTGGCTTTGCGGACCCCTGGACAGAATTAGAGCAGAACAACCCACCCTGGCAATCTGATGGATGAAAGGTAATATCTCACTTATTCAGGTTAGTGAAGATGAAACACCTCATTTCTCCCAGCTATTTTACAGAATTTTTTGAAATTTGAATTTTAACACACGTCTCTATGGGGAATTATTTACCCGTGTGAGCCCTATAGGGCGACGTCCGAGACGTCTCCAAACAAGGTGACAAGTTATTATTCGCCGCGGAAGTCGCCGTGACATCTCCGAGACGTCATTTCAGTTTGAGGAGATGTCTCCGCGACGTCTTCATATCGACGTATAGGTAGGTCGCCATGGGTCTTCGCAAGGTCGCGAAGACGTCTCGGAGACGTGGCTGAACATGACCGCAACGAAGGAGATGTCTGCGAGGCCAACTATATAGAGACTGAAACAAAGTATGAAAATTGAACACGTTTAATTCTCTGGCGACTTCCCGGAGACCAGGCTAGTCTCCAGGAGATGTCGCGGAGACATCTCGGAGATGACTCCCCGACCATGCAGTGAGACTTGAGTCGCTACCAGGTGGCCAAGCCAATGAGGCAAAGAAGGGTAGACCCCTTACACTTTTCGGGGAGTAGTAATGATATTATGATTAGTGTCTGCTTCTTTCTAATGAAGAGCTTCATTCGTCATCTTCGTTATCAAAGAAAGATGAACAAAAGTGGACATCAAGGAAACTGGACATGGGAGACTGGGAAATCTCACCTTATTATTATTATCTCTCTCTCTTTCTAACCTTTTAAAGGGCAGATTGGCAGAGCATTTCGCTTTGTCTACACTTATACAAAGTCAAATTCCCTTAAAGGGACTGTACAGTACTGGTTGAGGTGGGGATTCAGGTTTATAAGTTTCCTAAGTGAGATAATGAAAAACCTCTTATGAAATATGAAAGAGCATTTCATTTCAAGAAGGATTCAACGTTTATTCGATAAAAATTGGTTTTTAAATGGCTGAGATATCCAAAAAAGTGATAATAATAAAAGGCGACAGGTCACGCCTTTTATTATTATCTCTTTGTTTCACCTTGCTTTTGGATATCTCAGCCATTTCAAAACCGATTTTCATCAAATGAACTTTTGATTCCCCTTAGAATTGCATGCTCTTTGACATCTCATAGAGTGGTTTCTGAATATCTCGCAAAACGTTAAAAGCTAAATCCTCACCTCAACCAGAACTGTACAGTCCCTTTAAAAACTAGTGCCTAAATTAGTTTACTTCATGTAAGACATAATTGATAGCTATTCTATTTACATAGGATAAATTCTTATAATAGGTGCGTACACCGATCAGCTTGTGAGCGATGACCCCTACACATTTTATCTGATTTATTTGTTATGATACGGTATAAGGTAATCAGTCTTCTCGTTGTCGCGTATGATAGTTCGTCTACAGATACAGCGATAAATAGATTAATGAATGACTGATTTACGAATCCTGTGCTCTATTTGGAGGAGTGAGCTGTCAGACGGTGCTGATTGGACGGGCCGATCAAACACCACTGTCGATAGTGGTTTAACTCACTCCATTGGTCAATATTATTGCCTGCCAGTCTCTATACCATCAGGGAGGTGTCTCACCTCCCTGATACCATCTTTGTCAAGAGTGTGGATCCACAACATTCAGGAAGATATAAATATGCATTATTTTCTTATCTGAATCAGGTGTTTCAGTTTGTTCTACTCGTTCCAGATTGTTTGTGGATCTCGATCAGTTTGGCATGTTATTTCTGGAAGGTGCATGGATTGAGCCGAAACACCAAAATTGATAAGCAAGCCTCGTACGATCTGGAGAGTCTAGGGTAGATTACCGCAACACACTTATGACAAACTATACATGCCTTCAATGAAAAAAAAGTTTTAATTCATCCCATGCACAATCTCTACAAATTCAATACTCGCTAATACTCACTAAATCGATCCAAAATGCATTAACACAACAAATTGCCAACACTGCAGTTTCTCGGGAAAATGCGACCTGTGCAACACGGGCAATATCAATTTTGAATTGAATTGAATTGAATTGGTGTTTTATTAATCAATAATGGAGGCTGAATTACAGACATTGTAAGGAGGCTGAATTACAGTGTTCCTCTTTATTATTGTACATATATGTTGTTCTATAATTTGTCTCGTATATTACATGAATCTTTTGCAAGCGTTTGAACAATATCAGTTAATGACATGTATACATTGTACTATGTTTTTGATTTTCGTTGATTGGAAATAAACTATGATTGAATTGATTGAATTGATTGATTGAATGGCCATATATACATTAAAAATGCTCACAAAATACAATGTAGCGATGAAAAAAAACCCATTAAAATAACAAAGGGTCAATCTTATTCATCAAAACCATTGCACAATTAGATCGACATATAACACAAAACAAAATCAGATATTACAGATACAATATATTACTGTTCTCAATAATTATAAAAAAAACCAATAAATTTATATTAATTATATATACTAGTCATTTATACTTATTAATTAATACAGATGATGTGTTGCCATACGGCTCAAATCAACACATTTTACGCAACAAAAATAATCAGTTTATCAAAATAAATCAAAAATAGTCAGATAAACAAAAATAATCATATAATCATAAAACTCAAATCAAGACATTTTACACAACAAAGATAATCAGTTTGATTAAAAAAAATAATATCCTCACAATCTTCTCTTCGTAATAAACATAAACTATACATGTCTCATATCAAGAAACGTTGCATCTCGGTGCTGGATTTCCTTGGTCTTTAAACCTCACATTCAATTTCTTGCTGATATCTTGTCGAAAATGACACTGTTGTTATCGGGCTAAACTTTGAATGTTCCCTTTTTAGATCGTGTTTGTGAATGGGATGTCTAAAAATCCCCCTGAAGCGTATGCTCACAAAGATGCACGAGACGAATACGACAGCGCTTTTGTTTTAGAAAAGATTATTTTGTAACATTTTTAAACAAAAATAACACCTACAAAGTAAAACATTCATACAATGCCTCAAAATGTAATATCAAAGTTGATGCCAGTAGTTTCTCGATATGGGATTGTCTCAAGAACAATAGCTCCTTTCTTTTTCCGGTCCATGCACCTAACTATAACTTCTCATTGAGATAATCAGGATTGTTGTTGGCGCATTGATAAAAGATCACACTCAAACTTTGCATTACATGCAACATACGTGTGAAGAGTCGTGTATGATCTTCGATGAGATTGCACTGAGTAAAGTCCGACGTATATCGTGTGTATTGTGAGGTTAAAGAACAAGTAGGCCTAAGCCAGAGACCCACATAAAAGTGACATAAAAACGTCAGAGTTCTGTGTACAAATGACTTTGTAATTGCTCTTGAAATTTCCCAACGTGGTGTTTGATTCATCACTGACTCAAAGTATTCGATTATAGCCTGAATTGCATGTCCTGTTCTCAGAGAACGACCTATATATCGTCAAACGAACGAAACTCCTCGTAAAACTAAAGAACTGCAACACATACTCATTACAGGCCTACATCACATAATAAGTACGGTACATGATTGCTATGTACGTATAAAGCGTGCATTGGAATCGGTGTGTGTGTGTGGCGGAGCCTCCGCCACTTTTTGCTCTTTAAAAAAAAAAAAATCTTCAAAAAAATCACAACTCCTATACGAGGGGCCTTAGTGAGCCATATTATGTATTTTTATGTATTCATGAGTTATGCATTCCAGATATATGTTTGGTTTTTGGTGTTAAATAAACTGAACTGAAGTGAACTGAACGGCATGAACAACAAAACCCACAACTTTCCGAGAGTTCCGACTGAAGGGGCTCTTAACCCCAGACCCAACCACGAATACTACCGTGATAGCCCTTCCCACTTTGCCCGCAGCATCCTCTCTAAAAATCGTTCCGCGGCCACTGTCCATACAATGAATGATTTTGCATGTATGTCAAAAGGTACATTACATGTATATCATGTATACGTATGATATATTTGCCAAGTATGTATGTGTGTAAACATTGCAACGCCATACGTGGTACTCAACGACGTCTCTGACTGCCACATATATAAGAACATCAGGTGTGCACGAATTGTTAGTTTACCAGGGAGGGATTATAGCATCATCAGAACACATTAACAACAATACAACGAAGCAAAAGTTGAGTTGCGAGGGCATAGTTAAATCCTCATGCCAGTAGTTCATTACCGTAATGAAGGGTATCATCTTCCCCTAAACACATTTACACTTGTTGTTGTTATCCGGTGTCTTTTTTGTGGCAGTGTCCTTTATTTTAGAAGAATTGATTAATCAGATAATCAAATCAACTTATCAGTGAGACCAATCAATGGGGGATCAGGTTAGACCAGAGAGTGGAGATGCGTATGTTTAGATACAGTGCAATGTGTGGAACAGTTCAACAGTCACGCAGCAAGTTGTAATGCACTTCACTGTTGAAAACTTAAACATTCCATGAAAAAGTATATTAAGCATATAAATTATATATATATAGACCAACAAGAGAATAAAATCGAATTCTTGCCACAGAGTGCTGATAAACGTTTCTCAATGTTAAAGTTTCTAAACTAGAATACAAAATGTGATTCGTCTGTCAGTCAGCTCGTCTGTAGTTGGTATTTCCTGCCATCATTTTCAACACCTTCTCTGAACTAATATGGCCTGACAGTTTGCTCAGTGCAGAAAAGGAAGAAGATTCCAAGATAATGATGAAAGCTGGCGAGGGATTTTTTTTGTATGTTGTGTGTAAAGGATCTGGGGCGACCTGTGGCTTTGCCGTTATCAAAATTTTCTCATTAGAGGCCAGAAATCATTCGATTATACACCGCACTTCAGCCTCTATTGCTTGTCACCGGTTAGATCATTAGTATTTATAGTCGTGAATGAGGACGGGGGGGGGGGGGGGGAGGAGGGGGAGGAGGTGCAAGAAATGTCAAATGAACACCTTTATGTCAGTGAGATTACCAAAGATGAAGATGTCACTGCATGAAAAGCATATGTTATCATGGACACAATATCTGCTGAATGATGACGGGATGATAGTACATTATGTATGTCTATGCAGGGAGGCGTTTCCATTACCTCCCCGGTCCATGAACAGTGATTATTGCAACGCCCTCTCTCGGGCATTTTTATTAAATGTTGTGGTCAAAGCAGAGGTTCTATACTGTAAACACTGATGGGAAGTCAGGACTTGTCAAGTGTAACTCATCTTCACTGACCAGTGTGTGTGGTGGACGAGATGCAGAAGTCCGTTCAAAATGGCTATAAAAAAGAAAAAAAAATCATGTCTAGTGGATATGTCCTCGTGTTGGAATAGGATTCCACACCAATACTTTTTAACGTCGACCAGATGGGTTGACAGCAAACAATTCGAATGGTAGAAGCGACCTCTTGCAAAGCATACTAGATTAACTACAGAATCATGTCAAAATTCCTGCTTCACAGATTAAAAAAACGCAATAACGATAAGAATAAGACATAAGTGCATACATTAGTTTCTAGCTGCACGTCCTAGTAATTCAGAGGCAATGTCCAGATTGTTATTAGATCTGTAAACTCATATCAAAGTTCAGGCAATCTTGTCAACAAGATGTTAATGGTCTTGCCGATGAGAGTTTACCAGTTAAACGCGTGAGACGAGTTGCTCGTGATAGGATGTTATCTTTAGGGACTTCCTAGAAAAATATTGTAGAATCTGAAGAGCTCTAAATGAGACATCAGTCACGTGCACAGGTTTCTTATGTTTCTTTTTGATATAAGGGTGCTCCGTTCGAGGCCAAGAACTGGAAACTTTTGGAAGATGGGATGTTTCCTGCCAGGTGTTTGATCTGTAAGATGAAACGATGCAGCTGGTGGATGGGAAGATGTGCTCGGAAACCCGTCTGCTTTTATAGCAATGTTTGCAATGTGGATGTTATAGTTGGATGTCTAACATATCAAACGCGTTTCATGGGTAAATATTAGCGATTCCATTGCTGAAGATTGACTGAAGAGGGTGGTACTGGGAATTCAAGTCTGGCAAAGAGAAATAATTGGATGTTTCCCTACAAACAAAAAAGAGGAAATTATGTTGGGGTCATACATGTGGCAAATATTCTCCTTCCAAAATTTTCGAATAACGCAATGAGTTCTCTTTGTTTAAAGTTGAGTTTCAATTTAGAAGAATTTTGTGTTGAAGTTGTATAGGTGATGGAAACAATATGTCATTTTTTTTTCACTTTTGTATTTCCTAATGATGATACACACCATCATCTCTGATATTACGGAAAAAGAGGTAAGGGGAATTTTGGTTATTTCATCACCCTTCCATGTCTTCGCCATTCACCGATATTTATAAAGTAAAGGTAGACAGAAGGGATTTTCTTCGCTTCGTCGATGCTGGAAACCTACACCGGGGCCCGTAAACCTACAGCTTCAAAAAAGCTGAAAGTACCTGAAACTTCATTGTGGCGAATAGAAAAAGTTCGTTGGTCGAATTTTCTGGGAAAGAAAAAGATTTTAAAAAGCAAAACAAAAACACGAAGGAGTGGAGAGTTTGGTGGTTCAATCCGACACATAGTTTAATGAACCAAAACAATTCCGATTGCCGTATCGCTCGTCGAACTTTCGTTGATTACGTTTCATTGAGAGCGGGAGGGAATTGGTCAAAACCCACTTCCACTTGTAATTCAGCGACTATCAATGAAAACATACTATGTCGGACAGTTTGAGTCATGATTATCTAACCCATTTGTTACCGACTTTCGAAGCTCCGTGATCGTGAAAATTCCCACGGTGGTCGATAGCTTTACACTACTCATTGTTTACAAACTTTTATATGCGATTCTTTGTTTCCCATTAAGATACATTGCACTTGTCCATAACCGGTGTCATCACTTCCCGCCAAATTGCACTTCTTTTTCCCCGTCGGGGTACGGGTTGGGAAAAGATAATCATACGTCACAATTCTGACGACTGTGAGCGCACTTTATAGGTGCTTCCTAAACACATGCCGTATACGTGCGAGTACCATCAAAGAAGAAAGATCGAGCTCGCAGACTCTCGTCGACATTGACGGTTTCATGACGCTCCATAATATTTTGAGTAAAAGAATTCATTCACAAATATCAATGGGTATTCAATGCTATTTGCTACCTTCGAGACTATATGAAACTGCTAACTGACTTTGACGGAAATCAAAGTACAAGAAAATAGTCAGCTATACCTTTGCTTCATTATTTAGCATATTCAACAAGATGTTTAACAAGAGGATAAGACAATAAATACAGGTAAAACGCAGTGGACATCAATGTACCAAAACAAATATTGAATGACACCTTGGAGGAGACACACTGTGAGATCAGCTTCCTCTAGTACCATTATCAATCTACGTATGCACGATGTCAATGGTATTTCTGATGTGGTAGCCATCAAATGGTTAATCCAGGGAGGTGGGAAGGCCCACCTCCCTGGTTAAACTGAGAAATTTAGGGGAGCTTTCGATAAAGACAGCAAATTTTGAACTTAGATGCTTTACCCTTTCTTCTTCTTCTTCTTCTTCTTCTTCTTCTTTTTCTTCTTCTTCTTTTTCTGTTTAGCTAATCTGCTTATTTGATATTTTTATTGATATCACAATGTTATTCAAATAAACTGAGATTTAGTACATAATAATATAATAGTGGAATACCACGGACGGATGATGCCTTTTGCATCTATGAACAGTATTGAAGCTGGTCATTTTTTTTTCTTGATAATCTTTTCAAGCTCTCTGTATATTTCGGTTTCAAAGGAAGAGGTCGTTTGGACCTATGAGGTGAGATACCTCCCTCCTTGGGGCAAAGGAGGTTAGGTACCTCCCTCCTTGGGGCCAAGGAGGTTACCTCCTTCTGACAGCTCTAGGTAATTTGCGGAATGACAACGTACTGTAGCAGGCCTACAGGAATGCTCGCTTTTAGGGCAGGAGGGAGGTGTGCCAGAAGCCGATCTCTGATTGGTCGGTCAGAAGATTATAAGGATGGGCTCGACCATTGTTACATAACTCAGTGGTGTTTATAACAAGCATTAGTCTTTCTTATGTTGGCCCAAATAGCTCAGAGATAATAATCCGGTTTGAACTGCATGCGTCTAATCATCACGCGGGTACATTGTCATACGATAATCAGATGGCAGTCGCAAGTGCATAATTTCTGAAGCGTGGATTTCAACTATGGGAAAGGGAAGGTGTGTCCATATCTCTGGAAGCTGATTGGTCCAGTGTTTCGACAAGATAATGAGATGAGGCCCCTGGCTACCGACCTGAAGTGCTTGTACTTTTTTGATTCAGGGCAAGAAAGAGGGAGGTGACACAGCGGTCATTGCCAATCACATGTCCTCTCAAAAGTCTATACGAGTTCACTAAGCAGCAAAAACGAAGACAGGCGCCAGTTTTCCGTTTTCTCTCATTTACACTGCTATAATCAGTACTGTTGTCTGTTCATTCATTTGTTGTTTTGTTTTTAAATTTGTTCTTTTGGTACAGCGCCGAGGGCGGGTGTAAGTATTATGAGTCAAAATGTCACAAAATACTACACATCAATCAGTAATCCATAAACTCTTTGTGTGTGTGTGTGTGTGTGTGTGTGTGTGTGTGTGTGTGTGTGTGTGTGTGTGTGTGTGTGTGTGTCTGCGTGTCTGTGTGTCTGTGTGTGTGTCTATTATCAATTATCGGGTTTGCCTTTCCTTGTGTAAATAAGGAGCTCCTTTTGGAATAATTCATATTTTATCAGCCAACTCAATATTCTATTTGATTAATCAAACCAGAAGATGACGGTCATTACCAAAATAGAGATGTAAAAATATTTTGCTTATTAGAATATTAAAGTGACAATCGAATTGAAGCATGTCAAACCTCTTCAAGTCTGCGGTCAGAGATTTCGAATACAGTAAATTTATTTATTTATTTATTCATCTCTCTCTCTCTCTCTCTCTCTGTATATATTTCTATATATTCAGAGTCCTCTCTCTATAAGCAGACATTGATCTGGTTGTCTGGCATTAACAAGATAACACCAGATAAAGGTAACTTATACACAAAGTGGCCTACAGTTGCGGCGACTAAACAATAGGGCAACCGGAAATCAAGAAGTTAAACGTGGACATAAAAAACGATATGATATCATTATCACGGATATACCTACAGGGATCTTTGGAGGATTCGGGAAGAGATATCTTGTAAAGCAGGCTGTCTTTTCTTTACTTGATTGTCATTGATAGTCCTGTGATAAATGTAGGAATGTTTATCTTTTACATGAATAGTATTCCATAACACAATAACAATCAGGAGCCTCATGGCACAGTAAACAACCAGAAGATGGACAAGGCAATGAAAATAGAGCGAATCGCTCGGGGAGTTGAACCGAGGACTTATACTTTTCTCCCGGGCCACAGTAGCTCCTCATTTTCACCTTTTTCCTCGTCTACAATCTAAAGGAGGCAGATCGGCTCTGATTGCATATCAATAGTGTAATGCTGCCGATATTATAAAGTTTCGAAAAAGGAGGTATAGAAGAGAGAAAGAGAGAAAAAAAAAAGAGAAAGAGCAAGATATCATAAAAGAGAATCGAATTACACGCATCAACTTTTGATAACATTGCGATTATTGAAGTGTCCAGATTTGCCCGGGAAATATGAAAAACTGTCCACAACGATGTAAAAGAGAACGACAACAGTGTACCATCACGTTCAAACATCCACTGCATCGTTTAATTCTTCGTTGTCATGGTTACCGCACTTTTTTTTTGCATTACGCAGAGCAGCGCAACAATGGAACCCTCGCGGAAAACAAACGCGGCTCGTTTAACATGAAGAATGACAAATACGAAAAGCGAAACTTGTAATATCGGCATCCTTTCAACACGGACTTTCTATTAAACGCCTGCGTCCAGACAACAGCGCCGCTGTCAGAATCATTTCAAGTAGTTTCTGATACATGTATTCGATTATTATGCTGCTAGAGTAATTGTCAGTAAAGCTTATCCTTCTCTTGATAGATTCAGCACAACCGAGCTGTCATAATCACCGCCACAAACAGCGGTGTTTTACTCCGCTTGTACAGACGATATCCGGGTATTGTACAGGTCGATTTCAGCAAAGGACGAAGTACCAACAACTATTTGCAAAGAAATACACTCTCCCATAATCATGCGTGCTTCAAAGAATACATCCATAAAAAAGAAGCAAATGCACATAATTTCTTTTTCAGTTCTAATGTCAGTTGAAGCAAGTTGACGGGGGTGAATAGATTAAAGCTTTAGTCATTATTTCCAAAGGGTTCATATTTTTCAGCTTGAATTGACTTTATAAATTCGTAATAAGCTAAGATCAATTTCATATTACAGGTGGTAACTTCAGCATATCAGTTTAGAAGAGCTGTTTATGATTTAACACCTGCTTGGTTGTTTTTTCCTCATGCCCACTGTCATCCATTGATGAGACTTGAATGCAGTTAGCAATGTTGGGTAGGAAAATATCTTCAACATAGATAGTACATGTGAAGAGAACAGAATTCAAAGCATGTGGTATATAGTACACAGGACACATGATGTTCTCGTTTCGTCCAGACGCTTGCAGCAGAAGAGAAAAGCAAAACAAAACAAAAGGGAGCTGATGCACAAACCCGTGTGCTGGTACAGCCAATTTTACGGGCATCCGCCAACTATACAAACGTATATTTATGCGGTATTACAAATTGTATGTATTCCAACGATATTGTTGAAAGGAATATGATTAGGATTACTCACACTGAACAACGATTATGTATTTTGTTACATGTTTTTCATGGGCAGAATACGAAAGTGTATATTACAATCAAAAGGAAGGCATTTCAGTTTCCAGCAAATATATACACGCAGCTAATATCGTGATTTTTTCATTCTTATAATACCTGTACTATTGATGTGTAATTTCCAGCATGTATAGACCATGCAGCTGATATCATAACTATCTAGTTCGGTAATGGCTGCATTGATATATCATATAGCTAATGTCAGCAAGCCTATTTAACCTTTAATTGTTACATATCTCAAGGATGAGCGAGAAATACAGATTATATCCTCTTTCCTTTGCAGTATGGCGGATTTGTGCTGTGTTATTTTTCGTTGATCAGTTAATCAATTTGTTTTTGCTTGTTTGGTCGTTTGTTAGGTAGCTGTTGTTTTATGCTTTTGTCTTCATAAATCATCCGGAATGATAATTACACTACTTACTGATGATGGGGATCTTATACTGAACGTTCCGAACACCTCGTCAATGTCATGACACAATCACCCGTTAACCCTTATGGCCTTTACCTTGGAAGGAAGCACAAATCTACTTCTGCCATACTCGTTCTGACTTTTAAAGGTAGTATACCGTGTAGCATGCTTTAAACTCAGCCTTTATAGCCATTATCTATGCACATAACGCCTGTCTGACAACATAGGTCACACACTGACGTATTCTCATGTTTAATTGCATATAATTAGGACACGTCTCTCTGCAGATTCGTTTCGGAAACTTTACAAAGTAAAGCACACACCACGTTGGAGAGGGTGGAAAAAAGTACAAGTGAACTTGCTCAGTCTACACCGGAAACAATGAACTGGAACAGCTTACGAACCATTGATGATGCGCTAATGATGATGATGATGATGATGATCGAAAATAGATTTGCAGTGTTCCCGCTGGCTGCCGCATCGGTTGGCCCGAATAGCGAGGACGAAAGGGGCAGGCCGAATCCAATCATAATATCCACGTCTGGTGAAATTGTCACCGGTATACGTAAAACTCGCACTTTTACTCTTTGTTGTTTGTCTGTTTGTTTGCTTGTTTGTCTTACAAAGATTGGAAATTTTGACACATTCTAGACAAAGAAATGACTGCATGTGACCGAGAAGAGAACAAAAGGGCAGCCCAAAGGCCTCGAATTCGATCCGTTCTTCCAGGAAATGTGTTTATCAGCTGATATTTTTGTGCCCAATCACCATGGCAACCATCCAATTCATTAACAAGGAAGCACTGGCATAAAAATCTCGAGTGACATGCTGTACGCCATTCTCGATAACAGTTGCTCATTTCGTTTTGCGAGGCTATGCTAATATTATGTTTATCAAAGGATGTATATCTATATCTATATCTATATCTATGTCTATATCTATGTCTATATCTATCTATCTACCTATCTATCCATATGTGTATATTATCTATCTATATCTATCTATCTATCTATCTATCTATCTATCTATCTATCTATCTACGTGTGTATACTATCTATCTATATCTATCTATCTATCTATCTATCTATCTATCTATCTATCTATCTATCTATCTATCTCTATCTATCTCTATCTATCTATCTATCTATCTATCCATATTATCTATCTATCTATCTATCTATCTATCTATCTATCTCGCTATCTACTAATATGTCTTACTGTTCATCAACAGCGACCTCAAAAACAACAAACAAACAAACAAACAAACAAACAAAAATCAATAACCAGTGCTGATACTCTCTTCTGTCTATCTCATCACATAATACATGTAATAGAACAAGGCCATCAGACATTACGGTATCTCACTGAACGGCGAAAGTTTGCGAGCATAGCGAATTCTAGGGAATTTCAGGGTTCCTTAACAGTTTTGATTCTTAACAGTTTGCGAATCTGATTGTAATTGTTTACGAATTTGATTGCAATTGTTAACGAACCCTGTCGAAACCTAAAATTCCCTAGAATTCGCTACATTGATCATACGTTCGTCAACATTCGCCGCTCAGTGAGATACCCCTTTTAGGGAAAATGCCCAGAGATTCTACAAAGAACCAGTACAGCCATGATAGTCCAGATGACGGACTAAAAGTAAACAATAGACAATAAAATATGATGAACTAAACCAACAAACCAAACTAAAAGAAGAGGGTGGGGGGGGGGGGGTAGGTCTTGGGGAGAGTTATGTAGTCATGGTGTTCTTTCCAAGAATTGATATTGTGTCAATAATATAGAATCGGCATGACACACGCTATGTAGGAAAGTGCAAAGCACCTACTTCCTTGTCAAACTTTTAACTGTCGCGGTAATGTAATTCGTTGAACACACACGCACACACACACACACTTACACTCACTTACACGCACACACATAACACACATACAACACACACACTCTTTATCCCTATTTCACGGCAGGACATAATGGTTGAAGTAATGTAATAACGATGAAATATATAAAGATGATGATGATGAAAAAAATAATAATAACAAATTCAATAGTTATTGATTTTTTGATAAAATATCCCATAACTAGCATTGTGATTATCATATCACAATCATCATTGCTACGTCAACTATATACCCTGACCATCTATACGTAACCCCCCCCCCCCCCAAAAAAAAAAAAAAAAAATATTCATCATAAATTTGTACTCACGTGCAGATTACTTGATGCTAGTGTTGTTTTGAAGGTTATTTTTCCTGACCTGTATTTGACTTTATTGCGGTCACGGAAGTTTTTGGAATTGAGGGTTAATTTTCCCTCAAAGGAAACAAATTTTGTCATTGAATTGCTGGCCGACTTTCATTTTTACAACAGGCAATCACACAAATAAACAAGTGTCACGGGTACGGCGCCAGGGTACTAAACCTTTGGAGGTGATGATGACTTAGATATCAAGACACATTTTGGCGTTGTTTTGTTATTAATAGATACGACCCACATTGAGAGCGGCGCTGCAGTTCATTTTGTTAAGTTAGGGTTGTCTACACAAGGTAGAATATGGACAGCAGACACAGCGCCTTGACAGCAAAATCGATACATACAGTGCTTTATATAGTGGATTGTTGTTAAGGCTCAGTTAAGTCAAGGAGGTTCAAGAGAATGGAGTCACAACCGTCTTCTTTCCTTTGCTAGATGTTCGAAGCCGCCGCTCAAAAATATTTGAAGCATGTGCCAAACAGGATCTGCCGCGCAGATAGGAAGATTGACTCGTGTCTCAGAGCATAATCACCAGCCACTTTCAAAGGAAGATATGTCTTTGTGATGGTAATTACTTTTCGCTATCCCTTCTTATAAAAGGTAGGTGGTGCAGACACGAGGATGCGCGAATAAGAAATTGAGCAAAAAATGCTGAAATAAAGATGAAAATTACTCGACTGGGCACACCCGGGCACTAATCTGATACATCTATCAATAAAGAATTATACTTGAAGATTATTCCATATTCGTTTCATTTGTGGAAATTAAGCGGAAAAGTGATAAAACCAGCTTTCCAGGATGGTACAGTTTTAAACATTTTCACATGATACAGCTCTGATTTACACTTTTGCACAAATTTCTGGGCGGGATTGACTTTTGTTTTACATGCTTTATCATTCAGTGAAATTTCATTTCATTTAATAAATAAATAAGCAAAATATGGCCAACATTATGATGACGTTCAAAATGAATCTTCAGATTGCTCAGCAAGACGGCGGCGTCGAACATCGATCATCAAAGGCACAAGTGCACCTTTGGAATTCTTTTGTACATCAATAGAAATCTGACAATTGTTTGAATAATTATAGCCAGTTGAAACTCCAGGTATAAAACCTCCTTTGTAAAGTGAAGTGCAGAAAAGTGAAAATGAAATCAAATCCAGTTTACAGCACCATCATCCAGCAACCAGTAGAACCACTGACTTGTTTTTTTTCCCGTGTGAGCTGTTGGAGTGTGGTTATGGTGATATAGGTGTGAAATTCATAGCAACTGCTGCTACGTGTTTCAGATTATAAAAGTGACATGCAATTCCAGCATGCAATAATTATCCGATAGACAGTAGCAGACATTGAAAAAAGTGGTTACTTCTATATTTCTGGTTAGAAAAGTGGAAAATTTCAAACCGAGACTAAAAAAGGTCATGAATCTTTGTTTTCACATGATTTTTTTTGTGTGTGAATTCGGTAATAAAAATGACTGGTCAAAACTTTAAATGGGAAAAGGGGAGGGGGCGTCATTCAAATACGAGTAGATACACCGTCCTCATATGGAAGATAAAATAATAACGAGCGAACTCTACTTTCATCACCGGTGGCTCGATGATAGCAGGAGGGGGTTCTGTTTTAAGTGTTACTTTAGTATCCTAGAGGTTTGCCCATTTTGCTTTGGCAGTTGAAATTCGACACTGAATTTGCGGTATTTCGCAAAGACAAATTTTGGCGCCGCGGAATTGGCGCCGCATGATTCGGTAGTAATTAAAGTGGTTGGTGGCGGAGGGGCGCCACTTGAGGTTATGACCCCATAGCTAATGGTTCGCCACTAGAGGTTCAGAGCTATAGATGTATACTCTGACTTCCCTCAGTGAATATATGACACATGGAGCCCCGTTCTGAAGGTTCTGAAAGGAGAGTTCAAATCTAGAGGTTCGTCACACGAGTTCCGCAAATGTAATGGGGGACTGGCATCTTGAATTCTTTAATGTGAAAACGGCTAGGGATATTCTGTATAATTATCACGGCAGCAGTTTGAGCCGGGGCGGTTCAGTAAAATTGTGAGGTGATAAAGAGGCTTCGCCACCACTGCAGGTTACAACCCTAACAACTGGTTGATAAACATCTGATTTCCGTCTCGTATCTTCCTCGTACAATTTCATCTTTGTTCCTCCGATCCTCTTAAATTGCCATTTCGTGGGTTCAAGAGTTGATTCATACCTGGATTTCTTTTCTTCTTTTTTTTTCAGACAAAGGATAAACGATTCCGGTTATCACATCCCTGCATTTTGCAGAGGACCCCAAGGAGCTTGTTTTCACGTACCTCCGTTGAAAGTTGGTTACATTTCGTCACGCACCCGCCAAGCCAGAAGCGTGTGTCTGGAGACGATCCGCGCATGTCCGTACTGTACACTATGTCCCCCCCCCCCCCAAAAAAAAAAAAAAAAAAAAAATTACAATCAGATTTTCGCACTGATGAATTCTAATATGATTAAACTGTCTGAATGCTATATTAGGGTCTCAAAATATAACATCTTAGCTATATTTTGCAGAAACCCCATTCAATTTCGTTAAGTGGTCACAGAGAAATATGGATCATTGTAAAGAAGGTCATGGGTCTGTTTCTACCAACTTCCACTTGGACGCTCTTGGAACTGCATATTTATTAATGTGGGAACATAATGGACAGAACTTGGAGGGAAGGGATTCCTGACATGCTCTACAAAAATCATCATTTCTCTTAGACCACTGAAGCAAACCGGATGGGGTTGTCTGTAAGATGTGGGTAATAAGTTATAGTTTCATACCTTGAAATTGTATTTGGATTGATTCACAATTTAAAAGTTATCGTTGCGCAGGGTCCCATTGTATTTTTGTTTGTTTGTTTTTGTTTTTAGGGGACATACGGTATGGTCAACAATGGGCTCCTCGCTGACTTCCGGAGAAAGAGACAGTTACCATGGTTACGTTTTTGAAGGAAGTAGCCTTTAACTGTGGGTTTTTGAACCTCTACTGTTGGGATTGTTGCATGAAGCATGAAATCATAAGCAAGAACGTATCCATTACACTGTATACTCATATCTCTCTGTCTATATAATTATGTATGTATAGCTGCTGATGCATTTTATACGAACAACTGGACGACTTGTGAAATGGGGCTGCTACTTACCTTGTTACACCCACATTATTAAAAAACAATCAATGAATAATTCTGTACTATAAACGGAGAGATTAAGAGAGAGGAGAGAGAGAGAGAAACGGGAAAAAAGGATACTGATAACTAACGATTTAATAGTGTTAATTCAGGATTAAGTGATGCGATAGATTGTGATTGCAAAGTCTTGATCACCATCAATATAGTTTTGGTTGAGGCCCGTGTTGAGATGGGAAAATTCAGATTTTAGCATTTGCGAGTTAATTGGAACCACTTATGAACAGTTAAGAGCACACGGGTCTAAGAGGAATTCGATGTCTATTTGATGAAAATCGGTTTTGAAGTGTCTGAGATATCCAAAAACCGAAGTCAAACTTTGGACAGTGTGTACAACGCTGTGGGGTTTTCTGTGCCAAGTCGCATTCGACGCACACACAGAGTTAAAATGTTCATAGCATTTCCACAGTCGTGGTCGCGGAAGGGTGGATCTGCATCAGACTTGTCCATTGTTATTCCTCATTCATTTTCTTTCTCAGTTGAATATTCGTAAATGCCCACATATTTTTGTAGTTGTATTTTTTGTTTATCATCGAAGCTTATAATTGTATATAATTCTCATCTGAAATATTACTCTGAATGTATTTTCTTCTTATGTAGCTGTATAGACCCTATACTGTTTGTTTATACATTGTATTTCTCATGTAAGGGACCCCTCTGTGAAACAGCGCTGTTACGATAACAGTGCTGAGTAGGGTCATCCCTCCGTTGGAGGTCTATTTCATGTAATATATCTTTGCTTGTATATCTTTTTCTGGCGTAAAATAAATACACTACACTACACTACACTACACTACACTACACTACACTACACTACACTACACTACACTACACTACACTACACTACACTACACTACACTACACTACACTACACTACACTACACTACACTACACTACACTACAATACAATACAATACAATACAATACAATACAATACAATACAATACAAAAGTCAAACTCGATCATTCCGTGGGCGGCATCATGATGCGACACGAAGATTCTTCTTCCAAAACAGTCTTCTGAAATTTTGCCAGTACATCATACATTATGAACAGAATAAAACCCTGGGCATCTGTTTTTCCAGTCTTTATATTTTTCTTCCTAGATGAAACAACAACATCATTACTTTCCATTTCATATTATATTCATGATGTGGGAACTTAAACAACCAACAAACAAAACCATTAACCTCACAAGACAGTAAGTATCCTGTTATTCTTTTCCCCTGCTCGTATTTTCTTTTTCTTTTATGCTGGTACCGTACCTCATTACATTATTATCACACAATAAATATGGATAATGTCAGGAGTTACAGGGTTTAAAATGTGAACACATAATTATTAATGAGGTGCATAGTTTGGAAATGAACATTGCACTGTTTGTCACGCAGAACAAAACACTCTGCTCCGCTGACAAAACCATAACAAATGGAAACAAACCAACCTTCATGCAGCAATGTTCTGCGCCATCTTAATAAAGGCATTATTTACCATTTGCACATGAACAAAAACCCAGCTATAATGCTACAAAATAGCTCTAAAAGATGAGGTGGGGATAGAAACAACCAATGTAAAAACTTTAATTGCTATAATCAATGTTAAGTATTGCTAAATATTCAAAATGAGAACAATAGTTATAATAAAATTGTTTTCTAGACTAAACCATCTACAGTATAATTGGTCTAATGAGAAAAACAGTAATATCTCCTTATATTTCAGGTTTTATCATCTTATGGTAGGATGTTTTGTGATATATAACTGACCTACACATATGCATCAAATGTGATAACTTGAAAATTTTTAAAATCACTGCTCGCAATGGTAAAAACAATACATGTACCTTTAATTCTCTAAAACCCCCACCCCATCTCTTTTTCAAAAAGTGAAGGTACACAGAGAGATCTAAACCTGGTTTCTCCACACTGATAACTTCGATAAGAAAATCGTAAAACCGCATGACAGAATATAGGAGAATTAAAGCAGTAAGCATGCCCGGTGACCAGTAAAAATCATCCTTGAGGGTAGGCGCCCTAGATGAGACTAAACAAAAAATTAAGATCATGCTGTAAACAAGACTATTGACTTACTCACAAACCCAAACTCATAAAATGATAACCCCTCATTTGTAATATTTTGTTTACCCCAAACAAGATGGTCGAATCATGGCCTCTATTTTCCAAGTTTAGCATCTCCAGTGTTATGACTGCTCGACCCGATGACCTTGCGGTATCCATTTCCGATCCACATCTGGGCAAGAGCGACGTTGCATGGGGATTACGTTTCACCTCCTTTCAAATGCCACTGACATTGTACATATTCCAGTTGCCTGAACGGTGTTGAGGGAGTTAATTTGAACTCGGACCTCCTGTTCCAAGTCCAGGGGGCCTGTTTCATGAAGATTGAGCGTAAGTTGCAATCAATCGCAAATTGCTTTACATTGACAAATTTGCGATTGATCGCAACACTTGATTTTACTTGAAATCAAGCAAAAATGTCTTTATGAAACAGGACTTACACTCAACATTGAACTTATGCTAGATTCCATGAGTTACGCTCAATAAATTGAGCGTAAGATAAATCACAACTCTATATGAACCAGGCCCCAGGGCTCAGTTGCATGAAAAGATGCAATCAAACAAAAGTCAAAAAGTCAAAAGCATTCATGTCAGGTATCACAGCCAATCAGAAATGAGTATTCAGAGACTTGAGTTCGATTTTCTGAACTGTTTGATTATCTGACCTATGTTTGATCTAATTTCTTATGCAACAGGGCCCAAGAGCTGTATCAGTCACACCGCAGTGCGAGTTATCTCATACTTTCTCACTTCATGTATTCATTTTGTACTTCATGACCCGTGAAGACAATGAGTCTTTGTACATGAACCATGCGGTCACCCTTGGGAGTCAGTGAGAAACTAACGATGATAGCCACTTGTCATCAGATAATATTCCTGAGGGAAGGAGCTTCAACCGGTACAGTTCATATATTAAAAAATAAAAATAAAAAAATCCAGTTGCTGCTGTTGTTGTTTCAAACAAATAGAGAATACTACTTGTGATATGAGGAAGAGAGAGGGGAGAGAGAGGGGGAGAGATCACAGATGACTTTGAGATGACTTTCAGCTCTGACTGAACAGGTGCCTTGGTATTGTTTGACGATAGCAGGCCACTGTCTCCACTGTCAACTACAATTTGGGTACTTTGTTGTTTGTCAGCAGAACTGATATGATGGGTGTCACACAAGAGCATATATGAATATAATGTGAACAGAAATAGATAGATAGATAGATAGATACAGAGAGATATTAGGATACATTGTATATACATAGAGAGAGACAGATAGTAATAGAAGAAAAGAGAGATTAAGATACTCTGTATGCCGAGGCAGACATATAGGTATAGTGATAGAGAGACTTGTACTGGTCATCCCACAAGCCCAACATCCACAAGACATTCAGCCCACGAGCCTGGCATTGAAAAAAGGTCCATGAGTCTAAAAGTCCACAAGTCATACAGCTCATGAGCTGTTGACGCTAGGCAAATAAGGCCCACGAGTCCGAGATTAGGCAAAAAAGCCCACAAGACCAATACTGCATATATTATGCGCCTTGATGTAATGAGTGGTTGACCCATGGGCCTTCGATTCTTTGATAAGTGTGTCAGGCTCATGGGCTTTTTTGCTTAGTGTCAGGCTCGTGGCCCTTGTTTGCCTAGTGTGGGCTGTGTGAGTTGTGGGCTGTATGACTCATGGGTGTCAGACTTGTGACGTGCATCCGACTTTTGTTGGGGCACTGTCGATTAGTGGCTTAAGGGTCCCGACTCTCAACGGGAGGTTATGAGTTTGAATCCCGTCAAGTGCCTACAGCCTTGAACAAAGATGTTTTTAGCCACCCTGTCCCTCTCAATCCACGAGTACAGTACTCTCCACGTAATCGGGTATCGCTTAAACGGGTACTCCGTTTAATTGGGTAGTAAATTCAAAATCAGTTCCAATGCACATTAAAACTACCTGATAATCGGGTTGCCTCTCCGCATAAACGGGTAAATAATTGTCTTCTAATCTAATTTCTACCCACATTTTATCTCAGAAATAACACTTTAGGAAATTAGGAATGTCAAATTTTCCGCAGCTAATCGCATTCTCTGCTCAATTTGCAGAGAAGACCAATCAATTTGGGAGTGATTAAACATGAAAACACATGTACCAGTATATACCGACTTGTCACACCTAAACGAACATTACACATGTAGCTGGCACTCACAACTGCATAGACAGACAGGAATTGAACACACTTGCGCTCATCCCTTGCTCCGCAGCAACATTCACAATACGAGAAGCCTGCAACGAAAATCAGGCCATGCACCAGCTCCATAATTTTGCTTTTCCCCGGTCACTTCTCGAAAACCCGACGTTCTACGTGACTAGTGTATACGCAAAGAGATGTGTTCATTTCGAAAAACGCCTGCATGTTAGCGAAGAGTCTATAGTCAAACGACACAGTTTTCTGACGATTTATCTGTCCATAAAAAGAGTGTAAATTAGTGTTCGTGACTGAGAAAGTAAGGTATGTATAATGTGCCGTGCAAGCACGCGTGTTAAGCATACAGTGTAGGTGTTTGGTGCAGTGTAAAATGCATGTATTTACATATTGTGTGTGTCAATTGTGAGTGAGACGTGTTCTTCTGTTAATCGGGTACTCCGCTTAATCGGGTAAGAAACGCTCTGCTCGAGCCTACCCGATTATGCGGAGAGTACTGTATAAATGGGTATCTGGCAATGCTAGGGTAATGATAATGGCAGGGTCCTCTGTTAGAGCAGTGGCAACATTGAAGAGGTTACCCTGGATAAAGAAGACCATATTATCATTATTGTGACTCCATTCCTTGCAGCCATCTTGCCCACCGAATGACATTATATTGCACTTTGAGATGTGCAGATAAATATATACGCGGCACTGTGCCATCTGTAATAGCAAAGTAGGGAAGTGCATAAAAAGGTTGAAAAGACAAAATCTTTGGGTCTCGCCTTGTCGGATCGCAAGAGGTCGAGAAGGCAAGGAATTATCTCATCTTTTCAGTGGCACTTTGATACAAGCTGCCGTAGCAAAGTTATAATTTCACAGGGCTGGAACTGGATGTCAGGGGGCCTCAGATGAGCAGAAGTTCATTACTACAATTGTCAAACACACATTTTCACACATACAAAAACAAAAATTCGTACACAAAATGCACTCACAACAAACATTCATACTCATGCACACAAAAACACACACATATAGCACTGTAAACACACATCTCAATGAAATACACACATAATAAACTAAACCACTCGAACAACAATGCTAGGAGACATATACAGTGGATGATTGCTATATACACATACAAATTTATTTGCAGATTCCATAATACATTGCCAAAAAAAAAAAAAAAATTATCTTACATTCAGTTTGAAGTTTGCGGGTGCGATTCACAATGTATGCATCATCACTGCTTTTTTCTTTGACAGGAAAGCAAAAATATGCACCCCTACATTATGTACATAATCATTCCAACCACCCGTGTCACTGTTTATTTGATTTTTTGTTTTGTTTTGTTTTGTTTTAATATGGGCTGTGTCCATTCATATGCACTGCCCTCTATTGTCAACAATGTGGGAATCAGAGCATCATGTATTTCTCTCCTGATATCTCCCTATTTGGTGGAGTCTGATCATCAGATACTAAAACCTCCCAATCTTGACAGTTGCCAGATTCGGCATTCCACGACCTGTGGTAGGGAAAGAAAGTTTGCACGCAGGCAAGAACAAAGTGCAGGAGAAAGAGGAGACGTATGACACAACTCCACACAGCTACAGACTGTATGCATGCTGACAATTCTGAGCTCCATTTTTTTTTTTTTTTGGTAGTTGTAACTAAATAACAGACCTGTGTGCCAGAATTCAATAGGAATGAAACAACCTTGAATCAATGAACTGTTAAGGCAGATCAAGTATACCGGTAACTCACAAATGTTACAGATCTGTGTTTTCAGTTTTTCCAATTCAACAAAATTGAAAATGCATGCAACCCTCCACACTCGGCATTACTCGTATGATAACTTTGAAGAAGACTGGTACTCGGTGGATCATATCCTTGATGTGCTAGTCAAACATGCACACAAATTTGTGGCCAGCCTTTCTATGCACTGAAGTCTCTTTGCACTTTTTGCTATCAGTGTGTGGTGTTCACTCTGAAACAAACTGGAGGCTCCTTTTTTGTTTTGTTTTGTTTTTAGAAACATAATAAAAGCAAGGGACAGAAGAAAAAGTTGAACCCCATATTCTTTGGTTCTTTTTCCCTTTTTTTAAAAACACAAAAATAAACCCCCAAACATACATGTACACACAGACAAAAGCCTACTGAATGAATGTGCAAGTATGTGTGTATAATTGTGAGGGTTAAATGTGTGTGTGTGTGAGTGTGTGTGTGTGTGTGCCTTTGTGCACTTGTATGTGTATCAGATACAGTGCCCTAGAAGGGAGAATTCTGCCCTATATCTGTAACACAAGGCCAGAAGTTAACAGAATGGCCTAACATATCATTCCTCCCGCCCCCTTTTTTTTTGTTTTGTAAATTGACTTTGCCCGACAGTGCAGAAGTTGATCATGTTATTATTTGCCTTACAAGTGGAGCAAAGTCTGCATTCTCTCGGTTTACTTTAAACACAACCTCGTGCTGCCGACTAAATCAACAGGACCACTGCACTTGAAAGGTGTGATTGTTTTGGCATAGAACAGATATCTCTTCTTTGTTCCCCTCGAGAAAACACAAGGTGGTGACGCAAGTCTTGTCCTTTCAAACCATGACATACAAAAACCTTCCATTAACAGAAGAACCCAACAAAAATAAACACCACACTGATGGACAAATGAATAAATCATTGACTGCCGACAAAATTGTACCACTTAAAATAGCGTTTAATGCGTTATACGCATTGTACGAATAGATACAGTGAATATATGAACATGTGGCAAATATGCTGTCACTCTGGCAGATTGAGACATATGGATTTGCTACTCGTTTAGAGCTATAATGAAATAGCAAATAACCTTGGAAAATGAAGTCAAGGATGTCATACAAACACGACGGCAATACCAACTTTACCGATTTGTGAAAATTCTGTTGCAAAATAAAAATGATCAATAAATATTGTAATGAAAGGAATATGTTTGGAGTATCATACTGCTTCAAATAGATCTACTGTGTTCATAAAAAAAAATCTGTACATGTCACACTTCATGATGAGTGATACCTTTATTGTATTCAAACACTGTCCAATTCCAAGTGAAATTATCTTCTTGGATGGCAAAATAGTGCCGATATAAATTCTACTGCGGCTGCCAAAAATGTGATTAAACCTCTGAAAAGTTTGGGTCACAATCTACCCTTTTTGATCACCGAAAGAATCATGTCTATAGAATGGCCTTATGTCATTGCTGCTCCATTATAAACAAACTGAAAAACATCCATTTGCACTTACACTGATGACCAGAGAGAACAAGGGCAAATTTCACAGACCCATTCAGATATGACATCATTTGAGACACATACCATATATAGGAGCTTGTATCTCATTTTGCTGATAAGATGTGAGCAGTATTTGACATTCCTTGAACAAAGTGAAATCTTACGAAGAAACCATCCTTGTGCATGACTTCATTTACTGAGTGGCTTGTGTGGTGGTGCAAGAAGAACTCTTTGAGTTATAAATACTACTGTACAGACGTCAGCGTCATGAAAAAGAAGCGGAGATTTTCACACAAACAGAGTTCAGTAACTGAGGCATATCCACTCCTCTTCATCCATACTCCCACATCTGGCAACAAAAGAGTTAGTTTCTTCCTCTGTCCTAAGGTTGAGTTCTATACATACATTGTGAGATCCCTCCAGCCCCCCTCCCTCCACCCTTCCTCAAGATGGCACTTTTAACACATATCCAACGTCTACCTCAAGGTCCCTTAATCATCTCAATCCTCAGCATCCTCCTCCTCCTCCTCCTCTACCGGTGATGATGGTTCCTCCTTGTCTGACGCCTCCTTCCCGGACTCCTCCGCATCCGACTTCTCCTGGGGGACGAGAAGAAAGTTCACAAGAAACAAAAGAGAGAAGAATTGCTCATTAGCACATTTTCAGAAAGTCTTCATAAAGTTTGTTTGGAGAATCATATTTCTACCACAACATGAGACACTCATCTCTTAGTACTGTAAAACACGATATATTCGCGAATTAGAGCCGATGGCCTCTTTAGCGAAATGAAATTGTTGTAAATTGCCACTGGCATTCATTGCATACAACAACAGTGTAGACAAGAGCTTTCACATGCATTGTAATTTCGCGAATCTTGGCTCTTGCGAAATTCACACAATTAAAATGTACGTGAACATTCCTTGTTTTACAGTAACTGATCATCTGCTCTTTAACTCACATGCCCTCGACATCACATGCATCCTTCGAATCCTTGGAGTGCTCGATTGAACTGCCTGGACATTAATTGGTGTCACTAGCTATCAGAAGAGGGACTCATCACTAGCTCCAACCTGTCTTGAATCATTAACATCTTCACCAAGATGTCCCTTAACATACAACCATCATAACACACGGACAGGTGATGGGCTAGGTTGAGTCCATGCATCATTCATACATACTGGATGATTTACTCCTTGCTATGCGTAGTCAGTTTACCATGTTAAGAGATGGGGAGATTAATAGAGAATGACAGGACGAGGTAATGGAAAGACAAGAACACAAACACCCACTCATAAATATGCACAAGGAGACGCAACACTGAGTGGTAGTCTTATTCTGACATACATTCACACATTGATTAGTGGGGGACAGTATTGCTTTCTCCTAATGTATTTTATACCCCAGAAGTTTTCTCTTCTTGTACTTTATACCCCAAAATTCTTCTCCCTGTTCATCCCTCAGCAACAAATGATAAAGTACACACAAACCCACACAATCTCACAAACACACACATTTCTCATAGTTTCCATCACAACTTCAAATTTATTCAGCTCACAGTGCTCTACATTTTGTGTGTGTGTGTGTGTGTGTGTGTGTGGGGGGGGGGGGCAGCAATCCCTGTGCATCATCCATGTAATACTTTGATTATGTCACTGACCACACACTGTCATGGTAATCAAAAAGTATGACTTATATTCAAAGAGACCCCTCTAAAATATACTATACTACAGACCAAAATGGCCACTCAATACTTCAAACTTACAACAGAATAAGTGTAAAGGTACTGAAACACACACACACACACACACACACACACACACACACACACACACATTCATTCAATTGACAGTTCTCAAGCATTCTCTATTTATCAAAAACTCTTCACGATCCATTTATTTCTAGATTTTTTTTCTCTTTAATAAAAGACTGCAAGGGATCATGAGGGGAAAGTGCAGTATTTTTTGGAGTCTGCTTCTTTGAAAAGGAATGCTTTCATGATTTCGCACTACAACAGAAGGATCTCTGACAAGAATTTCACATAACAAAAAGCAAGAACAGGGAAAAACACGGACAATGTCCAGGCACATTTTCCCTTTCCTGTTTGCAAGGCCAGAGGCAGACTCAGCATTTCTCATATAAAGCCCCCCAAAAATATCATGCGTCATCATGGGAAATATATGTAGTGCATAAACAGCGAAGTAGATATCTATCTTTTGCCACTCATCAAAGAGATATTTTCTTACAATTTTTGTATCTTTTCTTGGTCTCACATGGCAATGAAGCACACTCCTCTCCTCTTGTTCTGGTATTAATAATTTTGTGTGGTATTTTGACTATCAGTGCTATTTTGAGTTTCCCTTTTTCATGTAACAATATAAGCAGGCCACTTCTTTTTAATAGACAACTAATGACTTATGTATAGATGAATATGCTGTATTCATTACACACTACTGAAACAATCTCGATCTGAATCTGAATCTGAATCTCAACATTAAATCAAATCAAATCAAATCAAATCAAATCAAATCAAATCAAATCAAATCTTGGGTCCTATCATATCAGCATCCCTTGGTGGTGAGTCTAGCTATGATTGTTCCTTTAACAATCTGCACCTCTTTCTATGCTCACCATACCAGTTTTTAGTACAATCAAGACTGTACTATAAATAAGTGAGTCCTATTATTGGCCCCTGGTCAAAATTTTTGGGGAAAGTCTGGATCATTTCCACCTGCATTTTCTCTTGGCACAGGTTAGGAGAAAAATCCCTGGTGGAGCCTTGAACAAAGGCTAAGCTGTTTGTTGGATTCGTCTTGTCATTCATCCCTGAATTCTAATGTGGATCAGCTGAGGATCAGCTGGGCTAACACTAACAGCTGACTGGGGCTTTCCTGTATCTTTTTCTTCCTTGCCAGACTGTCACATGGCACAGAGCTCTTTCAGACTGGCAAAGAACTCGTTTGTAGACCAGTTCACAAACAAGTTTGATGCCAATCCCAGTTGATTGAAGTCAGCAAACTTGAATATGTATATTGTTTCTTGAATCATGATAGGCCAAATGTGGTTCATGTATTCCAAACAAGGTCCGTCTTGATTCACTGTTAAAGACCCAGTAGCGCTAGGAGAAAAGATGGGTATGATTATATAATCTATCTTCATTCACTGCCCATCGGGGTACATTACAAAATTGTGACTATTGACCGATTCTGTGACGCGCTATGTGTATTTTTGGCATGGGCAGCGCCATTACGCGGTGTCTCAGCCGACCCCCCCTTCCCTCTCCCCACCCCTCTCCCTACATCAGCACGCGCGCAGGATGAAAAACTGATGCATGGTTGCTTTAGCCAATGGGCGTCTTGTACTGAGTGCGCGAATGCTTGCTTAGTGCGTGAACCTTTGTTACAAGTGCGCGATAAACATGTTGCCCGGGGGATGGGGGAGAGCAGGGGGGGTCGGCTGACACACCTCATGGCTGCACCCAGTGCCATAAAATGTCTGCTGCCCTCAATGAACCCGAATCGGTCAATAGTGCAGGTCTGCTAGAATTGTCTGTCGGCAGGACTGCCAACTCTCACTCATTGAGAGTGAGACTCACTCATTTTGGTCCTTTCTCACTCTAAAACTTTATTTCATTTGTATGCATTTCTATTGATCTCACTCATTTTGACTCCTAAATTATAGCATTGGCCTATGGGAGTCTCACTCTCAACTACTTTCCAATGTTGGCAGGGCTGTGTTGGCATGTATGTGCACTGAAGCGTACGCTCATAGATAATGTTTGACTCAAATTACGTTTCTTTGGCTATGTGTAAATTTACAAAGAGATCAATAATAAAGCTGTTCATTAGTTTTCGAGATTACCAAATATATCCGAGTCAGACCAGTTTCTCAAATCATGAGTTCCCCATGCAACTGCGCCTTTAGGGGTTAATTTCTGAAACAAGACTAAGGAGGCTCAGCTTGGTTTGACCAGTGCAGTAGTACGCACTTCTGCCATGATGCATTCACAAGTGATTCTGCATCACAAAACCAACAAAGAGTTGCCAGACATGGATTTTTTTAGTTTAGAGCAGATTCCGAAAGGGCAGATTTTAAGGTTTAAAATGATGTATAACTCAATCAAATATATATACATGTATATGCTCTGATATACAGCAGTATATCAAGAAATGTATGTATGAGTATATGATAGGAAAGGCTATGGAGTTTGAGGCCCCATTGCGGTAAGGAATGCTGTTTGCTGCCTGCAAGGAGATTCATCCATGCAGCTGAACCCTCTATGTAACTATGCTTGCATTGAGAAACAACATGCTTTAGAAGCATGATTACGAGTGAATTTCTTGTAAGTGTAAAACCCCTCAATACTGTGATGGCTCTGCTTTGGCTAAAAGCCTTCTTTGCATCCACATGTCTCTGTTAGAGTGCTCTGATAGCTTGGCACACATACATAAAGGAGGAAGAAGGATATTGAAGAGCAGACTAGAAATGGAATTCTGACAGTCATGGGACCCTAGGAATAGATCATCAAGCCAAATTTACAAATCATGCTCATTTCCCCTCCCAGTCCCTGCCCCCCCCCCCCCCCCCCCCCCCTTTGTTAAAACCTACCACAACATGAAATCACACAGGCTCCCATTGCAATGTGCACAATGGTGCATGGAGGAGATCGCAGCGCTCTGCAAGTCAGAGACATGAACTCCATCCAGATGTATATGCACATAGTCACACTCTCCCCTCAAGTTCAGTTAGTAGCAGGCCTACATGTAACTTAGCCCACACAAAACAATTTTGGGAAAAACCACACAATCAAACTGGTCAGATATGACTACATCTATGAGGTCTGAGCAGGGCAAGGATTAAAAAAAATATATAGAGAATTCCACAAAACTGAATTTTTCCAAAAAGTACAAAATTCCTTGAATTATTACTGATACATTTTAAGGATAATATTATTCCCCCTGCTTTCTGAGAGAAATAAGTCAAGTGCTCTTTCAATATGCCAGAAAAGTGATTTTTTTTTCATGAGATTGTCCAGCAGTGATGTCACAAACAGTTTAGTAGGGCAGATATGTAGCAAAAATTGGTCGAAATGCTCACATCCGGCGGAAAGTATGAAATTTTGCATGTAGTGGTATTTTGGGGCGCTGATTTCAAATATTGCCGGATCCAAGAGATCTGACCACGGGATCGGCCGCCATTTTGAATTCCAATATGGCCGCCATCACAAAACAAATTCAAAGATCCCTATCTTCAGTTCTGAATGACCTGTGACACCAAAATTTGGTACACATGAGCGTTTTGACACATTGAATTTGATGACAGATTGATTTGGAGTGTCTGACAAACATCGAATGGCCGCCATTTTGAATTCCAATATGGCCGCCTCGACGAAATATTCAAAATCCCTATCTCGATTTCTAAGTGGTGAGTGACCCTGAAATTAGGTGTAAACAAGTATTTTAACATACTGGGTTAAGATAATAGGGACTTTTCGATTTGCACGTTGAGCCAGGCGTCACCCTGTTATGACGTAGTTTTTACGTACTGCGCATGCGCGAGTGTCGACCCTCGGCTCATCGCACAAATTTCGAACGCGTTCACCCCGGTTATCACCGTCCACCCAAATCGGTTGCGCCGCGCTCAACCCACCTTTGCTATGACGTCACACTCCTCTCGGGTATCGTGCGAAAGAGCACGATGACTCTCGGGAAATGCGTGCTCAGTTCACCTGTTTTCCTTTTTCTTTCGAGAGAATATTTATATTCTAATTACATGAAAGCTTATGATCTTGATACGTCACAGCAGCAGCGCTGACATACAAACTACAGCCTCTGGTACCTACTTTATTTGCCCGTTTTCACTGTTTCGCACTTTGCAACTGCCTACCGTAGTCCCACACATGCATTTACACGTAATGCTGTACGCAAACAGATTTTTGTGCTTTTGGCCTAGCTAGTGCAGCAGTGCATTTGCCTAGTAGTCTTACCATGCATCATGTTTTAAAATCCACATAATTCCTCCCAGGATACGCATCTAGTCAAAGACAAAATAAATATTACAAGTACAGAAACGAGTCACAAATTCGCTTATATGCACGCAAGGCACAGGGCCTGGTTGCCTCCTGCACACGCCACGATCACGAGACGTGACGCCGGCGCCCGAAATCGAAATGTGTTTTAGCAGCGGGTCAACGTACAGACGTGACGCCTTGACGTACGGTTGCGCTCGGCGGCACGTCCTTCTCGTTCACCCAATCGAAAACTCCCTATTAACTGATGTGATGTGTCTGACAAACGCAATGCCTGCTATTTTGAATTCCAATGTGGCTACGAAGACAAACATCACGACTAATATTCACGGGCATGTCAAAAAGTGCAGCAAAAAGGAAGCATAATGCACCTTTCTTTGACGTCACAATGTAAACACAGCAGCGCGCACTCTATCAGTTACAAACGCGCGCTCAATCGGTAGCCTAATTTACAAACCTGAGATAGAGATTTTCAACACTCAACATGGCAAATATGTATAAGAATTCAAATTGGCTGCCGTGCAGCTTGTCAGACATATCAAATAAGTCTGTTATTGAAGTCATCATATCACCATGCTTTTATATATCAAATTCCAATGGCTAATGTCATTCAGAAATGAAGATAGGGATCTTTGATGGCAGCCATATTGGAATTCAAAACGGCGGCCGACCCCGTGGCCAGATCTCTTGGATCCGGCAATTTTTGAAATCAGCGCCTCAAGGTACCCCTATATGCAAAATTTCATACTTTCAGCCGGATGTGAGCATCTTTTTCACATATCTGCCCCACTAGTTGTGGTAAGATTCTCTCATCAAGTGATGGTGGCACTGAAACTTTAAGAGATCATAACTTTGAAACAGATTGTCTGATTTTCCTCTTCACAAATATGTTCTGGTAATATTGCTGCATTCATTCAATCTAGATACATGTATGTGACCTTGCATGGCAAAACCAACAAAAAGTTGGACTACCCAAATTTCTGTGAGGACTCATAACAGGTAAAATGGGTGAACCCAGTCAACTTTCAGTCTTTTAAAAAAATATATTTTCTGGATGAGAAATTCTTCTCTTCTAGTATTTCAAAAGTTTGGGATCATAAAACAAATGGAAAATTGGCATTTTAACAGTTTTTCAAGCGCACTTTTTTTTCTTCTGATGTACACTTGCAGGCTTTTTCAGATTTATAAATTCGGAGCATGAGAAACCCCTTTAAACACTCTTCACTTTCAATGCTAATAACGTTGGAAAAGATGATGCAATAGACGGCTAGTATCAGTAACGAGTAGAACGTACTTAATATCATGTGTGCAAACTGTCTGTTTACTGTAGTTTGGAAATTACTCCATAAGTGGTTGCTATGGAGTCTTTCATACCGTGTTCTTTGTTTCATTCACTAGCACAGAGCACTGCTGGTTGAGATAAAGCACTTGAGTAGACACTTAACTTCAAGGCCTCTTTTCTCAGTTTACACTTTGCCACAATGTACTTTCTTTCCATTATTTAGCAGGGTTTTAAATAGGGAAGTCCATTTGTATCGAATCATGTGTCAGTTAAAAGCTTAGAAACTGCTCTTCCTGAATCTATTCGTAACTAAAAATGCTTGTATGGTGACTTTTCGATAGTTTCACGATGCATAGTCACATGCGCTCTTGGGTTTTCATTCTCCTTTGTAAATGCCTCATCTCAAAAGTCAGTGAACAGCCAACTCTGCACAAATCAATTTGGAGATATCCCCAATTAGGAAATTGGCTAATCAAAGCAACAGGTGTACAAGTTGTAGGTATCATTATAGCTGGAAACCTCCTTGGGGGGGGGGGGGGGATGCTTTCGGAGGAATCACGGACACACCGGTCAGTCACCTGTGCCCTATCTGGCCATTATCACTATAATCTGAAATTTGAACAGCGGGCGGACAATGGTGGACTGACCTTTCTTGTTGTTTTTTATTTTCTCTTTCTCCCTACACAACCCCATTCATACCTCCTTATCACAGAGGAAGACATTAGTTACGTTCAGACGGGAGCCCTAAACTTCGAAGTTAGGAAACTTCGAGGTTAGAGCTTGTAGTTAGGGACCGTGAAGACGCACTCGTAGTTAGCAAACCTCGAGGTTTGCTCGATGTTTCGAGCCACGAGAAATCTTATGGTTAGCGCTCTAACCACGAGCTGCGGGGGGTCTCCACTCGTAGTTAAGCACCGTGTGGACACAAAAAAACAACGAACTCGAAGTTAAGAGTGACCTCGCCGTAAACCCCAGCCCCCACAATTTCCCTCTGCTTCCGGGTCAACCTCCCAAACGTACACCACAAATACACTACACGTGAAAAACTTATGACGCACGACACAACAACATCATCTTTTCTTCCCATGCGCTTGATCTCTGAAACTGAACGCGTCGAACTCGCTACTGTATTCTATATTCTTAACCGACGCTAAAAAAATGTTTTCGACGAATATCTTCATAAAGGCATAAAGTCATCAGTGCAGTGCTATCTCTGCATACCATGACAGAGAAAAAGATTACCTGTAAGCGAGTCCGACAGGGTTGGACTAAAGAATAAATAGACGCCTTGTTAGCAGTGTGGGGTGAAACTTCCGGTTTTGTGGTTTTAACATCGAGTGGGACCCACTCGTAGTTACGGGGGGGGGGGGGGGGGGGGGGGGGGGGGGGGGGGGCAGAAGCTTAACCTCGAGGTTTCGTAACCTCGAGGTTAAGATTCGTCGTGTGGACACACGTCGTAGTTAGGGGGCAAGAGCTAAACCTCGAGATTTCCTAACCTCGAGGTTAGGGCCTGCCGTCTGAAAGTAACTATTGTGAAGATCCTGTTTGAAGGCCGATTTGAGCAAAGCCAGTGATAAAAGTTGCACATGGTTCCCCCCCAAAATGTATCAGTCAACCATGTCATTGCAGATGACTGGAATGAGTTGCATTTCCAGAAAGACCTTGCGCCATTCTTATCTGCATGAGAAGGTGGATATTTTGGTGAGATTTTTTTTTTCAAAATATCTGGAATATTTCAATGGAAATAAAAGCAAAAATGAAACATGAAATCAACAAACGAATGCTCACAATATGCATTGGACCATTAATACATATCAAACAAATTAAATGACACTTGCGGTTGACAAGAAAGGAAGAACATGAGCTATAGAAGGATAACTCCCATGAATATTACAATTTTCATGTAGAATGAAATATAATGCTGGAGAGACCAAGGAGGTTCAAGAGATGAAGTCACAACTGTCATCCCCTGTGAACCCATGTTTGAAGCCGCCACTTAAAAAATATTTGAATGATTATATTGCCAGTTGGAACTCCAGCTTTTGAACATCCTTGGACAGACTTGGAGTTGCTGGCCAAAAAACAAACAAACAAACAAAATTACATGACACACACACCTCAGAACAAGGGAGGAAAATAATGACAGAGCATATTTGAGTTTGGGAGTAAGTTGTACGTTACCATGACATCAGGAAGGAAGACATGACGGTATGAATGGAATTCTGATGTCACACTTCCTATGAGCTGTCTGGGTCCGGCCAGCTGCTCCCCACCATGCACACGACACAGCCATCGCTCCAAAGCAGGCAGGCGGAAAGAGACCCACCCCCCTGCTTCAAGCGACAAAATCTTTGCCCAAAGATGACAAGAAATTGCAACGCGAAATAGACGTCACACATCTGGGCCTCAAAACATCGACCATGGGAAACAGGGAAAACAAAAAGATCAGAGGAAGGAAGAGAAAATACAGATAAGAAGGACCTCCTCCCACAAGAGAAACAATATGGTCACATGACCAGGAAGGTCACATGACCAGGAAGTACTCATCAGGTGTGCCCTTCCTTCCTTCCCTGATTTCTTGGAACAATGCCGCCGGGATGCACCCCTATTGTGTAAAAACTGGGTCCAGAGGTGGTCCGAGGTTCCCATGGCACAATCTACAATCCGTTAAGTAGGTTTCAATGGTCATCATAACCACATGTCAAAGCACGCTCTGTGAGAATTCTGCTCTTGGTTTGGGGGTAAATTACGGCTCGGGTCCTTGCATTGAATTTGAAACACCAACATCCGACTTTGAAGTCAAAGTGCGGGAAAGAGATCAATAGCTGTGTTCACACACAGGAGTTAGCATTTTTATTTTTTGCATTGCAATACAAAAATTGATTTTTATTTACTTCACACAGTCCCCCCCCCCCAAAAAAAAAATGGCTGCAAATGAAGCGCTTTGAATCTGCAGACTGAACAAGCCTAGGCAATGACCCGAGTATGACCCAGGCACCAAAGTGCATTACTATACAAATGATGCACAGGATAGAGTGCGTTAGTGTAGGCGTAGTGCACTCGAGGGTATTTACAATTGTGGAACATGCACGAGGCGAAGCCGAGTGCATGTTGCACTACATTGTAAATACCCGAGAGTGAGCTACGCCTACACTAACGCCACGAAATAATCCTGTGCATCATTTGTTTTATAAAATGGGTCGAAAATTCGAAAACTAACATCATTTTTCAGCGTTTTTCACGTACCTTTGTGGGTCAAGACGTCCGAAGATGTTCGTCCCAAACTTTTACGCACGTCGCACTCGCGGAAGTCCCGCACATACAGTATAAGTATAATGGGGGGTTGGGTTTCCGGACACCCGCATGAAAACTTACTTATTTTACATAGAATATGCACCCTTTACCTTAAAGACTTGATATAGACTCCTCATATAGGCCTACTAGACAACATACTCTGAAAACGGCGTGAGAATTAACCTGCTAAATCGTTGGATTTGCTCTTCAAAGTGACTCCATGTACGCGTCCGGTCCCATAACGCTTGGTCTACTGTACTGTACAAAGTGTACGTATACAGTAGTACAGTATACGTACGTACGCCACATATGTTATGCACAAGGGAAGACAGGCCGGCCGGCCGGCAGCCCGAACTAGAAGTTGTTTACAGGATTGACAGCGCGTACGCGTATGCATGCAATTCATCAAAGGAGCCGCCGCGCGCACAGACGATCGGCAATCTACCATAGGATTACAGGCAGTGCAGTTGTACTGAAGTAAAGGAAGGAGGTGTGTCTCATTTCAGCGCTTCCTATTGGCTACATTCTTGAACCCATTTTATAAAGGTTTTTAAAAAAAGTTAATATTTCTTTGCATGCTGTTCACACACACTGCACAGGGCAAATCACCTGTTGAGTTTCAAGAAGAAACCAAGCTGAACCAATTTTTTTTTTTTTGCATTGCATTTCTAAACAGATTTTCAAAATCACTCATTTCGCGTGTATCAAAACTGTATGTGAACAGGACTATTGTGAGAATATTGTGAATACAAGAGAATTTACAGCTCTATCTCACTGGCTATTAAGTGTTATTCGTTGGATGACAACCTAACAAAGACAACATCCTTGTCTGTGTGCATCAGGGCAAGCTTTTTTGCCTTGGGGCTGAGAGAGTTAAACAGACACACACAGATTAAACTCCACACCCCCCCCCAAAAAAAAAAAAAAAGAGGGAAAAAGAAAAAGAACAAGAATGGAGGCCAAAAACAAAGACACCCCGAGAACCCTGAAAATAATTTCCTTCAATGCTAACCAATAGCTTCCTATCTTTCTCCCGGTCCAAGTCCATTGCATCACGAGCGGTATTTCCATTGGCCCTAAGTACTGGAATAACATCCTCTGCACGCAACACACACTGGGCAACCTACTCTTCCACCCTCTATTCCTCATTTTCTCTATTTCTCTGCTATTGTCTATCTATTATCTCTTCTTTCGTCTCCTCCTTCACATTGGCATATAATATATTCTATCGTGTGTGTGTGTGTGTGTGTGTGTGTGTGTGTGTCTTTTTCAGTGTACATATTAAGCAAATTTCTTCTGCTAAAACTTAGTATTTTCAAGCTAATGCTTGGAATGCATGGGATGTGAATTGCCATTCCATCCTTTTCTTCATGGACTTGGCTCCACCTCTTCAGAGATGTTTGAGAGGTAAAAACATAAGTAAAATTTGAAAAAAAAAACAAATAAACAAACAGAAGTGATGATTGGATAACATCCCTAAACCATACCTGGCCAAAGGGAATGAAATGATTCAAATTTGCTCTTAGACAAGTTTACAAAATAATATAACTTGATTACTTTACATTTAAAGGGAAAATTAATGTGCAAGAAATTTTGCGCTTGGCCTGGTAAGATGAATTGCTCTGTTTTTTTCATTCTGCAAAATCAAAATGTGAAGTAGACTAATTACTAGATTTATACATGCATTGTATAACAAATAAACAATTTGTGTGTTATTATTTTCCTGCTATGTAGTTACATGTTGCATGAAATGCATGAAAATTTTGAAATTTTTGAAACACGTATCAAAAAAACATTTTCCGAATAGCTTCTTTAGTCAGTCTGAAAGGGTTCTCAGCATACATGTGGACGTATCATGTATCAGATCATCCATCTTTTGCCCTAAATTCACTTGAACTTGTCTGGAACGATGCCAAAGAAAAGTGAGCGTGTGGTGATGCTAGTCTCCAAGTGCAGTCTATGATAAAACAAGGAAGCATACCTGAGCCCCGCTGTACAGAGGGGTCTGCAGCAGACAGGGTATATTTTATATTATTTTTGTTTTTCTAACTCGTCCACTCAAATTTTATGCACACCTTGCAAACACAGATAGTTCCTGGCAACCAGACAGCTTAGGCAAGGTTTGTCACACATACAATTTAGCAACAAGCTTACTACTACACGCAAACTAGATTATGAGGAATACAAATGTACTACATTTGTTTATTAACCTGTCGAAGGCAGGTGTCTATGGGAAATGCATGTTATAGCAAGAACAGTCTGTCCTCAATGGGTTAAGAACAGGAAGAATGAGAAGCTTGCAATCAGGTCTTCACGAAAATATGTTCATGACCTTGAATATAATTTTAAAAAATGACTTTTCAATAGATTTTCCTAATTCTCTTTTTTAAATGTGACTGATGGTGTTCTTGCCAATATTGCTGCATTTACTGAATCCTCATGTGTACAGTTCCCCTCAACTGTGAAGTGCTCTTCATGTATGCCCTGAGCAAGGCACCTCATGTCCTAAATAAGGCACCTGAACAAGTTTGATAAAGCCTCTCGTATTTGCAGCATGTTATAGCTCTCACAATTCAGGAGCTGTGTGAGAACCAAATAATGCCTCCGGCACCACTTCGTGGCGGAGGCATAACAACCAACTAAGGACCTAGCCCGGAGGTATTCTTCATGTGTCTGTAATGCTTTCATTGTTGTAGTGCTGCCAGGAGATCCATCCTACAGAGGAACTCTGCTGTAGGTTCAAGCTGACTTTAATATGAAGAATGTCAATTAGACTGAACAGCCAAAGTTACACATTAATACTTCAACAGAAAATGACAACGCTATAAAATTTCAAAAATTCGATTAAAAATTGCACACGATATGCTGATCAAATAAGAATAAGATGAGGTGATGATAACCTCACCACTCTCTGAATGGTTTGCTGAAATTAACATTTTAAAATTGGTGTTCCTGGTCATAATGATCCAGTCCCATTATAACTAGAGATTAGGGAGCTAATTTTTCACCATGGGGTATATATACATAATTTTATTCCTGGAAGCCAAACACTCCAGAAATCTGAGTAATACAGTTGTGATCAAGGTAACAAATATATAATACAGACTGTTCTCAAGACTAGCGACAATAACAAAGTGTCCAACAACTTAGTGTCAGGTGAAGGTCAAGAAACTTTCGCTAGATACCATCAAGAGCCCCTCCCCCACACCCAACTCTTCTTGGAAGATGTATACAGGACACCCTTACAAGAGGCCCTCACAAGAGGCCTCCATCCTTTGACAAGAGTGTACATCCTCAAACACAAACCCAAGCTGGCAGGAATTTGGCCCACTTAACCCACCTGACCCCTGAGTTCAAGGTTGCAGTAGTTAGCCTACATCACCAGGCACCGGACTCACAGGGTGTTCACTCGCAAAAAAATTATACCAGAAAGGTACGGCTATCAGATATAAGATGAATTTATATGTCTGAACGCTATCAACAGAATGACGTATAATAATACAATGTTTAACAAAACAACTGTCAGAGCATCGTTTTAAACTAGAACTCGATAACAAATCAGCATTTCATCATGTCCATAGCGTCTGAACGTATGGCGACCATAGAACGGTATAACTGGGCGGGGCTTAAAGGGATAGTACAGTATTGGTGGAGATGAGAATTGGGCTTTTAACTTTTTGTGAGATAACAGGAAAACACTTATGATATAGTACAGAGCATACCATTTTAAGAGGAATTAAAAGTTTTTTTGATGAAAATCGGGTTTGGAATGACTGAAACATCCAAAAACAAAGTAAAACAAAGCGATCGTAAGAAAGTGTGGGTCCCACACTTTTTTAGAATCGCTCTTTTTGGATATCTCAGCCATTTCAAAACCAATTTTCATCAAATAAACGTTGAATTCCTCTTAGAATTACATGCTCTTTCATATTTTATAACAGGTTTCTCATTATGTCACCGAAAAATGTTAGAAACCCAAAATTGGGTCTCAACCAAAACTGTACGATCCCTTTAATGTGAGTGCGTACAAAAGGTTACCCTATTCCTCTCACTAGCGGTAACGTCATGACCACAACAACATGAGCAGAGGAAAAAACTGCGCATCCATGCCACGTTTTCCAGAACGCCACAGTCGAGATTAGTGTCTGAACAGTCTGTCAGCTTCTTTTTATGTCGTTACTTTTATCGAGTTTTGGTATAAACTGGTTTGCGTCTGAACTGGGGGGCTATCTGTGCAGTGGTGTCACATTCTTGTCCCATACTGATATATTATAATATATATATATATATATATATATATATATATTTTTTTTTTTTTTTTTTTTTTTTTGTTGAAATAAATCATTCCCTCTCTATACTCTGTCCCCACTACTAGGAAACACACATCATGATGTCATTGACATTCAAAAGGAACAGCTTTACGAATGTAATCCGAAAACTATGGAGCACTGTCTACGACAGTCGTCATTTCCAGATCTATGGCTTCCTTTTACTCCTTGAGAACAGTATGCCACCCTGATGACCAGTGAATCCATTCTACTACTTCCGATGTATGGATTCAACTTTCAATGACATGACAAGAACATTCAGAAATGATCCACCTATCCTTGATTCTCTTTTTTTTTCTGTGTAATGCATGACACTAATGGCTGATGGGCAAATCTAGGTTGGCCTACTCCATCGGTCAGACCATGGTCAGACTGACCTACGGAATTATTCAGCAGGAATTGTGCACAGGATCTGGGCTTTCTACAGCCTCCTGCTAAAAGGATAATCTCATTGGTAGACATTTAAACTGATACGATGAGCACAGCTTTGCCTGTTTTCCCTCATGTACTGTCGGTAATAACGACAACATGACGGCCTTGGAAAAAGGCTATTAGTAAGAAAGGGCCTTTACCAATCAAGACAATCAAGACTACCAGTGAATATAATCAGAAAAAAAAAAGAGAAAGAAAGAGGAAAAACAGTTGTTCCTTTCCAGCTGGCTGGAGATTTGACGTCAGCTGGGCATTGCCACCCCCTCCCCCCTAACATTCATTGTTCCTCCTTCTTCCTCCTGTGATACCTGTTAAACTCTTGAAAAGTACTTTTCCTTCCGTCCGAAAAGAAACATACTTGTTGGGTTTTCTCAACCATGTGAACAAATGTCACCTCACCCCGTTGTTGCTGTTTTGGTTTTTAATGTCTTGCACATACATTTGGCTAACTTCCCAGTAACCTCATGAATAGGGCTTCTCCGATGGATTTTTCAGGTCATGCCGCTAAAGTAATCGACAGCTTTCAGATCAGCAAAGGATCCAGTTTATCAAAATATTTATTTCATGCAACTCGATTACTCTTTAAAAGTTTGAAAGGTTGAATTTTGTTCGGAATATGTTTCTCAGACAAGGTACGGTTTTCCCACTAAAGCTTACTTTGTGCTTCATTCTGTGTATCCTTTTGAAATCTGAATGCTGTATTAATAGGAACATGTTTTGAGAAGACAGAGCCAAGCATGATTTCCATTCACTTCCAACAGTAAACCACACTCTTTGGATAGAATACATTGCATGAATAGTGCATGTATGGTAGCTCTACTACACATCGACCACCCTCTTTGAAACCGTTTTGGCGCACAGAATGCTTAGTACGCACTCCACTGCACGCAGAGCAAATAAAAATGTATTGGCTTTGACCGTTGATGAGGATGTGTGGGAAAACGCAAAAATTCACTGTTCATTAATGGTTTTAATCAAGGACAAAATTTCGAATGAATATTTCAACCGAATCGTAATGTAATTTCAATGCATTTTCTAAAAAGCTTCGTACAACACGGTGTTCAATACAACTCGGGTTGCTTGCATTGTTAATGTAAAAACAGTGTTCGATCTAAAAAAGGAGCAGGGAGCTGAAAAGAGGCCACTCACGTTCGACGGCGATATTTCTGCACTGAAACTTCAAATTGAAAAGGAAACAACAGCATTTGATAGTGCTGGATTTTCTCAATCACGCAGGTCAAATCTTTACGTGAATTTCAGTGTTAAATATTCTTACCAAGCAAATAAAAACTAGACGGTCGATGAATACTAGGTTCAACCATACAGTATTATTAATGCACATTTTCTTTAACCCTTCATGTGCCAGTGCACTTGTCTTGCCCACCCTCCATCTAAACTTGACCTAGTGAAGAAGCCAACTCAGGTGCAGCAATGTGCCTAAGTCTAACAGGGAGGTCAAGGTGACATAATGGGGATTAGGGAGATTAGGTAATCTCTACACATCAGCAATTAGTTTTCAGACACCTATGACAATCGCTGAAGCTAGAACTCTAGTGCACCAGTAGGTTAACCCATCGAGGACGGACTGATTTTGCTCCAACACGCATTTCTCACAGACACCTGCCCGAGTATACTCGGGACTCGTCCTCAACGGGTTAATGCATACATTTGGGCAATGTGTGTTTGATTGACAAGCTGCATGTTTGACAGACAGGTAGCATGTATGTTTAATTGACAGCTGTTTAATGGAGCATCTTCTGCAGTTTACAGTCAGCAGTGAGACTCACTCTGGTGTCTGAACACTCTCTATCTAGAACCAAGATCTTAAAAAAAAGAGAGAAAAGTTTTATAAACTTTCTGAGCTTCTTTTTCACTGGGCTTCTTGCCCAGTGGCTTGGTGCCAGGTCAGAGTTCTCATTAGCCTTTGTCCAAGGCCCTCTCACAATAAAAAATGACACGAGAAGCCAGCAGAGGGTTGTTGTGCGTGACTGAGCGAGAGTCAAGCCATCATAAACAGGCAGTGAGCCCAGGGGAGTGGCCTGGGGGGACCTGGCTCATCCCCTCCTTGGAACAGGAAGATCCAGTATCATCTTCTATTTATGCGCTTCATGCAATAGTACCTGCTTATCCCATTCATTGCCATCCATTATATGATGTCAATATCTAATAAAAAAAACCCCCTGATGAATTGTGTCTGGTGGAACCAATAATGTATCTTGGAAATGTCCCTGTAATATTAGTTTCCTATTAAAATGGTTTTTCCCATTTGTCTGAGTCTAGATCAACCCTGACTGTACTTTGTCTATCAATTGGCACGTACACTGGATTGCTTTCTTTGTTGACTGGTGAAGACGTCTGAAAACTAATTGCTAATGAACAGACTTTCCTATTGTATCACTATGGCTGTCCTGTTGGACCAAGACACATTCATAAGCCTGAGTAGGACCAACTAACTTACAGTATGGATGAATTAACTGAATGCTAAGAAAAATATCATGGCAGGTTAATTAAGAGTTCAAGCACAATTTAATGATGGCAACTCTGTCATTGACACATAAGATGAGGTGGCAAATTGCAAGACTTTGCACAACATGGATGCAAATTTCAGACTCGTAAGATTATCATTATTATTTCTCTTTATTAGTTCTCAGTGTAACATTTCCTGCAATCGGGTCTGACTTCACTACAGACTACGGTGAGCGATATTACAAGTAGAGTGAATAGGCTCAACAACAAGCTGTGAAGCAAAGGAAAGGGGTTTTAAGAGGTACCTCTTAATGCCTCCCTGGAATGGCAATTTCTTGGAAGGATTTAATCAGTCATATCCAATGAGAACACTTTTATTTTTGTTTTCTTACTCTTATGTTTATTCATCTTATTTTCTTTTATGTTGCCTTTACATGTACCTAACATGAAAACCGAATGGCATGACAGTCCAACGCAATGCCTCGTGTATCGAACAGATGCATACTCCTGTTATGTCAGCTGCGCCTGATCCAAGGGGTCATGTGAGTGCTTATATCTTTTGCAAGGATGTGTGTGTTTGTTTGTCTGTGTGTGTGTGTTTGGGTGCTTGAGGGAATGACTAGTGCTTTGCACTTAACACAAATGCAACCAAAAGAGAAAGTTGACTTGAATGGAAGGAGTGAAACAAACAAATAGGGTTGTCCAAAGTTTATAAATCCAAGGTCGGAGTACACTGGATACAGTATACACGCATACAGTACATGCCGAGTATATGCCCATTTGATCTTTGTGGAATGAAAAGTGAAATTAAACTGCCACCTCAACCATTTGCTGAACATTCTGTGAGATGTTATCCCATTATTGAGACAGACTGTAAACAACTTTAAACCTATTTGTGACTTCCCTCCTCCAATTTTATTCAGCAATTCATCTGCTCTTTAAAGAGATTAAAGGACAAAACCTCCCTTTTTGGGCTGAGAAATGTGTGATTTTTATCCACATTCCATTCCATCCTCCCAAGAATAAAAAAATGTACCTCATGTCATTTTACTCATTACCATGACTTGAACCTCATCTTCGGCAAAAACCAGCGGACACATCCATTTTAAGGAATGAACTGTGAGACTCCATGAATCATGGAGTATGCCATCAGAAAAGAAACTCAGAAATCATGACACAAGCATCTTCAAATCTACTAGTACTAGAAACATATTTCATTCTCAATGGAATATTTTAATGCATTATGTGATAGGCCAAACATTCACACCACTCTTCCCGAGTGAGTAGCTAAGCACATAGCTATCTGTGTTCCATAGCCCTTCATCACCTCTTTCTCATTTTTGCTTTGATAGTTTTCAAGTATCTAATTTCTGCTGCCAGACTGCACACACTTGAGACAATGACCAGACCTCTGACAGGTTTCTACCTTTAAAGCCAGGCTGGGCATGGATATCTTCACAGGTGATGAGCAACAGCCACCCTGGCCGGATGTCTGCAGCACTACTACAGGCTCAAAAGGATTTGTGACATCCAGGACTCAGGGGGTATCTTCTTCATCCAGGAAACTGCTACAATGAAGTGCCTTGGGGTGGCCAATTCTATGGAAAGGATGACTGTGGCTTTCCTTGGAAGCCAGAACTGCCAATAATCTGACAATAAGACACAGGATACTAACATATAACAAAACAAAACAAAACAAAACAAACAAACAAACAAACAAACAAACAAACAAACAAAACCTCCCTTTAAACTCCAAGTATTTTGAGTTCTCGCATAAAATTAGGGCGTGTAACTCTTTGTTGGTTTTGTGATACATGGTCACATCTAGTCTCATTACCAGTTTGTCTATTTCCAGATGGGCCGTTCCCACTACATACGTCTAATAGTAATACCCACAGTATATTACGAGAAATGGCGATTGGACCATTTAGTCATTAGACGAAACAATAATTAGCCAAATTGGGCATTAGACCAAGTGAGGATTGGACCTATGTAATGGGCATCAAGCAAAATGGATAGTAGACCAAATGGATTTAGCCATATTGCCTTGGTGTCAGATGAACTGGGAAGTAGACCATCTGATATTACACCAAGTGGCAATAAAGAAAATGTGTGCAAGTGGGGCAAAATGTCAGGATTTAGATCACAGGAAGTGGATCAAGGTCTGCCTCCCATCAATGATTAGTAGATGCAGACATGATGTTTTTTCTTGCCTTTATTTAATGTTTTAAGCCAGATATCCTTCATTTGCAGCTGATTATATTTGAATAGTCAGCCTTGATATGCTGATGATTTTGAAGATGGTCAACATTTGTCACCTTGTTGTATTGGCCTTGGTAGCATTTAGGTTGTAAATGTTATTAAGAACTATGGCCTACAGCATGTGGGTTTTACCCTTATTATAATGCATCTGTAGCATATTTATATGACTGGTCTAGCTATGAAATCCTTCCTATATGTCATGCTAAGGACAAGTATTCTTAATGTAGGTGTGAATTAGCCTGAAAAAAAAAGAAAGAAAGAAAGAGGAGGCCATGTACACTTTCCAAGAGCTTCCTTTGATTTATCTGGAAAGAAGCCTGACATTAAAAAGTATGCCACATCTTCAGTAATACATGGGAAAGCTATAATTGTTTCGATGAACACCTTCCCTACGAAAATCTTGGCCAAGTTCAACTAAAGACCGGCCCAGTTTCAACCTGTACTGACTTCAATGACAACAAGCTGTCAGTTTCTAAATGAAGATACATGATTCATCTGATTGTTTCAATGATTACTGAGGGTATATTGAGTGATCTCGGTCTATAATAGAATAGTAGTTAGCCTCCTTTAAACAGTTCAATAATCTTCTTAATAGGCCCATAAAATTAATCTTGGCCTACTTCTTTCCTACACCCCCACCCCTTCTTCAGCTGTAAAGATAAACAACAGAGAAACGTGTTTGTGAGCAATCACATCTTTATTGGACCATGTTTGTGGGGCTATTGCGTAACAGTCTTCCTTGTAAGGGTCGTTTAACTGCTAACCTTTTGCATGAATACTAGCAAACAATGCTTGTTGTTCCAGAGGCCTACTCTAATTTCTAAACCTCATTTCACACCTTTCATTGTGAATGTAGTTGACCCCCCCCCCATAGTCTAATTTTGTTCTTTCCCTCTTCCTCAAACTTCTTCTTTGATACTGAAGCTCTGTTCGCGGCCACCTTGCACACTCTGACCCAGACCTATTTAACGTCAATCTTGATATCAAGACAATCATCGCTTGGTCAGTTTAATTGCGATAAGGTTCATGCGCTGACAATGGCTGTTGTATGGTTAGAGCACAGAACAATTGCCTTTTCGGGTTAAAGGTCGGCTAAGTCACATTACACAGTCAACAATGGCAGTGATAAAGAAATTCCCTCAATGTAGACTATCAAGCACTGCTCCACTTATTACACTGAGAACATTTTCCCCATCAAATGATCCGATGCCAAAACCAAAATGAAAAAAACAAAAAACAAAAACAAAAACAACCACATCAGCAAGCTAGTGAATCCATACCACTCAACAAAGTCAGTGTTCGTTTGATGAATTACCCTTTACGCAACCTATCATTTATACCGTTTTTCAGAACAAAGTGGCTTTTATAAATGGGACCTTACCCAAACAAAAGTCTGCAATTTCAACATACATGTATACAGGTTTCCTACTCGTGATAACTTTCGATCATATACTGTACATGTTTGTATATTTTGAAAGGGGTTTCTATTCTTTTTTATTTTTGCAAAATTTTGTCGGGTGGGTGCTATTCACTAATCTAATCTCTATAAACACAAAATGATCAGCTCTGATCCTGACATGAATGTAATGTGCACAACTACATTTCTCTGTCCATTGCTGTACTCTACAATCTCAAATTTAACCACTTGCAAAATTAAATGGCAAGTCCCAATTTGTGAAATATTAGACTTGCTAAATAGGTAGGAACCTACATTGTACGTGACATATATACAGGACCAGGTATATTGTTTTCAAATTTCATCTTCCATAATTAATGAATTTAAGTGGGTTTGAATATTTTCTTTCATTCTTCTAATTTCCCTGACAGTTCATTTCCAACTGCAAATCATAGCAATCCTTTGTAGACCACAAAAAAAAAAAAAAAAGAAGAAGAAGAAGAAGAAGAAAAATAAGAGAAGAAGCTGTGTTGAGGCACTCCTGGTTACACAACACGTAGCACAGCAAATGGCTTTATGATGCCATTAAGATTGTCAAACGTGTGTGCACATCCATGTTGCTAATTGTCAACCACGATTATCTTTGGCCGTTCTCAGAACAATCAGGGCTGATCTGAGCGATTGCGTGGACAGGAAGGAGGGAACGTCAAAAACTAGTTTCAAGTGGGAGCAAACTTTGAGGATTTGATGCAAGAAAGTACAGTCTGGACAGCAATAGACAAAATATATACTGTAGCTTAATGGAAAAAACAAACAAACAAACAAACCCAAACCAAACAAAGCTAATGATAAGGTTTCCACATAACTAAGCTTATTTTTATGTCAACCCTGCTATCCTACAACTGCAAAGTGTTTTCCCCCCTTAATTACTCTATTTTTCTTCTTCCTTTTCCAAGAAACTTTGAATGCATTCCTACATAAATTCAGATCTAGGATCAAAATATAGGTGATTACTTGGAGAAAAGCATCAGAATGCTTCAATGTGTGGTGAACTTCTTAAAGAGTTTGTGAATCTACATAGGCAACCAACCTACCAGAATCTCACTGGCATAAGATTTCTTATGTTTTCACGCTCCTAAATCCCCCCTAAAAAAATCAAAAAAAAAAAAAAAAAAAAAAAAAAACCGAAAGAAAGGGAAAGAAAAAAAAATCTGATCCAGACCATGTGACATCACTTGGAAGAGTCCATTGTATTTGCAGGTATGTGGAGTCAAACTGAGACTGTCCCATTATTGCCTCTAGGTGGAGCCAGACCTTTTCTTATAAGTTCTACTTCCCTTCTCTCTTTCTTTCCTTGTGTGTGTGCCTGTGTGTGTATGTGTGCGTGTTTAATATGTATGCGTGTGAGATGGTGGTAGTGGGGGGGGGGGGGGGAATTATTGGAGGTGTGTCATGTAGTTATCATAATTGTGTTGTTGTTGTTAATTCAAAGAAAGAAAGAAGAGAGAGAGAATCGTTATCAGATACTACAATCCTTGGATACCTTACCAGTGGTGTGATTACTGAGGTATCAAAGTCCAGGGCATGACCTTTATCACATGGGCGATAACACCAGTTGGAACAAAAAAAAAAAAAAATTCCAGGCATACATGGATATCAATCAAAAAAAAAAAAAAAAAAATGGACATTCTCTTTCCTGAATGTTCAGATTCCATTGTCCATTCAGTGACACACTAAATCACCAAAAGATCATAGAATTAATCTCTTCTTTCTCATTTTCATATTTTTTTTTTGCAAGTTGTGGGCATTCTTCTATCTATAGACATTTAGAAATTCACGATATTGTCATATACTTTATATTAAAGGGACTGTACAGTACTGGTTGAGGTGGTGATTCATGTTTTGAACATTTCTAAGTAAGATAATGAGAAACCTCTTATGAAATATGAAAGAGCATGTAATTTTAAGAAGGATTCAAAATTTATTTGATGAAAATTGGTTTTCAAATGGCTGAGATATCAAAAATAGTGATCAGGCGACAGGCCAAGCCTTTTATTAGGATCTCTTTGTTTCACCTTGTTTTTGGATGTCTCAGTCATTTCAAAACCGATTTTCATCAAATAAACTTTAGATACCCCTTAGAATTGCATGCTCTTTGGCATCTCATAGAGTGGTTTCTGAATATCTCGCAAAACATTAAAAGCTAAATCCTCATCTCAACCAGAACTGTAAACACCCTTTATTGAGTATATGCCTCAACAAATGTTATCACTCTTTTTAGTATTTCTCATTTTGTCCTATCGACGCACATGCAGGCATAGCACATACAACATTATGTACGTCTATACATGTATATCACATAAGTGTAAGCACAGATATCTTTTGAATCACAGACCACTCATGCTTGATTCAGAAAATAAACATATTCTATTTGGGTGTTACATCATAAAGAGGATATCTCAACCCTTTCATTTGAAGCGAATCTGGGTTTACTTGAGCATATAAAATATATATCTTTTCCCTCAACGGTATTTACTCGTTACCATTCACATTAGGGAAGGGATATTTATTCTCACTAGCGTTCTACCGCAGGAGGACGCATGGAACGCTCGAGGACGATTTTACGCGTATATAGGCGCATCTGACATGATGTGCGCGCTGGTGATTTTTTTCTGTAAGAGAGAAATCGTCCTACCGCGGTAGGACGACTGGCGTCCCTCCGCGTTCTACCGCCACATACTAGTATTGGTCACGTCTCATGCTTTGTGCGTGTGTGTGGGAGCCCGGTTTGGTCGTACGCCGTGTGATCCCAATCAACAGAAGAGAGAATTCGAGCAGCACACGCAACCAACGAGAGCCAGAAGCTGGGTGTACATTAGATCTTTCGGTCAAGGTGTACATGTACTACGATGCGTATGGCGATTTTTATAACGTAAAGACTAGAATTACACGGCTTGAAATCGTTTGTGGCCGTGTGGATGCCAGTTTAATCACAAATGAGGTGGAAAAATATCGTCGAGCAACCTTCAAGCTGAGACACTATTCTATCGGGATCACTCAAAAAATAAAGTGTAGGCCCTAATTTACATTCAAGGATGAAGTGATTATGATTAAGTAGGTCTACTAGTAGTACCTGAATCCTGATTTAACGACAGTGAAATGAGCTATATAATGTGACATGACAATTCGCGAGTCTTGTGTTGATATAAATGAACGAAATCACTGAAAAAAAATATCTACACGTGACTCCTAGTATCCTTTGTCAGGCAATTGAATAGCGAGAGTGCAACGTTTGACATGTTAAAATGCCAATGGGAAAAGTGAGCTTCAAATATCGAAGCTACTTTGTTAAGAAAAAAACAAACAAAAAAACCGACAAAACAAAACACAAGTCACAAAAAGGACATCGTGAAGCTGCATTTTGACAACTGTTATGATTATTTACATACAATTGTACGGCATGTGCCACGGTCACACACCTTGCTTAGACTCGCCTTTAGACGTAAATTTTGGTGGATGAATTTCACTTCTGATGAACGAATGTAATATGTCTTTCTTTTAGTTTGTAGATTGTATTTTGTACATTGTTATTACAGCTTGATCGTCACATTGACATTATTTTACCGACACGGTAGTTCTTTTCACTGTCGGGATACTGTTTTACGGAAATCAGTTCTTAATCTGGTATATAATGGTACATACACCTACAGAATATTTACCACGCCTCGACGGGCAACTCATTCCGTGTGTAAGTAAGGACGCCCAAGGTTAATACGGTTGTATTAAACGATGTGCAATTTCGTTCCTGATCTCCCTATCATTACAGTACAGGAGTATTGGCTGGTGCTAAAATACCGTTGCAATCCCAAGAAAACCGCTGGATTTTCCGTTAAATTGGTTAGGCTTTTCGGGGAGATTGCCTGTACATACCACTTTGGAAGACAGGAAAGCAAATTCTTCTCAAATCAGTAGTAACCTGCGATATATTCCCAACAATTCCATTTCAAACACGCTGTTGTTTTCCCTGCAGGCTATTAACAGCATAATATAACAATATGAAGAGAAACGCGTACACTACACTAGTTGATGAGAACAACTGTAATCAAGTCAGTCTGCAAGAATCTGTGAACAGTCTATTGCAGAAGATGTCTACTCAGTATGTGTCCAATGCGAGGTGCGCAATAACCACGTGCTGTCATTCAACATGTGCGTGAGTGGTGCCTGGGAAGAACGCAACTTTCATGTTCAGCTCCCACGGTGTCATGTAAGATGTTCTTTGAGTGGTGGGAGACCGACGTGCAATCAACACGTTACGACGCGAAATGTACAGTTGTTTTCTTCTCTATTTATTATTATTATTATTTTTTTTGAGAAGCACAGCGGTGTTTTCACACACACTATGTTAGGTTGGTTTTCGAGGGGTGGGGGTGGTGGAGGGGGAGGCGTAGTGCAAGACTTTGAGCAAGGAGATGCTACATCTTTCAGTTTTTTTTTTTCTCGGGATGCGCAGATTGCTGTAATTATAATTATGGGATATTACACGATGAGAGTTGAATTAAAACACGCAAGTAAACATATGCCCACATACACGCACTGGCATAAACACAAAAACACGATATAGTTTTGACGAAATGAAATATACTGGTGATCTGTAATTTTCTTAAAATTCAATGATAAAAAAAAATCCTTCCATCTGCCACGTTTCCCTCTTCTACATCGCCATTAGGATCAAATTTCAGGATCAAATTTGATAATTTCTTTCACTGTTGTAATTGTCAAATACTAGTACGTATTGCTCTTTATGATAAACTAACTTACAACTTGGATGGAATTGCCGAATAACCAACCGTTTGACCTTTTTTATTTTCGGTTAAATTACGAATGCTATTACCAGCAAAGAATAAGGGGAAAAACATTGGCAGTAAAATAAAAGCGAAGAGCTGATTGTGCGTATGCAGTCTCTTCGGATAGAAGAAACTTGACACCCCCCCCCCCCCCAAACACACACACACACACACACACACACACACTTGTGGACATTTCCACAAAAACAGTTGCCAGACTCCAGGTGCTAGACGAAAGAATGCGCGCACTTCTGGTAATAAACAGCGTATTACATAGCCTGGAAATATCGATCGAACAACGATCAGCTTGTAATTGGCAAAGATCATGATTCTAACACATCATGATTGTGTATAGCCTTTCTTTTGGCCCATACTAGACAACATCGAACAGTCGATTATATATACTTGAATACCAGTATTTTTAATGCTCACTGAACTATAAAAGGGATTGATTAATCACTCAATCAAAAATGGAATTACAGAAATATTACTTGTATGAAGGGTCTCGTATGCCGAGACAAATTCACTACGAGAATGTTATGCAGCCGCATGCTTATTGAGAGCTACATGTACCCGATTAGACAGCAAAATCATGACAATTTCATGCCCCTCAAAACTGCGTATCCTTATTCAAAGTTCGAAGGAACTTCACCTGTGAAAAAAAAATCTATATACAATTATATATATATAGTGTATACTGTAAATGTCCACTAAATTTTACTTAGATATTTTGGTTAGCAACTTTCGTTCGGGGGTGGTTTCCTTTTCTTCATTCTTATTTCTATTTCTTTGCTCGTAAAAGACTTCTTGATTTCTTCAACTAAGTCATGAGGGGCATTCGATCCATCGAACTTGCAATAACCTCATTCCTTTGAATTGAGTGAAACCACGTGGTTTTCGTACGGGTACTGTTCGTTATTCCGAAGGTTCGTTATTCCGAAGGTTCGTTAATCCCGAAACACGCAAATTCCCTATACCTAGAGGCTCGTTAATCTGAAAATGAAAAAGGGTTCGTTAATCCGAACATTTTGTGGCGTTATTCCGAAGATTCGTTAATCCGAAAATGAAATTCGGAGCAACGAACCTTCGGAATAACGAATCTTCGGACTAAAGAGCTTTCGGAAATAACGAACCTTCGGAATAACGAACTGTAACCGTTTCGTACTTCTGCATATCCACGCAAAGCGTGGCGTTTAGCGATCATGCATGTGGCAGACTTTCAGATTATAGTTGGGGGAAAAGAAACTGGAATAATATACTTCGGAAATGGTGATGTGTTTAAAGTTAAAGCTTGACACGCATGTCTATGTTTTATAGTAAACGATAATTAAAAATACCCAACAAAGTTTTGCATTCGCTCTCACAAAAGCTCGCTCTTGAGAAAATCAAAGTATCCCCCTCCCCTGAAAGGCAGTTGGAGTTTCCCCCCCCCCCCACCCCCCCCCCCCCCCCCCCCCCCCCCCCCTTCCGAAGCTTTTGGAGATCAGTATATTGCGTCCTTGGTATAACATAAAGCAATCAATGAACGCTGAACATAGGAATCTTTATTCTTTAGGGCAAAATACGAATTTTGGAGCTGCTGCTGAGTACGTCCCTACTAATTTCTGCTTACGAGCACATAATTCTGTGAGGAATTCAAAGTTGTATTTGATGAAAATTTGTTTTGAATTACGAACCTTCGGAATAACGAACATCATCCCATTTTGACTGGAAGGGACTGGCATTTGTTTTTACCGTTTGGAATTGCAGATCGGTCTGTAAAAAAAAGAGTAAAATATGGCCACCACGTACTAGTATTTTGCGGAATTCTATCCGGACTCTTTGTGGAGTTTTCCGACAGTTCATTATTCCACAGGGAAAGGTTCGATAAAGGGATGGTACAGTTTTGTTTCAGATGGGACTAGATGTTTTTTTTTTTCTTTTAGATGAGACATCTCTAATGAAATAATAGAGAACATATAATTCTATGAGGAATTCAAAGTTTATTGATGAAAATTGTTTTCTAAATGGCTGAGATATCAGGGAGGTGGAATAAAGCAGTTCAATAAAAGTTAGACCCACTTTGACGATCGTTTGTTTTACACTGTTTTTATATCAGCCATTTCAAAACAGATTTTCCTCAAATGAATGTTCAATTCCTCTTACTCTCTAAAAAAAATCGAGTGAAAATATTCACTCCTAAAAGAGTGAATACAAAAAAGAGTGAATTTAGAGTGAAAATGTTCATTTTCACTCGTTTTAGAGTGACGTCAGGGATCACTCCAAAATCTTCGAGTGATCCCTGAGGTCACTCCAAAATGAGTGAAAATGATCATTTTCACTCAAAATTCACTCTTTTTTTTATTCACTCTTTTAGGAGTGAATATTTTCACTCGATTTTTTTTAGAGAGTAGAATTGTATTATGTTCTTCAACATTTCATAAAGGTTGTTTGTGAGTATATTGCTATGAAAAAAAAAAATCACCCAATATATTACACCACTCATTTAATCAAATTAAAATAAACTTATACAGCAGTGAATAACCTGCGGCGAAGACGGGGGGGGGGGGGGGGGGGGGGGTCATCGTTATATGATGATGAGAAGGGGCTGATAAATGACAAGGGGAACACGCAGCCCATTATTTCAAAGAGGATGATCAGGATCAGCAGGCCTGTAGCGGGGGTGGAAGTAGGGTGCGTATACATTATACGCCACCCCCAAAAAATAAATGTTGTAAATAAATAAATACATAAATATGAAATAAAACTCTGGAAGGTCCACTTTTTCAAAAAATACCGTAAGACATATTTATAAGCCTCATCTGTATGCACTACTCCAATGTCCAATGTCTCGTTGGATGACCCCGACACTTGACCACTCGGTACCCCTCACCTTACCTTCGCACCCAAGTGTGGAATAATGAAGTAACCTATGAAGCAGAAAAAATGAAAATAATGATAAAATCAATTCCACATATTCAGATTACGATTATATTCCAGTTCGTCTCTTGGTGTATATTGTGTATTCGTGTGTGAATTTACGCCTGCCGACTGTAGTTCGTTATTCCGAAGGTCCGTTATTCCGAAGGTTCTTTAGTCCGAAGGTTCGTTATTCCGAAGGTTCAATAATCCGAAAAAGTGATAAGGTTTGTTATTCCGAAGGTTCATTAATCCGAAAATGAAATAAGGTTCGTTAATCAGAAAATAAAACAAAGCTCGTTATCCCGAAGGAATTTCATTTTCGGATAAACGGACATTCAGAACAACGAACCCTATTTCATTTTCGGATTAACGAACCTTCGGAATAACGAACCTTCGTAATACCGCCACAAATGTTCGGATTAACGAACCCTTTTTCATTTTCATCAATTCCACAAATAGAGATTACGATTGTATTCCAGTTTCTGAATCGTGTGTTCTTGTGTTTGTAATTATGTGTTTACATGCGCCTCAACATAACACCATTTTTTCAACATAAAGATTATGGTTACAATTCGTTTTCCGAAGGTTCTTTAGTCCGAAGATTCGTTGTTCCGAAGATTCGTTATTCCAAAGGTTCGTTCTTCCGAAGGTTCATTAATCCGAAAATGAAATAAGGTTCGTTAATCCGAAAATGAAATAAAAGCTCGTTATTCCGAAGGTTCGTTACGGACCCTATTTCATTTTCGGATCAACGGACCTTCGGAATAACGAACCCTATTTCATTTTTGGATTACCGAACCTTCGAAATAACGCCACAAATGTTCGAATTAACGAACCTTCGGAATAACGAACAGTACCCTTATATATATATATATATATATATATATATATATATTATTATGAACTACCAAACGAACCATCACAAAATCGAACCTTCATTTCGGATTGACAAACCTTCGGAGAATTTAATAGGCCATATCATTCATCATTTTCGGATTCACGATTCTTTGGAATAAAGCACTTTCAGAGCAACACGCTCTAAAACAACTCTTTTTATTCGGGCATTGGGAGAAAGTTCAGAAAAGAATAATCTTTGAAGTATAAGAAATCAGTTTCATTCTTAATCGACACTATCGATGATTTCTAGGCGTGGTGTTCATTTTCCGACAAAAAAAAAAGAAGAAGAAGAAGGAGGTTCGTTATGCCGATGGTTCGTTATTGCAAATCCGATACACGCAGATTCCCACTGCCGACTATAGAAGTTTGTCAATCCGAAAATAATCAGCAAGGTTCGTTTATCCGACTAGTGGCATTATTCCGAAGTTTCGTTTCTCTGGAAATGAAATAAGATTTGTTGATCAGAGAATGAATCACGTCGTACGAAACTTTTTCTGATAAACGAACTTGCAGTAAAGGCGAATCAATTTTCGTTATCAAATGAACGAACCTTCGATCCTTTCTTCCTCTCATTTTTTAATATATTTATTTCTTTTTTTATTATTATATTTTATTTTCTGATGTTTCGTTATTTCGGGTGCATGTACGTCACGATACCGACACCCACGAGTCATATTTACATAATATACAGTCCATTACAGGAGTCATACACCTCACGAGTCATACAGCCCTGAGTTCGACATAGATGATGTCCACTGGCGGGGGAGGGAAAATACCGAATGTTCCATCCGAAGGGTTTGAAATGCCATTGAGGGAGGTTATAAGTGCCGAGACGAAGTCGAGGAACTTACAGCAAAAAAGGCCTACGAGACCGACACATTAAATCCCGTGTTGTATATCCATCGAACTCGTGGGCTGTTTTTATTTATGTCGAACTCGTGAGCCGTTTTTACTGAGTGTCGAACTCATGAACTTCATTTGCCTAGCGTCGAACTCGTGGGCTCTATGACTCGTGACCTGTATGACTCATAGACCTGTTTTCAATGTCGAACTCGTGGGCTGTATGAGTCGTGGGTGTCGGTCTCGTAGGATGACCCCGTTATTTCGAATCTGAAACACGCAAAATCTCCAGATGTTTGTTAAAGAACGTGTAAGGATTCGTTAATACGAATATTAATGTGACATTATCCCCAGGGTTTGTAAATCTGAGAAAAAGTTTGTTAATCTTAGAACGAACTCTCATGTATATAGGTCTGCGTGGTACGAAACTTATGGCCTATTAGTTTCGGGAATGCGGAATCTTCAGAATTACACATTGTGTTTCGCTTTCGAATCAACAAACCTTCAAAATTACTTAACTCTTCTTCTTTTTTAATATTTGGTAAAGCGAACCTTCGGATACCGAAACTTTTTTTCTCTCTTTCATTTTTTTTCTTTATAATAAAACAAAACAAAAACAAAACAAAAAACTTCGGATTGTGAACTGTGAGAAACGAACAGTTACTGTTGTTTTCCCCCGATCAGTGGTGATAATTCAGGTAAGATATAATTTAGTAGAAAAGAAAATAAGGCACACACAAAAAAAAAACAAGTTATTTGAATCCTGACATCAATTACTGTTTTTCTTTTTACCGATAAATGAAAGATCATACAGATAAGAAATGACAGGAAAAAGAAAAAAATACTAGTAGCCTGTGATAACGAATCGTATTAAATGTTTGACGTCCTTGGTCTTCGCCCTCGGTCTTCGACTTGCTTTCCTTACCTGTCCATCCCGGGTCCCCCAGGCTCCAGACTGTTTATAACCTCCAGGAATGCACCAGTGCGCGCGGTTTCCTTTGTTGAATGCTCTCTATTCTACCGCCCCACCCTTCCCCAAGTCTGGCACCTTGCCATCGTGGGATTTTTCATGTTTTCCTTCTCGGTCAAGTTGGTGTTCACAACTTTGTCTACGTGACTGCGTTCTGTTTTGTTTCTCCGACTTCGCTGCGTGCTCTACAGACACGTGGTGCACAAACAGTTACTGTATGGCTGTTTACGAGGGGGGTCACCTATACTCACCTGCAAACAACTTACGGCAAGCAGAAAACGCCAGTCCTCTGCTGGTGGTTACTTTTACTGCCAAAATATTGGGCTTTGTCACTACGGAATACTATTCACAAACAAATTGCAATGGAATATTCAAGTACATTGTATAACTACTCGTACTTCCGATCATAGCGATCTCTCGAGTGTTCGTGTTTCATCGAAAAGTAAGTGTTAGAAAGTTGTTGAAACTGCGTAGCAGCGCTAGACAGTCGTTAGTTTAGGGCTTCCGTATGCTCCATTTTTATAGGTTTATTGATATTGAAGCTCAGGGAAAATGTGGGGGAAAAGGATGACTTCAAAATAATTTGCTTGCCCGATTCGGTCAAGCATTTTTTTTTCCTTGTTCCAAAACGCTTGCCCAACTTTACTACTAGTATGAGAAAGTGTGTGATAGATTGCTTCACATGTCATGATCGTACTGTACAAACTCAAAGAAAAAAGATTTACTCGCAATTTTCCTGAAAGTGAGATCGAACAAAAACTTTAAAAAGATAAAATTAAACAAAAAAAGTCATGATCGTGCTGGAGAGAGCCCAAAGAATTTGCTAGATTGTATATTTGTAGACAAATCACACGCAGTTTTGCTGAGCATGATTTCGAAAGAATTTGACAAAAATTTGTCATGATCGTGCTGTGACAGAGCTCAAAGAATTCGTAAAGTGCAAACAAGTCAAACGCAGTTTTGCTGATGTTGAGATCGAAAGAAAGTGTATAATGTTTATTAATACGATCGTGAGAACTCAAAAATTGAAACGCACCGTTAACTAACCCCGCGTGAAACACACGAGCCGCCCAAATACACTACAACATGATACATGTAACGAGTGTATCGTGCATGCATCAAACGTTAGAAAGGTTGTGCCACAGAGATATGATCCGATCGACGGGGAAAGGATGTGCGTGCACCACTTCAGTATCTGCCCGTAGTTGCGTGCACACGAAGAATGAATCATGCCCGTCCTACCGCGGCAGGACGATCAGCGTCCTACCGCGTTCCTCCGCACGATTTTTTTCCCCTGCCGCTGCGCGTAGAAAAAAACGTTCAGCGCGTATTACGCGTTCGGCAAATCGTCCTACCGCAAATTTGCGGGATCCCGCGGTAGAACGCTAGTGAGAATAAATATCCCTTCCCTTAAAGGGGAAGGCTAGTAACTGATCAGTGGGAATCAGTGGAAATGCTGGGAGATGATTGTTCCAATCCTTATGGGATTCATTCAAGAGTTCATTGTATATCTATTGTTGTGTGAAAATGATTTGCTTCAGAACGGTCTCATATTCAAGTAATGTGCAGATTAATGCTCCGTCACTGACCAGGGACGCTAACCTGGAAGCATTAAACTGCACATTACTTGAATATGAGACCATTCTGAAGCAAATCATTTTCACACAACAATAGATATACAATGAACTCTTGAATGAATCCCATAAGGATTGGAACAATCATCTCCCAGCATTTCCACTGATTCCCACTGATCAGTTACTAGCCTTCCCCTTTAAACAAAAACCATATTAACTGATACTGCTATAACAAAGTAAATCCTAAACCCTAAAGTAACATAATTTGGATACAAATAACAGAGGAATTACATTCTTTTCTACACATATATACAAACATACATATGTATGCCCTTTATGAGAATATTTCTTCCTATTAACTTCACTGATCTGGCAAAAGTCTGAAATATCACCAGTCTGTGTGTTACTTCCCCTATCCATATAACTACAATGTATACCCCCATTTTTTGTGACCTTCAAGAGAATATTGAGTTGTAAAGACTAAATAGATTTACAAAGCTAATAGAACCTTGATAAACGGGTACAAAGTACGCTGCTCTGTGCAGATCTTTAAACCTCGTAAAGTTTATACAGTTGAACCTCTCGTATCCGGACAAGTCGGGACCGAGGCTCATCCTGATAAGGGATTTGGCCGGATACGGGAGACTCAATGCTTTATACATGTACATTATACATACACATGTACTGATGTAGCCCATTGTAGTACCACATGCAGTAATGTGTGTACTGCAACCTTTTCATTGTTACACTCAGTAACAGACCCCAAAATAGAGGTTCGTGTTTGCAAGAATGAAATCATTTTCTTTCATAAATTCTTGGGATGATTTACCTAAATAATTATTAAGAAATGTATCAAGTATATGTAATCCATGTGTGTTTGTGTGGGAGTTCTAAAGGAGTTGGGAATCCCCCTTTCCTCCCGTAATTATTAAAAAAAAAAAAAAATCATGGCGAGATTGCGTCCGTATAATAGAGAGATCCGGATAAAGGGAGGCCGGATAAGAGAGGTTCAACTGTATCTGTGTTGTCATCTGTGGACTTATTCTCAGTTTAGCACTAAGTCATATCTCTGCCACAATTTCTCACAGTTGACGAACTTTTGATTATTGTACATCTTCAAGCTAAATAATTCCATTAATTTACGTGTATCTGCCCGTTAGGTGCAGTATTTGCAACACTGACAAAGAAATAAAAAACAAAAACAAACACAAATGCACACAGAAGAGATGTGTTATCGAATGTTGATGATGCTAACAGCACGTATCTCAGGCTTGAAGGAGCCTATCAGGTCCTATCTGCAATAATAAAAATACCAACACCGGTATCAAACTCCACTGTCGTCCGTCTTCATTATCGCATGCCTCCAGCTGTTACATACAAGATAACCCGAATCGTACATGAGAGATAAATGTATTTCATAACTTTTTCCCCTAATTATATATGAACTTGGATGTTGTACATTGCCACAGTCGTCAACTGGACACAAACATACTGCAAAGTTAATACAATTTTATAATGATCTTATCAATCCTCAACACTGCAAGGACTGGAATAAACAACAGTCACTTTCTTTTCCAGGCAACAGTATTGTGGTAACTTTTATAAACAGGCTACTACAAACTGCAATTATAAAATCAGGCAAACAGGATAGTCCAGGTGTGATGAATGAAAATCGGACTTCAAACAGGAGAGTTTATATGGAATTTTGAAGTTTCTTGTGTTGCCACATGACAGTGTACCTGCGGAAACCCCCTTTACAACGAGCTCACTTTACCATGCTGTACAACTTCTAATGAGGTGAATTCAGTGGTCTTGATTTTTCATTTCTGAACTTGGTTGGTTTCTTTATTAAGCAGAGACTCCAACCCAAAGCACCTTCTGATCTGGAGATTCTCCCACCTGAAACCCCCAGCAAACGGGAGACTCCAACTTGATGTGCGTGAAGCGCACATCAATGCTCTTTCGCACTATCTAAGGTTATTTTTCAACATACAATGAAATTAACTAAGAAATCATTTCAAGCGGGAGAAATTAAATCTCAAGCGGGAGAACGGGAGATTCTGCAAAAATGGGCTTTTGACGGGAGATCTCCCGTCGAAAGCGGGAGAGTTGGAGTCCCTGATTAAGTGTCATGTTTGCATCGAGGGGCTTGTTATAACAACGTAAAATCGGTGGTCCCAGCGCCCTTGTTATAATTAACAGGGTTTCCCTGCACTAGGAACTACATGTACACACGCATGCTCAATGAGGAGATGAAATCATGGCCTCACGATCAATCCATCGATTCACACATATGCTATGAACTCCCCCCCCCCCCAAAAAAAAAAAAAAAAACCAAACAAACCCCAAACAAACAAAAAAAACAAAAAAATTAACATGAAAATTCATACACATTGCTGGGACACCAACCTTGAAAAGAGCATTGCGGTATTCTACAAGCTGAAGCTAAAAGCTTCTTGTTCTTCTTCTTCTTTTTTTTTTTTTTTTTTTTGGTGGGAAGATACTATTTACATTGTCATTACCATTCATTTGTAGACATAAATTTGTAGTCTTGCCATTTGGGGAAAATGGTATTTTCCCTGTGAGAAACTTTACTTCCTTCACATTTGTTGGCGACTGCTGCAAGCTGTAAAGAAAACTTCCTGGGAGAAGGGATGGAGGTGCTAATTCACTAACCAAAATGTGATTTCATAATATTTTTGTGCACAAATGAATGGGTGAGTTATATAGAGATGGCCTCATCACATCTTGCTAGCTGGCACAGGTAGAAATAAACAATTACTGCACTACATGTAAGCGGTGTAAAACATGTGAAACCTAAGAATTTCATAACTTTCTCAAAACATGTTTTTACAGAGTCAGCATGAACTTGGTGTATTTTGAGTGCTATAACTCCGAGATTGGCCACATCTAGCCACATGCCCCTGCTAATGAGTGAAGTGCCAAGTGTTAATTTGTCCTTCGAAATCCTGGAGTAATGACATCCCAACATTTTTACATCTGTAAAATGGGGTTGTTCAACACCCCAGTAGTGACAAGATATTCACGACCAAAGGTCAAACAACTGCACAACGCATCAAGGCAAAAAAGAAAATGAAAAAACAAAAACAAATTGAAAAATATTCTTTGTTTGATGCACAGTCTGTAACATTTATCACTGAAAAAAAAAAAGACTTTTTGTATGCATACAATAATAATTCTAATATTTGGAATTCAGACCTTGTCCTTTGATAGGACAGCAATCAAACAATTAAGAAACATCATATTCTTATCGCCTCATTGACTGCTTTGCAAACAATGTCAAGGATTTCATGCTCCAGAAAAGAGGGCTCAAAGCAAATAATCGGTGCGTAATTGACAGGTTGATTGATTAATTGGATTGGTTTGGAGGGGGCGAAACACTTTGAGAATCTGAGACACTTGGTACCCTGCCAATCCTTCTTCCATTGGTAGGTGTACGGGGGAATAATTGGGGTGCATCTTGTAGGAGGTCGAATGTGGCCTATATCAAACAACTCCGTCATAAACGTCATATACATATATATCCCTTTTGCTGACGTCTCTCAAACATCACAAAATTTTGCATGGTTGAAAATTATTGTCTCCCAACATTGTATGTGAAATCTTATGAAAATACACCACAGAGTTTTTGTTTTGTTTCTTTCAAAAGAAATGAAGAACTAACTCCATGTCACTCGGGGATATGCTCCCCTTTTGTACAGAGAATAACAGGGTCGTCCACAACTTGAAATTTTAGCATGTTGCAAGCTCAAAATCTGAGAATATTGCAGAAAATGAATATGCGCGGAGCGCACACGATGAGTACGTAGTACGCAATATTTTGCTGCTTATCTCTCTTTGTGCTGTTTACATTCAATGTTCTCTCTCATGTTTTGCACACAAATATCTAAAGTACCTGGTAGTTTGATGTTTCTTATGTTATGCACATGTTTTGCACATTTTTTAATACTTTTACTTTGAGCTTGTTGCAAATTCTTAAGGATGTTGCATAGCATGTTGCTGGCTTTTTAGGATGTTGCACAAGAATTTTAGCATGTTGCAGCGACATGCTAAAACCCCTCGTGGACCACCCTGGAATAAGGGTGACAATTTTTTCACGGTCAAAATAGATTCACTGAAAATCTTCAATATTGTTTCCCCCTTCATCATTAAGAAGTGGCAATTGGTGAAGAAGGCACTCCAGTGTGTTCGCTAGCTGATTAAATCGTCAAAGCAAGAAGGGTGAAAGCTCCTTGCCCAAAGAGGGAATACCGACTCTGGATGAGAGATCTCCGTTCAAGTCCATCTGATACTCACAGAGATGTGTTGCAGAGACGTGAAAATGTGGCACTAGTATCGAAGTATGACTTGTCCGTTCGAAAGATGGAATCAATACTACATTAAAACAGGTCTGCATTTGAGTGTCACGAGCCTGTACATCTCACGCCACATGTTTTGTCACCGAGGCAATGACCGCAATGTTCAAGGCAGGTGGTCTTAAAAGCCTGCACATGTTGCTGTCACATGGATCAGAACAATGATGTTGAACAAAAAACAAACAAACTGGCAAAACAAAAATACAACAAATACAACAATGACCTTAGATCAGTTTTCTTCAAACCAGGAAGAAGTTTACTATGTCTTAATCACGTTTCACATCATAATTGTCTCTGGATTTTTACAATGTAGGTCCATTTCCTGCTGGGTAGGCAAGTAGGAAAAGATTGGTCTACAATTTGGTGAAAACGTTTGGGTTGGGGTAAAAACCTAAATGAAGTATTTCACATCCTTTGTATTTTCAGACACTGGAAGAGGATGTGAGTTGCAGCCTGGAGCTGGCCGCAGAAACCAAAAATTGATGTCAATCTTCGCCGATTCCTTGAACTAAGAACTGGGCCGGGGCGAGATCGCCCTGGTAATGCTCTTTCAATTGTTCTCATCTCATGTCACACTCTCTTGGATGAATTGTTCGGGGCTTGGCGTCTCAAGAATTTCCAATTGTCTTCGAAGAAGAAGAAAAAAATATGGTCTGCTACCCGTTGTGCATTGTTAAACCGCTTTTTTTTTTCCTTCTCTTTATATGCTGTGGTTTTGTGGTTTGATCTTAGATATCACTCGACACATGGTCTGAAAGTCAATCCACATGCACACCATATTTGTTTCTATGCCAGGCGGGCGAGGAATGGCATTCATGTCCAAATATAACTTGTTTGTCAAATAAAGTGTGAGCAGTATTTAATAACACTGAATCATGTTACCCCTACGATGGGAGGGCTGATAAGTATTGTGTAAAGCAATCCTCCCCAAGAACAATCATCTTCAATATTTTCCTTGCGCACTAGCAGCAAATACCGGCTATCTTTTCTTTAAACCCTGCAACAACAAAAAAAGAAAAGAGAAAGCCATGATATTTTGAAATAAAAAATATTTCTGTCTTGAAATAGACATCAACAGTTCCATGGCAGGTGACTGAGGGGGTCACAGTATGTTACATGTTGTTTTTGTAAATGTTCTAATCTTACCCCTGTTATTATCATTCATTGTAACCTGAGTGCATGAATGTATATCAAAGTTTGCATTTTTTTCATTCTTCTCGTGTCAATATTTTGATGTAAGACATGTGGCATTACTCGTGGTCTATGAACGAAAAGTTTTGAAAATGCCTACCACACCTCCATGAAATACTATAGCAGCGACTGATATGGACACAAAATATAATTGCCATCAAGATAACCAGGGCCCTGTTTCATGAAGGGTTATAATTGATTTGATAGTTGATTTCTATGGTAAGTCTGTGGCAGCCTGTGTGGTAAAATTTATAATCGATTATATCTTCTGATAAAACGGGGCCCAGAAAGTGCTAGAGAGCACAGACCCCCCCCCCCCCTCCCTCGACAGCTATTTGTCCCAAAATCTTGTGCAACTGCAACAGGGATAAATTCTTTTCTGGACTTGCAACCAGTCTGGTTATCCCAGACCAGAACATTGCCAGTACATCCATAGTCTTTGTGCTGTGCTGTGTAAGGAACAGTCAGGCACAGCCTGCACTTCAGATCGAAACACTTCGACCCTAACTCTTTGATGACCACAACCTTCACTGATTTCCCTTGGCGTATCATTTAACCGCTGCTCTAAAGTTGGAGAAGTTGTTTCGATATGGAGATAAGTAAGCAAGTAATTACGTGTATGACAGGGGGGGGGGGGGAATGAAGAGATAGACTGCCTATCTTACAGTTGAGTTATAAGTAGAAATATATTGTTAAGGTTAAAAAACAAGTACCTAATCACCAAGAGATTGTAAATAATAATTTCAGGGTTTTGTGTAGAACCACATCTTTATCTAAGATGTGTCAATACTGCCTGTCTGTTCTCTGTGTGGATGTCATGAAATGGTGTATCTCTGCGAAGTACTTGACATCATTTTGTTCCCCTTCGGTAAGATTTATCATTGACTACACAATTAAAAAAAAAAAAAAAGAAAATTAAAAACTCATGTAGTGAGCTGTGTAAATGACATTGTGTGACATACAAGCTTTGATAACAAGCTCCCCCTCCCCAACCCATGTACTAGCCCAGATTAGAAGAGCAAAGAATGATAAATATCTTAAATGCTTCTTGATTATCAATTTGAACTTAACCCTTTGCTCCAAGATCGATCAAAATGTCGTATCATGCCAGCAATCATCAGATAATATTGTTGCTTGTATATCACCTGGTACACGGATGGCCAAAGTTTGATAACCCCAGCTGATTGCACGTGTACACTAATTTGATATCAAATTTATGCAACATGTGCATTATCCACCAAAATCACACCCTCACAGCTGCAACATATAAGAAGCAAACTTTGGGTTTGTTTTTTTTTATCCCTGATGCAGGCTCACATCCTGCATTAGGTAAAATAGAATTAATCCATGACCTTTGATAAGCCCAGCATGTCCTGTACAAAATTTATGGACATTTGTTTCTTTGTTTGTTGTTTTTTCTTGTTTTGCACCCAATCATTGTAATCATGTTTAATAATTACTTGTATGTGTTGAAATTCCCTTGATTTCAGTAAAATATATAAATTAAAAGTATAGTGCCATAGAAATCCCTTGGTGAAAATGAGACAGGAACACTAAAGAGTGTTAAAAGGGATCGTATAGCTTTGGTTGAGACCTAATTTCAGGTTTCTAACATTTTTTGTTGAGATAATGAGAAACCTCTTATGAAATATGAAAGAGCATGTAATTCCATGAGGAATTCAACATTGATTTGATGAAAATTGGTTTGGAAATGGCTGAGATATCAAAAACAGAGAGATTCTAATAAAGTGTGGGACCCACCTTTTATAACAATCACTTTGTTTTACTTTGTTTTTGGATGTTCCAGTCATTCCAAACCTGATTTTCATCAAATAAACTTTGAATTCCTCTTAAAATGGTATACTCTGTACTATTTCATACAAGTTTTCTTGGTATCTCGCAAAATGTTAAAAGCCCAATTCTCATCCCCACCAATGCTGTACCATCCCTTTAATACCAAGGGTCAACTTGCCTGCAAAAGTACCACCATAGCTAATAGAGCATACTCCATGAAAACCGCATATTCCCTTTATTGTAATAGTGAGTCTGATCTTTTTTGCAACCTGCAACGTCCCGACAACGTCTAAAATGGGTAAATTATTGATCGTGCAGCACAGTAATAAACTGAAACATATACACACACATATGTGTGCATGTGGCATTCATTATCTAGATAAGACTTAACAATTTTGTGCATTGTTAAATTCATAAAAAGCATCTGGCACATGAAATTTGCAAAAACATAGATACTTTGTGAAACATGCGGCATTTACGCTAGTGTATTGCAGAAGATAGCATGTCTGCTTCAACTCCATGTTTCATTTTCTGGGCTTTTACAATGCCACCCAACCATCCTTCAAAAGAATGAACAAACAAATGAAGAAACAAACAAAACAAGAAATGAAGAGAACAATGTCCTTCTAATGTAGAAGAAATAGAACATTACACAAAGCAATTAAAAAGAGATCCATTTCACAAAACAAACAACCCTGTCCTGCAGAATTCATGCATGGTAGTAATAAATCATTTCAGACTTGGTTGAATAATACGCGAATGAACGCATCACATGCCTTCCTTTTCTTTGCCCTTTCAAACTTCTCGCGTTACATAAAGTAAGATGCAAAACATCACACCTTCACGGATCAACAAGCCTAAATATAGACCACCGCCTTACATTTATTCTTCCTGCCAGTAAAAGACTAATGGGCTGTGGGACAATGGACCATTAGCCCCGGAGTATTTTCAAAACACTTCTGGTAGACATGGCAATCTCGCCCGTGTGTCAAAATAATGTGCATCTACCTGTAATGCAAAGTCTATGAAATGAAATACTTTTTCCCTATATTCTATGCAACACACACATGTACCCCACGTGACTGAAATGGAGATGCTTGAATATCTCATCTCATACAATATATTTTTCTCCGCTAAAAATAATTCGGTGTCATAGGTTAACTCTCTAAAGCCGGAACACTCCAAAAACCAGTACTTTCTGGTTCCCCAAAACTCTGTCTCCCCCCCCCCCCCCTTTTAACACCCAAAGCATAACCCAGACAGCGCCTTTTTTACTGGTGTAGTAAAACTCTCCTGGGTATAACGCCATATCCTCCTGAGGTTATTGCTTGTACAACAATGGCTGATGAGGTCTGACCAGCAATTCATACACAAATCTGGGCTGGCAGTAAATTTTCTGAAAACTAGCCATGCTTCCTTGCTTGCTTTTTTCGTAATCAATACCCCTAGAGGACACCCCTTCAATATATCCATGATTGCAGACACCAGTTTCATAGCCTGGGCTTGAACCCATGATCTGCCAAGCCAAGCCTGCAAACGACTGGACCAAAAGACCTCTCTAACCTGTTGAAGATGAGTCCCAAGAATACTCAGGCAGGTGTCTATGGGAAATGCACGTTATAGCAAATTCAGTCCGTCCTAAACAGGCTAACATGCTCTATTGATTATTAATTATCCCATTTACGCTCTGGGTCATTAAAGATGAAGGTCATTACATACCTCAGTAGTACACTGTATTATCCCTTTCTTCCGTAATTGTTGTCAGAGATACAAAATTCTCATTATCACTAACTAAAAAGAAAAAAAAAAGAGCTTATTGAATCAACTAAAAATGTTACCATGGAAACTTCTAAAGCCTTCCAGATTAAAAAGGGGAAGGGAAGGAGAGCCCTACATTACTACAATACAGTGTCCTAGTATGATAGTCACATTTATGGGCAATTGTCATTGGTCAGTTTTGCAAGAAACAATAAAAACAGAAAAAAAAACTACAACGCTCCCCAGCAAACAAACAAACAAACAAACAAACAAACAAACAAATAACCAATGGTATCAGGTAGTGCTCCCAGGGTGACAAGAAACCACAAGACTCCATGCCATGGTCTTTCCTGCCTGACCTGGTTCATGGACCCCATACAATGGATATTGAGACATAAATTGTATCACATCAAATTACACCCGGCAGTCGTTTGTCTTTTGTTTCATCCTGTCCGTCAGTGCCAACCCCCTCCCCCCCCCCCCCCCCCCCCCAAAAAAAAAAGAAGGAATACAGTAGCAGCTAGCAGTGAAAGGCTGGACTTTCATCCCAAAATCAAGAGATTGATACTGCCTTTCATGCATGCCAAATCTCACCCGAGATCACCCAAGATCGATCTCTCGGGTGATGCCTTAGCAGAAAGGCATTGCCGGTAAAACTCCAGGGTCAAATGCCTCGCGACTTTTCAGAAATCTCACCCTGGAACCATCTCTGGTAAACTAGCAGGTATCCCCGAGATCTCTCGGGTGCACCTGGGTGACGGTGGAAAGTCATTGCGATGAAACTCTCTGGTAAAAAGTGAAAGACAGCACACCAACAATGTCTTGCCGGCATTTTCGCACATGCGCAATAGCGTGTGCTTGGCACTGCATTTGCTAGTATGAAAGAAACTCATGATGAATGGGTATTCCCTGTTGGATTCAACGTCGAATCATGTGGGTGATCACCCGAGTGACTAGCATGAAAGGGGCATGATACACCTTTCAGGTATTAACAGCAAGATAATCTGCATCCAAATACTAGTAACACGAATGAAACCAATAAGACTATGTTAACAACAATGAGATTACAATGTATGTTCACTTGATCTTGGGTTGTTTGTGCTGGAGCATTCATTCCAGGTGGCGGTGTGGGGGACCAATGCACACATATTCTATGAAGAAAGTACTTAGCATATATGCTTGCAGGAAGACGTATGACCTTTTTGACCTGATTAAGCTACACGATACTGTGAAACACGTCAAGTGAGTCCAACAAGGAATCTGTATTATTCTTCAAACAACTGCTTCAGTCATGAGCTGACTGACTATAATGTTTAGCATTAAAAAAAAAAAATGTCATCAATATTACTTACATTTATTACAAGTCTCTGATCCCCCCCCCCCCAAAAAAAAAAAAAAAAAAAATTAAGAGTTACCTTTCAAATGCAAACGGACACTCGTCAGTATGTGGGAGGTGCTTGAAATAGTACAATGGCACAATGGTGGCTTTCAATTATGACTAATTCACTACAAGTCTGACCATCTCTAAACTTGATGCTAATCACCTCAAAATTTTTAAATGAGCACTTGGTGGTGTGAAAAAAAAAATGTTGATACTTGTTAAAGTAGCACTAAAATCTCTCTAAAAAGAGAATTCTGTCAAACCTTTACATCGCCTCTGCATTTGCTCAATAAGTCTTCAATAAAATCATCATCTCCTCCCTGCCCCTAACCCCCCCCCCCAAAAAAAAAAAAAGAGAGAGAGAAGCATTGTGACACCTATGAGGGTTACGCTGGCGAAACAATACCTGGGATATGCCATCCTTTTGTTTTGAAACTGTGTTTTGTAACATGTGTTTTGTCTGGCTAAAATAGGATTGTTTGGGCTCGAAAAGTTGACTGCTAGGGTTCAAGGGAAGTTTGAAAGAAGTAAAAGCAGTTCAGGTGGATGACACAAAAGAAGGAAATAACAGACAAATAAAAACATCAAAAAAGACAGGTCTGACTACTCGATACAGTCTGTAAGGACTCAATGATCTTTTCCTTGCTACAAAGCTGTGCTCCATGCATGTGCCTGGGTGGACTCTACAATTTTATCTGTCATGTGGCTTGGAGGTTTCCTCGCATACATGTAATTAACCCCCCCCCCCCCCCCCCCCCCCACAATGGAGCTGGAAGAAAAAAACAAAACAAAAACAAAAACTAAATATTACATAACACTGACTAGACAAACCATTAACCACACCATGGTATATAAAACCACAATGAAACCCCCCTTTCAACTCCATCGTCACTTCAACTGCGAACTGTTCTGGTGGAAAAATTTGCATTACTCAAGATAAACAGTCCCAGAGAGGTTTAATAAATTTCTTTAAAGTGCTTGGAGAGTATAAACAGGCAGCATAATAGATTTCAATTTAATCTGATGACTTTCATGAAACTGGTTGCAAAGTCCAAAACAGTGCATGGTGTTTTTAGAATCCCGATGGATTCCCTTTTTCTTTGCTCAAATTTTTACTTAAAAAATTTAGAACGATACAATGTCCATGATACAGGCTACGGCTGGGGGGGGGGGGGGGGGGGGGGTAGTAGTGGATGAAATGGACTTAAAAAAAAAAGAAGAAAAGAAGAGAAAGAAGTGACTTTATTCATGCTTGCGTCAGTCCCAATTCTTATTTCAAATAAACCCATGAAAACCTGCTCACTTCAGTCAATAGGATATCTTTCTTGCAGCACAAAGGGAGAATGTTAATTTTCGAACACATGATGGCGCTATTTCATATACCTGAAGGACATCGCTAACTCCCCTGAAATAAGCATGTCACCAAGGAAGGTACCAAGGGCACAGTTCCCTGGGATGGTTCTTGTTGTTCTTTGGTTTGTGTGACGTTTTTTTTTTTCGTGGGTTGTTGTTTTGGGTTCGTGAAACATGCTGAGTACACATTTTAACCGCTGCTGGGTCTGTGTTGCTTTATCACAAAGCCAACGGAGTTTTGTCAGGTGAGTGCTGTCATCCCCACATGCCTAGAATTCAAAACGACACTTTTACCCGCTGAGGACGAGTCCGGAGTATACTCGGGCAGGTGTCTATGGGAAATGCGTGTTGTAGAAAAATCAAACCGTCCTAAATGGGTTAACATTTCACGATACAAAAAAAGCCATGAACTACTATCTACGCAACAAACGCATGATTTTACATATAAAGCATTTGACCATTAACTCTGAAAAAAAAAAAAAAATGTGCTAAATTAGTGAACTTGTTTCTTGTGTCAGTGACACTTCACTCATAACAAAGGGTGACTGACAGTGGTGAAATAGATCTGTTCACACCCCCTAGTCCACAACCGAGACTGAAACAATATTTTCCATATATGTACAATCTGACTTTGTCAGTCAGACTTGCTGGTTTTTACTTTTGTCTACTCTCCCTACCCCCCCCCCCCCCCCAATCCCATCCCAATACAAACACAAAACATACACACACACTCACATAATAAACACACCTATACAGGTCAAAAGATATAGACCGATGTCGAACAGGAAGCCTGGACCTAGACAAGGCTGACGAGGGATGTGGGTAAAAACCAAGTCTCCCATGAATGAGGAAAAACTCTGGATTGGGACGGGAGCCTATGAGGTCTGGATCTCAAGGCCTCATCACCGAAAGGCTCACTTTTGACTCCTGGTGGGGATGAAACCAGCGTTCAGGTTGGTGCTCGCAAGAGACACGTTTGCGCAGAGAGGACTTTAAAGGGGGATTAGAGACCCTAGCAAGCTTTCTGTAAATTTTCCCTGATGCATGATTGGGTTAACCCCCCCACAAAAGACAAACAAAAAAACATCCCCCCCAAAAAAAACAAACAAAAAAACACACACATAAAAAAAACCCCAAAACAAAACAGAATAAAAACAAACAATAACTCATGAGTGCCTTTCCAACCAAGACAGACAAATACGGGATCCAATAATTTCTTTTGATGACACTTCAGAAATAAATGGGGTGACACAAAAACACACTGGCCTTTACAACTTAAGAAATACAAAAAAAGTTAACTGAACATCATCTCTTTTCTATGAGCCGATTTCTTACCACCCCTCTCAGTGGCCCAGATGACTCATGTGTAGCACTTGGTTTCATTCAAATTCAAAGACTACTACTGGCTCAAGAGATGGCAAAATTGTGTTTAGACACAAAAGGTTAGTGGTTCAAGTCGCACGAGGTCTCTTAGATGCGGAGCGATGTGAGTGAGTCTCACCTCGAGTGATGAGGTAAAGCACTGCATCGATGGAACAGTACATGGGACAAAGTGCGGTGATTTGGTTAAGTCAGTAGCGTGTCTGCCTCCAGATCCAATGGACCTGGGTTCGATTCCCAAGTCTATCTGAGGAATGTTGTGTGTAATCATACTGTCACCTTTAGTATTACAGAGGCAAAACACTCTGTCCCTTGGATAGGACATAAAATGGAGGTCCCGTGTGTGAGAGAGTCACAACTCATGCTCCTAAAAGATCCCACTTCATTCATTCATCAAAAAGAACAGGGTGTATAACCTGGTGAAGTGGTCTTGCCTCACATCCAACTGGACCCCATGGAAGACCAGCTAGTGCAGCTGAGTATGGATTATCCAGCCATCTTCTCAGATGAAAAATGAAACACTAAAACAAACAGGACATTAAAGAAAATGCCCAGCATGGCAAGAGGTTACAACCAGTGCATGATTCTCCCAATAGGTGTATAGTACAATGTCTTCACAATGTGTGATGACAGTTTCACATAACTGGCAAAATATCGAAATAACAGGTTTGTCAGAAATATCTTGAATGTTCACTTTCCATGAACTGGGTTTGCTATAATTGTCTATTAAAGAGCGCAGGTACACATATTTGGGGAATTGAAAATTTTTACTTGACTTCTGACCGACCTTATAATAAGTTTATGCATTGAGTATAATTTTCAAGGTATGAAGAAAGAGTGTAATTACAGTACAAAATATATCTTCTTTTTTTTTTTTCATTTAAACCTGACCATTGACCCTTAACCTTTGACCTTTGGGCTGGAAATTTCCAAGAGAATCTCCATTAAGTAATACATGTACATATATTAAATTTTAAAACTAATAATACAATCATTGCATATACTAGTATATGAGGGAAATAGTAACATTTTGAGGAGTTGACCTTGACCTTTGACCCCCTGACTATTGACCCATGACCCCTAAATTCCGTAGAAAATCCCTGCCAGTCAGTACATGCATATGTACCAAGTTCCATGAAGATACATCGAACCATTTGCGAGAAAAGTGATATTGCAACATTTTCACCTAACCTTTGACCTTTTGACCTTTGACCTTATGACATGAAACTCTCTCTGGAGAATCTTTACGCAGTAGTACATGTCTACACTAAGTTTCAAGAAAATAATTGCGGGCATTGCATAGATATGGGGGAAATAGCAACATTTTCAGCATTTGACCTTGACCTTTTGACCTTTGACCTCTTGCCAATGTCACTAAAATCTACTCAACTAATTGCCCCATCATACATCATCCTTGGACCAAGTTTGGTGAAAGCTGCTTCATCCAGTTTTGAGTTATTAGGTAAACAGATAAATTTTAGGATTTGACCTTGATCTTTGACCTTTGACCTCTGTCCGATTTCACTGAAAAACTAATCAAGTAATTGTCCCATCATACATCATCCTCCAACAACGTTTGGTGAAATTTGCTCCATCCAGTCTTGAGTTATCGCGTAAACGGATACAATTTCATGACTTGACCTTGACCTTTGACCTTTAGCCGATTTCACCCAAAATCTAATCAAATCATTGCCCCATCATACTTCATACTTGGACCAAGTTTGGTAAAATTCCAGTAAATATTACTCAAGTTATCGCATAAACGAAAGCGGACGGACGTATGTACGTACGGACAGACAACCTGAAAAACATAATGCCTCCGGCACCACTTCGTGGCGGAGGCATAAAAGCGCCAATCCTGAAACAAAACAAGGCAAAAACAACAACCCCAAAACATGCCACCTGAATATAATACCCATGTGAAAGTTGTGTGAAAGTGATCCATATCAATACACTTGAATTGAACATACAAAATGACACCTCATGAAGTTCACACAGGGTTACAACTTGTACAATAGCTGTGAGAACACTAAAGGTGTCCATGCTTGCTACATGTAAGCAATAGAAAGCAGGAGATCTTCGGGATTCCATGAATTGGGTGTTGAAATGCTTACATTTAAGTCTTAATTTTCCTTGAATATCAGATCATTTTTTGAACAAATATTCAGCTTATTGAGTTATCAATCTCTGGCATTCTTCACAGGCCACTGACTCAGCAGGCTGGTGCTAATGTGGATGTTTACCGTATTTGTAATAACAATGTAAACATGGAAACTGCAATTGTAGCTAATTCTAGCAAGCAACCCCAATTATGCCATCATACATTTGTAACTATGAGAATGAACAATAAACATACACAATACACAAGGATCCAACCCTGGGCCATTGTCCTTTCCAGCAATGGCAAGCAAATGATGTAAAGTACAGTGACCTTAAACGTTCCTGTAAACGTTCAGACTGATATCTGAGTGATGATTTGTGAATGAAGAAGAGAAAAATCTGACTGAAAGAGAAAATTGTTCCGACCAAAACTAATGGCGGATACAACACCATGGCTGAAACTACAGAAACCATTATCACCCATGAGAAAAATTCATGGCCATTTGGGTATCAATAAATCATTATCTTTCGGGATCCCATAATGGAGAAACAGACAAACAATGCATAAATATCTATAATGAAAGTCATCTCTGCAACTGCCCTTTGGATCTCGAGGTTCCTTGGCAATTGATATCCTGATCAAGTGACAGTGATAGTTTGTGAAGGAAAACTCATTTGTTATGTGCAGACATACATGCCAACAAGTACCTCCTCCTAAACTGTCCTGACCCCCGCCCCCACCCCCCACCACCACCTACCCCGACAGCAAAGCAAAAAAAAAACTAAAGGACACTTTGTGTGAAGATACCCAGGAAAGAGTCGGCTCTGATGCTCTATGTGATGATTCGCAAATTCTTGCCTCCTCAGGTTTGCCGAGTATGCATTATGAAACGATCGACCAACAGATATTTTCAGGGATCTCTATGTGGGCGTGGCATAATGAATATTCCAGCTTACAAGGGGCACAAGATGTACAGTGTAAATGCAGTGATTGGTGAGGATGAACCACTCTGCCGACACTATGAGATACCCGGAACTTCATTGTGCCCCTCCCCTTGATCCCTCGGTGAAAAGAGGGGTCACAACCGCTGTTCGACCCAAGGGGCAATGACCAGGGACCTCCTGGCGGAGGGTTTGGGTCATCCATGCCAGCTGGAAAGTGCAACCAAGACTGACCATCACCACGCCCACGAGGACATCACATGCAAGGACCGTGATCCAACCCTACCATCACTGCACTGAAGTAGTGCCCACTGGATCCATTTAGGCATGACGTTTCCACCCAGTTCATCCCTTGTTGGAGGTTAAACAAGTTTGAAGTGATGGTAAAGTGATTCCATGCGAAATGGTGTCAGGTTTAATAGTACACATGGCCTCCACCATTGGGGCAAAGTCCGCAGCAAACGAAAGAGAGCTAGGGGACATATCTGTACCACTATCCCTCCCCAGCAAACACAGGAATAGGGAAAAGAGCTCCAAAAGATGACTTCTGCTGGTGTAAAAATGTACTTAACCCTTTCACCCTGATGAACCGCCCAACAGTGCTGTTCATGTGTGCGTCTTTTGCCTGGTTCATATGAATCCTGCATTACTGTATTGTGCAGTCTAAAAATGTCCTGAAATATATGATTAATTTGTCTTAACCCATGCAAAATCACTTGAAATTGACTTGCTTTTGGATTTTTTTTTCTGTCTATTCCATGAAAAAACAAACAAACAAACAAACAAACAGACAAGCCTCCAGGACAGTCATTAGAATAGTAAACACTGTCAAGAAATTTCTCGAGCACATTACAACCAATGGCTTTAGTTAATATCAATACAACAAAGCCATTGTAAACACAAAACTTACATCACCGTTGGTTCTGCTGAGGTAATATAAATAAAGGGGTGACAAATATGCCATCTGCAGTAACTGACAGTTTCTACACTATCACAAGCACATGATACTATTAATTGCATGCTGTATAATACCAGGCAGAAAAAAAAAGGATTACAGCGAGCTTTCATTTCCTGCTACATTTCAACAGCAAAGTGGAATAACGAACCTTGAATATACTGCAATGAAATATACTGGTGATGGTGTGGGAGGGAGCACATGAAAAGTTCTAAAATGAAGAGTTTGAAATGCTTTAACATGAGGGAGATTATATGTCCTATGGGTTAGTCAAAGTACTCGAAGATTGAAAGAATTTGTAAAGGGAGACAAATCGAAGAAACTCACACTTGTACTTGAAGATTGATGCATACTTTAATAGACTCCAGTTTTTCTGACATCCATTTTTGCAGCATCAACAGCATGCCCACAACCTAACTACAAATGCACCATGCTGTACCTCAATTGAAGTCTGAATCCTTAATTTGGCTTTCCTAATTTCATTGCGTGCTGCTCCCCTAAAGTCACATTTCCATGCATTTTGCATATCATCGCAGACTCAAATTTCACTACAAAGGCTGAGAATACATAATTTGGTTTTAAAAGTGGTTGCTCTTCATATAAATATGCCACATTTCGCCATTCATTTACACATAAATGTTCTGTCCATGGGAGAATATTACAAATGGCCAGCTATCACAATATCATGTTTACCCAATTCTTGACTGTACTGATATTTGACTAACCCATATAATACAGTTATGAGATGGGTTTCATGACATGGTAGTATATCTCGAAAATGCACAAAATATCAAAGAACTAAAAGGATTGCGAAATACAATAACAAGGATATGGGCAAAGAGTGCTGGTTCTTTTCAATGACACAGAATAAGTAAATGTGGGAGCACCTGCAAAATATATTCGTACCATTATACCAGCATAAGTCTCCTATATAATATAATGTTTCACGCAAGTATATTAAATGAGATGAGACAATAGAAACATGCTGCTAAGACAGGAGTGATATAAACTTCATATCCCAAAGTAGCAGGAAAAAAGAAAAAGACAGAAACTTAATGGGGGTGGGGGAGGGGAGACAGAGAGACAGAAAGACTGAGATTAGTAATAATAAAAGGCAAGGAGGCAAGGCATTCCTATGTACCATGTATAAAACTACCTGCTACCCGGTGGTGGTGGGTGGGAAGGGGGTGGGGAGGATTAAGGGGTATGGTGGTAGTGGTGGTGGATGGGGAATAGGGAAAGGGCATAGGGCAGGAATGGTGTGGGAAATGGCGTGGAATGGGGGTAGAAACAGGAGTTGGGGGTGGGTGAAAGGAGAGGGATCCTACACTGGGATATGGACGTGTGGCTGGGATGGCTGTTCCCTCTTGGTGGGAAGATATACATTACGGTATACATCATATGTGACTAGCTAAACAGGAAACGAGACAGGATCTACATGTAATTCGGCTTCAAATCTCTTCTGCGTACAGTTATGATGACATCACGCTGGCATTGTGGTCACTGTAGATAGCTTTCCAGAGTGAATGCACTTTTCTTGCCCCTCTAACAGCGAGGGTTGAGAGGACCGGTGTTAAGGGGGGGGGGGAGGGGTTGAGTTTTGCAGTATGGGGGGCTTGGTAGAAATTTAGTAATCTGTGGGGGGAGTGCTAACATAGTGCGTAGAATGATCACGCGAGACAGGATGTCAAAATGGTTATTTACCTTCCCCAACCTGAAAATTTTCTGCCAGCAGAGGTCTCTTGCCAAGGAAACCCGCAGGTGCAAGGACAGACGTGCATTTATAGGGCATCCCATGAGTTCACTGTACTTTACTCTGCTGCTGTGCTGCCATCAAGTTGAAGTTAGCGATGAACACTACATTCATTTTTTCCCCTTTATCATTGACTCTAGTCAATGAATGCAACACCAGCTGATACCAACACATTCTCTCTTTTTTTGCCTCCTCATTCCATAATAAGGCCCAAAGATTAAATGGATATGTGACAAGACCAAAGCTGTATGTATACCTGCCAAAGTATCAGCAACATTTTATCGAAGTAAATGATAAGAATTGTTTTCATGCTTTGAAAACATGCTCAACTCTCTTGCGCTGGCAATAACACAAAGGAAAATGAAGGGTGCTGCTGCTATAGAGAGAGGCAGTGGGGGAAAAAAAAATAGGATGCATAGAGTATCATGTGATATGTAAATTACAAAATGGGAACAGCATAATCATAATGTGTCTCCCAGAGCCCGTAGCATAAGACTAGCCATCATTTACTAACCATAGCGATCAATGTAAATTCAAAAATTCCAATTCTGATTGCTCAATTCAAGATGGCCATTGATGCTATAGGCTAGTAATTGACAAGGTCTTCATAGCAGACATTTCTAGAAATGCAAGGTTTATATATTTCTGCTCAAAAGTGATATTTTGCACATATTCCATCACACAATCCCAAATGCATGCTGCTTATTATCCACTGATAACCCAATTTCAATTTCTTTGCTTTTTCCCCTTTTCCCTTTTTTGAAAACACCGGCAAGCTTTAAGCCATCATTATGAAAAAAAAAGAGAAAGATAAAGAAGTGGAGAGCTTCATGCATTTTGACCCACTCCCACACATACACAAACAAACAAACAAACACACACACACACACACACACATACATATATGTTTAAGTTGCAAAATAGGAAGATGCACATTCCAGAACTTCACATTCGACTGAAACTATCCAAAGGTATACTACTGCAGGCGGCCTAACAAGTGTAGTTCACAAGGCAAAACATTGTTAACCTCATCATTGGCAAATTGCAAAAGCCGGCCTTCGATTTTTTAACAATATTATGATTGTTAACTTTATTAGGTAGGGTAGAGTTTATAGACAGTTTGGTAAACATGATTCACCTGTTGAGATCAACGTGACGAGGCAAATGTCTGCACCTATCCCTATTAATGCCAACATGCTTGTTTACTTTCTGAGTAAGTTGGTTACATTGAGAAGCTTCCTGTTACTTCTCACCTTGAAGCTTGGTTTCCTCTTTGTGGCTGGTACTTTTTTTTATTCTTTATTCCCTTTTTGCTCGTTTGCTTTTTTTCCCACTTGCATTTACCCGTGTCTCTGGACTCGACTGATTCTGTGTCCTCCCACTTCTACTTTGGCCCTTTTTTTTTTCCCAACTAGCTTTCCCTTGCGCCTTGTCATTGCATACATGAATGGATTAATTATTCAATGATCATTAATTGTAATTGTATTCATGTATTCACCTACTTAATAACTTGTTCATTTCACTAACTATTTTTCATAACCATCTAGCCATCTACAGTCAACCTCGCGTAAGTCGACATAATCGGGACTGAGCAAAACACGTCGACTTACGCGAATGTCGACTTACGCGTAAGTCGACATTTTGTCGACTTTGAATGAAAATTAATTTCCCCTGTACAGAGTAAGATTTGGATCACGATGCGGATCGCTACCCATATCTTTCCTTTTGCCGTCAAAACATGCCTACTGACATGAGCAACAATAATGTTTTAGTTCATGCATAAATCTTGCGCGGGTTAGTAACGACAACGCACAATTCCCAAATCTCTCTCGAGATTTTCAGAGAGCGGGATCGGAAACCTAGGCCCGTTCTAGACACTTAACGTTTTAAACTTGATTTGAAATATCAAAGGCAAATCCCCCAAAATTGCATTAAACTTTGCGATTTAAATTCAAGTGCGTTGCTGGGAAGATATGCATGTGATTTTGCATGATTCTGTCGAGATTATTTTTCAGTGCCGACCGAGTTGATATATGTGTGATTTTCCTTCCCTAAGACGCCATATTTGTTCTGCTTAAATTTGTATTGCCATACTCTGAAAATGAATTGTTCTCGCGCTCCGATTTGCAACATTAATTACCGCTCTGTACGGCGCGGGCCCGTCTGAAATAAAAAGAAGAAGAAAAGTTTGTACATCCGAAAACGACATCTTTCGGACTACTATAACCTTCGTAAAAACAAACCTCTTACCATTGTCGGACTAATTTAACTTTGGACTGAGATTTAAAACTTTGGCGTAGCGAACTTTAACAATAATTCGTGATCATTTTTTTTTTTTTATTGACATTGTGAAGCAGCATACGTTTCGGTAGTTTGAAACGTGTAAATGTTGCGATGTCTTTCCCCTGCAAGTGCAGACTAAGTTCGGTCACGGCGAAAGTTCCGTTACGAAATAAAAAATAATGCGAGCCTTTTCAACAATAACGCACTTCCGTACATTTTTATGCGTTTAAATGCAGTTTCTAGTTTCGGACAAGAACCGCAAGTCTTTTCTGCAGCGCTCTTGCGTTTTAAATACAGCGTTGCTTGTGATTTGACGGACTTGCGTTTGATTTTTTAAGAGTTGCGTTTAAACGCGATTGAGTTTAAATTTCATACAATTTTCTAGTTTTGTGTGATTATCAAACGCAAGTCTTTTTCAGCGTTCTGTGTGATTTGATGGACTTGTATTTGATTTTCAGAATTGCGTTTAATTTTGTTTTAAACAATAACACACATTCGTAGATGTTTAGAGATGCGTTTAAACGCAATTTCTTATAGTTTCGTACAAAAACCGCAAGTCTTCTCTGCAACGCTCATACGTTTTAATACAGCGTTACGTGATTTGATGGACTTGCATTTGATTTTTAGAGTTGCGTTTAAACGCAACTGAGTTAAAAAAAAAACGTTCCCTACAGTTTTCTAGTATCGTGTGATTATCAAATGCAAGTCTTTCAGCGTTCCGTGTGATTTGATGGATTTCCATTTGATTTTTAGAGTTGCGTTTCAACGCAATTGAGTTTAAGTTTCCTACAATTTCCAAGTTTCGTATGATTATCAAAGGCAAGTTTTTTTAGCGTTCCATGTGATTTGATGGACTTGCATTTGATTTTCAGAGTTGCAATTAATTTGTAATTTTGTTTATGAAATAAAAAATAATGCAAGTTTTTTAAACAAGAACACACTTCCGTAGATGTTTAGAGATGCGTTTAAACACAGTTACTTATAGTTTCGTACAAAAACCGCAAGTCTTCTCTGCAATGCACTTACGTTTAAATGCAGCGTTACGTGTGATATGATGGACTTGCTTTTGATTTTTAGAGTTGCGTTTAAACACAAATGAGTTTAAAAAAAGTTCCCCATAATTTTCTAGTTGCGTATGATTATCAAACGCAAGTCTTTCAGCGTTCCGTGCAATTTGATGGACTTGCATTTGATTTTTAGTGTTGCGTTTAAACGCAATTGAGTTTAAGTTTCCTACAATTTTCTAGTTTCGTGTGGTTATCAAACGCAAGTCTTTTCAGCGTTCCATGTGATTTGATGGACTTGCATTTGATTTTCAGAGTTGCGTTTAATTTCTCATTTTGCTTACGAAATGAAAAAAAAGTAATGCAAGTCTTTTCAACAATAACGCACTTCCGTAGATGTATAGAGATGTATTTAAATGCAGTTTCTAGTTTCGTACAAAAACCGCAAGTCTTCTCTGCAACGCTCTTGTGTTTAAATACATCGTTGCGTGTGATTTGATTGACTTGCATTTGATTTTTAGAGTTGTGTTTAAACGCAATTGAGTTTCAAGTTCGTACAATTATTTTCTAGTTTCATATGATTATCAAACGCAAGTCTTTTCAGCAACGCACTTGCGTTTAAATGCAAAAGTTGCGTGTGATTTGATACACCTGCATTTGATTTTTTGAGTTGCATTATTAGTTGCATTGTAATAAATCTTTTTAGAAAGGGCCCTGGTTTTAATACCGCTTCGGAATAATCAATGTTAGAATATACAAATAATACAAAAACACCTATTTCATGTTCGGATAATGAATACCTACTGGGACATATTTACGGTGCAAGTGTACAAAATTTGTGCGTTTTGAGAAAAACGAGAGGGAGAAAAAGGGTAAAGTGAACTGTCTTGGGTACTACATGCAATGCATAGTGTAAATGAGTGTATGTCCTTTCTATATTCTGGCATACAAGACAATGGACGCATGGCGCGAACGCTACCGCGCCGTACACTAGCGAATTACCGAGTAGAAACGCAGCGAATCGGAGCGGGAAAACAATATTCTTTTTCAGAGAATGGCGATAAGATTTTGAGCGAAAAATTATGTTGACTTAGACGAGGGAATTAACACGTATTTCAGCTCAGTTGGCACTGAAAAATCAGGTTGACTTACGCGAGTTGTCGGAATAACAAAGGCAAAAATCGGGACTTTTTTATTGTGCCGACTTAAGCGAGTTGTCGACTTATGCGATGTCGACTTAGGCAAGGTCTACTTTATTTATCTAATCGTCATCTATATTTACAGGGCTGCCAGCTCTCACGCAATTAGCGTGAGACTCTCTCAACTCACCAAATTTTAATAGTCTTATTCTGATGAAAGAATTCTCATGCTGAACACCCCACCCCCCCTCCCCCATGGGAGTAAAACAAGAGACTCGGTCCCCAAAATCCCTGATAATCCGAACTTTTAATATGCCCAAGCCCAAACTTTCAAGATTTTCCCACAGGCACACTCTCTCTATGCATGTGTTGACATCTTTACCGAAGTATGCACCAGAGTGCACATTTAAAATGTAAAATTGTAAAAGCTCCCTCCAGTGGAAAGGGGGGGGGGGGGGGGGGGGGTGACACTCCCCTGCCACATTCCCTCCCCCAACCACCGTTGCTTTGATCAATCGGGTTTGGTCACTCCCTCCCTCACAGCGTCTTGATCCATACTCTCCCTCAAAGTTGGCAGGCAGCCTTGCATTTATTTATCTATTCATTCATTCATTCATTCATGTTGCTTTACACTCCCATTTCACAAAGTCCATCTCAATAAAAGTATTGAATTACCGTCACGTGAGGCTGGTTCGGCCATATTCACTTTGGGATGAAATTTGGGGAACAAATGATAGAGGAAGATACAGAAAAAATACATTGAAAAAGAATCAGGAATGTTCCATTGCTTCTTACCGCAGTGACGGTTTCGAACATTCACGCACAAATGAAACGAGCTTTGGATCCTTATGCAGGGCACTGCAAATTCACGAAGACGAAATGTCTTACAACTTATTGCACTGTGGTTATCTAATGTGAGCTAACATTTCTGCTTTTGGCGGGACTACCATTGGGTCTTGTGATCTGCCTAATAGTGATCTGCCTAATAGAGTACAGACAAGCTCTTTGCCGGATGCTCTATCCTCTTGCTATCATTGTAACCAAAGTGTGAAGGATAAGGTAAAAGGGTACAAGCACTCTTCATATGTTTGGAAACATCCAAACAATCAAAAATTTGTGTTGCACACACAGACACACACATATACAAAAAAAAAAGATTAAAAAAAGAGATGGGCTACAGATACAATGAGAAATTCAAAATGCCCTAAATGTGCATGGCAGAAATCCAGTGCAAATACATATTGTATGACCCGACACAACAGTACCCTGACTAAAGACGTATTTAAACAAAGAAAATGTGACAATGAGGTGATTTGGCTGAAATACAAGAAAAATTCAATATTTTCAGTCTAAAATTCAAAGAATACATTTTTGTAAAATTTGGGGTATTTTCATAAAGTCTGTTACTATAATGCATGGTGTTCCACAGAGCATGATTCACAGCAACTAAACTTCAAGTCCATTTTCCCCCATATTGTATTCATCAGCTCGCCAGCTTTGTTTTTCTTCTTCTTCTTCTTCTTCTTCTTTTTTGGTTTTGTTTACACTGTTCATAATCAGGAAGATTTTCAGATATGTGGGAAAAATCATACATCACTTGAAAGCTATAAAACATGTGGAGAATTTATAAACAAATCAATAACAACAACCAGAAACTATTAAAAAGTTTGACAACTTTATCGGGATTCTGTTGGGTCGGGTCCCATCCATCAGTTCATGTCTTCCTTTCTCCTCTTTTCTCACTGTCAGTATAAATTTGTCCATGACTTCCTCCACATTTGCTCACAACCTGTATAGTTTGAATAATTGTTCTACCTGAATGCTATCACATTTCGTCATTTTGATCTGAAAGGCTACCCCTCAGAAAAAAACCCAACACATCCATGTAGCAGGCTTATAATCTTTTCGTGGACACTGTAGCTCTAACGGATGTGAAGTTGAAACCACAGTGGCCTCCTGGTTTACTTATCAGTAGATGGAAGGTCCTAGAATTGATTGGTTTTGACGCAGGCATGCATCTCAGTGCAATAAGAAAAAAAAAAATCAACCTTCACATCGTTCTCGTCACCTTCATCCCTGTCAGTGCTTTCATTCCACTTCTCTTGATCATCAATCAACCAGCCAGATCAGTCAATCACTCCACCTAACGATCAATCGTTTAATCATTTTAGTTCCCCACCTTTGTTCTTCTTCATTGGCCTCATTGCCATTGTCCCCATTACCATGACCATCACTGCCATTATCATTATTAAGAGAATCTCTGATCTTAGTCATTGCTAAAATCATCATTATCAACATCGTAACCGACATTACCACGTTCTTCATCACCAGTCTTAAAAACTCTTCATTATCATCATCACTGTCACTTTAACTCTGTCTGCTACCATCACTATGATCATCTGACAGTGCCATCATCAAAACTTTATTGTTGCTATCACCATGGCTACCATTATCAGCATCACCATCATCTTGTTCCTCGCAGCAAACATTATCATCATCGCCATATACACCATTACCTCTCCTTCATCCACATGCAGCACGCCCATTCCTCAAGAGAACTTGAAAAATAAAGTGTATTGAACATCTCTGCAACCACATTTCACTATAAATCCCTTACCTCTTCATCGTCTGCATCGTCGCTTGACGACTCCGATGAGATGTACTCCTTGCTCTTGTAGTTTCCGCCTGAACCGGCTCCTGCACTGGACTTCTTGGGGCTGGGCGAAGTCTTCTTCGTCTTGCTGGCCGAATCGGGGGACTTGGACTTCTTGGTGCTTTTGCTGGTGACACACACACACACACAAAAAGGTAAGATTTACTTACCAAAATTCAGACATCTAAAAATGCTCCACGTGACACCTCTGGGTTGGAACTGACAGTTGAAGTGCTTGCATGACCCTAATGCATTCTCCTAATTAGTGTGTGGATCTAATTGCATCCATACTGGCAGCATAGGTCCCTCTAATTTTGACTCCCTGTGTGCCGGGGGAGGGGAGATGGAACTTGTAACACTTTCAGTTATAGCTGAAGATCTGGTATCCATCCGTTCAAAGTTACATCAGCGTCGGATATCACGAATAAGAATGGGTGTTCCATGCAGGAGCCAGAGCTCTCCAGGAACCAGAAAGCAGCTTGCCATTCTAAGTCTCTTTAAAAAATTAGCTAAATTTTGTGCAAAACTAATGCGAGTGCCTACTGAGTTGACTTTATTACTCGCCATCATTTGAAGATTTGCTCGGACCTAGACATAGAGGTCCTGAAAGTAACTTTTACCGCGTTGCTCTGGGAACTTGCAAATGAGCAACAGGTGATAAATTAGAAGTATGACACTTTTCCTAACCATGCATCCAATATGTGACCGTGCACCTCAAAACGAACATAAAGTCGCACACACTGATTTTGCGTGAGGACTAAAAACAAGTGAAATGGGTCAACCTAGCCGAACTTGACTTTTTCATATTTTCTGAAAGAGCGGGTCTTCTTTTACATTATGCTAAAGTTTGGTATCATACAACGGGCAGGAAAGTGTGTTTTTTAGCAGTTAATCTCGAACATTTTTGATAGAATAGTGTGATTAGGTGTGTCTTCAGAATCCCTTTTTCATTTCTGAAAAAACCTTGTCCACACTCTTCACTTTCAACTCTAATAACTTTTGAAAGGATTGTGCTACTGCTTTGAAAGTTCGTATTAATTATGGACAGAATGTGTTAATGAGGCATGCTTAATTTCAGTTTAATCTGATAATCCCTTCATTGTTGTTACTCTGGTGGTTTACTTCCTGTTTTTTGTCCCATTCATCGCACAGCCAGCACGGTTTGGTAAAGATTAAGCGCTTGAATAGACACTGTACTTCAGAGCCTCTTTTCTCAGTTCACACTTTTCCTGAGTTTGTGCTTTCTTTCCAATATTTAGATAGGTTAGGAGAGTCCATTTGATTTGAGTTATACATCATTTTAAAGCTTAAAGTCTGCTCTTTCAGAATACGGTCATAACTAAAAATGTATGTCTGGCGACTTTTTGTTTGTTTTGAGGTGCAGTGTCACATATATCCTTTCAATTTTCTGACCCCCTTTCAAAATTGCACGCTAACACTGATGACCAACACAGAGTGAGATAAAACAGAAAATAACACACACACACACACAAAAAAACAACCCAAGGCAACCGAACTAGATCTTTTCATTCTTATTTTGTTCTGAGCAAACTACCTGTTTATTTGTACATCAGGGGCCTAATTCATAAAGATTGAGTTCAAGTAACGCTCAATCTGCTGAAAGCTACGCTTGATTTTTCTTGAAATCAAGTGTAAGTATCTTCATGAAACAGAACTTATGCTCAATACTGAACTTACGCTCGATTCAACACGTTTCGCTGAATAAATCAAGCATAAGATCAATCACAACTGTTTATGAAACAGGCCCCAGGGATCTTTAAATCTGAAAGTTCGGTGGACCCCAAAGAGAAATGCAGTGGCCCAAATAACGGAAACATAACAGTCTATTCAGAATGTTAAGTACCCTATCGAGTAACCAAAAGATACTAGCAGCTTTTTTGAAAATTTGTAGCCCCAACATCAATCTTTAGTGCCCCCAGGCCATCGCTCATGTCTAGCCCTGTATGTGTCCATTTCTTAACCCTCTTCTGCAAATTTCGCTGTATTCTAAACCCGAACTGCTACTCCGTAGGTACCTGGCAGGTTCGTAACCCTCCTCGGCAGCCTTCTCTCTGTACTCTGCCATCGCCGCTTCATACTCCTTCTTCCGTTCGGCCGCGAGGGCGCTCCACTTGCTCTTGTCCTCCATCTTCTGCCACAGCTCGCCGGCCTTCTTCGTCAGCTCCGTCACACTGATGCCGGGGTACTTCTGCTTAATCGACTCGCGCTCCTCGTTCAGCCACAGCATGTAGGCGGAGGGCGCCCTCTTGGGCCGGTTGGCATCCTTCTCCTTCTTCCGCTTCTTGCGCGGCTTCTCCGACTGCCAATGGGAGAGAGTGATCGTGAGTCTGGTCTTTAAAAAAGTACTCCATATTCAAGATATGATCACTCGTTTTGGGAGAGAGTGATCGTGAGTCCGGTCTTTAAAAAAGTACTCCATATTCAAGATATGATCACTCGTTTTGCGAAAGTGTAATGTTTACAGATTGAAGATAAAACAATCACAAATAGTAACACTGCCCGATATCCTTTGCAAAAACTGTTAACTTCTCTCTAAATTCGACAGTAAGAAAGGAAAATATTACCAATCCCACTATATAAATAGAGGTGGGCTATAGAGGGTCAATTTTAGGTCACATTTTCAGAACATGCTCATCACACCTTAGTTTGATGACTTTGTGCCTACTGACACCATTTTTGAAAAAAAGAACAAAAAAAATGCGAAATCCAGGGTGCCCCGGCCGAAATCGTTAAAAATCCAAGATGGCCGCCGTTTTGGCTTTAAAAAGACATTTTTGGCTATAACTCGGCTATTTTTTGTTCTATTGTGATGGTGTTGGTGTCTAACCCCATGGTTTAGGGGTCAAGGAAATGGATTATGGTGTTAATTTTAGTGTAAAACCTCATCTTCCACATGATACTAACCTTTTCCCCATATTTAGGGTTAGATTTTCCTTGTCCTTTACCCCTACCCCACCCGCCATTTTTTGCACTTTTTTCTGTTTTTTTTTTTTCAAGTCGTGTTGACTACCATACTCTTAATAACAAGTTCTAGCTATCAATCTGGTGTTTTCTACCAACTATAGTACAGCAAGAAATATACAAATAACTTACGTTATACGTGTGTCATGCAGATACCGGTATGTGGCTGGTGTATTCAGGATGCATGGTAACTGTGCAACCAGTGCTAATACTGTATCTGCTTTATAGTGCCCATTGACATTTGGTTATTAGACCTTTAACAATAGTCAAAGTGTACAATTCTACTGTACAAATGTAAGTGTACAATTTTGTAAAATGACTTGAATAAGCCTTCTATGATATGCCAATATTGTCCAGCACAAAGGTAATGTTTCGGCTGGATGATGCACCCCATGAGCCTATATACATTATGGAAGAATCTGCGTCAGCAGTACTGTCTGTACATCAGCTTGCTTTGGGCATCACTAGTGCTGATGCTGATCTGTTCCTTTCATTCTTTCCATGTGCTCGATTCTATATGCCTCATGCTCTTGGTCTCAAGACATACCAAGGTACCAGTTTCGTTCACCTTTGTATGTAATCCAATATCGCAATGCAGAATCATTGATGCCCAGTTAACTATCAACAGTTCTTCAAGGTTGGAATGGGCAGTTGGTTGTATGATGCCGTTGGTTGACTTTAGATTGAATGCATTCACCACGTCATCTTTGAACAGTAGGCAGATCAGGGGCAGGGAGATTATCAGACTCTCCTCCAGTCACTAGAAGAGTCAAGTTCATCTTTACTTTCATCCCAGAGATTTGGTATCAAGACCTTGATTATACACATGTGGGTGCACAATAATCTCGATGGGATATGAGTCTGTGGTATGACAGCTCTCCACGTAAAATAGCTTTGAGTTTGGTGAGATCTCGGGTATCTAGGCAACCCTTGCGTTCGTCAACTTTGTTGATTTAATGGGCCTCCCCATGTTTTAAGTTTCTGTAACAGACAGCCTATGCACATACCAGTACTCTAACTGCTTGTTGTGCTTGGGTCACATTTTGGAAATGGAAAAGAGAATCTAGGGACTGGAAACAACAGATAAAGTCGACAGATATTAATTACCTCAGCTGTAGGCACTTTCAGTCACAGAGAGTGAGATGATGACTTTACCATTATGATGCTATGTGAGGAACATACATTGTACATAACATTTGTTTGTCATAGAACTGGTTGGATAATCACCCAAATGGTATCAAATTTCTCATCAAACATGAGGACTCTGGCTTTATAAATGTACAGCAATATACCGTAAATGGTAGGGAAAAGCAGGCATGAGAAATAAGGGAACAAGTGGTGATGGTGAAACACCAAAACTAAAAAAACTAGAACCGGAATTTGTCAACACTGACAAATTAGGTGATCCGATCTCTTCGAAAATCAATGATTTGAGTCCTGATCCTAATAGGCATGACCATACCGGTTTCATTTGTGTCGAGGAGACATTGGCCGTGTGATGTTTGGATTCTCATTCAGAAAAGGAAGTCAGACTTGCCATCTTTAATACCGAATTCCGTATCCACTAACGAAGATACAGAATGAAGTATATTTGACCTTTGACCCCACTTTGCACACCCAAGATGGCATCTGAGCAAAAAGTGGTTATTTAGTGAAGTGATTACTGTAACATGCCCTTTGCGTGTGCAAAATATGGGAAAGACAGGACATGTATTCACCAAGATACAGGATGAACAATTTGTGACCTTTGACCCTAATTTACCTACCCAAGATAGTGTCCGATCAAGTAGTTGTTATTTTATGAAATAATGTACGTGACATGAACTAAACATGTGCAAAATATGGGGGTGATAAAGGCTGATTTTCTTGAGTTATTGCAAAGAAAGTTTCAGAAAAAAAATCATAAAACATCGAAGATAAGCTTTAATTTCAACCAACTTTTTTGACATGATGCCGACGTTGAATGAAGAAACGAATTGCACATTACGATAGCCCAAACTCTCAGCTACAACATATTAAAATCTGGGAGAAATTCACTGAAGGGTAAGTGAGCTAGTTCTCGATAAAGACAAACATGTCAATTTTCACATCTAGAAAAATTCCCTCCCATGGAGATAACACGTCATAACGAAGATAGAGGAAAAAAGTACATATGACCTTTGACCCCACTTTGCACAGACAAGATGGCATCTGAACAAAAAGTGATTAATTTGTTAAATGATTCTTGTAACATGGTCTTTGCGTGTGCAAAATATGGGAAAGATAGGACATGTATTCACCAAGATACAAGATAAAACATTTATGACCTTTGACCCTAATTTACATACCCAAGATGATGTCTGATCAAGTAGTTGTTATTTTATGAAATAATGTACGTGACATGAACTAAACATGTGCAAAATATTATGCTTATAGAGCTTGTTTTTCTTGAGTTATTGCAAAGAAAGTTGCTAAAAGAAAGGAATATCTCAATACATCGAAGATAAGCTTTAATTTCAACCAAGTTTTTGGACATAATTCCGACATCAAATGAAAAAAACGAAGGGCACATTACCATAGCCCAAAGTCTCAGCTACAACATATTAAAATCTGGGAGAAATTCACCGAAGCATAAGGGAGCTAGTGCTCGATAAAGATAGTCATGTCAATTTTCATTTCCAGAAAAACTGCACTCCCATAGAGATAACACGTAAACTGGTCAAATTTGACAAGATTACTTTCAATCCATTTTTACGAGGTGATGCCGTCATCCAATTAAAATGTTGTTATAACATTAATGAAAGAGTATTTAATAAGCTACATCATACTGAAATCTGGGTGAAAATTGGCAAAGGATTAGTGCGATACGCTCGAGTGAACTTGAAACTTGATGATGTTATTTTGAAAATTTACTTTTTTTATTTTATTAAGAAATTTGATATCTTTTAGTCATTTTTTCAGCATCGCCAACCCATGAAATGACATGTACAACTCATCAGCTTTTAGAATATAAAAAGAAAATGGGGGGTCACTGTCCATCCTGACGAGTACTATCGGATTTAAAATTGGCGGTTTTTTGGCATTGTTGCACTGTATATCGCCATTGACGCGCGCGCGGAATTTCAACTTTGACGGGCTCGTATGACGTCATATTGAGTCGGATTGACTTGAAACTTGGTAGAAATATTCCTTGACATTTCAGGCATCCGATAAACGTACAAAAACGGGAAATTTCTATTGCATATGAGCTGTGCATGCGTATATGCGCGCGCGCGTACGCGTCCGTCCGATTTTTTCAATTTTTCAAAAAATGCTCCAAATGGTCTGAAACGTGTGTAAAAAAAATTTGAGCTCGATTTGAGCATACAAATATTTCAACGCGCGCGTACGCGCGCGTTTTAAGAGAAAATATGAATTTTGAGAATATGAGTAGAATGTGCATAACTTGAAATATATGTGACGTACATTTCATTGAAAAATTCCATTCCATTGATGAGATATGATTGAGAATGTGTTTTCATATAATGACGTCATAGTGACGTCACGGTCGACTGATCACTATGATTTTGTTAGACCCGTCGTCTTTGGGACATGATACATATACGGTATAAATTTGAAATTGATAGGAAGAGCACTTTCTGAGCTAATCGATACACAAATTTTGTCCAGAAATAAAGAAAGAAGAAGAAGAACCACCAACAAAGAATCCGTACAGATACAGAAGGTGATCCGAGAGGATACTCGATCACCTAAAAAAAAAAAAAAAATAACTGAGTTATGGTAAAAATGTGTTTTCTAGGCAAGATGCCAGATACATTGTACATCATCCAGTCAAGTATGGTGCTGGACAATTGACATAATTATATAGAAGGCTTATTCAAGTCATTTTACAAAATTGTACACCTACAGTAGAATTGTACACTTTGTTAAAGGTCTAATGACCACATGTCAATGGGCACTATAAAGCAGAAACAGTATTAGCACTGGTTGCACAGTTAGCATGCATCCTGAATGCACCAGCCACATACCGGTATCTGCATGACACATGTATGTATAACGAAAGTAATTTGTATATTTCTTGTTGTATCGTTGGTAGAAACACCAGATTGATAGCTAGAACTTGTTATTAAGAGTATGGTAGATAACATGACTTGAAAAAATACAGAAAAAAAAAGTGAAAAAATGGCGGGTGGGGTAGGGGTAAAGGACAAGGAAAATCTAACCGTAAATATGGACAAAAGGTTAGTATCATGTGGCAGATCTAGTTTTACGCTAAAATTATCATTATATTCCATTTCCTTGACCCCTAAAACATGGAGTTAGACACCAAAACCATCACAATTGACCAAAATATAGCCGAGTTATAGCCAAAAATGTCTTTTTTTAAGCCGAAACGGCGGCCATCTTGGATTTTTAACGATTTCGGCCAGGGCACCCTGGATTTTGCATTTTTTTCGTTCTTTTTTTCAAAAATGGTGTCAGTAGGCACAAAGTCATCAAACTAAGGTGTGATGAGCATGTTCTGAAAATGTCACCCTCTATAGCCCACCTCTAATATAAAGCAAGTTTGATCCTAGAGCAACTACATCTTGTTTTGCAATAAATTTGAGTCTACTAATGAGTGCTAAGAATTAACTTCTACCGGATTTTGAATGCTCAGTGTACCTAAAAAAGGCACCCGTCTCATTCTCTGATATCTACTATGCCATCCACCTCAAATCAGAAACAGCACTTACTGTCTAATATGAAGATGCATGTGTAGGACATGTATCTCCCCGGGGAAAAAATAATTTCGAATTCATGGACGCGGTAATATTCTGTTGTTATGGACATGATGAGATATTGAAGTGCTCAGGCAGCCTCCTGTTGAATCAGGGAGACTTTACTGCTCCGCATACTGGTTCATCGTATAGAGTACAAAAGCGTGACGTCACAACCATTCATCGCCATGGAAACTGGTTCTAAACGACCTCACCTGACCAGAATATACATGAACACTACTGCTGTAATCAAAACCATGCTCGCACCTAATTCCAAACCAAGCTACAACAAAAGATTGTGACATCAGCACATTGGTATTCTATATTCTTTGATTTTGTTTACTTTTGCTTGGGGGGGGGGGGGGAACAATGGAAATGGCACTTTCCCTAAACTTACGGCGGTCTTGGTCCTCTTCTTAGGCTTGGACTTGCTCTTTTCCTTCTCCTTTCTCTCCTTCCTGGCCCTCCTCTCCTGGTTCTCCTCCTTCATCTTCCGGTACTCGTAGTCGTCGTCGTCCTCCCCACCGCTCCCCGCCGTGTAGTCCGAGTCGGAGTCGGAGCTGCTCGGCTCAACGTTGCTGTCGTACCTGTTGGTGTGATTGCAGAGTACACGATTTTCATTTTCAAAACATGTATGTTGATTCAGTGAATGCAGAAGTACTGATAAAAACCACTGATGAAGTTAAGAGGTAAATTTGACAATCCATTCAAAATTTAGGAATTTTATCATTTTTTGTTAAATCTGTGTTGCACTTTTATATCGCTGCATATCAAAGACGGCTACAATAGTTTGTGATGTGACGCTAGTGGAGTAACATAATGGAAATATGTTGAAAATTTCATGAAAGTTCATCTTCATGAAAAGTACACAATTTGTTGATTTGCTCCTGACATGCTAAGTCAGTCATGTTAATGTTATTACCCCTGCCTCCTGTAAGAGGCAACTTTCATTATGTCAGAAAAATGAAAAAAGAAGTACAAATTATTCGTCCAATACGACAAAGGTAAGATTCCAAATTTGGGGCCAAAGCTAAGGAATGCAGTCATTACAAGTTAACAGTGACTATCTGACATTGAAAAGACTTTACTGGTAATTAACGGGAAGTAAATAAAGTGGGTATGTAAAGTTTTACACTAATACTTGCTTTGTCTACAGGGTATCATAAAGCTAACCAATGGCTAGGGGGAATAGATATGTCAAAATAAGATTTTGAGATTGAGGTGCTGTTAAACCGACACCAATACTCTTTACCTCCATGTAGTTCTCCCATGTATATCACATTTCCATTATAAATTGAGCAGGAGGAGTATAGGATGATGGAGGAAAAATTTGGTAAAAAACTCACTCTTCTGCGACATCACTGGCACTTTCCAGGGGGTTGAAATCCTCATCTGATGATAAAAATAAGATGGAGTCACATGACCAGAAAATACCAACGAGACATGATATACACGTGGTCTCAATTTAATGAAAGCAGTATAGAAGAAACACTAAAGATCACAATAAATATGAACTCTTCAAGACAACAGGAATGAAGTTCAATAAACTATCCTTGTGCAGGCCATGCTCATGTATTCTCAAGCACACAGAATAACTGGCAAACATTTGAGGTGACTGATTATTGAAAAGTGTGGTAAATATTAAAAAGGAGAGGGTACAAAAAAAGACCAAGAGATCTCTGAGATAAAAACTGTCTGGTTGAAAAATGGGTACATTCAGTTTATGTTATTTCTTCTCCTCCATTAAAGTGTATAATAATCGATATCATGTAATAAACAGCCAATGACCCAATTTGAAATAAATACAATCTGTTGAAAGGACACAATGTCCCCGAGGTGACAAGGCCTCATATCTCAAAATGACAAATTATCAGGAGAGGAACAAAAAAAAAAACAACTTTTCATTGTTGCAACCAGCGTTTTCGCAAGATAACACAATTCTGTTGATATTAAATAATGTAGAAAACACTGTTTTGGAGTACATTAAACAATGGTTCTGTTTAAAAGCTAAATAGATACTTTAGCTATTCAAAATTCAGTTAGATTTCTTTTAGATATACCAATCAAGATATGAGGTCTGTCACCCCATGAATGATATAACAAAGAGTGAAATAAAAGTTTTCATCTATTTTTGTTACGTCTGATTGGTTGGAAACTCCCTGTCAATAGACACGCCCACTCACCGGATTCCGAATCGGAGTCGTCGTTTTCATCGATCTCGCCCTCCTCCTTCTCGCGTCCCTCGGCCTTCATCTGCTCCAAGTAGGCATCGTGCGTGTTGTCATCATCGCTGTCGCCGAACTCGTCATACTTCACAGTGTCCTGTGGTAAAGGTCACATTGGGGGTCAAGCATCATCAAGAACAAGTGATGACCGAAAATGGACCATGTTCAATGTCAGAGACCACTGCACTCGTCGACGAAATGTTAATATTTCATAACGAAATGACTGATTTCGTAACAAAATAGGCCATGCGACACTTTGCACCCCATAAAAACTACGGTCTTTGTCCATGGTTTAAACCATGGACAAAGATTGTACCACCTTCGTGAATTCGGGCCCTTGAGTCCAACGGAGACAATAAAAACCAAGCAATTCCAACGGTTGAGTACAAGACAGCCTATCTATTCCACTAGGTTGCCCCAAAATACATGCCAACAATTTGAATATTGAGTTGTTTGGAAAAGCTAGTTTTTGTCTTTGTTTCACAAATATCCCAATGTTGAGCTGGACACTGCTTGCATCATTTAAAATAATTCATTCATCATTTTCAAATATGCACATCACATTCACTTAGTACCTTCTCAGAAGGAAGTGATGTCAAAATCAGTTTCAGGGATACAGAAATAATTACAAACAAAAAAGCTGCAATGCACTGCTTGTTGCCTGGAGAAATCAGTAGAAATAGAACAAGGAGCAGACATCCATTACAGGCAGTACATCGTAAAGTCTACTTACACTCTTCATGCCTCTGTTCTTCACTCTTAGCTTCTTGCCTGTCACAAATTCAAAGAGGGGTTTGTAGTCATCCCTGCAAAGAAAAAACAAACAAACAAACGATGAGAATACATACATACATACATACATATATTTAGATACTGTGAAGCAAGATATTTTCATGCCTGAGATTTTCATGAATTGGAGCTAAGAGCCTTATTGTGAAATACGCAAAATCAAAATGCACGTGAACATTTCTGGTTTTACAGTATATATATATATAGAGAGAGAGAGAGAAATATATATACATATATATATATATATATATATATATACATACACATTTTTATATATATTTTTTTATATGTATGTATGTATGTATATATATATATATATACTCCTAGATGGGTCATTTGGAAGACATTTCCATTTGCTTTATATGCAAATTTTAAAATACATGTTCAATGGCAATTTACGCAATGGAGACACGAAAATTGTCTCCTTAATGACCAGTTGTCTCCCTAATGAAGACACTTCCCCCCAATATGTCTCCCTAAGGTGCCAACTAGGGATATATATATATATATATATATATATATATATATATTTATACACACATTTTTATATATTTTCTTTATACATTTTGATTGGTCATAATGCAATCAAATGACTAATGCAACCATGATCAGGATCATTATATTGTGAGCAGTGACGCCAAACCAGGAAATATAATATAAGTTCTGCTACTACTTCTGCACTCCCTTTAAAAAAATAGTAACAGTAAAAGATATACAATGAAAAGAACCCAAACATAACAAACAAACGTCTGGCCAAGAAACAGATGGAAAGGAAAGAGAAAAGTTGCCATGCCATGGCATCACAGTATTTCAAATTGCAAAATACTGGACTTACTTCTCTATGCTGCTGAATACAAAGACGGTGGTGGTCCGCGTCTCGATCTCGAAGTCGAAGTACCGCAGGCTGCCTGTGCCGGCGAAGTTCACGCACTGGATCTCGTCGAAGCGGATGTGCATGGGCGGTTTGTGGACGAACATGAAGCCCCTCTCGAGGGGATAGAGGAACCCACTGTTGGACTTGTAGGAGCAGTTGATGGCATGTGCCCCCTTGTGTCTGTATCATCGGCAGACACAGAGAAAAACTGCCTCATTGTCGTCATATCGAAACACCTTTACGATTATCATCAACATTGATAATAGCAATGATATTTACATACCACCATTACCATCACAATCATCATTATCATCATTATCAATACTTTCTGCATTTATTCAGAGTAGCTTTTTTAGTATTCACGCTTTTTTCTCTCAGACAGCCCTGTTATCAACAACACCATTAACAACATCACTGCCAGTGCACCCTTACAAAACACCTGGGTCAAGAAGGATATGCCGGGTATTCATTTTGGCTGTACACACTGGCTGAGACATGAACCAAGCATCTTCTATTCATATAAAACATATTTGTAAGTTTTACAGTCAAGAGCCTCTTCCAGTAAACAACAATGCTTTCTCAGGGCCTGCTGATCTAGAGTCTGTTTCTGGATATATGACACCAACTGGCACAGAAAGCATGCCAGTATTCTGTAAATGTCAATATTTTTGCGTGATTAATTTTTTGTGCTGAGCTGCTCAAAAACATATTTGCAGGTTGTTGAATTCGCGCTGCGCAATTGTCAACCCATTCACATGTGCAGGAATAATTGTCAAGATATTTTTTGTGGGTTTTAGAATTTGAGCTAGCTAGAAGTAGCGTGAAATATACGAAAATTAACGCACCGCAAAAATTTCTGTGTTTACCATACAACTTATAGATATGTGGTACGGCATATCTAGGGCATTCATGCTCTACTCTAAAGGCAAACTCACCCTTTGAATGTTCCAGGGACTGTGATCTTACGCGCCACGAGACACTTCATGAGTCGGCTGACTATCTCAAACATCGGGCCGGTCATCTCTTTGGTCAGTTTGCCCTCGTACTTCTCCTCCAGCTCTTGCCTACATGAAGAAATCACAAGAAGCAAAACAAATGTATCATTCGATGCCAACTCCTCATTCCCAAGTGATGCTGCTAACAATGATATTAACCCCAAACATACTTAATGAAAGTATTAATTTCCTACAAAAGCTGGTTCTTTAAAAAATATTTTTGCAAACTGAATTGACATTGCCATGAGTATCCTAATACACTGTACTGGTATTTGTTTTTCAGTTGATATAGAACATATCACAAGACGAGCTTGACTAACAATTTACTAATAACACTAAGAGAGGAAAGGAGATGATAAGTATACCGGTAATATGATGGAGCACTATACACTTCCAGCACCCTGCACTAAAGACTTAATATATTTTACATAGTGAAGACTAAAAACAAAACAACCCCTCCCCCCACCCCCCCCCCCCACAAACACACACACACAAAAAAACAAAAAAAACCACCTCAAAACAAACTTATGTTCCACATGAATTTTACTTGAAGTTGCAGTGGAAGTTATTGCTGTCTGTTCTGAAACATTTTACACTTTGATAACAAAATGAAAATGCTTCACTTCTCTTCAGTGTTAATCCAAGAGAATATGTTTGCAGAAAGCCAGATGAGATGCTCAGAACAGATTTTAAAAAGTTGTATGATTATTAAAAAAAACCTTGTGTCGATTACAAAAAAAGCAAACACAGTTTCCATCACGTTGGCTTTGTTATATTATTTCATATAATATAAAGATAACCAGTGGTTATCATTCCTCGGATATAGAATCTTCTCATTACACACACAGACACACACTATTACACACACAGACACACACTCTTGCACACTCACTTGCAGCAACACAACGAATGCTTACAATTTAAAGGATTGTATGTCCCCTTTTTTATTTGAGTGTTGAAGTAAATATCAATGTAGTTAACAGTAAAAATGAATAAACAAAAGCTGATGCTAATAATGAAAAAGTTGGGTATATAAAGAAGAGGTAGATAAAATCAGCTTTATAAGTGGTTGATGGGGGGCTTGAACCAGCGACTCACTCAGTGAGGTTCAGCTCCAGCGTGATGGTGTCCTCCTTGTTGAAGCTGAGGATGAGGAAGTGGTATCGGGTCTGCCCCTGGACAATGGGCGGGTCGAGGCTCATCTGCGGACAAGAGAGGAGTCATAATAAGGCAATGGATTGTGGGATATAACTTGCAAGGACACAAGAGGAGTCATAATAAGGCAATGGATTGTGGGATATATCTTGCAAGGACACAAGAGGAGTCATAATGAGGCAAAGGATTGTGGGATATAACTTGCAAGGACACGAGAGGAGTCATAATGGGGCAAAGGATTGTGGGATATATCTTGCGAGGACACAAGAGGAGTCATAATGAGGCAATGGATTGTGGGATATATCTAGCAAGGACACGAGAGGAGTCATGACAACATAAAGGATTGTGGGATACATCTTGTATGGATTCGACTCAAGCAACTGAATCACACCCAACATGTCACCATATAAGCTGGATTGTCTACCACATTACTGCGCTCATGAGAAGGTGAAGAGACAATAACTCTCTGCAGCCTCACAAAACAATGATCAATGTAAAGAAAATTTTGCCGATAATGATATGACTGAACTTAATTATCATTAAATGCTCCCAAGTACAATGCATGCATTAAGCTCAATTGCCTAAATACTGCACCTTTAGAGTGTTTCATTATTCCTGTTCTAAAGGTGATTTTCAAAATATAAATGTTCCTTAACTTCTCACTGTTATTTTTCTATTAAAATCAGAGAGGGCTTTCCCGTAACAGGAAACTAATTGTGGAGAAGTTGCAGACATATTAAAACAAAGTTACTGCCCCCCCCCCCCACTCCATATGATGACAGCAATACAGCTGTCCTGAAGTGCACAAACAGTCTTGTACTCACCACAAAGTACATCTGTCGATTGTCTTTGTGTGGTAGGAGGAATAACCTCAGCACTGTCGTGAAGGGGATCTTGTAATCAAATGTCTTTCCGTGAAGCTGAAGGAATGTCGGGAATATCTTGATTTCATAGCGACCTCTGCAAAAGAGAAGAGAACGAATGGTGTCTATGTAAGCACTGATATCACGGAAGCATGTACAATGCACCTATATGTACCAAATGTGCATGATACATTTTGTTGAAAATCTCATGGTCAAATTCAAATGTCAAGCTGAAGCATTACACAATCCAGAAAAATTGCCTTTATAGTCTTATACTGAATACAATGTATCTTATTCGCATACTGCATGATGTCACACTAGCATGAAAATAAGAACACATGAATGCTTGATTTACTACATTATGTCCATGTCAATTCAACTTTAATATTTGCAATGTGTCCACAGCATGATTACCGTACAAACTTATGAAATGCACCTACCTACATGAGGTTGAAAAATCATTTGCATATAATTTCACTTCACAGTGCCATGAGAGGAATACTGGACACGGTGTTAATCATCACCCAAATACATTTACAAGGTCACAGTTGCTACTTTCATCCATATGCATTGTCATTGACCTGTAACAAATGTTTCACTGCTTTATTTCACACTACATTTTTTTTTCAGAGGAGATGTTACTTGAACGTAACTGGCATTGTACATGATGTAGGTGGCACCTGACATTTGGAGGCAATACGTGTAGGATGTCAAGGATTCCTTGAATCACCTTCCCTTAAATCTTTGAAGCCCTCTGGCATCATGAAATTCTTCATGAATTTAACATATTGACGTATATTTGACGTTGATGTATTTACGTTGATATATTTACGTCGATGTAGGGCAATTTGTAAATCAGTTGCAATGAAAACACCTCTACAGAAGAATTTGATAAATTTGAATAATGACGCAGTACCCACTGCATGCATAAGGATTAGAACTAACAACCACTGTCGGGAGGAAGCTCGATGATCTAGTGGAGATGACGCCTGTCCAGAGATCAGGAGGTCATAGGTTCGAATCCTGCTCGAGTATGTACGCCCATGATTTTTTATCATGGCAACTACTAAAACACTGATCAATTCAATGCTTATTTACGTCGATGTAGGGCACTTTGTCAATTAGTTGCAATGAAAACATCTCCACTGAAGAATTTCATGAATTTGAATATTTTCATGAGTGGTTACAATTTGCGATTGTGGAGAACTGTACTGAATGAAGAAATGTATGTGTGCACGCCACATTCGTTTGGGGATTAGGGTTGATATTTTTGTGTGTTTTTAAATTTATGAATAGCATCTGACTCGTGTAATTTGCAAAAATGAAAACCCTGCCACATCCCTGCATTGAACAATGTATTCCTACTATCACTCAGGCTAGTTTAAGTGGTCGATGCTGTCTAATTCCCTTTGTGTTTCAGCTCAGAGCTACTGACACTTAAAGACTATGAATCAGTGCATGCTCAAAATAAATGCACTTGCATGAATTTGATTACCGCCAGACTGGCTTCTAACTAGCCAAATTGGCTATGCAGCGGTCACATATTGTATAAGCTGTTATTTCTATGTACAGATATTTTTGCGAATGAGAAGGTCATAGACATATTTTTGAGATGCTGTTTTTGAGATTTTGACAAGGCTACCATAAGTGCACTGATGCCTGTCATTCAGAGATATTTTCGCTGGTTATTTAATTTGCAGTCCAACAGTGATTTGCGAAATTAAGGAAAATTATTAACCCTCGTGAAAATAACAGCTTATACAGTACATTTAGACTATGCAAAGGAGGATGAAATGGTGATGTTACCTGGGTGTGATGCAGGGAATCTCTTCCAAGGAGCAGATGGCATCCCCAGTGGCCTGGATGATGTCTGCCTTAGCTATGACATTGTCCAGGAATGCCTGTAACGGGTGAACAATGTTCAATAGTGAAAGGAACTCAAATGAAAGTTAAAACGATTGGGGTGAAAAAGGAAGGTCTTAACATCTACCATGAAATGATACAATCAAGTTGTCATTCATTGTTGATTTTGAAACAGCAGATTGGCAAAAATTAGAAAGAAATCAAGAAATATTCAGGGATGCAAATGGAGCATCAGAAAAGAAGAATATGCCAATTTGTGAACAGAGCACAGAAAGGGTTAAACAGTTCCATGTAATTTGCTCCTGCGACATTTGCTCCCATGAAATATCTGCACGCTTAGTCAAAGATAAAACCTACCCAAAACATAACTCTAACCCTAATCCTAATTCTCACATCAAACTTTTTTTAAAAACCCTATCACAACCCTAAGCCTTATCCGAGAGAAGAAGAGAGAAGAAGACCGAAGCAATTGTCGCAAGAGAAAATGTCCTGTCACCAGGTTAAACACACTCACACTGGCTGCGTCTGTTGTGTCTGTGGAGGGAACATAGAATCTCATCTCCATCAAGGAGACTTCTGCATCGTCGTTCTGGTGGAATTCCAGGATGACCTCATTCTTGGTGCTGGTGGCATGCGACACGTTGCCGAGGGGGATTTGAAAGGCGGACTTCTTCTCCACGTAGAAATCCAGCTCTGGTCCTGCATATGCAAGCAGTGACAAACCACATGGGAATTATTGTCAACAGGTATAGGAGTATGAAATTTGTCCAGCTAGCTCAACTACATGCCCACATTCACACACCGTTGTAATGTCACAAGTTTCCTCATGAGCGACTGGAGGTATCACTGTTTTTAGCATACAATACCCACACTGGCATCATCTCACATCTACAGGTTTATATGAAAACCCGCTTACCAGTTCTTGCAGATAGACTAGTACACCAGTTCTTGCAGATAGACAGCTACATTTCAATCAAGATTCAAGTTCCTTTCTTATTCAGAGAAGCAGGAAAATCATGATCAGGGTTCTACTTGGCAATATATAAGACATGGGCTGAATTAATTCAAAACATCAATTCACTTGGCTTAAATATCTTGCACAATAACTTTTTAAATTGTACTTTTACTTTTACTAGTGCAAAAGGTAAGCTTACAAGAATTTATTCAGTTACCTAGTACATGAAACATTGAAGGTTCTAGGAACATAAAAGGCAACATGACTACTTGCCCTGGAATCTGGCGGTCCCCCAGTTCCATCCCTTGAGGGAGAGTTCCTTGTCTTGCAGCTCGACATTGTAATTTCTCTGGAGAAAATCTGCTACCTTCTCTCGATCCTGAGTGAAAGAAGAAAAAAAGCAAAACAAAATTAATATCTGTCATATTTACAGTCACTGGACTCTGAATTGTTTCAACATAATCAAATGGACGACGTTGGCTGGGTCTTTGAAAGCAGGAAAGCAGAGCAACTTATTGCCTCGTTTTGCCAGCTCATAACATTACAGCTTTTCAGACTATACAGCCTGAGCATCATCACCGAAGTGCAGGTCTTGCATCAAGACATGCACTGTCCTGAATACAGGGGGCAAATAAATATTGATGTATGAAGAGAATATTAGAATACAAGAGGTATTTGGGTGTCTCAGTTCTAGGGTAAGGAGGCTTTCTGAATTAAATTATTACTGGAGTCTGAATTACGTACAATCTTGTACATATATAACAACTATGCAAATTCCTAGTTTTTTTAAATCAAATTGAACTCTACCATACCACCAATCCAGTATTCTAACATGACTTCCAAAATAAACCATTTGGGCAAATTCCCAGCTTGTTTCATCAAATTGAGCTCCATCATACCACACATCCAGTATTCTAACATGACTTCCAAAATACACAACTCAGGCAGGCCTTTCTGTAAAATAAACTTTACACTTACAGACTCCTTGAAACCATCATATTTGAAGATAGACCCTGATTTCAGGTACAGCTTGAGTTCATGACCTCTGGCGACCCGGATCCAATTGGTTTTCTCCAAGTCATCTGACTGGATTTGGTCTACCTTGCCGGTCTTGTTGTTCTTGAAGGTGATGCCTTGTTCACTTAACCTCAGTCGACCTCCATTCTGGAATGGGCAGGGGCAAAACATGGAGAAGAGGAAAAAAACAACAACAACAACAACAAAACAGTGAAGTATTTCCAGCAAACTTTCAACTGTGTTAACACCAATTCATCAAATCACAGTTGTTGTGCAGTAGGGCTGGATTTGCATGAAGAGAATTTGGGAAGGTTGGAGTGATTACCATGGTACTAGCACTGCCTTGCTCAACACTACTTTCTACATACTTTGAAAACAAGAAATGAAGTAGAAACATACTAGGTGTCTATGGAAAGCACAGGATTTTAATCTTTCTCTTTCTTTTCTTTTCTTTTCTTTTCTTTTTTTTTTTTTTTTGGGGGGGGGGGGGAAGGGGGCTAAATAACCCATGCATGATGAAAGACTGTCCAGATAGGTGTAGGTAGACCTATATATCCCACAAATCAACTAAATCAACTGCAGCTCCCCCCCCCTCAAAAAAAAAAGAACAACAACAACCTATGAGGACACCCAATAAGTCAATCAGTTGTAATGAAAACATGTCAACAGAAGAATTTCATGAATTTGAACAATTCAAAGACTTGTAGACACGGCTAGAAATCAGATTCTGAGGGCCATTCAACAGAGCAAAAAACTGAGCCTGAGAAGTTCAATGTAATGTATCCACAGGTACTACTTAGGTACGGTAGTCAATTTATTATGCAATCTGGATGAAATTTGTGCTTGTTTCCAATTCCAGTGATGTTTTAATTCTTTACTTTGAGCATAGACTTGAAGGTGTTAATCAGTTAATTGATGTTGCCTAGACAGTATCACTCATATCCATATCAACATTCGTATCGATACTCTACTCTCGTTAGTCTCTACTCTCTAGCTGTGGGGATGGACATGATGGAGTACCGTAGACTGTTTTCTATCTAACTACGGTACGGTATAACGTTACACAGCACAGCCGCAGCCCTGTCGCTGTTCACAAGTGCTGTGATGGCGCACAGAGATGCCGTGATTGCACGGCGTCTGGGCAGGCTAGGGATGGAGTCCCCAAAAGACTTTCAGAATATGACAATAATTTATTCATTATTAACTTCAGATATGGTAAAAAGATGGTATGTCTATGGACTATGCAATGGTCCACGCATCTACCGTACCATGCAGATGCAACTTGGTCACTCTCATCCGAATCCATTCAAGCTTTTTTTTTGCATTCAATACTCTTTATATTCAATTCATTCCACATAACAGTTAGTGTCTAGGTCATAGTTACAGTACCGTACCGCACTACCGGGTACTAAATTTATACAAGAGCAATAATATTCCAAGATACTGAAAGATTTGGAAGTGAAATTAACTCAACACTGACAACAGGGCAACGTTGTTCTTTCAAGGCAAAATAGGTGGCCTATTTTACTTATCCAGGAACTGAATCATCATAATCATGATGGGAATAGGAATAGATGGTTGCAGATTGATAATAAAATAGACTAAGATCTCTAGCTATTAACATACGTTGTTAAACTTTTAACGTTAGAATGACTAGATCTACCATCTAGGTCTAGATCTAGATCACTCACCATAGCACCTTTCACTTCTTGTGATATATCTGGGAAATCCAGAGTTTCCATTGCGGCACGAAACTTACGAGCCTAATTTGAATGAAAGTTACAATAAAACCTCTTCTCGCTTTGTTTCAGTGAGAGATTCTAGCTAAGCACAATTTAACAGCAAGCAGCACTGCACTGGTAGGCTGGTTCCACGATCCACCGACCGCTGTGATGCGGACTAGTTATACACACAATAAACATGCAGTGCATGCATGCATCGAGCGTATCCGTGTCGCGGGAAAATTGGAGAGAACATGCGCCATGCACGGTGCAATCTTTCTCATCGCTGAATGAATAAACACCGACAGCGCCAGCTTACTGACCACATTTTCTTTTTACACCGATGTTGGGGGTGGGGGGGGGGGGGGTGGGTGAGGGCTGGGGATTGCAAAAGCAATTACCGGTAGATTTCAATTCCGGAAAAAAAAAAATAAAATGATGATGATGATGATGATGATGATGATGATGATGATGATGATGATGATGGTGATGATGATGATGATGATGATGATAATAATAATAATAATAATAATGATAATAATAATAATAATAATAATAATAATAATGATAATAATGATAATAATAATAATACAATAATAATATTAATAATAACAATAATAATAATAATAATAATAATGATAATAATAATAATAATAATAATAATAATAATAATAATAAAACAAGCCAGCCCACAGATCAACTAGCAACAAGTTAACAAATTTGCTCTTTGTAGAAGAGCGCAGATATTAAAGGCTAACGTGAAATGACCCATTTCTGAAGGATTCTTTTTTTTAATACCTCATGTAACAATTATAGGCCTAGCTCAGAAAAAACAACAACAACAACAACATCAAAACAAGTCTTACCATGTATAGCCTGGACACTTGATTTTTTTTTTTTTACATAGGGCCTAATGCTTAATATTTTTCCATTTTGTAGTATGAGTGGCTGACTTTCAAAATCTTTCAAGAGTTGTAGCTATATACTAACTGACCCTCATATGCCTATCATTCATATCACATGGTATGTGCATCAGTTGCATAGATTGATATTGATATTGTGCAGAGCTACAGGTTGAACACACACAACACACACAACATCTAACTTTCCTAGATGCTTAAATATGCAGCACATTCCAAGTAGTGTCAATCGTTGATATCCATCATATTCTTTATAATGAAATTGTAGCTCCCTAAATAAGAATAAATGATTATCGGTACTGGTATAGGTCCTACCATCATAATTGCAGGGCTCGACACTAACGGTGGCCTGGTGGCCCGGGGCCACCAAAAACGCACGTCGGGCCACCAAAATTTCAGAAATTAAGAATCTGGTTGCCTGATCGGGCCACCAAAAAAGGTCGGATGTTTGCCTTTGGGCCACCAAAAATAAACGTTAGTGTGGAGCCCTGGTACACACTGTAGTTGTTTATAGGCCTACTGTATAAATGATTTATACTCTGATTAGGCCAACTTATCACTGCCTGGCCTCTGCTTTATTTCAATGTAGAATGTAACATGGATGTATAGGACCTACTATTTTGTATGTTCAATCATTAACATGTTAATATTGTTACTTTAAATGCAATGTGTCAATATGTTTTCGTGTGTTAGCGCATAAGGAACATTATTTTGTCACCAGTGCTATAGAAGCTCAACTATCATTATGATCATTATCATAATCATAATTGTCATTGTTATCATTATCATTATATTATTATTATTATTATTATTATTATTATTATTATTATTATTATTATTATTATCATTATTATTATTATTATTATTATTATTATTATTATTATTATAATTATTATTATGATTAACACTAATATTATCATTATCACATTTAATGGGTGATTAAAACTTAACTTGAAATCAACCATTGTATTACTAGTATTTGCGTACTAGTATTTGCATGCTTTCGGAGTGTACTAATATCTGGTGGGAAATGTAATTCAGACTGAGAACACATGGGTTAAAATGGCGACTGCCATGAGCTTATTTCGACAGCTGGGAGCAGGAGCAAAATTCGACTTGAAACGCTTCAGAAATGATGCTGAGAAATTTCATGTGAGTTTTGATTGCCCACAATATGGATGATACATCTGTGTATGTGATGTAGCATAACGGTTATCTGTTGCGTGTTATTGTTATCCATAAATCTACTCGCATTTGGTTCTCTCTCGATAATAGTCCCAGGTATTAGTTATTGTGTAACTATAATCGCCCTATATTGCTTTACACAGCTGCTCTGACGCTGCACAGCAATGAATGGAATGCCGTCTGCGCACGGCGTCTGGTTGGCATGGTCGGGTTAGCGATTGTGGTGTTTGCGAATGCATGCGTACGTATCAGACTCCTAGTAGATCTAGAAAGTAGAACATATTTTACGATAGACATCTAGAGTAAGATATCCCGTTTGCGGCAGTTTAAGCATTGTTAAGAGTTTTTCCAACTTGTAAACAAATCAGGCAAATTATTTTCAACCATTTCATATATCATAGACAAGATTATTCATTAAATGCAATTGTTTTCATGAAAGAAATTTACCATTGACCAACGCAGTTTTCATGATTTACCAGGGCAAAACCCGGCACAATTTTCGCCGATAAGGGCGATATGCGACGTAGTATTTCTGCTTGCGGCACGATGTACAATCCCTATGCAATACGCGCGTGCTCCGCGATCTTTAGCTGAACGCCTTCACATGTCTCGCGAACATTGCGTAGGCGCCAATTCGCATTGCGAAAGCACGTGAAAATAGCGTGCGCACATGCATTGGCCGCAAACAAGACCGCAATTCTGGCGGTGTTGTTGTGATGTCTTTCTCGTGTTTTTCTCATTTTTTTTTGATGGTAACATCCCCTTTCTGAAAAAAATGGCGGCCCACATCGGCTCGCGAAAATTCTATTTTACGTGAGGATATGTTTTCAAAATCCATGAACATCGAGAAAATGACAAAAAATCAAGTTTCTTGGACCATTGTTTCTTAACTGTTATGTTAAGAAGTACCGAAAATTTCATTTTGGATGCGATATGTTGTCATTTAGGTGAGAAAATTTCACTTTCGTCAGAGATCGTGCCCATTTTATCGGTTGGTTTTTGTTGATTGCTAGTGTGTTAGTATATGTGTAGTGTGCATGTAACGGTGCAATGCTGTGTTTAGCTGTATATTACCATGTATGTTGTACCTGCCGCGAACGGCTGCACGGCCGCTTACTGACGCAGTTACTCTAGATGTTCTACACATATAGCCTTGTTAAGACTTGAGAATTAGAAAGCTCACTCATCTCCGCTCAGGGCAGCTCAGAAAATTTTGTCGTAATGTCAGTGTAAATTTACAAGCAAGTGTGATGTACATTCAGCAAAAAAAAAGAAAGAAAGAAAGAAAGAAAGTAAACACTTTTTCGAGTTCATATTTTTCATTGAAGATTTTGATGAAAATCAATATATTATATAACATAGTAAAGGTAATTTGATTGGCTATCAACCTAGTACTAGTAAAACTACGTCAATATAAAGGGATTTTTGTGCGTGAGTGAACACATTCGTTTTTGTCCTCCAAGGCTCTAAAGTAAAAATTGCAAAATTTGACATGTTCTATTTGCAAATGCCCTTCAAGATAACAGTGCAGTGATAACAGAAGACCAGTTTTCACACAATGAGAAACATAAATTAAACAGCAAAAATAAGTTTTCGGACTCGTTTTCTCTTTATAACCAGAAACAAAATCAAAGTGGGAAACTAAAGGTAGAAAATAAGAATTTTCTGTCAACTCAAACTTCAAATGACACAGGGAGTAAGGGTACAATGATGATTAAATGAACAGAATATTTTTATTTCATTCTTTAATTTAGTAATTCAAGAATTAATGAAACAAATTAAGAAAACCCAAAAATAATTTTCCTCATTTGAGAAATCAATTCAAGTTCGTACAGTACCACTTTTTATTAATATTGCATCCTCTTTCATTTCATTTGAATTTGAATTTGGCAGAAGATTCATCATTTTCCTCCATTTTTAGCCTTTACTGATCTTTTGGTCTTCAAAGATACACATCAAAGGTTTTTTTTGCAACCTAATTCATGTTTTTTTTTTCATTGTTGTTAACTTTGTCTATTGTTCTTATTGTTACATGGAAGAGCACACCACTATACGCATGAATGACAACTTGTTCGATTTGCAATTTTTACTTTTGTGCCTTGGAAGAGAAAAAAAAAGTGTTAATTTTCCCTTTGTATTGACCTACTGGGTTGATAGCCGATTGAATTGCCTTGCATATGATATATTATACATTAATTTTTAGCCAAATATTCTATGAGAAATGTAAACTTGGAAAAGTGTGTACTTTCTTTTTTTTTTTTGCTGAGTATACATATGTAGTTGTATCACTGTAGTATCAGTTGCATCAGTTTCAATGTATCAGTAATTCAAGAATTAATGAAACAAATTAAAAAAACATTGCTTATAATTTTCCTCATTTGAGAAATCAATTTAAATTTGTACAGTACCACTTTTTATTATATTGCATCCTCTTTCATATCATTTGAATTTGAATTTGACAGAAGATTCATCATTTTCCTCCATCATTTTTAGCCTTTATTGATCTTTTTGGCTTCAAAGATATTTTAGAGATCAAAGATTTATTTTTGCAACCTAATTCCTGTTTTTTTTATTGTATTATCTTTGTCTGTTGTTCTTATTGGTACATGAAAGAGCACTCACGCATGAATGATAACTTGTTCATTTTTGCAATTTTTACTTTTGTGCCTTGGAAGAGGAAAACAAAGGTGTTAATTTTCCCTTTAAATTGACCTACTGGGTTGATAGCCAATTAAATTACCTTTCATATGATATATAATACATTAATTTTTAGCCGAATATTCTATGAGAAATATAAACTTGGAAAAGTGTTTACTTTCTTTTTTGCTGAGTGTACATATGTAGTTGTATCACTGTAGTATCAGTCGCATCAATTGTATCAGTTTTCAATGTACCAGGCCTAAAGACTATAGTGAATTAGCTATACACAGTGCATGTATATATTCAGTGAATAGCCTACAGTCAATAACATTAATCTTATTGAAAGAATTCTTCAGAAAAATACTAGGTAATTAGAATCTAGTTTGTACGAAAGCACCAGTCAAACCCAAAGAACAAAATCAGTGAAACCAATTAAAGAAGCAAAAGATGCCGAAACCTGTTTATTTTATTAGATATCTACAGTATACATCACATCTATGTGTGTGCATGTGCAGAGCCTAGTGTAGGTGCCTACAATGGAAATCTGTACTACACTGTACTTGTGTTCTGACATTTTGCTATACGTGTATTTCTAATTTCATTATTATGTCAGTTTCATTGTAAATCATGTTGATTATTGCCCTGTTTTTGTTTTTTTCTCTCTTTTTTTTCCTATGAACAGTTGGTCAGGGCAAGCAACAGGCAACTGCCCCAGCTGGATATCGTCAAGGCATTGGACATCTTTGGACAGGACAAAGAGGGGCAGTCCAGCCAGAAGTTAGCAGAGGAACCTTATGGAGAGAAGAGGAAGGCTGATGATGTCCAACAAGATAGAGACAAAAAGAAGAGGAAAAAACAAAGTATGCTAAGTTTATTCTGTTGATGCTATAGTCAGACCTGTCTCAGTGGCTAGCTGTGTCTCTATGGCCTCTATCCCCCCCCCCTCCCCGATCCTTTGCAAGAATACAAAGTGGTACACACCCTCTGTATAGGGGCCACCTGTCTCCAATGGCCAGCAGTTGTTTTATATGTCTCGGACAGTTTTCAGTATGTCACTGCTTAAAAATGGCATTTGAAACCTCGCTGATGCAACATTATGTTAGTTTGCTTTCTGTCAGTGTAGGTGAATCTTGAGTTAACCAGACCTTTCAGGAACAAAGATTATTCATAAGTTGTAAGAGGAGTCACATCTGTTTTTATGACTCTTTCATATCTTTTGCCGGTGTGATAATATTTGATAATTTGACATAACTACTAACACACCTACAGTGGCCACTTGTCACAGAAGACCACTAGTTGTGCAACACCTGTAATATGTGTGAGAATTTTTGTCCTCTTAAAGGGGATGGCTAGTAACCGATCAGTGGGAATCAGTGGGAATGCTGAGGAATGATTGTTCCAATCCTTGTGGGATTTATTTAAGAGTACATTATATATCTACTGTTGTGTGAAAATTATTTGCTTCAGAACGGTCTCATATTCAAGTAATGTGCAGATTAATGCCCCGTCACTGACCAGGGACGCTTACCTGGAAACATTAAACTGCACATTACTTGAATATGAGACCATTGTGAAGCAAATAATTTTCACACAAGAATTATATAGTGTACTCTTAAATGAATCCCACAAGGATTGGAACAATCATCCTCCAGCATTCCCACTGATTCCCACTGATCAGTTACTAGCCATCCCCTTTAAGGGGAGTCAGAATGTTTTTTTTTTTTTTTGGTTTTCTTTTTGTATGTTCAAGTGTGAGAGTAAGTGCATTGTTTGCTAATCTATATCAAAATGTACTTTTTCTATTGTTTTTTTTTTCCAGAAGCTCAGGAGAAGATATTAGAAACATCTGATGGTGAGGAAAAGCTATCCGAAGAAAAAATGAAACAAAGAAGAGTTGAAAAGGTATATTTTGGCACTCTTGGGGAGGGGAGGGGGTGTGTGAATAGGCATCTTGAATTTGCTTGATGTGTACATGACTGAAAAAAAATAGGATTGTTCCCAAATTAAAGGGCAATCATAAGCAACAACAGCAAATTAACACTGTTTTATCAGAGAATTTGTTGATATCTCATTGTCACAAATGGGGATTGATTTTGCAATCGTGTGAAATCATTTGAAGATCAAATGGCAAAAATTCTCTGAACAGTACTTTCATCTAGCGATTTAAATGAATGGAAAACAACTGAAATATGCAGATATATTATGTGGTACACTTGCTTACAATTAATTTGATGAAGACAAAAAGCCTCTGGCAAATTTCTTCTCTGTTGCTTCAGGTAATTGTTCTCAAGTTTTGGCTTCTCCTGTGGTGAAGGTGAAAATTTAACATAACCACAAAGTTCTAAGCATGTTTATTGCTCTCCATTTCTTGTTGGTTTCATTTTTAAGTTGCTTTCAAAATACCACATTGCCCTTTCTCTGAAAGTGCAATTTACTGACAGAATACCGTACTCACTTTGCTATATAACTCAGAGAATTAAGCTGATGCATACTATGTGGAAGATTTAGGTACTGTATGCACCATATATTTAGGGAGTGTAACTTTTTGCAAATCAGGACTTCTGACAATTTTGCGAGTGATTAAATTTGAGATTGTGGAGTACAGCACTGAACGGAGAAATGTATCTGTGGAAGTCACATTCATATAAGGATCAGAGTTATATTTTTGTGTGTTTTTAAATTAGGCAGCAGCCCCTGACTTGCAAAATTTGTGAAAATGAAAACCTCATGAAAACAGTTTATCAGTGCACCACTACCAAACAACAGAGGTTTCATATGTTTATATATCGCACATGTATCTCCCCATGTGTGCCGTTCTGGTATGTGAGAACCGTTACATAATCTCTTCGTGCTCCCTGTGTTCCATTGGTCCGTGCTAAAGGTCAGGTCCATTCGAAAGAGGAACAGGATCTATGTTCAGGGCGAGGACATTCCAGATCCCGTGGAGAGCTTTGAAGAACTTTGCAGTGAATATCAGCTTGACCCTTGCGTCATCAGCAACATCACCCGCGCGGGATATGAAAGCCCAACGCCTGTGCAGATGCAGGCTGTACCAGTCATGATGCATGTACGTATGCTATCTTCCCAGATCTGTCACGACTACAATGTAGCATTAATGCATGGCAGCATTTTAAAATTCTCTTTGTTATTAGCTCTGGAATGATATGTACCTTGTTCCACTTTTTGTCCAAGAATGTACCACAGAAATAGGGAGATACAATATGTAGTTTGCCACTAGTCAAGGTGAGAGGACAAGAAAATCAGCTTTAAAGTCAAGATGCTGTGCAGGAAGTTGTAGGAGATTTGTCATTTCAACACTGTAGTTAGATTAGAAGCAGCTTTAATAATAACATGCTTTGTGAAAGCCCAACTGTTACAAATTTCAAGACATTCTTAGAATTTGAAGTTTCAACGAAGAAACGTCGCAGAAATGTATGCTATGATGATTTGCCAGCAGACCTCTACATTGGGCGATGAGAAGAGAATGTCAGTTGTGTGCTGTGCCATTATAGACCCAAATGCAACTGTTCCATCTGAAGTTATATGGCATTAAAGCCATGAGACTTGTCAAAAAGACAGTGATTTTAATTCATCAGCTAAATCAAATCAACCATTTAGTTGTCGAGGGATGTAATCAGTGGCACAAAATTATTGACCAGTTGTATCATATTTCGTCCTGATTCCAGCGCCGTGAGCTCCTCGCCTGTGCACCGACGGGATCGGGCAAAACAGCTGCATTCCTGCTCCCTGTCATGCATCACTTGAAGGTTAGCCGTATAGCAAATTCAACTCTTCCTTCAGCAGTCACAAAACTCCCCCCAGAACAGAAGATAAATTTGTCAATAAATTCCTTTTCCATTGTGAATAATTTGAGAGTAGAAGGCCAGTTGGATATTGATAGATTCTGCTATTAGAAACAAGACCTCAAAGGTATATTTTAAACAAAATAACAGGCAACAACCTTTTTTTCTTTTTAGACAGAAACAGGAAGATAATTTTGAAATGACTCTTCATTCATTTTCTATTTCAAAACGATTAGTACATTTTGCTTCGTAAAAGATATTCTATTTCTGTCCTCTTTCATGTAAACGATATGTCATAACTGTATTTAAGGTGTAAGTTAGTAGTGAGAGGAGTAGATGTTTGTAAGGAAATGTAGTGATCCAGTGACTTGGTATCTTATTGTGCAGGGACCAAAGAAGAAAGGCTTCCGTGCGGTAATTGTGTCACCGACACGAGAGCTCGCCCAGCAGACGTATCGCGAGCTGATGAGACTGTCAGAGGGCAGTGGATTGAGAATTCACACCATCGAGCACGGGGCGAAAGCAGTGCAGAAATTTGGCCCTCAGACCGCCCAGAAATTTGGTAAGTTGTTCTCAGTGGCTGTATTTGAAAATCAAGTCCCCAAATAGCTCGAATACTATGAGCTTTAGATGTCTCATCCACATCTCATATTTCGAGGCTCGACATTAGCAGTGGCCTAGTGGCCCGGGGCCACTAAAACTTTGTGTTGGGCCACCAAATTTATCTTTTGGGCCACCAAATCTATCTTTTCGTTGTCCATTCTAGCAAATAAAATCTAAAATGGATTGTTATTTTGCTCTTATTTCAGACCATTACATATCTTTTTCCGGCCACCACAATTGCATATTAAAAGATTTTGGTGGCCCGAATGGGCCACTAGACGAAAAAGTTAGTGTCGAGCCCTGCATAATAATATGTTATCATGTATCCACTGTTTCATCTGTGCATTGAGGTAATAATGTAACTATACACGTATATTATTCTGAGGTAATAATGTAATTAGAATGTTATTCATTCAGTGACATTTGGATGACTTGAATAATTTTTCAGAGACCTGATGCTCTGCAAACATTGCTCTTTATTTCAATCCACTACCTCCTTATCTTGTGTCAATCTTGCAGATATTCTTGTGACAACTCCAAACAGACTTGTTTATTTGCTGCAGCAAGATCCTCCTGCTATCAACTTGAGCAAGTGAGTGATAATGTGTAGTACATATTTTATATTTTGTTGAAATTTTTTTTCTTCACATATTTCATTACAAAATAACAATCGGAGTCAGAAGCACTGATATATAACAATTACACAAATGATTGTGCAGTGTTCTAGTATAATGCTGAGGATATTTTTATGGCAGAATGGCTGGCAGTGAAATTTCATTAACTATCAAAATATACATTATTACGAAATGTTGCCTGTTGTTCAGACCAACAATAAATGGACAAATTATGACTCAAGAAAAAGAACACAACCAATATACACTTGTATAGGGAAGAATTAGGTGCAGATGGTTTGAATATTTTGACATGTGCTATTGTAATTTTTTTCTGTAGAAGTAGCAAATGAAAGAAATTTACTAGATACAGGGTAAAAGTGTATTTGGATATCAAGTGATAACACAGAAACACAGTACCTCAATTATGAATGTCATTTTTTTTTTCATTGCTCTTGCAGTGTTGAGTGGTTGATTGTGGACGAGTCAGATAAACTGTTTGAGGAGGGTAAGACTGGATTCAGGGACCAGCTGGGAACCATCTACCAGGCCTGCGACTCGTCGCATGTCCGCCGCGCCATGTTCAGCGCGACGTTCGCCTACGACGTGGAGCAGTGGTGCAGGCTGAACCTGGATAATGTGGTCACAGTCAGCGTCGGGGCAAGGTGAGCTCAAACATCCTCTACATTGTGTTAAAGAGGAATCCACCCCAAAATTAAATAAACTTCAAAAGAAAGAGAAAAATATTCCCTACAGAACAATACAAAAATGTCAAAAATGACCAGTCCTTATGAATATTCGAATAAGAGAGTTGATGATGTACGTCATACCCTCACAATTTTTCATGTATGTTGATATATGAAATTCAGAAAAAAATCGTTATTTTTAGCTAATACAAGTAAAAGCATGTTCTCATGCCAAGATATATCAGAGTAAATGTTTGTTTATTTATTTTGGGTGGTTTTAAGGCAAGTTTTATATTTATACAGCTGTAATATGAGATTTTTGTCATTTGAGTATATGAAATGAATAAGAAATTATAAAAGCATGACATTGTCAACTTGCTCATTTGAATATTCATAAGGACTGGTCAAGAAATATTTTCCGAAAAAATATGAAATTTCAAAATGTCATATCTTCCTTATTTCTTATCCGATTTTTTGTCATTTTTCTGTTAGGAATATTTTTCTCTTGCTTTTGAAGTTGATTAATTTTGGGGTTGGATTCCCTTTTCAAAGGATGGTTTCAGGTGATATTGTAAGTTTCATTATGTGATGGTGTCATGTCACTTTCTCTTTTTTTAACTCATATTATTTCCTTCTATGTCTCCTCCATGCCACATCCATCCACGCTCGTTGCTTTCATTTTGTTTTTCCTATCAATTTCTAATCATCTCCTTGAACGCAAATGTTTGATATGTAAACTAACTCTCATTCTCGACAGAATTATATTATGTAGGATGTCTCATGCCATTATATTTCATCATGTACGTTGTACATGCTATAACTTCCAGAGAATGTTATCCTGTTTGTATTATAACCATGAAGTGAATCTGTTGTTTCATAGAAATTATGTTTGAGGATAAGATTTGGAGAAATTACAACTTCTAAGCAGATCCCGTTTGTGTAGCATGAAATGAAAAAGTATCTTAATAATTTTTTTTTCTTTTTTATATTTCCCTACAACTGTGAAGGAACACTGCCAATGAGCAGATAGATCAAGAACTGACATTTGTCGGTGGAGAATATGGCAAGCTATTGGCAGTCAGAGACATTTTCAGTAAGGTGAGAAAGCACAGTGGTAGCAATATAATGATCATGATCCCTTGTCAGAAAGCTATAAACAGATATCACCTACAGTGAAAAATGCAGGTACTGTCAAAATGTTGAAGTGGTTGCCATAGCAACTGCAGTTGTTGTTAAAAACATGACAAATATATTTCTCATTATCATGAATTGCAAGGAACAAAGTGTGCGGGGGGAAGAATAAAGAAGGAAGCGTCATTCACTGTAATGCAGTCCTACTCACTAACTGGTAGTTCCTTGCCTGCTTTAGTTTCCTCCTCAAGCATTGAATTAAAACAGATTTTGCCAATCAAAGTGACTAGATTGAAGATAATTCTTTATTTTGATTTCCAATTTTGATTGATTTATGATGCTTGTGCTGTTAGTGATTAAAGTAATAAGTGATGATAATATTCACAGTAATATTGCGTAAATTAGAATACTCTCCTGCAAGGCACATGATGGACTTTTCAATGTATAGCCCTTTATTCACCAAAAGAATGATTAAAAATTAATAAATAAATGGATCACTGATCAGTCAACATTGATTCATATTTCTTTGGTGGAACAGGGCTTCACTCCTCCAGTCCTGGTCTTTGTGCAGTCCAAGGAGCGAGCCAAGGAGTTGTTCCAGGAACTCATCTACGACGGGTACAACGTTGATGTCATTCACGCTGACAAGACGCAGACGCAGGTAATGAGGCTGATGCATGGCTCAATGAACTTTGAGGATTTTTTCTGTCTTGGAAAACGGTGACTTCAAACTCTTTTTAGAACGTGCTTGGTGATTACCAGCTTATCCAAGGTTTTATTTTGCTTGTTTGATCTCTTTGCTTAAACTCTAAATTTGCTCAAATTTTCGAAGGTACCATACCATAATGTGGCGCCAACAAATTTTAAGTAGGGTATGCTTGCATTTTTGTATTTAAAATGTATACAGGTATGTATGTATGAATAGACCCGGCAGGTAGCCATGTACATTGTTTAAAACATGTAGATCCAGATAGATATGCACACTGTAATTACCTCAAGCCATATGTGAGCACGTCTTCCCTCACTTTAGTGTTGTTATTAGCAAACTAATATCAAACACATTGCATTTCAAAATCCGACCCTTCAAATCATTCAGGGTATTTTATGACAACTAAGATATATGTGATGTGAGTCTGTGAGTCTCTTCCTTGTAAACACAAATGATATGTTTCATCCCTGTGACATACATAAAGAGAGACAACATCGTGAAGGGTTTCCGCTCCGGCAAGATCTGGGTACTCATCGCCACGGAGCTGATGGGCAGGGGCATCGACTTCAAGGGCGTCAACCTCGTCATCAACTACGACTTCCCCACCTCGGCGATCAGCTACATCCACCGCATCGGGAGGACGGGAAGGGCTGGCCGGGCCGGGAGGGCGGTCACCTTCTTCACGGAAGATGACACAGTTCACTTAAGAAGGTGGGGGATGCAAGGAAAGACCAGTCCAAGGGGGGGGGGGGGGGGGGGGGGGGAGGGGGGGGGGAGGGGGGGGGGAGGGGGGGGGAGGGGGGGGGCAAAGAGAGAGAGTGAAAGTTATAGTGAGGGTGAGAGAAACAATGTTCAGAAACTTCTTCATGAGAACCAAACAATCTTAGCCAAGTTTTAGAGCGGAACTTGCAAATCATAGATTTTACTTCGTACATTTTATAACTGTGAAACCTTCAATTTTAGATATGTTTGGTTCACTCACTTTATGATTGTTAGCTTGAATGTAAAGTTGATTTCATGTTTTATGTGGAGGAAATCTGTTGAATGCTAGCTATAGACATTGGCATTTTGCATAACGGTACTTCTGTTTTTGTCATCTTCTCACAGTATTGCCAACGTGATGCGGAATGCTGGTTGTCCAGTGCCTGACTACATGCTGCAGATCAGGAGGCTGTCAAAGTAAGTCTGTTTATATCTTCTTCCACGCAGAGATTGAGATTTAGGGAGGAGAGAACAAACAAGCAGACAAACAAACATTATATGTAAAAACATACGTACATGTACATACATACATACATAAATACGATACATACAAACAATCAAACAATCCAGCCAACACAACAAATATGTAAACCAACCCACCAACAAATTGATAGATGCCGGGTATGCAATTACAGAAATAAAGATAGGCAAGTACAACAAAAACCTGACAAACAAACTACACACACACGAAAAAGAAAACAAACAAATTACAAAGAACGTATCATATGTATTCAGGATTGATATTTTTATGTGTCTAGCTGCAAAGAAAATCTATCACATGACAATTTCATGGTAGATAAACTTATATAAGCATGCTCTTACTTGTATGGTTGTGGTGTATGGTGAAAAATCAGTCTTGGTAGTGAGAGTTAAATATTGTAGCCTTCTCTCCTCCGCTAGTGTATATGTTTGTATACGCTGTGTGCCACCCGGCCCCGGTAACTAGCTGGAGAAGGGTCAGGATGGTCCGAGCTAGGCTGGGGTCTGTTTGGTTGAAATACAATACAACCAGGCGTGGAGAACGGCGTTTAAACCTACCAAATTGCTGGGTTACTACCAATCTATTCCAATTACTCGCTTACTACCAAAATACTACCAGTTACAATTCATCCAAAGAAGATACCAGTACCAGTGCAGCTCATCCAACGCAGATACCAGTATCAGATACCACCAGTTCACTCGCATACTATTCAAGCAGCACCATAATTGCATTGCACTACTCACCGATACTTATGTTATACTGCAGCAGACTTCAAAGGAAACGGTCCAGGCAGTAGTGTCCACTTCAATCAACGCTTTATTAACACTCAACAACACTAATCATCCACACTTTGGCCTGTATCCAGGCCCACCCAGCTGTTTCGATACATATTCGACCTCTTATTATTCTCTGACCGCTATATTTCCAAAACAGTTACGCATTTTACTTACAGACCTTTTCCTCAAATACTAACGCTTATTAACCCTCCTCATCATACGGAAATGATTAGATAATGAAGCAATAACTGTATGAAAGATTATTACTGAACATAATCGCATCTCCAACAATTATTACCCCTCTAAAATTTCTTTCAAAACAATCCATAATCGTTAGTTTCCCTGAAACTGATTGATTCATGATCGATTGCTAAAACAATCGATCGATTATATATTCGACCACGAAACTTTCTATATTTGACAAATTTTCACCCGTTTTCTTATAATACACTAATCTACCAATTCTCCATTGGTTACACGACACCCCTCCCTCGCTAAGCTCGGTCCCCGAGCTGACAAATAACAACTCGACAACTTGAACTGGTAAGTATAAAATACAACAAAATGCAACACTCGATAAAAAAAATCTTGCTACTATCTCAACGTCTTGATAGCATTTTCCTCAAACAGCCAACCACATGTTTTATACCAAACATCCCTACGTTCTAACTTCCGCATAAATGGAAACCTCATGAGTACTGCTCAAATCACAAAATCCTACCGGGTCTCACGTCCTATAAACATGAACATGAACATGCTGTAATCTGTCTGCTAACACATTGTGCTGAATGAGCAAAACATGGCACTTCCCGTTTTAATGGGCCCTTACTGTTTGATTTTCATCCTAGCAAATCAAGTAAATGATACCAGCCTAATCAAACATACATCATCCAAGATTACTGCTAAACTCTCCTTAAATAGAACACGGTCTCTACCACTTTGGTCCTATTTCTTCTTGAAAGAGAGACAAAACATAATTCTGTGCGATTACTCCAAAACAAACCCGGTTTTATCTAAACCGCAACTAGTATAAAAATCCACAGTCTGCACTGTTAATCCCAATATGATAACAAAAAGGATACCTCTCTGGTAGTATGGTCTTAAAAATAATGATAACAAAACACACACACAAAAAAAGGCATCATTAAATTGTCCGATGTGGCACTGGCGTGTATGCTAAATTTATCCAGTCACTCCACATACAACGACAATCACTGTTCCGGCACTGATATCACTTGCAGAATCCGAAACACCAACAATCTGCGCGACCAGTATCTGGCCTAGCCCATACCGGGTCCTGGACTAGATAGGGGTAACACTCGTGAGTCCCACATGGCGTATGGAGTTTATGTCGGTAACAGTCTATGACGGATCTGCTACCACGCAAGAAGTCAAGGCCCAATATACCTTCATGGCGTATATCAGCCACAATTACATCTGCCGTGTACGATAGAAGTCCTAGCTGAAGAGCGACTGTTGCCTTCCCGTCCATTGCCAATAACGATCCGTCGGCCATCATCATTGGCTCATCTAGTGGGCTTAACGGTGGCTTACTGCTCGAGTCAATCGTGCCGTAAATTCTCCTGAGCTATGATGGAATGGGTTGAGCCAGTGTCCACCAACGCTTCAACTCGTGCCCCATTTACTGTGGCTTTTATAAACAGTCCGTGCCAAGTCCCATCGAGAACTGTCCTTTGCTCACTTTCAGCAACATTGCTGCCCCCAGCGGACCGCTGTTCACCCCTCTGGTTCCTCGCCATGTCGGAAATGCCTGGCATGAATGCGAATACCAAAATGAAATAACATGAGATTTCAGTCCCCAAACAGTGAGAGTTCGACATGCCGATATGTGCATGCCTAGAAGTATCTGGGGGGACGTCTGTTCCGTCTCGGGTATGGGTGCGGTTCATAGCTGGAATCTCTTCCAGGCTCATCACCTTCCAACGCCAGCTCTGTTGATACAGCCTCATCAACTTGTTTTGGGTGGGCATCTGAACCTCCACTAGACTCCTCGTCATCTGTAGCCGGTTCTGGTACAGCCTCCTCTACTTGTTTCGGTCTGAACTCCCACGTTGGCCTCTGCACCCCTGTATATGGTTTCAGGCGGTCCACATGAACCACCAGCGGCCTGGTCCTTGGTGAAAGCTGCAGCCGTAGCGTAACATCTGATAGTCTCGTGACGATCAAGTATGGCCCCAACCATTTCGTCTGCAACTTGGGACTGCAGCCCTTCTTCCGCATCTTTTTCCGGAGCCACGCATACTGCCCAACATTGTATGCTGCGACATGGGCCCTCTGATCGTAAAACCGCTTCTGTTTTCTGCAGGCCAGCCCCAATCTAGCTCGTGCACGCTGATGTGCTCGTCTCATCCTTGTATGCAGACCCTCTGCATAATCTGTGCAGACCTCCTCCTGGTGGTCAGCATCATCTGGTTCAGCGACGTCGCCTGGCATCAGCACCTCTCTCCCCAACATTAACATGTTGGGGATCTCCCCCGTTGAATCTGGAGGGCAGCTTCTGTAAGCACTTGTAGCGAATGGAATCAGCTGGTCCCAGTCCTTCTCTCCGCTGTTCATATCCAGAAGAGCTGCAACAGTGTCTATCAGGGTGCGGTTGTATCTCTCGATGAGGCCATCCGATTTGGGGTTGTAGGCTGTGGTTTTCGTCTTGGTCGCCCCAAGCAGCTTACACACCTCACTAAAGACTTCGGAGACGAAGTTTCGGCCTTGGTCCGAATGGACGAACCTTGGCACCCCGAACCTGCAGACGAACTCTTCCACCAGTTTTTCTGCAATGGTTTCAGCACGCTCGTCTTTGATGGGATAAGCTTCCATCCATTTTGTAAAGTAGTCCCCTAGTACGAGGACGTACTTGTTTCCTTGTTTCGTTCTCGGGAACGGACCCAGAATGTCAAGTGCCACTCTTTCCATTGGGAAGCCGCTGATTCTCTGCTGCAGTGGAGCACGCGGTGTTCTACCAACACCTTTTCTCCTTGCACAGATGTCACATTCACGCAGAGCAGACCGGAAATCTGCTGCCATCCCAATCCAGTAGTATCATAGCCGAGCACGAGCTAGCGACTTGCCCATACCAAAATGGCCAACAGTCATAGAAGCGTGAACCGCCCAAATCACATCTCTCACAAGGACTCTTGGTAGGATAATCTGCCTCCTCACAGTGCTACCATCTGCTGCCTCCCAGCGACGGACAAGGACCCCGCTGCTAACCTCCAGCGCTTCCCAGTGATCCAAGAGCTGTCTTGCCTTGGCAGACCATGATGCTGCTTTTTCATCAGACGGTCGCTCAGCTGCCAGTTTAGCGGCACGAACCGGATTGATGTCCTCGTCTTGTTCCCGTAAACTGCCGATATCGGGAGCCTCATCTGCTTCTTGCTCTACCAGTACCCTGGCTTGGTCTGCTGGTATCTCCTCATCACAACCGCATTGTCTACACGGTCGGCGTAACAACCCGTCTGCATTGCCATGACTTCGCCCCTGCCTATGGCGGATCTCAAAATCATATTCCGAGATCAACTCCAACCACCTTGCCAGCTGACCCCTGGGGTCCTTGAATCTGACAAGCCATTGCAGCGAGCCATGATCTGTCCGTATCACCACATGACGGCCGTATAGGTACTGACGAAACTGCTTCAGAGAGACCACCACTGCTAGGAGCTCCTTCCTCGTCACGCAGTAATTTCTCTCCGCTCTCTGCAGTGTGCGGCTTGCATATGCCACCACCCTCTCAGCACCATCTTGGACTTGGGAGAGCACGGCCCCAACACCAATGTCGCTGGCATCAGTATCGAGGATATAACTGCCATCTGGGCGTGGATAGGAGGCGATGATAATCTCCCCTTCAGCTCATCGAATGCCTCTTGGCATTCTTTCATCCAGAGGAACTTGTGATTTTTCTCCATTAGCTGGTGGAGCGGTTTGGCGATGGAGGCAAAGCCTGCAACAAACCTGCGGTAGTACGATACCAGCCCCACAAAGCTCCTCACTTCCTTGGTGGTCCTTGGTGTTGGCCATTGTTGAATGGCGGATGTCTTGTCTGGATCTGTTGTCACTCCATCCTTCGACACGATATGCCCCAGGTACCTAACGCTGGTGTGAAATAGCGAGCACTTCGACGGCTTAAGCTTCAAGCCGGCCTCACGGAGTCGCTGGAAAACCACTCGAAGTCGTGACAACTCATCTTCCACTGTCTTGCCAAAGACAATCACGTCGTCCAAGTAAACAAGCAACATTTCCCAGGTAAGGCCTGCCATCACTCTATCCATCAGACGCTCGAAGGTGGCTGGCGCATTACATAGCCCAAAGGGCATAACGCGCCAGGCATACAACCCGCCATTAGCGATGAAGGCTGATTTCTGCTTAGCCTGCTCGTCAAGCTGCACTTGCCAATACCCACTGGCAAGATCGAGGGTTGAGAACCACTTTGCCCTGCTGAGTGCATCCAGCGTGTCATCTATTCTGGGCAGCGGATAAGCGTCTTTCAGTGTTGCAACATTCAGTTGGCGGTAGTCTATGCACATCCTCTTGCTCCCATCCTTCTTTGTGACCAAGACCACGTTGGAAGACCAAGGACTGCTTACTTGCTCAATCAGCCCCTGAGATAGTAGCTGATCTATCTGTCTATCAATCTCCGCCCTCTGCTCCGCTGGATATCGTCTTGGTGCTTGTCGCACTGGTCTCGCATCACCAGTGTCAATGCTGTGCTGGACTAGGTCAGTTCTGCCCAGATCTGTTGGTCCATGTGAGAAGACATCTGCAAAATCTTGCAGCAGCTCTGCTACCTGCGTGTGGTACTGCTCTGGGACCTCTTCAATGCTTCGCTCGTACAGCTCTACCACTTGTGATGGCATGCCATCACCACCGTTCATGTCACGTGGAATTACCTCGACCTGTTCAGCGTTTTGGAGCTGAGTCAGACAGGCCACCATAGTGCCCTGCTTCACCACTCTCTCTTCCTTTGTGGGGTTGTAAACTCTGATAGGGAGTACCTCAGCATCCGCCTCAACGACAGCCCTTGCTATCAGCAAGCCCTTACTGAGGGTCTCAGCCTGGTTGAAAGGAGCTTCCAACAGGCCAGCTCCTGCGATTGGTTGTGGCTTTCCACCTGCCACCATGCCTTTCAATATTGCCTCGTGCCCTGGAGGTACTGAACTGGTCTCGCTTGCTATGATTCTGCAGCAGAAAGGCTGACCCCGATGATCTCGGCATTGGATCGTCTCCCATGGCAGCTGCAGCTCCAGTTTGCGGCAATCCAGCACCGACTGTGTTTGCATCAAGAAGTCCAACCCGATGATACCCTCATTGTGAAGATTGGCCACCGTCACCTCAAACACGAACAACAAATGTCCCATCTGGATCTAGCCAGTGTTTTACCACTGGTCTCGAGTGGAGAACCGTCTGCTTGGTGCACTGTACGAGTTGCTCGCTGCAATACCGGCTTCCTTGCATCTTCAATCTTGCTGAAGATCGCATTGGACACATACGTCTGCGATGAACCGGTATCGATTAGGAATGTGATGGGCTGACCATTGATCTTAGACTCAACATGAAGACCTTGATATCTGCTATTGCCAACTGGCTGTGCTTACTCTGCTTGTTCAGCCTGGGGTGCTCGCTGTGGTTGTTCTGTTGTCCTTTGTTGCACGCCACCAACATCGCTACGAAGTGGAGCTGGTCCCCACTCTGGCTGACTGCGCGCTGGTATCTGCTCGATATTTGATGCGTGGGGGCAGTGCCTCCAACCATGGCCAACTTGATTGCAGTGGTAGCACCTCCTTCTGTCTGCATCGATGCTTGCTGGCATACTTCTAAATGGTTGCTTCACTAAACGTGGGCAATCTCGTTTCCAATGGCCAGCTTGGCCGCAGTTGAAACAATTGTTGCTCTGGTCCCCAGGCAGTGATGATGCTGGTACCCTTGCAAATTGTGATGTCGCGTTGGTTCTCGATCGTGTTGGTGGAGAAGATTCCACTCTGGAAATCAGCTCTTCCACTGCTTTCGTCATTCGCCTCATAGCGCCGTCTTTCTCCTTGGTTGCAGGGCTCTTCTGCTCGACATCATCAGTTGCCAGTGCTCTGCTATACCGCTGCGACCGGCCATCGCTTCTCTCCGTCTCCATCCTCAGGAAAGCCTCTGTACTCAGTGCTGCTGCGATTGCCTCATCAAGTGTGCGGGGCTGGGCGCAGAAAAGACCTTCTCGTATCTCTGGTCTTACGACCGCGTCCATGAAGTGGCCTCTTGCTAAGCAATCTTGCCCCGCCTCGTCAAATTCTTGGTAGGCTAATGCAGTCAGCTCCCGAATACCCTGTCCCAACTCCTGCAGAGTCTCCTTTGATTTTCCTCCTCCTGGTCCGCAGCTCAGCCAAGAAGACCTCGGATTTGCCTGCTGGGCCAAACCGTTGCTTAAGCCTATTTACCAGCTCGCTGTACGTTAACCTCCTTCCTGTCTGTTGAACAAGGACCTTTACAGCTGGGCCTCGCATGCTGGCAGCCAAATACTGCAGTGCTTCATCTTCGGACCATCCGTTCACCCCTGCGCAGGCCTCAAAATGACTCAAATAGTCAAGAATCGGCCCCCTGCCGTCGAATCTATCGGGAGTCATTCGCAGCTTATCTCCACCTCTATATCTGCGCTGATAACTACCTACGTCCCACAGTTCTGGTCTTTGCCATGGTGTACCCGTTGCTGATGGTGCTGCTGATGAATTACCTCCACCACCTACCAGAACTTCATTTACTGGTGCTGGCTGGTTGCCCGTTGCTGATGTCTCCCAACTGGTCTGCTGGATCCTGCTGGGGCCGCCTGCCATCCTACCTTCACATGTAGGACCACTCTGCCATTGCGGACTTCCAGTCATCATGCCGACACCAAGCCGTTGCGCTGTAACTGGTTGTTTGCGATACCTGCTGTATCCATCGTTGACTGGTCCGCTTTCAGGTGTTGCAAAACTACTGGGGAACGAATGAGGAATCTCAACGCTTCCACCAGGTCGCCTTGCAAAACTAGCAGGAGGAGCTTTACTTCCGGATGACTCTGCTGCAGCATTCGGTGCTGTGGTGAAGCCATCCTGGTCTAGTGGTGTGCTGCTGCTAATTCCTGCCCTTCCTGAACTCATCATCCCTGAGCTGGGGTGGCTGGTGGTAGCGGGTCCCTGCGACGGAGCTGGAGTTCTTCCGAGTGCTGCACGAAGATCTGTCATCATCGCTTCGACGTCTGCCAGCTCCTGTTCTAGCTGCCACCAAATTTCCGCTCTTTCCGTTCTTGCTGAGTGATGCATGTTGCGCTGCCCTGTCTACTGCCAATCCCACTCCTGACACCACGTGTAGCCTTCTCTCCTCCGCTAGTGTATATGTTTGTATACGCTGTGTGCCACCCGGCCCCGGCAACTAGCTGGAGAAGGGTCAGGATGGTCCGAGCTAGGCTGGGGTCCGTTTGGTGGAAATATACAACCAGGCGTGGAGAACGGCGTTTAAACCTACCAAATTGCTGGGTTACTACCAATCTATTCCAATTACTCGCTTACTACCAAAATACTACCAGTTACAATTCATCCAACGAAGATACCAGTACCAGTGCAGCTCATCCAACGCAGATACCAATATCAGATACCACCAGTTCACTCGCATACTATTCAAGCAGCACCGTAATTGCATTGCACTACTCACCAATACTTATGTTATACTGCAGCAGACTTCAAAGGAAACGGTCCAGGCAGTAGTGTCCACTTCAATCAACGCTTTATTAACACTCAACAACACTAATCATCCACACTTTGGCCTGTATCCAGGCCCACCCAGCTGTTTCGATACATATTCGACCTCTTATTATTCTCTGACCGCTATATTTCCGAAACAGTTACGCATTTTACTTACTGACCTTTTCCTCAAATACTAACGCTTATTAACCCTCCTCATCATACGGAAATGATTAGATAACGAAGCAATAACTGTATGAAAGATTATTACTGAACATAATCGCATCTCCAACAATTATTACCCCTCTAAAATTTTTAACAAAGCAATCCATAATCGTTAGTTTCCCTGAAACTGATTGATTCATGATCGATTGCTAAAACAATCGATCGATTATATATTCGACCACGAAACTTTCTATATTTGACAAATTTTCACCCGTTTTCTTATTAATACACTAATCTACCAATTCTCCATTGGTTACAATATATATATATATATATATATGTCCTCGTATCTGTTACATCTCCATCCCAGGAAGAAGAAGAAAACCTTGGAGAAACACCCCGTCAAGCGAGACACGATCAGGACGCTGCCCAAGCAGGACCTACAGAGAGCCAAAAGGAAAAGGTGAGTTTATGGGTCCACACAGAAACCCCTGTGGCTCATGATCCAGGTTTTGTCCCTCATAATGGGGGTGACTGGATTTATCTTACTCTGACGGCAAGTGCTCATACACCCTTCTCGCCATCTCGCCCGAATTGGGATGTACTCCTTTTTTCAATCCAACCTTCCCAAGCTACTCTTCCACCTTTTAATTCAACGCCTTTTTCTGTAGTCTTCTTGTAGTCCTTTTGCACACAGCGTAAAATCTCATGTATAAGTAGAAATTCATTTCTTGGTCAGGGAAAAAACAATAGCAGGGGTGCACCTTATAAACAAGCTTGAAAACATTATCACCTGTCCTTGGATGAGCAAATAAAAAGTGCTACCTAATGTAGTCTCAATGCTGGATACCTGTGAAGTTTGTGTCTACACTTAGTATAGGATTTATTAGGGCGAGGGGCCTTGCTCATTTAAATCCTTTTTCATGAAGCAGGCTACAAACAAGTGTGAAATTAAATGAAAGAAAGATATTATTCAGAGGGATGAAGGTTCAGTTGTGAGTTTCTTCAATTTGTCTCCCTCCACAAATGAAATTGTTAAGATCACAACTGCTGATCTGTAAATTAACAAACATGCTGAAAAAAAAAAGTAGATGACAGGTTCGAGTCCCACTGGTTCCTTTTTTCCGACATGTTTGTTGATTTAAAGATCAGCAGTTGCGATCTCAACAAATTTAGTTTGTTGAGGGAGACAAATTGAAGAAACTCACACCTGAAGTGTGAAATTGTTGGGCTGCCAAAGGCAGGCACAGGATTGTGCAGACTTGGAAATCTGCAATCTGCTCATGCAATTAAGCAGTTGAAAGGAAAATGGGAGTAACTAGTGAAATCTATAAGTTGCTGACTTCTGGCAGTAAAAATACAAAGAATGTTGCATAATACATTTTCTGGGTCAACTTTAGAATGCATCAGTTTCATTTTAGTGCCAAGGCAGCCTTAGGAATGCAAGAAATCTCTTCTTGATACATTATAGGAATAACTGATTATTAAGGAGAGAAACACAATAAAGAAAGGTATAACTTGACAGAGGGCTAAAAACATAAAGCGAAATGGGAGCATTATGACACAACAAAACACAAACTGTATTGCTAGTGATGCTTGACCAGTTGATCAGTCAACCAAGACAGTGAAAATTTAGCCTTGGTGCAGGTTTCATTTACGTGCCGCTCTTTACCCCTCCACAGACGGCTTAAGTCTACCTCCAGAGATGACATGAAACCGTGGCACTCGCTTTTGGCTCCATGACATTTGCTCCTACAACAATTGCTCCCATGATATATCTATATGCTTAAAGCCAAACATAAATTCTACCCATAAATATAACCCTAACCCTAATCCCAATATTCACATCACACTCTACCTAAAAACCTATCAAATCCCTAACCCTAAGTCCTTGGAAAAAATAAGACCAGAGCAATTGTCGCAATAGCAAATGTTGTGTCACCCTCACTTTCATTGTTCACCCGTTGAGGACAAGTCCTGAGTATACTCTGGCAAGTGTCTATGGGAAATGCGTGTTGTAGCAAAGTCAGTGCGTCCTCAACCGCACATGTCAGAGCAGCCTTGAAAGAATGGCTTTTTCGATCTCTTATTCAGTCATCTTTCTATTTCTACTGAAGGGAAATGATGAAGAAGAAGACGAAGAGGAAGAAAGCCAAGCCTTCTGGAGGAGGTCTACCCACGTCAGGGATGGAGAAGGGTGTGGCTGGAGAACATCCACAAGGAAAGACAAAATCAGTACCAAGTGGTACCACCCAAGCAACAACAAAACCCAAAGGCACAAATGCTACAGCAAAGAAAAGCGGCAGCGGATCAAGGAAGGAGAGGAGGAAAAAGAAGAAAACGTCAAAGATGCCAGCTACGTGAGAAAAGTGGAAATTGTCTTTCACGTACGACATGAACACAGTCTATTTCAGTGGGGCCTGTATGTGCTTATATTGGACTGCAAGGTGGAATCTGCCTCACCGACATGAAAACAACAATTGAATAATTTTTTGTATGAACTGTAAAAGGTTCATGTCATTCTGTTGCACCTGATGACAGATAAATTGCAGACTCTCATAACTGTAGTGAAGACATGTATGTTCTCAGAGTTTTTGTCTCTTGTTAAATTAAGGACATTCAATTGATGAATCTTCTCGGGTGTGAACCTGTTGAGAACGAGTCCCGAGTATACTCGGGCAGGTGTCTATTGGAAATGCGTGTTGTAGCAAAATCAAATCGTCCTCAACGGGTTAACTTACTTTTCTTTGTAGAAGCCGATAGCTTTGTATGAATACACTGTACTGTATTGGGGGAGTTGTACAGAGTAACAGATCCTAACCTTAATCCTTACTAATGCCTTGGTTATTCATAGAATTTTCTTTTTTCTTTTTCTGTTCTTACATACTGTAAAAGTGGTTTCTTTTGCGGTGGTTTTATTTTCGCGCTTTGAGGTTGAACCGAGAATTTAACAGCACGCGAAAATGTTTTGAATTCGTCGCTTGTACAACGCTATCATTACCGACCGAGAATTTAAACACATGCGAAAAAGTCCGCACCGATGGAAACCGCGAAAGTTTCTGTACGCGAAAGAAACCACTTTTACAGTAACTCTTATTCATTGTCAGTTGTCTTGTGCAACCAGAACACCCTCGGTTTCTTCTTCTCAGATATGCTGTGCTATTTCCTTTGCTCTATCCTGTAATAAGAGGGAAGTGGGTGAGGAACCCTTATGACATTACAATAGAAGGAAATGACTCATATTGCAACTTCTTGCCAAACTTGCAGAAAATAAGATTCAAAGATGAAAAAAACAAAAAACAAAACATGAAGCAATTTTGAGCCACGAAAAACCTCCACAAAAAACTGGTAGCATGCCTAGATTGTAGATTGCCCTTGCTATTCTGAGAAGACTGACGGCGTACAAAAGACTAGCACACCAACTCGTAGCCAGTAAAAGAATTTTATGTTGGGCTGCATTTAGTGTGTGGATGCATCAACATTTTCTGCTCATCATGCAAATGTTTGAAACTGGCTTATATGGGTGAAACCTCTCTGATTAATCTTCCATGCATTGCTGCACTTCACCATCCAACATCACAGTTACAGAGACTACTGGTATCACATTACTCCCGGCAAGTGCCTGGGAAAGTCATGAATGGTGATCTCAGCAGGGTGTCTGAAAACATCGGTAATGTAGGAGAGGAAGAAGAAAAGAACAGATTTAAAAAAAAGAGAAAACTCTGAAAAAGTTGGACTACACTGTGTAAATTATTGCCACTTGTGCATTTTCAGACAAGACACTGCCTTTGTTATTCTTTTTTTCTGTGTCTTGTGTTATTTCTTGTCAATTTGTCTGATTTCTTTTTTTTTTAAATATCTTTTGAACCATGTATGTCTCATTAAATTTTTGAGAGGTACATCACTATGGATAGTGTTGCTAATGTACCCAAGTGAGAAAAGAGAAAAGATATGAAAAAAAAAACAACAAAGGTGAGACACTGATTAATCCATCCAATTGTGCTGCATTTGCTTATTTCTTTTTTGTTTTAATTGGAGGAGAAAAGATTTGTGAAACTTTCCATAAGTGTGAAGTTTTCTTGCTACACCATGTGGCATTAGTCTGCAGCTTTTTTTTTTGGTCTGATTGCTGTTGATTGTAGGTACCAATGATTAATTATATCTAAGATATTAAATGTGTATTTTGTGTGATTATGAAAGCATGCATCTATTTGAATGAGAAAACCTCAGTGTGTGCGTGTGTGTGTGTGTTTGTGTTTGTGTGGACAGAGAGATAAAAAAGAAAGAGAGCAAGAGAGATCAGGAGAGAGGAAAAGAGTAAGGTGGATAGATAGATTTCAAGATGGGTGAATGCGCTGTACAACATACACCTGTATGTATTATGGGTATTATGGACATCATCACCATCATCAATATAACACTTGTACCATTGTCATCATTGTCGATATCGCGTCACCGTTATCCTACATTGTAGGTTACCAAAAAGGCACTAAATTTCAATGTCTGCATCCTACATTTGTAGCTATCATCACCACCATCATCGGTATCGTCATCAAAGTCAATGTCAAGTGACCTTGGCAATGATGAAGTAGACGACATCGTGACCACACAGCAATTACTGTTTCAACCTTGTACGCTAGTCGTCAATCGCATTCGATGTAAAAGGCTCTAACTTCACCGCAGTGAAAAGAGTTACTACAGCTGTACCATAGTAGGGCAGATCAAAAGCCTGTAAATGCACGCTACCTGTATATCGGCAGCAGTGGAGAGATGATGCACAACATACTTACCAAAACGCACACAAACAGACACAAACGCACGCGTACACACACACACACACACACACACACACATACACGAAACATACATTGTGTTCCTAATTTCAACCACCTGCAAGCAACTCCAACTTGATACATGTGGAAGCTGTACAAAATGCAATACCAGTCGCGATTAACTTGTAAATGGTGTTAGGAAAACCGTTTATTCTTATCCACGCACTGAAAGAAAGGAAAAAAGAAACGAAGAAAAGAAACAAGAATACAACCATAAACAAAAAATGTATTCAATAACTTACGATTAGATAACAATTCTTTTTGTTGTATTCAATAAATTACGATTAAATAACAAAACTTTACAAGTATGCTAGTCTATGGGAGGAATAAAGAGCGTATGGAGACCATGTCGAGTGAGGATGATTGATGAGGAGTTCGAGGAACCAGTCTAGTCGGTGTCGGAGGTCTCTACGGACGTCGAGTCGGACGTCGAGTCGGACGCCGACGAGGTGGAGTTCGAGGAATCTTCGTCCTGACGTCGAAAACGGTATCCTGAAACGACGAGCGAAAATACATGAAAAATAAAGATGATAGAATTATACATCTTTACGCGAAAGTGCGGACTTATAAGAAAAAGAAGAAGAAAAAAAGAACGACGAAGGAAATGAAACGCAGAGACATCAGAGAGCGGGATAGAAGGGAAATTTAGAAAGAGTTTTTGTGAAAGAGAAAGAGTATGTAAGTGACGTGTGTGTTTGTTCGTGCATTGTGTACAGAAGGCGAATAGGAGAAAACAGCGAGGAATTACACAATTTGCACAACCGACACAGGAGGAGCAGGACTTGAGTGACATAGACAAGAAATAGAGGAAGAGAAAGAAAATAAAGGCGAATAATATATGCTGCGGTAGAAAACGTATCTACTACCAAGCAAAGTACAGATCCATAGCTTTAAGCATATTTCGGTACAACATTTACCACTATATCGCATAGAAAGATGTCGATGCTAAATATTCCAGTGATCTTTGTCGACAGTGGTCACAATTTTGTCTTGGATAGTATTTCTTGATCGCTATAAGAATACCTCCTCCCCTCCCGCCCTCCCCCAAAAGAGAATAAAAATGAAAAGGGCAAATTCGTGTGCAGAGCTTCGCTGATGAGACTTTGTTTTTGTTTTGTAACTTCAGAAATGATTATAATCAATATATTAATAATTCTATTCGTCATCGAACACAAAGCACAATTATTACAACCAGAAATCGACATGAATTCCACAAGAATTTGGGCACTGAAAAGAACTGTAAAAAGACCACGACGTATGCTACTGTATGTGGAAGATGGCACGTATCACCAGTGCGTGTCTAATGTATTATACACTTTTACTATCAACTTTGCTGGTTTTTTTCTTGAATGCTTTTCATCTTCAAAGTTTTACTACAGTTAGAGTGGACTCTGGTTATAACAAACAAGTTAGGACAATCGAAATCATTTTGTTATATTAATGTTGAGGAAAAACTTTGCAGCAAGAAGAATTATTGTTATGACGAGAGTTTGTGATGCCAGTACACTTTAAAACGCCAGCCCACTGTATCTTTCGTGAAAGAAAACTTTGGTGAAAATAAATCCTTCAGCTTCATATTACCTGAAAGTAGTCATCTTTTTCTTTAAAGTAGGCTACTCTTTAGATATTCTTTTTTATTTTCTTTCTTTCCTACATATCTTGATGTGAACATGGTTGATTTGTCATTTTGATTTGCTGTGTGCAAGTGTAGAAATGAGACAATCTGAACTGAAATGAAAAGAAATGAAATGTATATCTCTAGACTTACGCTGCGGGGGGCACTCCGTGACGTCACGCATATCAAGACTGCAAACGTAGTGCAACACATGGCAGGCGGACTGCAGAGCTTCAGTGGTTGAACCCTTGCAGAACTCCGCTCCGTCAGCCCTGTACAACAGCTCCTGCATCTCTGGGGTTGTTTCGAAAACAGTCGACAAACAACCCGTCTCGGTATACCCCTCGCACAGCGCGGCGAATTTCAGAGATACGGTCGTGTCCTTCGCGGGTGCTTCAATTGAGAAATTTCCAAATTATTCGCTTAAATGGGGTGTACAGTACTGGTTGAGGTGGGGATTCATGTTTTTTACATTCCTAAATGAGATAATGAGAAACATCTTATGAAATACGAAAGAGCATGTGATTTTAAGAAGGATTCAACGTTTATTTGATGAAAATTGGTTTTCAAATGGCTGAGATATCCAAAAAAGTGATAATAATAAAAGGCGACATGCCACAACTTTATTAGGATCTCTTTGTTTCACCTTGTTTTTGGATATCTCAGCCACTTCAAAACCGATTTTCATCGAATAAACTTTTGATACCCCTTAGAATTGCATGCTCTTTGACATCTCATAGAGTGGTTTCTGAATATCTCACAAAATGTTAAAAGCTAAATCCTCACCACGACCAGAACTGTACACACTCTTTAATATAGTTTGTTGAGCAAAAGCAAAAACAAAAATAAGCAACGTGATTGCCAACCCGAATTTTAGCCAAAATGCTCATATGGTGATTACAATTCTCGTAGCAACGCATGATTCCGTGTTTAAAAGTCGCGTGATGAGAAAACTCTTCTTTTTTTCAGGTTGCCGGTATAAATTGCACAGTACTATCACACACACAGATCTCATGCTCTTTTCCCTTATAAACCACAATATACACTGTATTCATGAAAAACCGCCCTTTATATTGTCGGGAAATTGGTGTGTTGAATGAGAGATGCTCATGATATACCCCAAACATGTATTGTTTGGCCGGTTTTTGTTGCTTAGATCAGTGAAAAAAGACACTCTAGAAGTTAACAGGTGAAAAATTAAAAGTCCTACAAATAAATATCAAAAGACACCCTTGCCCAACACGAAGTCTGTGAGGAGGCATCCGTATTGAACATACACTATCAGACCATAAACAACACAGAATTCTTCTATACTATACTAAAGGTATTGGGAAGATCATTATTGAATATCAGAGTAAGCATGGACCTACGGCTCATGGACTAAGCATTGACTTCATTAAATCCACTATACTGGGGACTTTCTACTACGAAAAAAAAAATCTGAAAGCGGATGCAGTCACCGTGAGCTCTTCAATCTTGACATTCGGGACATTATTTTTGCAAAGGCCTTTGGTGACTTACCTGACGCTGAATACGCAGAGAAATACGCCACCAGGCACAGACAGACGGCGACTGAGAGCTTCATCTAAAATGGGAGGTGATGGGCAAGAAGAAATGAATGGAAGAGTTTCTACAGAGAGTATGTACAATACAGTGTGATGTTATGATAATTATATGAAATCACAGAAGATATTGCAGGGCTAGGAAATGCTCTTAATCTTATCAACTGCACCTCGGTAAAATTATTCGATTCAAATCACTTTACGTATGAACGTGATACAAACTGAACATGCTATAGGTGAATATGCATGGACATATTATGATACACACCTAGACATTAAAGTAACTGTGCAGGATACTAGTATTTAGATGAACTTTCATTTCAGCAAAAAATATTTAAAAACAACAACAAACGCAGACCTTCACTTGCCCGCATATTTGCGCACACCCTCATATACTATCTCATTAATAAAAGCAGCATATTTAGTCTATATCGTCAAAGCGGCATAGAGTATTATCGGTTGAAACACAGATGGAAAAATACTTCAGGCAGTGGTTTTTAGTTTAATAGATAAGACAAGCATACACACGACGTTTAGGTTTTTGTAAGCCGGCGAATATATTACTTTTGATCTCGATGAATTCCAAAAGTATTCTCCTAGAGATCCCTAAACAATGTCCAGAAATCTTACCTTGTTGTTCTCCATTCTGCAGTGATGACTCCAAGATCGAATGCTCGGGAAGAAATTGTCAAAGTATACCAGGTCCGTTAGAGAAGACAGCAAAGTTGGTTGTGTACTTAACTTGATTCCTGATCACTGTGATTAACGATTCAGCGAGTGAGCTAGCCGCTTATATAGAGATTTTCGGCGCATTCTTGCAATTGTTTCTCTCCCAAACAAAATGATGAACACATCAAGGGCAGATGAGACAGGGCCTCCGAAAAGTAGATAAAACAAAACAGAGGGATATTCATATACCGTTTATCTATTTATTATCTTATTCATTTATTTGTTTATTTATTTTTTGTTTGAGGTAAACAACATCACCATCCCCCGTCACAAATTTGATAAACAGATCAAGGATGGGTATCTGACAGAGTTTTTGACAGTGGCAGATTGCTGCCAATCCGCAGAGAAATGTGACACTCAACATCATTGTTGATTTTGACCTCCGCTTAATTCCAGCCGTTGGATGACTGGTTTCGATGGGACCTTCCGATATTTTGTTTCCGTTGATTATTGCGTGATACCGTTCACAGCTGTTTCTGACACAAAAAAAAAAGAAAAAAGAAAAAAAAAGAGAGAAAACAACTTGTTATTTCGGTCTTCACCTAGACTTAAATTGCCAACGGGGCCATGATATCATGAAGGACCTAAAGGTAAAGTCTTTTTTTTAATTACTTCTCGACTCTTTGAACAAATCTTTTGCTAGTTTTTGTGGTCCGCGGTTTCTGCTGGACCATGATGAACATGCTGAGATATGTAGGCGCATTTTACTTGTTAAAAAAACAACTTTTTGTGACGTGAGTGTGAAATGATCCTGCCAAGTATTAATTGAAGAAATGTTACCCTGTATATGTTTCATGTTTTATGCAAAATATAACCTGTATATTTTGTTTTCATTAGAGTGTCAAAGTGTAGGAGGAATGTGCGATGGAAGTATGGTACTGTCATGACTGTTGACATACTGTCCCAAGTGTACATGTATGGCCGTACTCTACACTGTACCTTTAAGTTAAATTTATGGCTGTACTGTACAATGTACCTTTAAGTTCAATTTCTATTCATTTATCTTATCACTTAATCCAATAACCTAGCTTGTCAAGAGAGATACCTTGCGGTATAACAACGCTACAGAAACAGTATCGTACTCCATTGTACATGTTAATTTTGGGCGAGGGAGAGAAAGAAAGAGAGATGCGAAAACCCTTTGTTTTTTATTGTTTTCATTTTGATCGTTTTATTGTCATTTATGCTAATTAGGCACTTTAATGTTTATTCAGTCTAACTGCAATTAGTAGTGACGTAAATCTGAAATAATTTTAAATAATAATTCCATCAATATTAATATGAATATGTTATGTTGGAATTAACAGATGCGATATCCTATAAATTACATTGAGATTTCTTTTGTTTTTATTGTTTTTTAATTGGCTCTTTTTGAAAATGGACAAAAGGCAGAATGCTAATTTTATAATATCATATTCCACAGTATGTCTGAAATGTGTATGTGACATTTGAAGGTGATTGCTTGCATATGAGTTGCCGTTGCTATGGAGTTTGTGTGAGCATGCAAAATGTTCTGTCTGAGTGGAAGTTCATTGAACTTTGACACTTGTTTGAGAGCGAATATCTCAGTTTCATGTTTTTACACCTTATCAACTTAAATTATCATAACTTCTTCAGCATTAATCCAAAATTTACATATTATGTACCATATGAAAGAGGATACAATTCTCTACAAGATGAAATAATAAACTCATTTTTGGCTTTTACTGAAAAGAGCCTGATTTTGCAAGGGCCGGTCACGTATGTATGCCCAGCTCAAAAGAAAATCGATCACATGACAATTTAATGGTAGATAAACTTATATACACTGCAAAAAGTCCGGTGTTAAATATGAAACACCGAGCTGGTGTCAAATTTTCGGTGCTTATTTATAGTGTTAGATTAACACCTCCTGGTGTCATTTTGAAATATAAGATTGTTTTTTGAAGAGTTTCTTGGTATCTGCACTTCTTGTTAATTTTGAACTTCAACAAGACGATCAAGAATTTTCCGATAAAGTGCTTGATTTTTGAAAAAAAATGTGTAAACACATTTACACCACAGTAACACCAGTTGGTGTGGTCTCCTATTGAAGCTAGACGGGTGTTATACCATTGACATTAACACCAGCAATATCAAATCAACACCATGCGGTGTCATTATTGAATTAACACAAGCACAGTGTCAAAATATCACCAGATACAGTGTCAAATTAACACCACGAAGTGCCAGGTGAACACTTTTCAACACCATCACAATAAATTTTCTACACCTGTGGGTTTGGTCCTCTATTGACACTTGATCGGTGTTAAATTTAACACCCATGGTGTTAAATCTAACACCGATGTTTTTACAGTGTAGGCATGTTCCTACTTGTACGGATGTGGTGTATGGTGAAAAGTCAACATTGGCAGTGAGAGCTTAGGCATGTGTGACCTCGTGTCTTTTACATCTCCATCCCATCTTTTGGTAGTGAAAAATACAGAGAAAGTTGCGTAATACATTTTCTGGGTCAACTTTAGGATGCATCAGTTTCATTTCAGAGCCAAGGCAGCCTTTCATAGGAATGCCAGAAATCTCTTCTTGATACATTACAGGAATAACTGATTATTATGGAGAAACACACACGCACGCACACACACACACACACATACACACACACACACACACACACACACACACACACACACACACACACACACACACACACAATAAAGAAAGGTACAGCTTGACAGACGGTTTAAAGTAGGAGCAACACAACAAAAGATGCACTGGATTGCGAGTGGTGCTTGACCAGACGATCTGTCAATCAGGATTGTGAAAATTTAGCCTGGCTCAGGTTTCGTGTAGGCCCTACATGTAGCTCTTTACCCCTGCACAGACGGCCTAGGACCACCTCCAGAGATGACATGAAACTGTGGCACTCGCTTGACATTTGCTGATATTTGCCACTGCAACAATTTCTCCCATGGAATATCTACACGCTAAGCCAAACATACATTCTACCCATAAATATAACCCATACCCTGGTCCTAATCTTCACATCACACTAAACCTAAAACCCTATCAGACCCTAAACCCTATTATCCCTAAGCCCATGGAGCAATTGTCGCAATAGGAAATGTTGTGTCACCCTAGCTTTCATCGTTATGACTATTAACACTGTCATGTCTGAGCAGCCTTGAAAGAGTGGCTTTGTCAATCTCTTATTGAGTTGTCTTTTTATTTCTACTGAAGGGAAATGATGAAGAAGAAGACAAAGAGGAAGAAAGCCAAGCCTTCTGGAGGAGGTCCACCCACGTCAGGGATGGAGAAGGGTGTGGCTGGAGAACATCCATACAAGGAAAGACAAAGTCAGTACCAAGTGGTACCACCCTAGCAACAAAAAAACCCAAAGGCACAAATGCTACAGCAAAGAAAAGCACCAGCGGATCAAGAAAGGAGAAGAGGAAAAAGAAGAAGACATCAAAGATGCCAGCTGCGTGAGAAAAGTGGAAATCCTCTTTTACATACGACATGAACACAGTCTATGTCATCGGGACCTGTGCTTGTATTGGACTTACTACGGAAGGGAGGGAAATTCTTGGTGGCACAACAACATGTCACACATTCTGACAACAAAACAAATCTCCACCACCAATGATATCAGACTTAAAGTAACAAGAAAACTTTATTCCTCCCTCGCCTCAAGCGCTATCATCCCAGTGTCGATCCATCATCCATCTTCAACGTGGGCCGAACAGGCCACACCCACTTTGTAGGGTGGGACATCCAATTACCGGACGCTTTTTTTCGTGGCTTTGATTTCCGTACTCAGTGGATGAAATTTCGGCTAAAAATAACACCACTTATTCACAGACTCCTGGAAATCACGAATTCAGCCAACTTATGTCAATTCTTCGTTCCAGTTTTTAGAAAATATGCTTCAAACATACCCCTCTAAAAATAGTTGTTTTTTGCGCGGTGCTAAATCGCATTGTATTACCGGACGCGATTTTCGTAATCGAATAATCGAGGTCTTTCGCACCTAGTCCTTGCACCAGAATCATAATTCATCCCACAAATCACCGTACACATTCTCACCGAGCGGATGACAAAGAAAAAATCGGCAAATGAGGCTCAAATTTCGTATTTTACGGTAAAATGTCTGTCTTGAACATTTCGAACAGTTCACGCAATAAAACCTTGTGAGAAATCGACAACTGGTTTATAGACTCTATACTTCTAGTTTACGTGCTTTGTCTATAGGAGCTGCACGCGCGGGTGATGAGCTGCGGGCCCCTTAGCGCACAACTATTCCGCATCGTTCGCGTTTGAGGACGATAGCTACAAATTTCCGATATCGATCAGTGAACTTTTGGTTTTATTGGAATCTTCAGCATTTTTCCTGTATGTGAGTGGGATTACATAGAATTTCAGTCGTGAAATGTGATTCAAACATGCATAAATATTAACTATGAAGAGGTGCGGGTCTCTCAAGTATAAATTTGACGTAAAATGTGATTTTTTTTGTGATTTTACATTTTTATGTGGCGTTTTTTGCGATTTCGGTCCACACAAAGTTCTGTGAGGCTAATCTACGAAGTCTCGCGCGTACAGAATGTCATTAGTACGCAAAAATGTGCGTGTCCGGTAATACAATGCGTCCGGTAATACCATGCTTGCCCCTACAAAGGCATATTCATGACAGACTGCAAAGTGGACTCTCCACCACCGTCATGAAACAGCAATCGAATCATATTTTACGCACTCTAAAAGGTGCATGTAATTCTGCTGCACCTGATGACAGATAAATTGCTGACTCTCTTATCTAAATGAAGACATGAGATTTCTCAGAGTATTTTTTTTCGTCGTTGTAAATTCAAATAAGCACATGCTATTGATAAACTTTTGTTTGTAGCAACCAATAGCTTTGTATGTGTACACTAGTATAATAGTTGGGGGGGGGGGGGAGTTGTACACAGTGACTAATCCTAGCTTTAATCCATCAGAAAACTTTGATTATTTATGGGATTTTATCTTTTTCTTTTCCTTGTCCTGTTTTTACATAAATCTTATTCATTGCTAATTGTCTTTGGCAAAATATGCGTAAAAATGAAATCAGGAAACTCCTCAGTTTCTTCTTTTCTGACATGCTGTGTTTTTTTCCTTACTATGTCCTGTGATAGGAGGGAAATGGGTGAGGAACCCTTATGACATTACCATAGAAGGAAATGAGTCTAATATTTTTTGCCAAACTTGAAAAAAAAAAACTCAACAACAACAACTATTCAAAGATGAAACAAAAATGTAAATTTGGAGGAATTTGTAGCCAGGAAAAAACCCCACCAAAGAAACAAATTCCTGATATGGCTGCATTATAGATTGTGCACGCTGTATTGAGAAGACTGATGACGTACAAAAGGATAGCTCACCAACTCATAGCCTGTAAAAGAATTTTATGTTCAGCTGTTTGAAGACTATCACTGTAGACATCTTAATTATCAGTACTTATTCTTTCAGTTTATAACCAAGTGTATTTAGTGTGTGGATGCATCAGTATTTTATGCTAGTCCAGATTTTGAAACAAACTTAATGCAATTGTTTGAAACTCGCACACAACTGAAACCTCTCTGATGAACCCTTTCTGTGCCAATGACTTCAGACAGTGTGTACACTGCTGTGTGGTATTTCTGTGCCGATCAGCACTGAAAGCCCGCAAAGAGTTAAATCTTCCATACATTGCTGCACTTCACCATCCAACATCACAGTTACAGATCGATAGACCACTGGCATCACGTAGCTCCTGGCAAAGTGCCAGGGAAAGTTACAAAGTGTGATCTCAACTGGGTGTTTCGTACCAGGGAGGTGAGACAAAATGCAGCTGAAGAAACTGGTAATGTAGGAGAGTAAGAAAAAAAATCTGATGAAAAAACAAAACAAAACTTCCGAAGAAGTTGGACGACAAATCATAAATCATTGCCACTTGTGCATTTTCAAACCAGGACACTGCTTTTGTTATTCTTAATTTCTGTGTGTCTTGTGTTATTTCTTGTCAATCTGTCTAATTTCTTTAAAAAAAAAATGTATATATATATATATATATTTATGGAACCTTGTATGTCTCATTAAATTTTTGAGAGATACATCACTATGGATGGTGTTGCTAATGTACCCAAGTGAGAAAAGCGAAAAAACACCACAATAAAGGTGAGACGACGATTAACCCTTCCAATATGTTACCTTTGCTTCTTCTTCTTTTTTTTTATTGGAGCAGAAAGGATTTGTGAAACTTTCCATAAGTGTAGTAGGTACAAAGTTTTCTTGCTTCACCATGTGATTTTAATCCTTAACTTGACTGCAAGGCTTGAGAGAGAGTGGATAGATGAGCAGTATGTTGAAGAAAAGTTTTTTTTTTTTAAAAATCTGAAAATAAGTTCTGAGCGTAACAAAAAGGAGTGAAAGAGATGGAAAGAGAGAGAGAGGGAGAGGGAGAGTGCAGCTATGAACCTTTTAACTTTGTGCTCCTACTGCACGTTTGCCAGACTTAGATGGAGTTGGTGACTGGAATAAATGCATACGTTTTGATTATTGTCAACAAATCATGAAGATATAGAAATAGAATACCTCCATTCACATCTTGTTTCATCATGTGCCAGAAAAGCTGAGCTTGCATGATGAATTGTCTTTTCAGCTTGTTATTTGAAACACTGTCTTATCAAATTTGTCTATGGCTTCAAGTTTGTGTTATATTGAAGAGTAGTTTAGAAACACACAAACACACACCCACACAGTCCCATCACTGACTGAGACAATGGTTTAATGATCAATTATGCAGGCAGTCTGAGACACTGCCCTAGTTACATTTTGTCAATGATTATTTCCTTTGTCTTTTTTTTGCCTGCTGTTGATGGTAGGTACCCATGATCACGATGTACATGTATATGCAAGATTGTGTATTTCGTGTGATCATGAAAGCATGGGTTTGTTTTGATGAGAGAAATGAGAGAGAGAGAGAGAGAGAGAGAGAGAGAGAGTGTGTGTGTGTGTGTGTGTGTGTGCGTGCGTGCGTGTATGTGTGTGTGGACAGAGAGAGGGAAAGTGTGAGATGAACGGATTGATTGTCAATTGGATGAATGCACTGTTGGCCGACATACACTGATGACTGTGTATTCTATGGGTAGGACATTGTCATCACCGTCAATATCATTACACTTAATTGTACCACTGTCATCACTGTCGATATCTCCACCTTTACCCTAGGTTACCGTAAAGGCATTAAATTTCAATGTCTGCATCCTGTAGCCATCACCGTTATCATCACAACCATCACAACCATCACTACCATCATCAGCATCATCAGCAGTATCGTCGTCCAACTCAGTGTCGAATGACTTTGTCAATGAGGTAGACAACTTCGTGATCACACAGCAATTACTTGTACGTTTGTACGTATCCCATTCGGAGTTACAAAAATCGTAGGGCAGATCAAAAGCTTGTAAATGCATGCTACCTGTATTACCAGCAGCAGTGGAGAGATGGAGCAGAACATACGCACCAAGAACACACACAAACAGACGCACGCGCGCGCACACACACACACACACACACGCACACATACACATAAACACAAACACATACACAAAACATACATTGTGTTCCTAATTTCAATCACCTGCAAACAACAACGTGATACATGTGGAAGCTGTACAAAATGCAATATCAGTCGCGATTAACTTGTAAATGGTGTCAGGAAAGCACGTTTATTCTTATCCAGCCATTGAAAGAAAAGAGAAAAAAATTAAAAAAAGAAAAAAGAAAAAAGAATACAACCAAAAATGTTGTATTCAATCACTTACGATTAAATAGCATAATATTTGTCGTATTCAATAACTTAACGATTAAATAACAACTTTACAGGCATGCCAACCTATGGTAGGAATAAATAGCGTATCATGACCATGTCGAGTGAGAACGAATGACGAGGAGTCTAGTCGGTGTCGGAGGTCTCCACGGAAGTCGAGTCGGACGCCGACGAGGTTGAGTTCGAAGAATCGTCGTCCTGACGTCGGAATCGGTATCCTGATACATGAACGAGATCGCAGGAAGAATAAAGTTATATCATGATAACATCTTTACTCGAACGTGTGGACGTCATAGGAAGAAGAGGAAGAAAAAAAGAGGAGGAAGAAGAAAATGAAACGTAAGCAGAAAGAGACATCAAACAAGAGGATATCAAGAAGGGAATTTTAGAAAGTGTGCGTTTGAATATGTAAGTGTGCGCGTGTGTACGTTTGGGCATTGTGTACATGCAGAAGGTGAATGTGGGAAAACAGCGAAGAACTACACGATTTGCATACTGGCAGAGGAGAAACGGGACCTGAGCGAGAGAGATACACAAAAGAGAAAGAGAGAGAGAGAGAGAGAGGGAGAGAACTTTGAATCGATATAAGAAAGCCCCCTCCCCTTCCGCCCCAAAAAGAATAAAAATGAAAAGGATAAATTCATGCGCAGAGCTTCGCTGATGAGACTTGGTTTTTGTCCAGTAACTTCTGAAATAATTACGATCAATATCAATATTTTTTCGTCATCAAACAAAAAGCACAATCATGTCAACCAGAAATTGACAGAATTCCACAAGAATTTGGCCACTGAAAAGAATTGTATAAAGACCGCGTATGCTACTGTAAATGGTAGATGGTATCATCACTAGTGCGTTTCTGATGTAACATTACAATACACTCTTACTATCAACTTTGATTTTTTTTTCTCTAGAAAACTTTTCATCTTCAAAGTTTTACTACAGTCAGAATGGACTCTGATTATAACAAACAAGTTAGGACAATCGAAATAATATTTTGTTATAGTGAGGTTGAGGAGAAACTTTGCAGCACGAAGAAATGTTACGATGAGAGTTTGTAATGCTAGTATACTTTAGAACGCCACTTCATTGTATCTTTCATGACAAAAAAAAAAAAAACTTTGGTGAAAATATATCCACCAAGCTTCATATTATCTGAATTAGTGCTATCTCTATCGTAATTATATCTTTTTCTTTAAAGTTGGCTACTCTTTAAACATTCTTTTTTATTTTCTTTCTTTCCTGCATATTTTCAAGTGAACATGATTGATTTGTCATTTTGATTTGCTGTTTGCAAGTGTAGAAATGAGACAATCTGAACTGAACTGAAATGAAATAAAGTGTTCTTCTCTATAGACTTACGCTGCGGGGGGCACTCCGTGACGTCACGCATATCAAGACTGCAAACGTAGTGCAACACATGGCAGGCGGACTCCAGAGCTTCAGTGGTTGAACCCTTGCAGAACTCCGCTCCGTCAGCCCTGTACACTAGCTCCTGCATCTCTGGGGTTGTCTCGAAAGCAGTCGACGAACAACCCGTCTCGGTATACCCCTCGCACAGCGCGGCGAATTTCAGAGATATGGTCGTGTCCTTCGCGGGTGCTGCAAGTGAAGAGAAAATTCCAAATTATTTGCTTTAGCAATTTGTTGAGAAAAAAAAAGAATAAGCATTGTGATTGCCAACCAAAATTTTAGCCAAAATGTTCATATGGTTACAATTCTCGTAGCAACGCATGATTCCGCGTTTTTATAAGTCGCGTGATAAGAAAACTCTGCTTTTTTTTTCAGGTTGACGGTATGAATTGCAAAGTACCATCCACAAATTGCATATGCTCTTTCCCCTTATAAACGACAATATATTCATGAAAATCGCCCTTCTATATATTATTGGGAAATTAGTGTGTTGAGTGAAAGATGCTCTTGATATACTCCAAACATGTATCGTTTGGCCGGTTTTTGTTGTTTAAATCAGTGAAAAAAGACACTATAGAAGTGGAAAGGTGAGAAATTAAAAACATTTCAAATAAATATCAACATAAAGACTCCCCTGCCCAACACTAAGTATTGGAGGAGGCATCCGTATTGAACATACACACTATCGGACCATAAACAACACAGAATTCTTCTATACTATACTAATTATTGAAAATCAGCGTTAGCATGGACCTACACGGGCTCATGGACTAAGCATTGACTTCATTAAATCAACTACTGGCGACTTTCTACTAGGGGAAACTAATCTGAAAACGGATGCAGTCACTGTGAGCTCTTCAATCTTGACATCCGGGACATTATTTTTGCAAAGGCCTTTAGTGACTTACCTGACGCTGAATACGCAGAGAAATACGCCACCAGGCACAGACATATGGCGACTGAGAGCTTCATCTAAAATAGGAGGTGGTGGGCAAAAAGAAATAATGGAGGCGTTTCTACAGAGAGTCCGTACGATACACAGTGCGATGTTATGATATATATGAAATCACAGAAGATAACCAAGGCTAGGAAATGCTCTTAGGCTTCAAAATTCAAAGTTCATTATTTTGTTGTTGTAATTTCCATCAAATAAACAGGGAAAATTACATATCCAAAAATGTATAAGCGGTATATATTTTGTAATTCCGAAAACGTAAATTAACAAAATACATGCGATGAGTAACAAATTAATGAAGAAAACATATATGTATTACGTGTATGTATTACATTACATGTGACATGTGATATAACCATATGAATAGTGCAAATTAAATAAGGATGGGAATGGAAATGGAAGGTCCAACTGAAAACAAAGCTTGTGCGATATGAGACCCTCGGAAAATACATAAGATTACGAATAATGAATGAAGCTACAAACAAATTTAAAACAAAATTGATTATTTATCTCCTGACATGAGATCAAATTGAAAAAGAAAAAAAAAGAGAAAAAAAAAACCTGCACGATTTATCAACTGCAGCTCGGTAAAATTATTCGATTCAAGTCACTTCACGTATAAACGTGATACAAACTGAACATGCTAGATGGGTTCAGTGCACACCTAGACAGCCCAGTGCAGAATATTCAGCTAAACTTTCATTTAAGCAAAAATACTGGAAAAAACAACAAGCTTTCACTTGCCTGCATGGCACATCCTGATTTACTTTCTCATTGATAAACGCAGTATATTTAGTCTTGATATTATCCAAGCGGCATGGAGTATTGAAAACATTGAAACATTGATTGAACAATTTTCGGCAGTGATTTTTAGTTTCATAAGATAGGAAACGCATGCACACAAACATATAGGTTTTTAAAAGGCGAATATATTACTTTTACTCTCGATGAATTCCAAAAGTATTCTCCTAGAGATCCCTAAACAATGTCCAGAAATCTTACCTTGTTCTCCATTCTGCAGTGATGACTCCAAGACCGAATGCTCGGCAAGAAATTGTCAAAGTATACCAAGTCCGTGAGAGAAGACAGCAAAGTTGGTTGTGTACTTAATTTGACTCCTGGTCACTGTGATTAACAATTCAGCGAGTGAGCTAGCCGCTTATATAGAGGTTTTCTGCGCAATCTTCCAATTGTTTCTCTCCCAAACAAAATAATGAACACATCAAGGGCAAATCAGACAGGGTCTCCCAAAATTAGTCAGAAACAATGCAGAGGGATATTCATACCGTATATCTATTTATTACGTTATTCATTTATTTGTTTATTTATTTTTTGTTTGAGGTAAACAACACCATCACCCTGATCACAAATTTGATAAACAGATCAAGGATGGGTACCCGACAGAGCATTTGACATTGGCAGATTGCTGCCAATCAGCAGAGAAGTGTGACACTCAACATCATTGTTGATTTTGACCTCCGCTTAATTCTAAAAGTTATTGGACGACTGGTTTCGATGGGACCTTTCGACACCCTTCGCAGCTGTTTCTGACAAGATAAAAAAAAAGAAACAACTGAATAACTCTATCCATCTAAGTCTAATGTTTGCATTAGACTTAGATAGTCAACGGGCTCAAATAGGACCTGAATTAATGGTAAGGTCTGTGTTTTTTTTCTTCTTTTTTAATCACTTCTCAAAATAACTCATGTCCATAGATTTGTGAGCTCTCTTACTTGCAAGTAGAAACTCAATGTTAATATGTAGGCGTACACTCTTCTCGACGAAGGCGAGTTTACCAGCCTCAGTCCCACCTACCCACATACATACACACACACACACACACACACACACACACACACACACACACACACACAGAGTCAAAGCTGCAAACAACAACAACAACAACAAGAAACAAACAACAGAACGGATGGAGGGGAAAAATGAAAATGAAATTTGGCACATGGTGGTTTGAGTTACTAGTAACATAGAGTGAACGATATTGGCATTACGTTGAAAACAGCTGGACGTTGTGGTAGCTGGCCCTGGGCTTCTAGCCCAGATTATCTCAATCACTTCTCGATGGTGGATCAACTGCCAGGACAGGATTAACGTACAGCCGGAAGGTTGAGGTAGACAAACGCGTCGCATTTCCTGATTCATTCTTTGCAATAATAATATGAGCAACTGTCACTGCGGGATTCACTTGGCCGGACAGACAGTGACAGACAGACACACGAACTCGTGCGGACAGGCTGTAGCATTGTCGAAAACAATGACAGGGATGCAACGCGCGTATTTTGAGAGCATCTCCATGGTAACGATACTCATCGCTCGCACATGTCAGCTTCGAAAGGATGAGACGAGGACGATATGGGGGGGGGGGGGGGGGGGGTGATTGAGGTCATAGCTGGAACTCTCACTTTACCGATCATGGTTGTCAGGTTTTGGCATTCATGGCTTTGCCGTCACAGGAGCTGCTTGATTGATGTACATGAACTCACGTGACCTCCAGAGCAAATCAAGTTTACTCAAGACCGAGTACAAGGTTTGTGTGATGAATTGACCATTCTGTCTTAGGACTTCCTTCTTCTTATTTTCTCTATTTCGTTTCGCTTCATTTCTTTCCCCGACACGAAAAGTAAACGGCGAAGCGTTACATAAATTAGGGAGGTTTCGTCTCATCTCCCTGCATAAGTTCAAGTCAAATTCGTTAAGTACACAGCGTATTAAAGTTGACAGCACCAACAAGCAGGGTAATTAAATCATATAATATACTGAGCATATGACTCCTATAAGGCATTAACGAATAAGCCAGTTAATGGCAGCTGCATTGTGTAAAATTAAGAAAATGAAGAAGAGTTTGTATCTAAGTTCAAATATTGTTTAAAAATTCACAATGCTCAAAGCGTCGGTTGCTGATAAAGAAGTTCTTAAATAAACGACAATATCAAAAACAAGAAAAACATAACAGAAACAAACATAAATGTACTATTTCATTATCACTTAACATCAAACAACATCATCATAGTTTGAATCTTTTATTAATTGATTAAATTGATTTAATCACCTGATATCTAAACCATGCTTTTTTTTATAAACTATCTATCATATCATACGCTTATGTTGAAGGTAACATCATTGCTTTAAACTTTCCAAGGATTCTAGTTCATGAATGTATATGAAACGGCCGACATTTAAAAATTTTGTCTCAATTCAATTCAATTCAATTCAATTCAATTCAATTCAATTCAATTCATTTATTTTCATTCTTCTTTTTTTTTTCTTTCAACAAAAACATAACACAAGATAAATCAGGTATTATACATCATAAACAAAAAACATTTGCCTTTGCAATATATAAATGATATCGATAAACATAAGAGCGCATACTGGCAAAAAAAAAAATAATACAAAGTCATGCTTCAGTTGAAAAAAAAAAGGAAGAAAGAATAGAGAGGTCCACTAAAAAGCAAAGCTTGTAGATTTGTGAACCACTCATAAAACTTATGAATTACTTATTTACAAACACTTGTGACAAATATGATATACGACAGGACGGGACAAAACAGAAGAAACACAACAACATGACACAACTTGCCAGAATAGATAAAAAGTATGGAAGGAAAGAAAGAAAAAGAGAGAATGAGAGAATGCCTACACGCTGAACAAGATCCTTATCAAGATTATTTGTCTTGGCTATTGCTAAACTGTTAGTAAAAAAATATAACAATTCAACTGTCAAACCAATATCTTTGTAAATGTCTAAATCTTTATCTGTGAACATTTTCTTTTAAATCCTTGTTTACATCTGTTTCGCAATCTTTATCCACTTTCTGTCTTTCAGTCCCTTAATCATTTCTTTTACACCTTTATGTATATTCTTCTTTATGTTTCGCGGAGCATGTTTTAAACTCCTCTTGCATCGTTATGGTAAGGATCAATCTATCAGACCCTTGCATGTCACCCCCTGCAACTGCACACTCACCTTTACTCACCCAGATAACTCTGAATTTCCCTTTTACATGTATTTTCTTTCCAGGACGTCAACGCAGTGGCGTATCTAGGGGGGGGGGCAAGGGGGGCACGTGCCCCGGGCGCCACTCCTTGGGGGCGCAAAAAAAAAACGAAGAAGAAGAAAAAAAAAACGAAGAAAAAAAAAAAGAAAAGAAGAAGAAGAAGAAGAAGAAGAAGAAGAAGAAGAAACTCACCGGAAGGGGGGGGGGGGGGCAGAAAACCAAATAAAAAAAAAGATAAAAACAAAACATAACGATGACTCGGACAAAATGACAATGTTTATTGTGTTCACACAAGAATTCCATGTTATGTAAGCTGAAATACAATTTTCGGCTCGCTCGCTGCGCTCGCTCTCCAAATCTAATATAGAAGAAGAAGGTAAGAACAAAATGTGATGATGAAGCGGACAAAATGACAATGTCTATTGTGTTCACACATGTCATTTTATATTTAGTAGGCAAAATGTTTCATTGAGCAGCGGCTGCAATTTCTTTCGTTCTGAAGCGATCGCCAATTGGATCAAAAGAAGGCGCCAACGGTTTCGAACATACGGGGGGGGGGGCGCCAAAAAAAACCAAACAAGATAAGAACAAAACGTAATGATGACGTGGAAATATACAAATTTCGGCTCACTCGCTCGTACTAATTTAGAGTATTTCTTCAAGCCCTCAGTTTGTTGGTAAAAATCGTTATCTATAAGGCCGTCACTATATCTTGATTAGAATTGTAAGATTTGATAAGCAAAAAATGACAAGAGTTCTATGTTTTGTAAGCTGAAATACAAAAATTTTCGGCTCGCTCGCTGCGCTCGCTCGCAAACATTTATCAAAACAAAAAGGAGATAAGAACAAAACGTGATGATGATGACGCGGAAATATACAAATTTCGGCTCACTCGCTCGTACTAATTTAGAGTATTTCTTCAATTCCTTAGTTTGTTGGTAAAAATCGTTATCTATAAGGCCGTCACTATATCTTGATTAGAATTGTAAGATTTGATAAGCAAAAAATGACAAGAGTTCCATGTTTTGTAAGCTGTAATACAAAAATTTTCGGCTCGCTCGCCAAAATTTATCAAAACAAAAAGGAGATAAGAACAAAACGTGATGATGATGACGCGGAAATATACAAATTTCGGCTCACTCGCTCGTACTAATTTAGAGTATTTCTTCAAGCCCTCAGTTTGTTGGTAAAAATCGTTATCTATAAGGCCGTCACTATATCTTGATTAGAATTGTAAGATTTGATAAGTAAAAAATGACAAGAGTTCCATGTTTTGTAAGCTGAAATACAAAAATTTTCGGCTCGCTCGCCAAAATTTATCAAAACAAAAAGGAGATAAGAACAAAACGTGATGATGACGCGGAAATATACAAATTTCGGCTCACTCGCTCGTACTAATTCAGAGTATTTTTTGCAAGTCTTCAGTTTGTTAGTAAAAATCGTTATCTATAAGACCGTCACTATACATTGTATCTTGATTAGAATTGTAAGATTTGATCAGCAAAAAATGACAAGAGTTCCATGTTTTGTAAGCTGAAATACAAAAATTTTCGGCTCGCTCGCTGCGCTCGCTCGCCAAAATTTATCAAAATTAAAAAGGAGATAAGAACAAAACGTGGTGATGACGCGGAAATATACAAATTTCGGCTCATTCGCGCGTACATGGGGGGGGGGGGGGCATTTCATGAAGCAATTTGTCAGATATTTCGTCTGACAAACTGTTAAAAGCTACTGAAATCCTTGCTTCTGATTGGCTGAAAGCAAATTTTGTCCGACAAGTTGTCGGACAAAATGCTTCATGAAATGCCCCTCTGATTTAGAATATTTTTTAAAGTACTCAGTTTGTTGGTATAGATAAATCGTTATCTATAAGGCCGTCACTATCTTGATTAGAATTGTAAGATTTGATAAGCAAAAAATGACAAGAATTCCATGTTTTGTCAGCTGAAATACACAAATTTTCTGCTCGCTCGCTGCGCTCGCTCGCCAAAATTTATCAAAATTCATTACATTTAAATCACCGTCAAAAGACCCCTTTTAAGGGCTTGAAAAGCATATCATGTGGACTTTGCTTAAAGTCCCTACCGGGATGGGGTTGGGGTTGAACAATAGTCTTTTTCAGAAATTAGGGGCGCAATTTTCGCGCTTGCCCCGGGCGCCGTTTTCCCTAGATACGCCACTGCGTCAACGTATTTCAAGCTTCTGCTTACGGTGGCTGTTTCCTGCATTGTTCTATTCTTCATCCCTCTACAAATATGTAAACATTAATTCCTCCTTGTAACTGGGTTATTTATTTGTGACAAGGTTGATCTGTCCGGTCTTCATGATATTAAATGGTAATTAACCCCCAGAATACATGTTGATCGAGTGAATAGCGCAATATTAGTAGAATAAATCAGTGAAAGTTTGAGGAAAATCGGACAATCCGTTCAAAAGTTATGAATACTTTAATTTATGGTGACGATCGAGGCCGCTGGATGAGAAGACTATACGGATCATGACATCACATAAGATTATGGACTACCATACAAAGAAAATTAACTTTTGTTTTTTTTTTTTTTACTTTTCTAGCATAATGAAAGAGCACTATCGCTACCTCTTTAAGAAAGCAGGGAGAATAATATTACCCTTGACATATGTCAGTAACAAGTTCAAAGAATGTGTACGTTTCATCTGAAATTATATTTTGTGGAATTTTCTTTTTTTTTTCTTTATAGTATGGTAGTCATGTGATATCATGATCTGCAGTAGTCTTCTAATCCAGTGGTCTCGTCACCAAATTTAAAAAATTCATGACTTTTCAACCGATTGTCCGATTTTCCTCAAACTTTCACTGACTTGTTCTTCTAATATTGTTGCATTCACTCAATCCACATGTATGTTTGGGGTTAATTCCCCTTGAATTCACAGACATTTTATCATAATTTGGACAATAATTTGTCGACTGAGTTGATCTGAGAAAGAAAATGCAGAAATAAAGTCGAATCGAATAATACAATAGAATATTTGTTTTAAAATTGATATTTGCTCGTTGATTTCCCAGTGACACCATCTCACTTTTTTAATACCTGCCTGTTTTGGGTTCTGTAGAAAAAATTGATTAATATTGCTTTCAACGGAATTGAAATGAATATCTTCATGTCTATCTTTCTCTTTATCTATATTATATATATATATATAAATAAACAAATATATATATATATATATATATATATATATATATATATATATTATGATATAACATATGACTTATGCAAACATAATTATAAAAATTTTTCATACCTTGTTCTCCGCTGTAACTATGAGGACGTTCCCTCCAATATGGGCGTGCTGTACTTATGCAAATTGGTGCTTTCTTTAAGTATGGTTAAATTCCAGCAGCTTCTAGCTCCTACTGGTATATCACCTGTGACTCTGTACGATCTGCCACCTTCTTTTATAAGATAATCCCCACAAAGTCTTGTAGTGCATTACCTTCATAGTAAGGTGAAATAAATCGAAGTAGACAGTGACATTGCGTGGTTACCGATTTCAGATGATTCAAATTGGTAGCGAATATCCATCTACATGCCAGTCTTTCCACCTTCTTTTATAAAATAATTCACGCAAAGTCTTGTATTGTGTATTACCTTCACAGTAAGGTGAAATAAATCGAAGTAGACAGTAACATTGCGTGGTTACCTATTTCAGATGATTCTGATTGGTATTGAATATCCTTCTACATGCCAATATTTTGGCAAACACACTTATTTTTGCATCTTCTGACGAGCAGATCAAGGATGCCTTGTGCACAGTGGTTCCAATATTTGGAAAAAATACATGACTTCTCTTTTCCTTACTTTTTGCTCTGTTCACTTTAGTTTGTCTATCTTTTCTTAACATCATTGTTATCATGATTTTTTTTTTCATCATAAACGTGTAATATGACTACAGCTTATAATTTTTCCTTGTCATTTCTAATGAGATTTGAGCTACTGCATAGTCTTACTTCACATGCAACTCTACTCCATTTTACGTAGGCCTATCATAGTCTTTACTGAAAGAAAAATTAATCACACAGAGTGGTAAAGGTGTCATTACGTCGCACAGACCACATCTGCCTCCACTCCGAGATCTCAGCATTCACTTATGTAAAACGCTTTAATTCATTATGGCATCTCTATCCCCATTCCAGCACGAAGAAGTAAACTAAAGATATACAACAACAAAAAGAACGAGGAAAAAAACCCCCAAACCATTCAACCAACAACCCAACCAAACAAACGACCAACCGTACATCCCTTGTCATGAGTGTTATATAGCGTGATCACCGCCAAAGAGCCGAAGGTGAGCCTGCCATTCCATGTCTGAGCGATAATCAATCGACTCAACCCCCATTAATCAACCCATGCTTCTATACAAACTCAGGATAGAAAGAAGGTCAAATCGGTGACGATATTGGATCCATGCATACTACAGTATAGTTCTCTTGGCAGCCATTCTTTCACCGTGTCCTTTTCCCTACATCCTCCCACCCCCGCAAAAAGAAAAAAAAAAGGAAAATGAACGAAAAGTCATAATAACAATGGTGCTAGATAAAGATAGACGATCCAAAGTGAACAAAGTAACAAAAATAAGGAAAAGAGAAGTCATTTTTTTTCCAAACCACTGTGAACGAGGCATCCTTGATCTGCTCGTCAGAAGATGCAAAAATAGGTGTGTTTGCCAAAATATTGGCATGTAGAAGGATATTCAATACCAATTAGAATCGGATGAAATCGGTAACCACGCAATGTCCCTGTCTACTTCGATTTATTTCACCTTACTGTGAAGGTAATACACTGTACAAGACTTTGCGTGAATTATTTTATAAAAGAAGGTGGAAAGACTGGCATGTAGAAGGATATTCGCTACCAATTAGAATCCTCCGAAATCGGTAACCACGCAATGTCACTGTCTGCTTCGATTTATTTCACCTTACTTTGAAGGTAATACACTATACAAGACTTTGCGGGGATTATCTTATAAAAGACGGTGGCAGTTTGTACAGAGTCACAGGTGCTATACCAATAGAAGCTAGACGCTGCTGGAATTTACCACATACAAAGAAAGTACCAGTTTGCAGAAGTACCGCACGCCCATATTGCAGGGAACGTCCTCATTGCTACAACGGAAAACAAGGTATGAAGTTTTCTATGAATCAGTTTGTATTCTTTCCAAAATCACAGTTAGATGATGAAACTTTCACGAACAAGAAGTAAGAATGTATAAACGCTGTGATAACCACTTCAGAATAATGCGTGTGTATGGGTGCGTGTATGTGTGTGTACTCTTTAGTCAGAAGATATAAAACTCCATTGACTGTTCTATTAACAATCAGCAATTGTGCTTAACAAAATTTTCTTTAATCAGAAGCTGGAAAATGGAAAAAAAGTTTGATTAGAGTGCCATTAGGCTTTATCATTCAGGTTAGAAGGTAGTATAATCAATATTGTGTAATAAAATAAGGATCTTTTATCATTAACGAACATATCATGAAGATTGCGGTGAAGAAAATAAAACATACGCATAAAAAAGCGATTAAGATTAGTATATAAAATGAAAAAAGTGACAATTTGTTTTTCTTTTCCCCTCACAATGCAAGCGACAAAGTCTTAAAGTATTATTATGATCCCAGACATGGATCATAACTCTATCTCTCTGATATCAGAAGGAGAGGTAGAAAATATCTCTCTTCCGAGCGAGATTGAACTATCAGCCTCTAAAAATGAAACAGAGAAAATAAAAATCTTGTTATATGCCTTTGTGAATGTTCTTTGAATTAGAATACAGGGGAATTGTGTTTTACAGATATCTTTAATTATGATATAATACATATTATGTACTGATAATAGTGTGCATTTTTGTGCGTCTATTTCTTACAAATTTACGAAAACAATATCGAGTGTGAAGTTTTGGATTCAAAGTGGGTTGTATTTACTTGACCTCTCTCAAAAAGTATCTTTTTTTTTTTGCAGAAAAAAAGAAAAACGAATAATAAAAATCCAGACAGTTCAGTGAAGTATTAATTGTGTTTGATAAATGACCATTTTCCCCCTTTGAAATTTCAATTCCTGCAATCCTTGTATTATCATGGTGAATAAGATTTACTCAGTATATAAACTCCTTCTCAACTCTCTTCTTAATCTTCATCTTCAGATGAAGCTATTCACCCTAGTCTCCCTGTGCTTCGTGCTTTACATCGCTGTCTCCGCCACATCCGGTGAGTTCGATTAGTCTAGTTCTCACTCTTTTTCTGCCGGACCCTTTTCACGATCCTAGTTTTATTGCCCTTTGGCACAGATGCCAAGTTAAAAAAATTTTCATGAGTGAGATTTTCATGATTCAGCATCTCGGCGCGCGAGAGAGGGGAGGGTGTGTGTGTGTGTGTGTGTGTGTGTGGAGGGGGGGGGGGGGTGTCCGCCCTCCCACGGTAGGGAGCTTTTTCAATTTTTAACTCTTAATGGTGCAAGCTGGTGCATACCTCACGGGACTATTTTTTACTTATTTTGAAAGACGAAAGGGAAATATACCTTCAATTGCAACTCTCACTGCTATGCTCCCAATGCGTGAGAAAAATGGATGAGATCGTGAGACAGACCCTAGATGCTTGATTCTCACTCACAATGCGTGAGACTTGGTAGCTCTGCTTTGGGTCGTGGGCAGTGGAAGGGAATATAATTCATCATCATTTTTATTATAATAAATCTTAACGCTCAACATGCTCAAGAGGAAACGATATAGAGTGCCACCAAAATATGTTTCTTTTTTTAAACAAAATGATTATTCCTACATACTGTACTTTATAATAAAAAAGAACAAACCACTGTTCATTATGCGTATATCTTTTAAAGAGCAAGTTCACGTCATTTTCGGACAAAATACCCATTTTTGAGAGATTAGTTGGATCTTCTTGACCACACTCAACTTAAAAAAAAAAATACTAGATTTACAACAAAAAATATGTGACAGGAAATATTTTGTGATCAAGTACTGCACAGAAGCCCAATTTGTATCTTACTGTAGGGGCCTCGGTCCAGCTGGTTATGGACGCGTTCTTCAGTTTATGCGATGAACATTCAAAGAGTGGTTGCGCCTTGTCATTGTACTCCGAGTCGCCCGCAGAGACGCGGGCTCTTCTACTGGAGGCCGACGAGGGTGCGTTCTGTGCCACGGGCGAAGAGGAGGCGCTAGACTCGGCTTGTGACGTGTTGTACTACGTATGCGAACTCGACGGGACCGATGTTGAGAGATGTCCAGTGACGCGTGAGTTACCCCCCTCCCCCTCCAATACCAATAACCATGCCTTTCCACTTGACTCTTTATTAAAGTAACAGTGAAAATATATTTCATTTTATTCCATCATATTTCATAGTAGAATTCTTATTTCATTCATCTATGTATTATTTTTCTGATGATGATTGCACATTAATGCAGAGACAGCAATTGACAAACTCTATTCCGTGTTAAAGTTACTTGAAGTAACTAAATTGGGTCAAACGTAAAAGCCAGCGAAAGATTTCATTAAAAGTGGGCAATCAATTCCGTTGAGTCTTCCCCCCATACCAATAATCACGCCTTTCCATTATTTTGACTCCTTATTTAAGTAACAATGAAAATATATTTTATTTCATTTCATCATATTTCATATTAGAATTCTTATTACATTCATCTATGTATTATTTCTTCTGCTGATGATTGCGCATTAATACAGAGACAGCGTTTGACAACTCTACTTCGTGTTCTAGTTACTTGACCTTAATTGAATTGAGTCAAACGTAAAAAAGTGGAAAATTCATTAAAAGTAGGCAAAATCAATTCAGTTGTGGAATTTTGAAGTTTTTATGTAACATTCATTAGACATGTAATTGTTTGAAGCCAAGACAATCAGCTCGTTCCAACAAAACAAACTGAAGCTCAATTATTGCAAGAGAAAGACGAGGATGTCATGAGAAAACTGAAAACGTACATCAGGTTTTTATTCTATTTCATACTATAAAGTTTGAAGTGTAAAAGTGATTCTTTTTTCTCAATGAATTTTCATTTATTCGTCATGATCTTTCATTCTGCACATCTCCGTCAAAGAAGGAGGTGATGTTTTCTTCAGTGTTGTTTTGTCTGTGTGCATAATATCCAAAAAAAAAAAAGAGTTGCGAACGGAGTCGGTTGAAATTTGCAGGAAAAGTTAATCGTGTTAATAATGGCACAAGCAACAGACGTGTTAAATTTTGTTAGAGATCTGGGAATTTTTGTTGATTTTTTAAAGGATGTAATATGATCCTTTGGCAGAAAGGGTTAACGAACTTGGGAGTTAAAGCTGCGCGTATTTGAGGCTTACATCAGACGTGCACTAAAGCGAGTATTCCTCTTGGTGGGGGGCTGTGAAGCTGGATGCTGATTAAGTAAACAAAAGACTTCTCTTTATATATAAAATACTGGAATTGGGCAATTTTCAGCGTGCGTCAATAGGTGGAAATGAGCTGCTTGGCCGAGGTCTGCGCTGTCTGAGTGCTTTTCTAGTAAGTACATAATTCTATATGCATTTCATTTACCTTCTCACCGCATACTCTTTTAATTTCCCCCTCGTTGACATTAGTTAGTGTTAATTTTTTTTAGACTTGTTCGCTGTTGTTATAGCTTGTTGTCTCACTGCGGGGCGAAAGATGCAAATTTTGGAATCGTCAACTTTTCTGACGAATGTTGGCGAAAATTAGGGTTCGCCTCTGCCATATTAGCGACATTTAGCGAGTTTTAGCGATGGTTGGCAACATCGCAACATTAATTTTGAGAGAATGTATGCAAAAATGTTTGCGAAAGGCAGATGGCGACTATTAGCGACCGTAAGGAAACGTAGCGACAGTTTTTGCAAAGATTATCAACTATTTATTCGTGAATGTTTGGGAACTTTTGCTTATCCAAAATTCGCAACGTCCGTATAAGCATTCGCCGCTCAGTGAGAAAACAAGCCAAAAACAGCAAGAAAAACTGTTTGCGAATTTTCTTAAAATGACGAACCTTTTGCAACATTTTGCGAACCCTGGCGCCGCTCACTGAGATGCCCTCTTGCTTTATCAAATATTAACTAATCCCTCTTATTCTCCCCGTTTTTCGCATGTCGTTTCCAGAGTATCGAGTCCGACGGCAAGTCGAGGATGCTTCGAACTCTACCTCCACAGAGTCCACGGAGTCCGACTCGACGTCCCCCGGCGTCAGCAAATCAGGCATCTGACAACGGCCAGACATCCACCATCGCTGATCACGATAACGACAACTGCTTATCGTCTGGTTTTTCTCTCGGTCTTAGTCCTTCCTTTTCAAGCGACCTTAACCCTTTTTGTTTCTTAATGTGATTTTCAATTGTATTTGTGAGTATATACGAATTTCTTTAAATCGCTTCGTGCTTTGCAATATCCGGCAAGGTCGGGCTTTTCAGCTCCCTAAGTAGGGCCCTATATAGGGCTCACACGTGTAAATTATTCCTCATAGAGACGTGTGTTAAAATTCAAAATTCAAACAATTCGCTAAAATAGCTGGGAGAAATGAGGTGTTTCATCTTCACTAACCTGGACAAGTGAGATATCCTTTCATCCATCAAATTCCCAAGGCGGTTCTTAGGCTCAATTACTCTGTCCAAAGGTCCGCAAAGCCAGACTACGAGTTTTTTCACTCTAAAATATTTTCCGTACATGCACCCAATGAAACATAGTCAGTTCAAATCCCATGAGAAAAGCTTTCATCTTCCAACCAAAATGTAGTTTGTAGAGGAATCATACTCAATATTTGCAGATATTCAGTTTGTTTTTTGCCAAACTGCATTATTGATTTTTAATTATTTTTTTCTTCATTTATTTTGGTGTCTTTGGTACGAATTTCTGAAGGGGTCTGGGACATTCCATCTTATTTACAGGTGTGAGCCCTATATACGCGGCAGCATGAAATCAAACATAACCGGTAGTCACATGAGTGAGTTTTGCCCTTTGGGAAAATCTCAGCAGTTAAAGTAATAGGCATGAGTATCATGTACACCGATCACCATGCTGTATGTGTGTAAAAGTGATGAAATAATCATATCAACTCATATAAGATCGTGACATTTTAATGTTATGACTATTCCAAGTATTTTCAGCACCAGAAGAAGTTTAACTATAGCATCAATTGGACGCGTTGGATTATGGATTGCGTTATGCTGCTGGAGTGTGGGAGGGTGAGGAATGTAATTTCTCGCTGCTAATCACTGCTCAGTTATGAAACAACTTCATGTATTCACATGATAAGTTACAAACCACTGCGATATCCCAATGCAGCAGAATATCAAGATACATGTATGTTTTCCATTGCGTCTTAGAGCGCATCATTTTATTGCTATCTGCTGCTTTGCCAACTTATTGGCTCTTTACGACTCACTCCATAAATACCTTCATTTCATCAGCTTTCATGGTGATTACGAAAGATTAAACTAAGAAAAATACCCGTCGGCTGTAATCTCAAATTCTACCATGCAGTTTCAATGCTGACTGAATTACTTATGTACGGTACCTATTCAAATATATATTTTCTTTAATGCATGAAAGATATGATAAGAAGTGCTATGTTACTGCGTTATAATAGTAATACTTTTTATTCAAGAGCTTTTTATATCGGCGTATATATGTCTTACGTTTCTATAATTCTCATTGCCCTGCATGTTAAATAGCATGTCTTGTCCTGGGCAATGCATTGCAGCTGTAATAATGTTTTCATTTCTATTGTGTTGTACGTCTTTCATTTTTTCCTTGTTGTTTGTTAAATCTAAATAAAGTGATGATATACTACATGGCAAAAATCATAATTGTCTTAGTATTCTGCTTATTTAGAAGTAGGAAATAAGACACGGGGAACAAAATTACCCCCATCAAGCATTTGAGTTGAAGTAAATGAACGACTTGAAGTAGTGTTGATAGAGGAACTAGATACGGCACTTATCAACTGGGTCATTCCACGAGAGGGACACCCACAAGTCATAATATGAAATAAAATATGTTTTCACCCACTTGACAAGTCACTGAAAAAAAAGGTTCATGAGTCATACAGACCACAGGTAATATATAATTATACATCCAATGAGGGCGACATGAATAACATTGTTAAGCCCCGTGATGTATGACCGTCAACTCGTGCGTCTTGTTTGTCTGGAGTGGGACTCACAAGCCATTTTTGCCTAGTGTCAGACTCGTGGGCCTTGTTTGCCAATGTCAGACTAATTGACCTTATTTGCCCAATAAACGAGCTCATGGGCTGTATGACTCGTGGGTTGAATGACTCGTGGACTGTAATACAGTAAGACTCGTGAGTGTCGAACTCATGACACGCACCTGAATCAACATACACGGAACTACAGCTGTACAGTATCCTCTTATCACGGTTTCAGACAGGCTTAAAGTTCCCATGAAAATCAATTTCACACAATATTAGAAACCTTCCCATTCTTTTCCCCATTTTTCAATTAATTAAAATATAATTGTGAATCAAGACGTTGAAGAAAGGTAGGCCTTCATGTAACAACGTTTGAGACACTCCTTGTATACCATGCATCTATTTGTAAAACTTGTGTAAGTAGTAAATAGCCGTGAAAGTCACGGCCATCAATACATAATAATGAAAATGAACAATTTAAACTTTCAAAAGAAAAATATTAAACGTATCAATTGAATTGAAAGCAACTAAAAGGAAACTTGCAATTTTTGTGTTTTATATTAAATTATGTTCTCCATATGTATTCCTTTTCGTTGGTGCGTAACACTTTGACTATCATTCCAAAAAGGAGAAGAGCCCACGATTTAGGAGTTTTGATAATATTTTTTCCTCGCAGAAACAACACATTCAGTAGTCGTTTGCTAGTAATATAATATGTCTAGGATAGGGGCATTCCACGCTTTAAGAGATGATTTGAAACACACTATTCACACAAGCTTTGTAAGCGAAATCCTATAGACGTTTCAAACCATAAGACAAAATCAGTACGAACCTCATCTTTCTGATTTTCTTTTTCATTGTTGTCAAAGACTAGCTTATTTGTTATGGGTCAAGCCATGCCTTGTTTATTAGAGTAAGGTATACAATATAACAGAGAGAGAGAGAGAGAGAGAGAGAGAGGGAGAAGGAGAGAGAGAAAGAAAGTAGAAATAATAGATGAAAGCTTCGCTATTATTTGGACTACAGTGCTGTTCAGGGACAAATGTGACTGTATGAGACAGGGCAACACTTTGTATTAATGATATCCCAATATTTCCAATACTTTCAACACAAGACAAATTAAGTTTGATTTCTTTACTAGAAGTGTGACCGTACGAGGTCGTGCTGCTGGAAATTGCGGTTAAGCGCCATAGAATTCAAAAGTATGAGTATAACTTAGCGCAAAAATTTTCGCGACTTATGACTCTTCATATATCAGCAACCTCATATGGTACTTTCAGACTCGAATATTTGTCAAATAGAGATATACATTATATTTGTATTAAAATCAGAGGAACTGCAACCAAAGTAAATTACATATGATTTTCGTATAGAGTTAAACTTTGCGCTGAAAAGTATTCATAATATCTACGCCTCATGTGACTGCTGTTGACACTCATGCCCTGATTGAATGTCTAGATTTTTCTAAAAAATGTGACATCCATCAACTATTTTGACATCAGTTTCAGAGAACAGTTATAACGAAATTTCGATATAACGAAAGAAAACTGCTGGTCCCGAGGACTTCGTTATAACGGGAGTCCACTGTACAAGTGTCTGTCAAATTTGTGAAGAGCAATTGCGATTCGTCTTTTTGAAAATGAAGCGCGAGCCATTGTAAGTAACAAACTGTCGAGATTCTGCATTTTCACTGCAAGTCTTTTTATTTTTGTAATAGTGAGGCTTTACCATCTTTTCCTCTCTTTACTATTGTATCAAAAGTGATAAGTGACACAAGGACACAAATCTAACAAAACGCCTCCTGTTCCATTACTACCGAGCTTATCTGACAGGACGTTCAACAGAAGTCAGATGGTTCGATGTGTATAAAATGTTCGAAAGATTTTCCTCAGCATCAAACCATTTCATTTGTCTAAATTTACGTCAAGGTGAAGACAGGAATCGCCCTGGTCTAAGCCCTTACTGAAAGTCCAAAACTGTTTACTCTTTCCAAGAATATGCAACAGCGTGCAGCGATAACCCCTTTATTTATCTATTTATTTATGTATGTATGTATGTATTTATGTGTTTATTTATTTATGTATGTATTTATGTATTATTTACGTATGTATGTATATATGTATGTATTTATCTATTTATTTATTTATCTATTCATTCATTCATTCATTTGAAAAGACGCAGAATAGGTACGCGGCGGTGTTTGAAAACAATGTTTCTATAACATCATCTACAGGCATGACATTGTATCATGTTTGGTTTATCAATTTTATCCCTTTAATCGTGGATTAATTATAACCTTTCATTCAGACAGGCTAAATATTTCACCAAGTGGAATGACAATGGTACGAAGTTCATCGCTTGGCAACTGAGACCATTGACAAAATTACTTTGATACCTTATTGTTACAAAAAGCAAATGGAAAAATATAATTCACTGTTTAGATATCAATGGTGCGAAGAAACCACTGTTCTTTTTTTCTTTGTTTGAATAGTAACATAGCCCCAGATTGCACTTGATAGTAAAAATTGTGTATGCATATTTATTTTGAGTGAGTATATAATGCGTATAAATAATGCAAGTGTCTAATTTATCTGACGTATTCACGTGAACGTATTCACCTCTGTATAATAATGTCCCATCTTCGTTGAGGTATGAACACTCCGAATGATGATGGCCTGAGCTAACTAGACTAACCATTGAAGCGTACCATATTCATCCTTAATTCACTATGTTTCTTTTTTTGGGATTTGAATAAAGCTCTATACTTGACCTCCTTCAAATCTAACGGCATGCTTTTGTTTGATTTTTTCCCCGAGTTTTTTGTCGTGTGACCTGTCTTGTCCTCCCCCCACTGAGCTGGTGCCTGAGGGGCATTATATTATTCAAAGGGTATTTGGGTTCGACATTCAAAATAGCTATCTCATATGTATAGTCAAAGTCGTCTTGGGTTATATATCTGAGCGTTGCATTCTACACAATATCTATTGAAAAAAGAATGCTTGTTGTTAACCTTCCGTCGCTCTACCGTGACAGACAACCAGTGAAGACAGAGGCTGTGGCTAGAAAGCGTACACACTTCGTCACATATAATACTGACTGAGATTTGTCTCGTATAAAGAATGATACCATGGAGGAGCACTCAATTAATACCACAGTGGAGAATGTCACTGACTGGCCTTATCACAACTTTGAAATGTGGACGAGATTCACCATCATATGGCAGTCATGTGCAAGCAGTGTTGGTATCCTAGGAAACGGTGGCATTTTGCTCTTGGTGATATTTGTGAAGGATCTTCGAAAACGGTTTAACTTTCTTCTCGTCAACCTTGCTATAGCGAACATTGTGAATCTAGCTGTTTTACCTGTTTTCATACTCAGATTTACTGAAATAGGATCGAGCTGGTCAGTCGACATAAGAAGAGCTCTCAATGGTTTACGGATTGCAAGTGGCACTGCTTTCATCGTCACACTTATGGCCTTATCGATTGAACGCTATTTCGTCATTGTGAAGGCAATTCGTCATCGTCATCGTCGCAGACGTTATGCTAAAATAAGTATTTGTGCCTCTGTCATCGTCATTTGGGTGAGCGGCTTCCTGGTTTCACTTTCTTACTACCTGGTTGTATCCAACTATGGTGGCGTTCCTCCAACGTATGCAATTATATTCTCTCTGTTGTTCGTGGTGTACATCGGTCCACTATGTTGCATGTTGTACTGCTATTGTTGCTGCGCCAAGGTTCTGCTAACTCGACGTCGAGAAATTCAGAGAGATATAAGCACAAGCTCCGGCGGTATTCTTCGTCAGCACAAAGAGAGCGTTCGTCTCATCCTGTTGTTGTTCACCACCACGGCAGTGTTTGCAGTCTCCAAGATCCCTTCCCTGGCAAACTACATGTGGAATCACTTGAATCAAGCAAGCTCCGAACAACCAGAGAACATCACACTCTTGTACTTTGCTAGCGTGGCAGAAAGCCTGTCACAGTGTGCCGAACCTGTGATATGGTTTATTATGAGCTCTTCATTTCGCCATCATCTGAGGAAGGCGCTATGTTGTTGCTTCTCCATCTCGATATCTACTTAAACAGTTTGCAAGGATAATTTGTGCATCAGAATATATTTTTTTTTTAGGAAGAAACAAGATAAAAACACGAACAAACAACAGCATCAGACCGATAACAAAAATAAAATGTTTGATAAGGAGATTGGAATTCTTCGTCATTGCAAACGAGATAAAATAGGTAAGACACAGCTCTTTTCCTTTCCCTCATAGGGAAAACAATTCGGTTTGTAGCTACAATATCACTTTTTTCTTGTCAATAGGGGATTTCTATTAAAATGTATTACTCATGTAGAATATTGAAACTATTTTGACATAATGTATATAAACATGATTTTCTTTAATGAATTTTTTTTTGTTCATTTGTGCATTTACAATAATTTGCGGAATTGTAGGTTCTTGTATAAAATTTTCCCTGTTTATATAATGGAAATGAAAATAAAGTTGAATTGAATTGAATTGGATCCGAACTCGTATGATTTAAAACTTGTATTTTGTCCTCTCCTGAAACTTTGAGTATTTTCTCTTGAGAAATATTGAATAATTGAAGATTGATTGATTAATGGTTGTGCCCTAAAATCTTGGAGGGCCTGAATCCGAATCTAGCGAATGCAACTTTGAAGAATTTGCAACTTTGAGGAATTCAGGATGGCCGCCCCCCCCCCCCCCCCCCGGCGTAAGCAAAGGCCTCTGACAATGACTAGACGTCCACCGTCGTTGATCATCATCACCTGAGGGGGGGACTGGGTGCACCGGGCCTGTGCCCCCTTTTATTTGCTTTCTTTTTAAAGTAAAATGTGTACATGAAATCGCACGATGACTAACATAAAGATAAAAAAAATACCTACCTTGGGAACAAGGACCATCCCTCTTGTTAGCCGATTGAAGTGGCACCAGAAAATTGCGCTGAAACCTCTTTTTTGTTTTAGCTTGTCAGCTGATTAAACCCGAAAATGGCGCCAGAAATATAAACCGGGGCCCCCACTTGCAAAAACGCAGCACCGGTTCTGCCTCGCGCTCAGTCCTTATGCTCACTTGCTTTGCGTCCCCTCCCCGCTCTTTACGGAATTCCTGGATCCGCCCCTGATTATCAAAGCTTTTCGTCAGGTCTATAGAGAGTTCACGGTCCTATTCCTTTGTTTCAAGCAGTCTTAACCTTGTTTAATTTTCTAAATCTGATTTTCCATAGTGTGAGTATCTAGCTCTACTTATTTCTTTAAACCATTAGGTTTGCAATATCCCGCAAGGCCTTTTTTTAACTTTCTCAAGTAGGCCGTATACGTGGCAGCATTAAACCACTATAGGACCTGTATTAAGTGAGTGATTTTTGCCTTTTGTGAAATGGTCTGAATTTCGTAGTTGCCATCTTAGCAGTTAAAGTGAAGGCATAAATACCATGCACATTGTATGTGTGTAAACGTGATGAAATGTTTATATCCGCTCATATGCATTGTGATATTTTCATGTTATGACAATTCAAAGTGCCTTTGTTTACGTCAGAAGAAGTTTGATTATTGTAGCAATTAGTTAAACATGTGTGTATTATGGACTGCGTTGTTATTCTGTGGGGGAGGGGTGGGACGATATTTCTCGCTCGGCTGCATGTGACAAGTATTCCGATGATAATCACAACCCATAGTAAAATCCCATAGCATCAAAGTATTTAAGTATAAAATAATTGCTACAGTCTCTTGGAGGGCATCATCATAATATTGTAATCTGTTGTTATGCCAACTTCTTTGCGATTCACTCCACAAATACCGTTATTACAGGTTTCATAGATTACTAGAGATTAAACAAGAAAAACACCCGTCGGCCGTGATGAAATCTCAAATTCTCCTATTAGTTTCAATGCTGACTGAAGTACTTATGTATACCTATTCAAAAATGTATTTCCTTCAATGCATGAAAACTATGATGAGAAGTGTTTATGAAGTATACAATGTGGATAATTTTATGTATAAGATGTGTCTTTCCTATGTGTAATTCTCATTGCCCTGCGTGTTCCTTGTCATGTCTTGTCCTGGGCAATGTATTGCAGCTGTAATAATGTTGTCATTTCAATCGTGTTGTTACGTGTCTCAATTTTTTCGTTGTCTTTTTGATAAATTTTAATAAAGTGTTGATATACTACGGTGGTAATCATAGTGGCCTCATTATTCTTGTTGTTGTTGTTGTCGTCGTTATGTTTTTTTGTGGCCGATTGCATATCTTCCTTTCCGTTCAATTTTCCTGGCACACCTGGCCCCATAGTGTCTGTGCCACAAATGTGATATGTTATATAGTTTATACGTTTGCATCCTAAAATCCTAGTAAGTATTGTTCATAGTATCAACATCATTATATCAATGAGTAAAATGTACAATAGTATATAGAAGAATTTAAAATTAATATGTCTTATTTGTATAACAAATTGGTGCTGTTGTTGTTTTGTTCCAGTGTTCCACGTTTTACAAGCGTGGCTTTTTTAGTGGAACACTGTTTTCCATCATTGTGATTATTTACTCTTTTTGTTGCCATGACAAAGTGCATTGTTTCTTTTTTACGACATCATTCGTGTATAATATACTTTATATCGTATTGAAAAATCCTTTATCGGACGAGTGTAAGAGAAATGAAAAAAAATTGTATCACTTTGGATTATGTCAACTTTTTCTTTTCTTTTCTTTGTGATGATGGAAATAAATAAACTATTGAATTGAATTGAATTGAATTGAATTCTGCTTTATACGGGATGTAGGAAATCTGACACGGGAAACCAAAATGTCCACATCAAACTTGTGAGTTGACCTGAATGAAAGTAGTGATGGTATTGGAACTGGGTACGGCACTTATCAACAGGGCCATTCCACAAGAGTGACACCCAAGAGTCATACGACCAACGACGTCCACATTGAAAAAAAAAGGTCAGTGAGACTTGCAGACCACAGATGATAATAGCCCATGAGCGCGATATTAGATAAATAAGACCCGTGAGTCAGATAGTAGGCAAAAGGCATACATGTTCTACACCAGGCATATAAGGCCGACAATGATATAGTTATTGTTAGGCCCTGCAATGTAATGAACATCGAACTAATGGGTCTTATTTGCTTAGTTTGGGACACGTGGGTCATTTTTACCTATATAGTGTCGAACTCGTGGGCCTTGTTTGCTTAGTGTCGGGATAATTGGTCTTTTGCAATAAGCCAGTTCGGGGTTCCACTTTGCGCATGAGCAGAAGAAGAACATTTTTGTACCAAAAAGACATGTTTGTTTTTAAATACACTGAGATAAGCATTTGTGACCTAATGACGTTCAAGAAATCCTTATAAACTATGGCTTGCCAGCACTTCCTCGTGACAGCTAAAGTGGCATTTGGCGACATCAATAGAAAAAAAAGTTGGTAATACATTGAATGCAAAATGATAAAATGGAAGATTTCTCTGCCTTGTCTCCTGGTCTATGCAAGCTCATCCTTTCTTTGAACATGACTGTTGAATTCCATAATTTGTTATGTTGGGCAAACTTACGTATTTCGTCACTTTGAAAACGAGTGAAGTGCTGAACCAACTGAGAAAAATGAAAGGTCATTTGTACCCATATGCACATGAGCTAACTCCAAACTGGCTTATTAAAGAGATTTGTATTGAAGTCATCTATTATAATGCATGTCTTATTGACAAAATATTTATCAGAGAGATGACCGTGAACTAACTCCATAAGTCCAGGATGGTTAGAAAGTGGTGATCGTAAATGTGGAAAGTGACGTCTCCTTTAGCTATGTTTCACTGAGGCCAATAATGGTGTGTTTGAATATGCATTGTACCTCATCAAATAAAAGAAGTTGGTCGAAATCTTTGTTTAGAATTCTAATATCAGAATGTGGAACAAAAGGATCTTTAGGGTTTTAATGAGATAAGGTCATAATATATTTTTCCAAATGACAATTGTAGGTTATATTTTGGTCAGAAACATCCTTTGAATCTAAAATCAAGCTCTAATTCTTGGGCCTCTGTATTGTTAGGCTGTAATAAAGTCACCTTCTTCACAATAAAAAAGAAGAAGAAGAATTCAGTGTAGCTAGCTAGTAATCCCATACTCCGTTGTTCATAACAGGAAGACAATTTATATTAATTTATTGGTGAGAAACATAGGTTATATAATGGCAACAATCGACATTCGCACCCTCATGCCGAGATTAAACGTCTAACCTTTTCTATAGAAAATTTCAGATTTCACAAATTTGATTTGGCTACACTCAGAGTCCCCACACGACCACTTTCAGACCATTTTCCATGCCAACATGGGAATCAGCGGTGATGTCAGTAGACATTTGCAGAGATCTCAGCAAACCTAGAGACCTACTCCATGGAAGGAGGTCATTGCTATTGTACATGCCTTTGTGTTTTCATCTACTTAAGTGAATTTCTTTGCTCATAAGTTAAGGAGTGCATGGTGACTATCAATACAAAGCTCGCTTTTGTTTTTGGTGCTGTGGTCCTTCCTCATGACTGTGCCAGGTATTTCCTACTCTTGAAAGCAAATTTGGCGAAGAGGAGCCTCATCTCGGCTCCGTAGAATTCCACTGGATGTGTACCATGCATTGAAACAACATGGCCTGTGCACAGTTCAACCAACCAAACTTGGCAGGCATGCATTGAAACAACATGGCCTGTGCACAGTTCAACCAACCAAACTTGGCAGGGAGAGCTTTTTGAGAAGAGTCGGCATCCTATTGCAGTGATATCTCCATCCAAGACTAGTGCAGAGATAAATGAACTGGTTGCAGAGAGGAGGCTTTCGTAGGGAGTTCCTCTGAGGATCAAGTTGGGGCCTATAATCTTCCTCATAATGATCAACGATGCTGCTATGAGCACTGAGAGGATATGGAAGTGCGTTAATGATATACACTTCTAGACATACGACACAAACCCCATGCTGGTCAACTCCAGTCGCAGGAGGACGACTTGTCACAGTGGTGTTCCGTGAATTGCGTGATACCCAAACCCGAGAAATGCAACATCTTGCATGTTACCTTCAAACGTAATTCTTCAGCTCCTTCTGTCATTATCATTCAAAGAAAAGCACGGGAAGCAGTACTTGCCCTTCGTCTGCTTTGTGTGACGATACAAGCCAATTAAAGTGGGATGCTCTGGTTGGTAACAATGATCTCATAAGCATCTCTGTGCCTGTATATTCTTACAATGCTGAAATCATTCGGAGTTTCTCGTGGTGATCTGGGTCCCATTAAAAGATGTTAGGATAACAACTTTTGCTGGAATGGCAACTTGCGATGGCAACAGCCAATCAGGAAGCTGGATGTCTGTCGTTACCATGACAATTGCTATTCCAGCAAGAGTTGCTATCATATCAACTTTTTATGAAATTGGGCCCTGGTTTTCTCTACACAACATACATTCATTCGCCCCTTGATGTAATTCTGTGCTCCAGTCTTGAAAAGTGTAGCATCACCGCACATCAATCCACCAGAATCGAGAGAGTTCAAAAGCCAACAAAAGCGAGCCCTTCATAGTGATCGCCTCTCCTGAGAAACATCATTATGACGAACTCTTAGCCCTGTATGATATCAAAATCCTGGAGACCCATCGAACAAACCTCATCTTAAGATTTGGAAAATCTCTGTTGCTTTCTGACAGACATAGGAGTCTGCTTCCCCCAAGTAGACAATCTGCATCTCGAACGGACTCAGAAATTCAAAATCAGAACAAAAAGATGAGCGCAGTCATGTATTCCGGCAATTGTGAATCTCTGAAATATTTTCTAATTGTATATATACTCGGTTATAATTCGAACAATAATAAACTTCATTATATTTAACTACGTTTTTGATTTATATTAGTATATTTGTACCAAGAAACAACTATGTGCAATCAGGTATTCCCGTATTATGAAATAATCATGAATAATTTATTATTCCACCACTCATTTCCAATTGACTACTGGTTTTGATATGATGTATGTATAATTGTAAAGTTGCGCAATCAACTGTTCTGGCTACTGCGAAACTCTTGAATATTTTATAATACACCACTCATTCGCAATTTGAAAAGAGAAAGCCTCATTGAACCCAATGCATTTTGTGTTTGTAAAACGGGTATGCTCAAATTTTTTTTTTTTTGGTTTGATTTGATATAATCCATATTCTATATAATATGTTTTAATATATATACTGGTCATCAATGTTGTGTGTGTGTGTATGCGTCACATATGGAAGTTTGCTCGGTGAGGGGACGGGGTGGGTGTGGAGGAAGCAAGAGGGTATGTGTAAGTTTATATTGTATATGTTTATCATCAATTTAATAGTTATATAGTAGTGATGATATGACAGTCTTAGGTGATGTGATATCGTTAATGAAGAATATATCGAGAAAAACTGAGATTTTCTTTTTCGGGGGGATAATGTATTGCTGTATGTTTGTTTTCTTTAACCTTTTTTCTTTGTTAAATCTACGGATTTTAATGTTACGCTTCTTTTTATTCGTTATGCTGCATGCGGGAATCTATTGTCATAAATATTGTCTATTATGGAATATAGGCCTATCTGTATTTATATGTGTACGTCTACGTTGTATGTATATCACTGGATGTTTATTCAGATTTAACTTTCTGTATCAAAAGTGCAATGTTTAATTACATGATTAAAGGTAATATGGCTTTTTGTTATGGTAGAATATACTGTTTTTTATTCATCTTTTGTGTTAAACTGAGAATTCTGTGTGATCATACTCTTTCTCTGTATGCTTGGCACTATTAGTCTGTGGACTTAATGATAATGCTCTTTATCATGTGCAATAAGAACGAAATTGAATAGAAAAAAATGAATTGAATTTACAGTATATAATTTGATATGCAAATGGCTAATCGGGCTTATTTTTTACAATTTCATAATAATGCCCCATCTTCGTTGTGGTATGACACTTGGAATGATGGTCTGAGTTAACTAGACTATCAACCATTATAACGCTCTGATTGTATCATCATCATATTATTCTTGATTTACTTTTCCCCCGTGAAATGGAATGACAATTTATACTGAACCTCCGTCATATTGTACCAGCATGTTGAGTATTGTCGTGTACTACGTTTTGTCTTCTATTCCACTGCGGTGGTGAGCGAGGGATTCTTATTAGGTAGAGGGTATATGCATGCGTTTTATGTTCCAATTAACTATCTGAGGTGTGGTCTACGTTGTCACGAGTTCTCAACAGAGGCATTACATTCTACACGATATCCACTGAAAAGGGGGGCTTGTGACATATCTTTTGCCGAGCTACCCCTCCATCTAACTACCCAACGAAGGCGGGCTTTGGTTTAACTGTATATCCTTCGTCACATACTGAGTAAGATTTGCTCAGTAAATATTGATACCATGGACTCAATCAATACCACAGTGGATTACAATGTCCTAGATTGGTCCTATACGTGGGTGAGATTCGCCATCATATGGCAGTCATGTGCAAGCAGTGTTGGTATCATAGAAAACGGTGTCATCCTTTTCCTAGTGATATTTGTGAAGGATCTTCGACAACGGTTTCATGTCCTGCTCGTCAACCTTGCTATAGCAAACATTGTGAATCTCGCTGTGTTACCAGTTTTCGTACTCTTATTTACTGAAAAAAGATATAGCTGGTCAGTCGACATAATAAGAACTGTTGAATGTTTACGGATTGGAAGTGGCACTGCTTTCATCGTCACACTTATGGCCCTATCGATTGAACGCTATTTCGTCATTGTGAAGGCCATTCGTTATCGTCATCGTCGCAGACGTTATGCTAGAATAAGCATTTATATTTCTGTCATCGTGATTTGGGTAAGCGGCTTCTTGGTTTCACTTTCTTACAACCTGGTCAAATCAAACTATGGTGGCGTTCCTCCAACGAATGCAATTATATTCTCCCTGATGCTTGTGGTGTACATCGGCCCATTATGCTGCATGGTGTACTGCTATTGTTGCTGCGCCAGGGTTCTGCTAACTCGACGCCGAGAAATTCAGAGAGATATACGCACAAGCTCCGGCTGTATTCTTCTTCGTCAGCACAAAGAGAGTGTTCGTCTCATCCTGCTGTTGTTCACCACCACGGCAGTGTTTGCAGTCTCCAAGATCCCTTCCCTGGCTGACTACATGTGGCATCACTTAAATCAAGCGAGTTACGCACGGCCAGATCACATCACGCTCTTGTACTTTTGTAACGTAGCAGAAAGCCTGTCACAATGTGCCGAACCTGTCATATGGCTAACTATGAGCTCTTCGTTTCGTCGTCATCTTAGGAAGGTGCTATGTTGTTGCTTCTCTTGCTCAGTGCAGCTTTAATCAGTCTGTAAGGATAAATTGTGTATCAGAATGTAGATGTGACGATGAATACGAAGCACGACGAAATGCACACTATCAAACAAACTTACTATCAGACGGATAACAAGAATTAGTATGAAATGGGAATGTCAATTTTTTTTGTGATTTCAAAGGAGATGAATAGGCAGGATACTTCTGTTTTTCTTTCTGCAGTAGTAATACCACTTCTGTATGTACATACATTATCAACTTTTGTCGATTGGGGCTCTGTAAATGTTTTATTCCTGAAGTATTTTGGAACACTTTTGACATGCGGCACTTATGATTTTTGGTTTAGAAGACATGCGTTTTCATAATGATATGCCGAATTGAAATTTCTTGGAGTAGTCAGCAAGATCGTTCAGTATTTTGAATCGCTTGCACCATTTTCTTTGTGAATAAGGGAAAAATATTCAATCACATTACACATTTATTTCTCTCACATCAGAAAGAAACCTTGCATGTCATGACGATTATAAGTACAGAAAAAAAATCTCTATCTCGCACAAGCACGGAACCGAAAGTGACCAGAATCATAGGCAGCAGTAATTAAAAGTACTGTTCCATTTACCTTAATTGGTATTACATGTCCGCAAGCAACTCTGCCAGTGCCGTCCTACCTATCCTGCTGTTGGTAATAATTATTACCTCGTCCAAGATTTTAGTGCATTGTAGAGTCTCATTGCCACTGATCATGTTGTATTTAAAGAAAAAAGTATAAAACGTAATTCGATTTAGTTCTCAGTCCAGCAATCTCTGGTAGATGTAAATATATGTTCTCAGCATCCATTCTGCAGTCTCATGTCGGGTAAATATACCAGCAGGCAAGATAAAAACAATACTAGTAATCGGGACAGCACATGCAGAGCCTCTACTGTATAGAAAATGGTGACGGCAAACGAGTGAACTAGGATTTCCTTTTTGAAAAATCAAGCGACAGTTGCAAACCATGCCAGCTATTGGATATGATGATTACTGCACTTATTTTTGTAATATTCACCTAATGAGGGAATGTCCAAACAGGTTTGTACGTCACTTATGGACAACTTAAAGGTCCTGTTTACCTCTGAGAGCAGTGATTCAAAAAATGTTCAAGATATCACTTTTGATGCATATGTGTAGGTCAGTTGTATCACAAAACATCCTACCGATATACTTTTTTTTTTGCAATAAAGCCTAATATGTAAGGAGATTTCACTATTTTTCACATTGAAGCGTAACTGTAGACGGTCTAGTCTGGAAATATTTTTTTTTTCATAACTATTGTTCATATTTTGTATATTTAACAATATTTAACATCGATCATACTGGTTCAATTTTTTACATTGTTTGTTTCTATCCCTAACTCACATTTTAGAACTATTTTGAAGCACTGATACTGGGTTTTTGTTTCATCTGCGAATGGTTAATTATGCCTTTAATACATGTACCAGACAATCTTTATATCAGCGAAATATAGTACCTACGATTACTCGCTTTATAATTGCTATTATTGTAATTATCATTTTTATTATGTTTTTCGGCTTTTCAGATTTCCTGTACATAAAAATAAAGTCATAGAACAATTTTCTTCAGCATGTAATAAAACACACACAAACACAAAAGTTAGAACAGACAAATGGAAAACTTGCTTGTAGCAAAATGAATGTGTAAGAACATAAAGAGTAAGACACGTGTAGGTAAATTTTCCGAATCAGCACCCCCCCCCCCCCCTTTCAGGCCGTGGCACACTATGCTACTATAGTACCTGCCGGCTCCAAATTGAATTAAAAGAGAAGCATAATTATGCATGTACATGATGCATGTACATGCCTTATTGTACAAAGTAACTGTAATCAGCTCTGATAAAGAACAATTTGCGACTCTCTCTGATACCTCTGTTCTCAAGCTCAATAAGTGTCTGGCTGACATAAAACGCTGAACTACCAACACTTGCCTTACCTTGAATGACTCAAAGACTGAAGTTATCCATTTCTCCTCCAAGTTTCTTACATCCCCAAGTCCCGTGGCAGTCAGTATCGGTGATGTCAACATTATGCCATCGTCCTGTGTTCGAAGCCTTGGCATCCATCTTGACAGCCATCTCACCATGAAGGAACACATCAAGCAGGTCTGCAAGTCTGCTACAGCTGCTCTTCGATGTCTCGGCAAACTACGACCCTACCTCACGAAGAAGATCACTCACACTTTAGTTCACGTTTTTGTTATTAGTAGGTTAGGTACTCCACATCCAAGTTGCTGTTGTTTTGTCGAGTTCGACCGCTGAAAAGCCTTCGGGGTCGTACAGGGCTGACACTGTGCATATGTTTGTACTTGATATATTAGTCAATCTTCGGTTGATTTTAATCCGTGATGATAAGGCGAGGTATTTATCTAATTGTAATAGTCTGTTGATTAATCTTCCCAAATCGGACTGTTATCATCTTCAAAGGATTCAGAACACTGCTGCCCCCATCATTGAAAAGCTCCCCAAGTATAGTGAAATCTCACATACTTTTACTCAACTTCACTGGCTCCCCATTGAAAAGCGTCTCATATTTAAGATTCTCCTGTTAGTTTACGAAGTTCAAAATGAAACTAGTCCACAATATCTTAAGGAACTGATCACCTCACCTGTTCCCACACGTAGTCGGAGATCACAACACCAATCCCTTCTCCGCATACCTAAAGTTAATACAAAGTTTTATGGTGACAGGTCTTTTTCAGTTGTTGCCCCAAGATTGTGGAATTCACTACCACAACGTATCCGTCAGTCAGCTTCACTGGGCTCATTCAAATCTTCTTTGAAGACTTATCTATTTGTGAATTGATATTTTCTTTTTTTTCTTTGTACATGTATGTGTGTATTGAAAGTAAATTGTTAATTACAGTATGTTTTGTGATGAGATTGTAAAGCGCATAGGGAACATTCATTTGTTATATGCGCTATAAAAATGTCATTATTATTATCATAATTATACCTTTTCAAAACAGACATCAAACAAAAACAGAGGAAATAAAGGAGGACAGTTTAGAGCTCTTTCCAAACACTGTTACCGCAGCCCCATATACACAGTGTTCAAACCCTAATCGAAGGACATCGTATTGTTTAACAGTATATGAGACCGTATACATCAGTGCGAAGACCAGACATGCTTTTATTGGGTATCAGTGACTTCGATGGTGTACAAAACATCGAAAAGTACCAAAAGACGTCTTGTTTGCATTTTCAGGGGCAGGTCCCCCATATTCCATCCATTGACAGAAATCCAAAACAGGCCATACTCAAACACACCGAAGAATAAGCCAGTTCGTAATAAGCTCATGGACACATTGGTACCAGGTGTTACAAAAAAAAAAATAAAATCACTTTTGATCTTGAATAGTTTGAAAATAGTTTCTCAGAAATCTTTGCTTATATTGAATAATGCTTTGATATCACCTTATATAAGGTATTGTAATATTGTGTGGGGAAATTGTGGTACAACTAAAAAAAACTTTAATATTCAAATTCATGAAATTCCTTTGATGTTTTCATTGCAACTGATTGACAAATTGCCCTACATCGACGTAAATAAGCACTGAATTGATCAGTGTTTTAGTAGTAGCTATGATAAAAAATCATGGGCGTATTTACTCGAGCAGGATTCGAACCTACGTCCTCCTGACCACCGGACAGGCGTCATCTCCACTAGACCACCGAGCTTTCGCCCGACAGCAAGTGTTGGTTCTAATCCTTATAGCATGCAGCGGGTAGTGCTTTGTTATTCAAGTTCATGAAATTCTTCCGTCGAGATGTTTTCTTTGCAACTGATTGACAAATTGCCCTACATCGACGTAAAACACTAATAAAACACTGATCGATTCAGTGCTTATCTACGTCGATGTAGGGCAATTTGTCAATCAGTTGAAACCTTAATATTTCTTTTACAAAAACGAGCTATCGGTTGATTACAAATTCCCATTACTATCTCCCTCTGACCCGTTGTTTTCTCAATTAAAAACATTGAAGATTAATGAGATTCATACTTTCCAAACGGCAATTGTTATGCACAAATTCAACCAATTCCCTCGGTGTTCAATGATTTCCTAATTCCTAATTTCAATATTCATTCTTATCCAGCTCGCCGTTCATCTGATTATCATCTTGAAAACCCAAGAACTGATTTAGCACAAAAATCCTTAAAACATCATCGCCCTGATGTTTGGAATTTTTTACCCGTTGACTTAAAACAATGTATAGATCTATTCAATTATCTAAAAGACAGCTTAAAGATATTTTGCTAACTCAATATGTATCTGAGTGTTACAGCATGTTGCTATTTATCTGTTTTATTACTATTTTTTTTTTCACTTCCATAATTAAAGTAAGGGCTCCGAACTGATCGTATATACACAACAAACATGAGCATTAACACATATTCACAACACCTCACATCTTGCACAATGCACCACTGCACTTCTTCCCCTCATTCTTCCCTCCCTTTCTCCTTATTTCCACTCAGTGAGTGGTGACTTATTATGTTATATTCTCACAATGTTGTATTGTTTAGACAATTATTTCTGGAGCCATTGTCCTCGTCAAAAGCTTGCTTATGACGATGGTCTCCTGAATTTCTGTACATCAAGAATTGCCTAATTTGTCTTTGAGCAAGAGATATACTGTAAACAATGTATGCACAAAAGAGTTTATTTTCATTTTGAATTGTATCAGGGGAAAAAAGTTGAATATTGGAATTAATAATTCATTTGCTTTATTGTCAGATTTAGTTTATACTGTGCTCAATTTGTTTGTTCAATTGACTTTATACTTCATTTATGTATGAAATAGAAATTCAGAAATAAACTCAAATTCAAATTCAAATTCAAATTTATTTCACATGCTAAAAAGAAAACATCACGTTCACAATAAACAGAAGGGGAAATGTATACAAACATAGCATAACATAAGGGATCAGTAAAGGCTGAATGAAGCCTATCGAGGCCGATTCCCTTAAGGTGCGATCACACATCGCCGGTTTAGATGGCGGTTCATGGCGGTTCTCAAACCGCCGTGAACCGTGTCCCAATGATGGCGGAAAGCACTTTGACTACTTCTCAACACGTTTTGAACTAGGAGCAAACGCGGATTGACGCGATAGTAACACGGATCGCCCCGGAAGGTGGAGGAGTCCATACCAAGCCCGTGTAGTCGGATGCAATCAGAGCCCTTTCACTTGTCCTCAATGGGTTTCAACAAGGAGCGTTTTGCTATGTTAGGTAAATACAATTTAAAGAAATTATGAAACGTTGTAGCCCCCTGTGTTTTACAGATTGATATAAGTGATGCAACAAGCAATTATCTTCAAGTTTCAACGTGCCTTTTCTCTTTCTCTTTTAATTTTTAAAATATCTGTATTAACTGTCATTAAAAAGACATGCATATCAAAGCAGAATCCAACATAGTTTCCAGTTTCCTGTTCATTTGCAGGTTTATTTATCAAGTGATGTACAAGTATTTGCTTGTTTCAACATCTCTCTTTTTTTTAAGTTTTCACATACACGTAATTATTTCGCGTATTGAATTTAAGATCTTGTTGCACGAAATTGCTCCTTATTACCTTTCAGAGCTCCTTGTGAAATATGAGACTATGAGAGTTCCTAAATCGTAAGGGGAATCTGTATGTGATACCCTCGATCCATTACAACAATGGCAAACGTAGTTTATGCCGCCCCAGAACTGTGGAACAGCACCCCAAGTGATAAAACATGCAAGTTCCATCAATAAGTCCAAAATGTTTTTAAAGACTTATCTGTTAAAATAGTTACATAGTGATAGATGATGATTTATGCAGCATGTCGCTGTTTCTGAAATTACCTTTTCCTATTTATCTTTTTGTTCCCATTCTAAAGCGCATAGAGACCTTGCCAAAGGTATTATGCGCTATGAACGGCAATGATGCCATGATAATAGTATAATGATAATATCTTTAACAACAGTCAATAAAAAGACATAATATGTACATTATACATTATCAAAGAAGCATATACAGTATGTGTGCATAGTTTCCTCTTTACTTACAGGTTCACGTAACATAATAATGATGGGTTGTTGTTGTTTTTTTTTTGAAGTTTCAACATTGCTTTTCCCTCTACTCTCTTAAGTTTCAACATATCTGTATCAACATGCAGTCTTACAAAAAGGCATACATAATCACGAAAGCAGAACCCAACATATTTACATAAATTTTCTGTGTATAACTTATTAAGTTCACGTTGCTGGCCATCTTAAAAGCTGTTAAGCTTTAATAAAATTATGAACTTACCTTTTAATGTAAATGATGTACTATTCAACATACCTAACAACTTTTTGAACATTAAACTTTATTTGTTACTGTATATGTGTTAACGAAATAAGGAAACTATAGCATTCAATATATTTACCCGATCTTGCATTATGGGTTCATCTTTGCTTTTTTTCTCCATTTTTTATTGCTCCGCCACGAAGTGTCGCCGGAGCCATTATTCTCTTTTAAGTTCATTGTTTCTTTTCGCTTGAAAATTATGGCGGTGTTAACACGGTGTTATCACGGATTTGCGGTGCTAACACGGAGGATGCCGTTCTTTACACGATGAACAGCGATGTGAACACGGTCCATTTCAAACCGCCAAGACCGCCAAGAAAAATTAAACATGTTTAATTTTTCTGGCGGTTCCCCGCGGTTTCCCGCGATTCTCGGGGTTCATGGCGGATGAGTGACGGATGATTAGGGTTTGTGTACGGTGTAAACACGGTCTTTGGATGAGGACGGCGATAAGCTGAAACGCCATCTAAACCGGCGATGTGTGATTGCACCTTTACAAACAATAAATAGGACGCAATTTCCATCGAATATACATTAAGGAACAAAAACAACAAAGAAACATCACAATAAAAAGGGAAAAATGGCAAAATTATTACTATAATTACTCTTTGGATCAAATTACTTTGGATTAAACACATTTTGTATTTACGTTTAAAAGATGGCAGTGTTGGACTCTCTTTAATAAAAGTTGGTGACTCATTCCAGCATTTCGCTCCAGTGTGTCTAATTGTAGTCTTTGAGAACTTATATCTGTAAAAAGGTAAACATATTACGGAACGTGACAGGTAAGACACCTTTAAAGTATGAAAACATAAATGTTGCCACTTGTAATTGCACTATTTGATCAATTTTCAAAATTTTAAATTTCCTAAACAATGCTGCAGTGTGTGTATACGGACTTACGTGTGTACATTACAGAGTATTCTTATTGCACGCTTTTGTAACATCAAAACACGATTCAATAGATATAACGAACTATGACCCCATATTATTGCACAATACGTTAAATGTGGGGAAATCATTGTATGGTACATGGTCAAAATAATTTTTAAAGGAAATATGTGTTTCAGATAATTTATGACACCAACAATTCTACTTATTTTGATACAAATGTAATCAAAATGACTTTTCCATGTTAAACCATCAATCGTAACACCAAGAAATTTTACTCTATTGACCTGCTTGATTTTGACATTACCTATCGTTAAACATCTTCATCTATTACCTTTGTCTTAAACACCATATAACATGTTTAATCAATATTTAAAAACAAAAGATTTGCAGTAAACCAAGAATACACTTTCTGCATTTCTGAATTGATCATATTGATAACTTCATGCACATCCCGGATTGAGAAAAATAGGTTTGTATTATCTGCAATAATATAGAATACAAATTATTAAGGCTTACAAACTGCAAATTATTAACAAATAGCAAAAAGAGAAGAGGACCCAGTACAGAACCTTGTGGAACGCCTGTATTCACATGGCACAAATCTGATTTTGTATTATTTACAACTGTATTGTGTGCGATTTGATAAATAACTTTTAAACCAGTTCAAGACATTTCCTCTTATTCCATAATATTCCAATTTCATAATAAGTATTCTATGATGTATACACGTACAATCAAATGCTTTTATTAAATCTAAAAATATTCCGACCAAAAAGTCATGATTTTCAAACGCATTTGATATTCTTTCCATCAATTTAAGTAGCACCATGTAGAATAACCATGTCTAAACCCAAACTGCTGGTGATACAAAATATTAGTGCTGTCAATGAACGATATCAATCGAGCATAAACTAATTGTTCAAACAATTCAGTAAAAACTGACAACAATGATATTGGCCTATAATTTTGTAGCTGGGTTTTGTCCCCCTTCTTAAAAATTGGAATTACTTTTGCTACTTTAAGTTGTCGTGGGAATATCCCACTTTCCAGAGATGAATTTAATATTGCACACAGGGGTTCCATTATAAAACATATTGATTTCTTGAATACATGGAATATCGTCATCACCAGGACTCTTATTTACTTTCAAATCATTTACAATAGTTAACATTTCAGATATAGTAATAGGCTTAAAAAACATATATTGGCTATAAGTATTGCTTAGGTAAGTATAAACAGAGGCAGATAAATTAGACACTTCTGATACAATATTTCTACCTATTGGACAAAAATACTCACTAAAATGTGTTGCTAGAGACTCTGCAGAGTCGATAAAATGATCATTGACTTGCAATGATTCAATATGATATTCTGCCTTTGTTTATTCATTACATCATTAATAAGAGACCATCTTTTCTTTAAATTCCCACGCACACAACTGAATTTCATGTAAAATTATTCACGCTCCCTCTTACGTATTTCCTTATTAACTACATTCCTATCCTGTTTAAATTTCTGTTCATTGGTGGCAGTATACGATTCCTGATATACTTACAATACATTCTATACTTCTTGTTGCACATTTTTCTAAGTTTGCTATTAAACCATGGTTTGTCATTCCTTTTTACTCTGTGCACACACGTTTGTAGTGGAAAACACATATTATAGATCAGGAGATATTTGGCAAAAAAGGCTTCAAATTGAACATCTACATTATGCATATTGACAACTTACTCCCAGTTGCAAGCATGAAGCATATTACAGAAATACTGTATAGAGGAATCATCAAAAACACATCTAAATCTGTTGCCTTCATTGTTGCTGGTATACAATAGTTGCATCTTATTATAGTAAATGTCGGTAATTGATCACTAACATCACATGTAAATATCCCGGACATGACAATACTCTCGAGATTACTAAAAAAAAGTATTATCTACAAGTGTTGATGACTGTGTTGTTATTCTAGTGGGTTTTGAAATTACCGGAGAAAATGAATATGATGAAAACATGTCTATGAAAGCATCAAAAGTCAACACAGATGACAATAAGTTTACATTAAAATCTCCGACCACAACAGCTTTTCTTTCCCCTTATAATCTTTTGAAAAGGCAATTCTATGGCATGCAGAAACTGGGAAATAGATGAAGCAGGTGGCCTATATACAATTGTTACTACTTTCACTTTGACAATATATTTCAATACATACAGTTTCAATGTTATCATCAAATAATTCCAAATCTGACCTTCTCTTAAATTTCAAATCTTGACGTATATAAAAACCATCTCCTCCACCACGTTTATCTCGTGTATCACTGCGTCTTTTATCTACAAATGTGCAACTGGGTAAAACGCACAATAAACTTTTTTGTGTGTTTTCAGCCATGTTTCTGTTACAGGAATGAGTGAAAATTGGTGCCTAAAATTTTGTAAAAATGTGTCCATATTATCAAAATTCTTCTTTATACTTCTGTAGTTGAAATGAAAGATCGATAAGTGATTGTCCATATCTATATCTTTCAAAGAATTATCAAATTGCACTGGAAGATAGTAATTACAATTGTGTTCAAAAATCCATTTCGAGTATGCTGACGTAAAGGGAAGGTAAACCCAAAGAGCAATGTGGATTGAGTGAAAGCAGCAACATTAGTAGAACACATCAGTGAAAGTTTAGGGAAAATCGGACAATCGATGCAAAAGTTATGATTTTTTAAAGTTCTGGTGTTGGAACCACTGGATGCGGAGACTACTAGAGGATATGACGTATGAGTGGACAACAATACAAAGAAAATATAAAGGAAATTCAACAAAAAATCACTTTTCTAGAATTATGAAAGAGCAATGGACCAACTTCTTTCAGAAAGCAGGGGGAACAATTGCTACCCTTAACATATGTCAATATCAAGTTGATGGAATTTGTAATTTTCATGAGAAATGGATTTTTGTAGAATTTTCTTTATATTTTCTTGGTATTGTTGTCCACTCATACGTCATAACCTCTAGTAGTCTCCTCATCCAGCGGGTCCAACACCAAAACTTTAAAAATTCATAACTTTTGCATCGATTGTCCGATTTTCTTCAAACTTTCACTGATGTGTTCTACTAATGTTGCTGCTTTCACTCAATCCACATTGCTCTTGGGGTTTGTCTTCCCTTTAAGTTGCCGTAACAAGTTGAGCACTGCCCATTACTGTCATTCAGGTTAAAAATCAATTTTAATAGCGATCACAAGTAGCACGTACATGTACAGGGTTAAAGGACATTACGAGAATAAGAAAGCATAGCATAAATATAAAAAAAAGAACTAAAAATGTAAAAAGGCACAAAATCTATTGCACGGGTGATGCCTGGAGAATTTATAACATATCATATTGCAACGGTATACTAGAAAATCTAATGTGGTGACGGACTGTATGTACAATTCAAAGAATTTACCTGTGTGCAGTATACATCCAACATAGTAACAATCTGTCCAGATCATTCTTGTTGTGGATCTGCTTTCAGAATCAGAAATCAGAAGATTAGTTTTCCTTAACATGTGTATGTATATACTACTTATTTCCTTAACATGTCCATGTTAAACACGCATTGCTTTTGTTTTGATTGTGTAAATAATGTAATTTTGATTTATTTTGTGCCGAATAAAATTGAATTGAATTGAATTGAAAAATATAAATCAGATAACACTGTGACTGTCATTGATATTGTAAATACTGAAGTGTGTGCAATCTAGTTGGAGGTGAATATGAATGCATAAATCACTATCATTATTACATGTAAAGTTAAGTTCCAGATTTCCGTCAAATTTTAACCCTCTGTACAACACTTGAACTTTACACAGGAACCATTGATGTGGATGTGAGTTTGAAAACAAGAGACCCTGGGGTCACGCGCTCAACTGAGTATCGCAATTTCAACTTCCATGCATTCTTGCACACTCTTACCTGAGAACATTGGAAATCTAGGTCTGCATATGGATCCCCCCCCCTCAACTCCAGGGTGGGGGGGGGGGGGGTGGGCAGGCAGCCCTGGATCTGCAATGAACAAACTAGGATCTAAAGTCGTCAATGTACAAACTCATTGTATTAACTTTGCTTTATCATTTCTGGTTCTAGAGTAGAAGATTTTCAATATTCCTCAATGTGGGGGAGGGGGGGGGGGGGGGGGGGGGCTAGGGGCCCCCAAGAGGGACATGATGCCCATTTGAAGGAATTGAGATTCTATCCCCCTAGGGATGCTACCTGATAAGTTTGGTCAAAGTTCATCATGAGGTTTTCAAGAAGAAGATGAACATGTACAATTCAGGCACCATTACAGCTGTAGGACTTCTCCCCATCCCCTCTCCTGGGTTTGGGACCCAGGGGGGGGGGGGGCACCTCTGATTCCGCCAACCCCATGAACAAACTTGAAACTACAGTCATCAATGTACTAACTCATAGTATTATCTAAGCCCTATCACTTCACCAGGTGGGCCATGGTGCCCATTTGTACAAATTGAGATCCTATCCCCCTAGGGATGCTACCTACCAAGTTTGGTGAAAATCAGTTATGGCGATCTCAAAGTGAAGATGAAAATGTACATTTTAGGCCCCATTAGGACCCCTCCCCACCCCCCTCCCCTTGGTCCCAAGGGGGGCACCCCTGATTCCCCCATGAACAAACTTGAACCTACAGTCATCAATGTACTTACTCATTGTATCAACTAAGCCCTATCACTTCTGGTTCTAGAGAAGAAGATTTTTAAAGATTCTTTAATTTTAGGGTGTTTGGGCCCCCCTGGGGCCCCCAGGTGGGCCATGGTGCCCATTTGAATAAATTGAGATCCTATTCTCCTAGGGATGCTACCTGCCAAGTCGGTGAAAATTGGTCATGGGGTTCTCAAGAAGAAGATGAAAATGTAAAATGTTTACGCACGACGCACGACGGACGACGCACGACGGACGACTGACGACGCACGACGGGCGCCGGACACAGAGCGAACGCAGTAGCTCACTCGAGCCTTCGGCTCAGGTGAGCTAAATATGGAATAGCTGAAAATATAGATGACCCTTAAATCCGCGCTGATAATCGCAAATTATAGTGCACTTTCCAAGAAAATTGAAAATGCAACAGTCTGCAGAGAAAACACTTCAAATAAATCTTTGAAAAGAGGCAAAACAAATGTGGTGCAGTGATTACAAACACAGTTCTCACAACAACTTTTCACAGACATGAATTACTTTATCATTCTCATTCAATCAGGCATTATATCTTTTCAGTTAGATAGATTGAATACTCCTCGTTTAAAACGTAAAAAACCAACAACAACAACACATACCCACACAAGTATCATATCTTAAGTCCATTCGAATTCAGAACCCTCGAATTCAGAACCCTCGAAATAGAACAAAACCATCAAAAAATACTTGAAACGAGGTTTAGCCCCTGCCATTCAGACTAAGATAATTCTTTCTTTGCATTTTAATAACAAAAGATTATTGAAGTACAAGAAGGTGATATGAGAGCGTTGAGTGCTGGTGCAAGTGTGTGCGCTCAGCAAGCATGAGATGTGCCTATTTGGACAGCTAGCCGTAACTGTGTTCGGAGGTTGTTGTTGTTGTTGTTTTTTTTTTTTTTTTTGCTGAATAGACTCATGGATAGTGACCAAAGACCAAAAAGGCTAAAAACCTTCGTGTTCCAAATAATCAGAATTCGACTTTTAACCGTAATTAGATGTGGTATGCTTTTTTATGTTGGCTTTAAGAGCACTCTGATTATTGGCGTGAAGAAACTGTAATATCAATCGTAGCGCCTGGACATTACGATATCTATTTTTAGAGTACTTTTTTTTTCCAGCTATAACTTGAACAACATTTCACAATGAAAATGCGTGCACCACTAGCTGCCCCCAGATACTGTTTATTCCACTGCACTGGTGCGCGAAGTTCATTTCATTATGCAGCCATGTAGAAAATAAATATTACCAGCTTTGTCGAAATTGTTCATACGATACCCATAAAAGAAGGCGTTGTAGAACACTCTTCGCCACTCTACCGTACCCAGTGAAGACAGGGCAGGGTTATAGTAAAGTGTTCCCTTCCTAAAAAGAAGTGCAGGAGATTTGCCCAGTAGTTAAGGATGGATACCACGGAGGAGTACTCACTTAACACCACCACAGTGGAGAATGTCCCAGATTGGTCTTATCAGGACTTTCATACTTGGGTAAGATTTGCCATCACATGGCAGTCATGTGCAAGCAGTGTTGGTATCCTAGGAAACTGTAGCATCCTGCTCCTGGTGATATTCGTGAAGGATCTTCGAAAACGCTTTAATATTCTGCTCGTCAACCTTGCCATAGCAAACATTGTGAATCTCGCTGTGTTACCGGTTTTCATACTCGGATTTACTGAAAAAGGGTCCCACTGGACAGACGACGTACGAGAAACTGTTGTCGGTTTACGCATTGGAAGTGGTACTGCTTTCATCGTCACACTTATGGCCCTATCGATTGAACGCTATTTCGTTATTGTGAAAGCCATTCGGTATCGTCATCGTCGCAGACGTTATGCTAGAATAAGCATTTACATTTCTGTCATCGTGATTTGGGTAAGCGGCTTCTTGGTTTCACTTTCTTACTTCCTGGTCGTATCCAACTATGGTGGCGATCCTCCAACGTATGCAATTATATTCTCCCTGATGCTTGTGGTGTACATCGGTCCATTGTGCTGCATGGTGTACTGCTATTGTTGCTGCGCCAGGGTTCTGCTAACTCGACGTCGAGAAATTCAGAGAGATATAAGCACAAGCTCCGGCGGTATTCTTCGTCAGCACAAAGAGAGCGTTCGTCTCATCCTGCTGTTGTTCACCACCACGGCAGTGTTTGCAGTCTCCGAGATCCCTTCCCTGGCTGACTTCATGTGGCATCATTTAAATCAAGCAAGTCCCGCACGGCCAGATCACATCACACTCTCGTACTTTTCCATCGTAGCAGAAAGCCTGTCACAGTGTGCCGAACCTGTCATATGGTTTAGTATGAGCTCTTCGTTTCGCCGTCATGCGAGGAAGGCACTATGTTGTTGCTTCTCTCGCTCAGCGTCGCTTTAATCGGTCTGTAAGGATAATTTTTTGTATCATAATGTAAATTTGAGGATGAAGCACGAAGCACGATGAAAGACACACTATCAAATAAACGAACTATTAGACAGATAACAAGAGAAAATAGTATGAAATGAAAAACACTAATGTCAAATTCTTTGTCATTTCAAAGGAGATAAAATAGGCAAGATAGTACTGTTTTTCTTTCTACAGTAATAATACCAATTCTGATGCATGTACTTTCATAATCAAATTTTGTCGACTGAGGCTGTCTGAATGTTTTACTCTTGAAGAATTTTGGAACATTTTTGACAAAACGCACTTATGATTTTTGGTTTATAAGATGTGTTATCATAATAATATGCAGAATTGTAGTTTCTTGGAGTATTCAGCAAGTATACCATTCATTGTTTTGAACGAAGAATAACAGATTCACAAATTGTTCCATACGGCTTAGAAACAAATAACGGCAACCGAGTGAACATGGAATCCCTTTTTGATAAATCAGTCGACAGTTACAAACCATGTCACTTATTGCTGTTGTCCATCTTTTGTAGTGTTCATCGATTGAGGGGTTCAGACAGGTCTGTATAAAATCAGTAACGGACCTCTTAATACATGTACCAGGCAATCTATGTATCAACGAAGTATATCACCTACGATTACTCTCTTTGAATTAAAAAGAATTTGAATTAAGCGAAAAGTACAACAATGCATGTAGCCTATACATACCATATTGTACAAACTAGCTCTGACCAGCTCTGATAAAGAACAACTGGTGACTCTCTCTGATACATTTTTCAAAACAGACATCAAACAAAAACGGAGGAAACAAAAGAGAGCAGTGCAGAGGTCTTCCCAAACACTGCTACCGCAGCCCCAATACGTACCATGTAAAATCACACACAGTGTGCAAACCCTACTCGAAAGACTCCGTAACGTTTAGCAGTATAGGCCGTACACATCAGTGCGAAGACCAGACATATAGTGGGTATCAATATGACTACGATGGTGAACAAAACATCGAAAAGTACCAATAGACGTCTTGTTTGCATGTTCAGGGACAGCCCCTCCCTCCCCCCCCCCATATGCCATGCACTGACAAAAATCCAAAACAGGCCAAACTCAAACACACAGAAAATAAGCCAGTACCGCGTAATACTGAATAGAGTACGATTTAGTTGGAGGTGATTTGAATATGAAAGCATAAATCAGTTTCATTAAATCCATGATTACTTGTAAAGTTAAGTTCCAGATTTCTGTCAAATTTTAACCCTCTGTACAAAACTTGAACTTTACACAGGAACCATTGATGTGTATGTGAGTGTGACTTGACTACCACCTTTTCAAAGCACTGCTGACTAGGCTTCTGGTCTCTTGCTCCAAGGCACATGAATGCTTTATTAATAATTCATGATGGATTAACCTGTGCACTGCTAGTCTGAATTCATGGTAAAGGGTAAACTGCATGCACATGAAAAAAGAAAGCACATGTTTCCATGTGCTTGCATACACAACATTTCAGGATGAATAAAGTGTATTATTTAAACCCTGGCCATTGTCTGGGTGTTAACCACACACGTACTCCCATACACACCAATTGACCCCTGTAACGTTTTGTATAGAGGGTTGAAAATTTGACAAAATCCTAACCCTAACTTAAAAATCAATCTTGAATTTAATGAAACTGATTTATGTTTCTATTTTTGAATTACCTTCAACAAAATTGTACACTATCCAGCTATTGCTCATATCAATATCAGTGTTATCTGATAATAATACTGATATGTAGTTTTGAACTATGAAGAATCAAAAGTGGGATATGTTTTTGTAACACTAAGTACAAATGACTCTCCTTCTTTCTTTCTCAGTTGGTGAAGCATTTCGGTATAATGCATAAACTTGCCAGACGTAACAATTTATGGAATTCATGTTTAAACAAAGAACACTTGCGTTTAGACCATGTGACCAGAACATTTTAGGAGGCATCCATTTTATTGTGTTGTATTGCATGCAATAACAACCTTCTTCTTTTGATATTGCCAAATACCAGGCTTGGTGTCAGGTAGATGTGCTGGCAAGCACCATTTAGATACGGATCATATGAATAATCTTTACATTACAGATGCTTTTTTTTTCAGTGAATTAATATACCAAAATGCCTGTTGATACAACTGACCTTTTTTTTTTTCTGCTCATGTGCAAAGTGGAATTACGAACTGGTCTATTGATCCTCGAGAAGCCAAAATGACCACTACTTCGCATAATGCAATTGTTGCAACTACCTGTAATGTCCGGAATTACCCCCATTCTGTTGCACATGGTTGTTTATTTCATCACAGTATTATATAAAACAGAAGAAGAAAACAATACAGAAGACCGTCATCATAAACAAGGGTTGACGTGGGTGGAGCCCCAACAAATAAGAAAGAGAATGAATACGTACAAGTTCGTATTACTGATAGACAGGCATTAGTAAAGGAAGTACGACATAAAATTGTTGTTACAATGATTTTCCTTTTTTTATGCTGAAAAATTCGCTATGGTCTTCGATTGTGATATATTGTTTCCGATATGGTTGGTCGCATAGTGACATATAATACTCTGCATTCAATATAATAATTGCTGCATTCAAGTGAAAAGAGAAGACATGTAAGCAGTTTTAAACCTCTTCGAAATGGCAAGAGATAAACACGTACTACAAAATTTGTTACTCCCCTTTTGACGTCACGTAAAGTTAAAGATATCCAGTGTCCCTGTGTAAACCCGTATTGAAGAGAGGAAAGTATGGTAAACTCTTCAAATTTTGAAGAGTATAACATACTTCCTGCTCTTCAATACGGGTCAAAATAACGGTTATGGGTCATAAGCACTACTGAAAATTTTAAATCTGGCAAAATATTTATTTGTCGATAATCACAGATAAAGTTTGAGAACTGGGATCGCTTTTTGTGTCCATTTTGGCAGGAAAGATACTTTTCTCTACGGACTAAATTTTCATCAAGTGGAATACAAAATAGCCGTAAAGGATACACTTGATACCTGAGACCGATGGGCAAGATTGATTCACCGAATTGAAAGCAAAAAATTTCAGTCATTTCTTTGGATGAGAAGAATCCATTTTCCGAATGTGTTTGACAATTGTTAGTAGACGAGCGCCGTATCCACCCGACGGCCGATGCTGGGTCTAAACCTATTAGCATGCGGCGGATACTGCCTATTTATTCAATTTTGAGTTGCTTTATTGCAACTGATTGAAACAGGCGGTAGCTATACTGCATTGAAACTGCATTCTTCTTCTTCTAAAATTTCGGTTTGTAAGTGAGACTTTCCATTTTTTTTTTAATGTTTGATTTCACTTGGTTACCCAGTTAGACTGTTTCGGACGTGATAAGTCACAAAAACTTGTATATGTAACAAAGCGCCTCCACTTTATACAAATATTACTTATTTTAGCAGAGAGAAAAATCATGGTTCAAGGCGGGAAGCTAACAGCAAAGATAGTCTTCAATGTTGATCCAATTCGTCGGATATATTTTTCTAAATTCATGTATAGCTGAAAATATAGATTACCCTTGTCTAAGCCAATACTAATAATCACAAAGTATTATCCACTTTCCAAGAAAATTCAAAATGCAACAGCCTGCAGAGAAAACACTTCAAATAAATCTTTGAAAAGAGGCAGAACATTATGGGGCAGTAATTGCAAAAACAGCTATTCACAGAAATTAATTACTTTATTGTTCTCATTCAAGCAGACATTACACCTTTTTATTTAGATAGATTGCATACTACTCGATAAACGTAAAAAAAAATCTTAGATTTCGTATCTAAAGTCCATTCGAACTCAGCACCCTCGAAACACAGCGAAACCATCAAAAGCTATTTCAAATGAGGTTTAGCCTCTGCCATTCAGACTAAACATTCTTGCTTTGCATTTTAATACCAAAAGATTATTTAGGTACAAGAAAGTGATATGAGTGCGTTGAGTGCTGGTGCAAGTATGTGCGCTCAGGAAGCACAAGATTTGATTTGATTTGATTTGATTTGATTTGACTTATTTCTGCATTTTTCACAAAGTATATACAACATAACAAACAATTTTCCAGTACTATTCACATTATATCGAACAAAAAAAAATGAATGCAAATGTAATCATATATAATGTACCGATAATGAAATATTGTATAGGTAGGTTATACTCATACAAAACGATTGAAAAATCATTGATTATTCAATTGAATTAATGCATAAAAAATGCAGGAGACCGTCATCTTAAGCTGAAGCTTGAGTTTGATGGCGGCCTCTTGAAAAGCATATGGCTTATAGTTTTACAAATTATTTAATACATATTAAATTGTGTAACCGAATAAGGTAGCTACAAAATGTATTAGTGCAAATGTGCAGTTTTGTTGTTTTATTATTGTAAATGCTATTTTATACGCATATTATGTATGAACATGAGTCATGTGTGGTGGAAAGATTAAAGTATATCTTGGCAATTATAACTGTGTCCGCACACTGTGTTTTATTAGACATGGGACCCTCAAAAGGTTTCAGATGTGAATCCAGGACTAATTCTTGAATACATTTCAAATCAAAGTGATATAACGCATCAGAAAATAAAAACAATCCAACAGAGAAAGGCACGAGACTGTCAAACTTGGTTAACTGTTATGGAATAACAAAAAGAATCGGCAATCACCCTACATTATACAACGATAGTAAGTGTCGTTTCGTATTTGCCTTGACTGAGAATTGACTGAGAATTGTTGTACTGATATGACGCCGATTACTAGTCTGTACCCACAATATTACTGTTAATAAACCGCCTGAACATCAGTTGATTGTTTCTTTTGTGCGATCATTCTCAGAGTGATTTTGGTCGTAACAAAATTGGGGGCTTGTCCGGGAAGTGAATTTTAAGCCAAAACTTAGAATTTGGAACGTTCCGGAAGCCAGAATATTGGTACAGACATAATACCAGTTGAGTTGGTTGTTCAATTGTATATTGTGTGTTACACGTTGTGACAATGTCAGTCAGTACAATGGATGTTCAGGCATTTGTTCAGAGGACAGATTTGTCCCTCAAAGATTTGCAAAGGTTACGCAAATGTGATTTGACTGCTATTGCACAGCATTTGAATGTAGATGTTCCACAAGGTGCAAGAAAGGCAGAGATTCTTGACTTAGTAGCTGGTCACATGGAGCTCAAAGAAGAAATCAACATTCCAGATCAAGCTCAAATTTCAGATCAAACACGGCTTGAGCTTGCTAGATTGGAACTAGAGAAAGAAAAGATGAGATTAGAAATGGAAAGAGAGAGGGATAGACAACAAAGAGAAATGGAAATGAAGGAAAGAATGGAAATGAAGAAACTTGAAGTGGAGCAACAATTGAAATTACGTGAGATGGAATTGACTCATGCACAGACTGTTGAAAATCGTGAAAGGGCTCCCCCTGAATTTGATTTGGCCAAGAACATTCGATTGGTGCCAAAGTTTGAAGAAAACAGAGTCGATGCATATTTTGTGTCATTTGAGAAGGTGGCTAACAGTTTGAACTGGCCACAGGAATTTTGGCCCTTGCTCCTTCAAAGTGTGTTTGTCGGCAAAGCAGCCGATGTGTACTCATCTCTCTCTGAAGAGCAATCACGTGACTATGCTACAGTCAAGAAAGCAGTGTTGAATGCTTATGAGTTGGTGCCAGAGGCGTACAGACATAAGTTCAGAAATTCGTACCGTAAACCAGGCCAGACACATGTTGAGTTTGCTCGTGAAAAAGAAATGATGTTTGATAGGTGGTACAGGTCCCTGAAAGTGGATCAGGACTTTGATAACCTACGTGAGGTTGTTCTCTTGGAAGAATTCAAAAAGAGTGTTGCTTTCAGTGTGAGGTCGCATTTGGATGATCATAAAGTGACAAGTTTGCATAAAGCAGCCTTGATGGCTGATGAGTATGAGCTGACCCACAGAAATGACAACAGACCACCTTTCAGGAATTTCTCTCGAAACAAGAGAGACAAAATTCAGTCGAGCAATCCAAAGAATGCTGGTCCTGAAAAAGGCACGAGTTCTGAAACTTCATCGGCACCAAAGCCTCAATCTAACAAAGGGTCCAGTACAAGTGCAAATGTCATCAAATGTTTTCACTGTAACAAGACAGGGCATGTAAAGTCACAATGTTGGAAGTTGCAAAACAAAACAAAGAAGGACTTGGGATTTGTCATGTCAAAAAGTGTCCTACCCGAAAACAGTGTCCCGTTCAGTGAAACACAGGCCGTTGAAAGTCAATCTCCCAAATTCAAAGATAGGATGAAGCAGGTGGATGAGAGCTATCGTAGCTTTTTGTTTGATGGTGAGGTGACCCCATGTACTTCTGGTGAGGCAGGTAAGCCAGTGGTCATCCTGAGGGATACGGGGGCCTCTCAGTCGTTGATGGTGGATGGTGGTATGACTTTTCCACCAGATAGTGCAGTGAATGCAAAAGTCTTGATTCAGACTGTTGATGGCAGTTATATGTCAGTGCCACTGTATAGAGTGGATTTGAAGTGTGACCTAGTTTCTGGTCCTGTTACTGTTGGAGTTGTTCCTGAGTTGCCCATGGCAGGCATTGACTTCTTGTTGGGGAATGACTTGGCTGGGGACAAGGTGGTTGTGTCTCCAGTTGTTTCGGATAAACCAGTGGTGGTTGCTGAAACTGAGCAGTTGCAGGAGGAGTTTCCTGGGATTTTCCCAGATTGTGTTGTGACTAGGTCTCAGGCTCGTAGAGCTGTTCAAGATGATGCAGATTCTGTTGATGTGGAGGAGAATTCCGGTGTTTGGTTGGCAGAAACCTTTTTCAAGGATTTGAATGATGGGGTTGCTGTATTAGGCTCCAAGGCTAACAGTGATGGGCTGTTTAGCAAGTCTTCCTTGGTTGAAGCACAGCAGGCAGACTCTGAGTTGAAAGGCTTGTCTCAGACGGCGTGTTCTGAGGCTGAGGCTGAAAAGGTCCCTGAGTGCTATTATGTCAAAGATGGCATTTTGATGAGGAAGTGGAGACCTCCCCATAGGCCAGCTGATGAGGATTGGACGGTGGTCCGTCAAGTTGTTGTCCCTCCTAGTTACCGCGGTGAGATCTTGAGGATTGCTCACGAGTTACCTGTTGGCGGCCATTTAGGCGTCAGAAAGACAAAGGATCGGATCATGAGGCATTTCTATTGGCCAGGTTTGAATGTGGATGTGGCTGAGTTCTGCAAGACTTGTCACACATGTCAGGTGGCTGGTAAACCACAGCATTCAGTGAAGCCAGCGCCATTGATTCCGATTCCTGCGTTTGAAGAACCATTCAGTCGGGTTCTAGTTGACTGTGTTGGACCTTTGCCTAGGACTAGGTCGGGTCACAAGTACCTCTTGACAATCATGGATATGTCTACACGGTTTCCAGAGGCTATCCCATTGAGAAATATCACTGCTAAGACTGTGGTAGATGCTCTAGTGCAGTTTTTCACTAGGTATGGGTTGCCCAAGGAAGTGCAGTCTGACCAAGGGTCAAATTTCATGTCAGGCATATTTCAAGAGGTGATGTATCGTTTGGGGGTGAAGCAGCTGAAGTCGTCAGCTTATCATCCCCAGTCCCAAGGTGCGTTGGAGCGCTACCACCAGACCCTAAAGACAATGATTAGGGCATTTTGTGAGGAGTATCCCGAGGATTGGGATAAGGGCATCCCTTTCCTGCTGTTCGCAACGAGGGACTCCCCAAATGAGTCGACGGGTTTCAGCCCATTTGAGTTGGTGTACGGTCATGAAGTTAGGGGCCCACTGAAGCTCATCAAAGAGAAATTCATGACTGAAGATGATGAGGTCCACCTACTTGACTATGTGTCAAAGTTTCGTGAAAGGCTTTCAAAGGCTTGTGAGGTAGCTAGGGAACACTTGAAAGTGTCACAAGACTCTATGAAGAGAAAGGCAGACAAAAATGCCAAAGCCCGAACTTTCAACCCAGGTGACAAAGTTCTTGTACTGCTGCCCATACAAGGTGAACCACTGAAAGCCAAGTTCAGTGGCCCATACAGTGTCAAAAAGAAACTCAATGATGTGAACTATGTGATCAGTACGCCAGATAGACGAAAAGATCAGAGGGTGTGTCACATAAACATGCTGAAAGAGTACTACGAGAGAAAGGCTAGTCAGCCGGTAGGCGTAGCTCAGGTGGTAGAAGAGGAAGTAGAGGAAGAGGGAGAAGCTCAAGATGAGCATGGAAGTGAGCCCTCTAGTGCCAGGTTGTCTAACTCAGAGATGTTAGGGAAAGTAGATGAGGCACTGAACTACCTACCTGAAAATCAGAGGAAAGATGTGACTAGTCTGTTACATGAGTACAAAGAACTGTGTAAAGACAAACCAGGCTGCACCCCTCTGGCTGTACATGATGTTGATGTAGGAGATGCTGACCCTATCAAGCAAAACCCTTACAGACTAAACCCGAGCAAACTGCAAAAAGTAAGGGAAGAGGTTCAATACATGCTAGACAATGACATAATAGAACCGAGTAAAAGCAGTTGGAGCTCCCCAATCGTCATGGTGCCCAAACCAGATGGGTCTCAAAGATTCTGTATAGATTACAGAAAGGTGAATGCCGTGACGAAAACAGACTCTTTCCCCATTCCCAGACTAGAAGACTGCATTGACAGGGTCGGAAATTCTGCATATGTCAGTAAAATAGACCTTCTAAAGGGATACTGGCAGGTGCCCTTGACCGACAAAGCCAGAGAGATTTCTGCCTTTGCTACACCAGATGGCTTGTTCCAATGCAAAGTAATGCCATTCGGCATGAAAAATGCTCCAGCCACCTTCCAACGGCTGACAAACCAAATCATTGCCGGACTTGACCACTGTGTAGTATACATTGATGACATCCTAGTGTATAGTGACACGTGGGAGGAGCACATTACACACTTGCGGCAACTTTTCAATCGACTCAAGGAGGCCGGATTGGTGATTAATCTGGCAAAGAGTGAATTTGCAAAGGCCAAAGTGGTGTATCTCGGGCATGTAGTCGGTCAGGGACAAGTATTGCCAAGAGAAGCCAAGGTAGAGGCTATACTGGGCTTTCCCATTCCCCAATCCAAGAAGGAGTTGCTTAGATTTCTGGGCATGGCTGGTTTCTACAGGAAATTTGTCCCGAATTTCAGCACTGTAGTCACCCCCCTAACAAACCTGCTGAAGGGCAAGGCAAAGTACACCTGGACTGATGAGTGTCAAAGAGCCTTCGAGAAACTAAAGGCAGTCCTTGCTAATGAGCCTGTTTTGGCAGCTCCTGACTTCGCAAAGCCATTCAAGGTGGCAATAGATGCTAGCGATGTAGGAGTGGGAGCGGTTTTGCTCCAAGAAGATGAAGAAGGCACTGAACGACCAGTTAGCTACTTCTCCAAAAAAATTGAACACATACCAGAAGAAGTACTCCACAATTGAGAAGGAGGCTCTCAGTCTCATCCTTGCCCTCCAGCAATACGAAGTGTACTTGACAAATAGCAAAGGGGAGATCACGGTCTATACTGACCACAACCCCTTGGTCTTTTTAGACCGGTTCAAAATGAAGAACAACAGGTTGTTCAGATGGAGCATGATGACGCAGCCATATGCACTCAAAATCAAACATGTGGCAGGCAAAAACAATGTAATTGCCGACGCTCTGTCAAGAGTGTAACATGAAGAGAGTATCAAAGGTGAGAAGTTTTCACCGCATATCATTTCCAGTGTATGTGTTTAGCATATTCATTAATGTGTGCAAAACAGTTTGATATGATTGTATAAGCTCCGAGAATCCAAGCAATATCATTGTAAATGGTATCCATGAAAAGAGAACATGGAATTAATACATTTATCCAAAAGGCATGTGATAGTATGTGATTATTGCAGCTTGACTTGGATTTTACCTCACATTCATTGTAAATAATAATGAGAAATTGTGAAGGTAAAAGAAACCCTTGCTACGGCAAGGCTTTCTTTTTCCCATGGGGGATGGTGTCACAAATGTACACACTAGTAGTTATGTACATGTATGATGTACTGCATGCATGATTGTTTTAATGTGTATGTACACAGGTTGACCAGATTAATGGAGAACATTCTATGTGGTATAGATATAGTACATACAGGCTGACCAGATAAGTGGAGAATTTTCTAGGTGGTATACAATGTAGCTATACAGTACATGCATGTAACAGGAAATACATTATAGCTCACTCAATCTAGAATGATTTCACCCATTCCAGAAAGTTCTGGGAAGTGCTTACATGTTTGGCTGAGTGAGGCACTGTCCCTGTAGCCCAATGTGATTGGTAGTTATTCTTGGTAATGATGTTTTGTACATAGTTAGGCAGTGAGTCATCCAGGTTTCCTGGAACTTGGACTGGCTAGTAGGTTGGAGAGAGTTATAGAATGTGCTAGAAGGGGGTGAATGGATAGTATATAAGCCAGAGAAATTTTGCAGTAGGCAGAGTACCCAACACCTCTGCTCTGAGAGTTACGTCACTTCTGGCTCTGAAGCGACTTGTTATAGTCAGTCCTGTGTTACCTGCTGACCTGTTATGTTTGTGGAGATAAGGCCTGGGAGACATTTTGCCTGCAGAGAATTATTGCCTACATTGGAGATAGACTCCATATCTTAATGTCAATGGACATTGCTACGGAAAAGCTGTGACGGGCTGGATTCCTAGCTGGACAATATAAAGTGAATCATCATTCAACGCATCAACTGGACGTGGTCGTCACAACATTTGGACTCTGCACGTTTCGCCGTGGACGTATATCGTGGATTTTACCCCGGATCTACACCGTGGACTATTGTAACCTGTGCCTCTGGATTTACGTCGCAGGAATCATTCATCGGTGCATCGCGGATCATTCATTTGTGCATCGAACATCATATCTGGACACTACCAGGGAACTGTAGCGACTTTGTGATAGTTTGGATGCATGTAAGTGATCCCATTACCGATTTGTAATTGTTTCTATTGATCATTGTTGTACTGATATGACGCCGATTACTAGTCTGTACCCACAATATTACTGTTAATAAACCGCCTGAACATCAGTTGATTGTTTCTTTTGTGCGATCATTCTCAGAGTGATTTTGGTCGTAACACGATATTTTGATACAATTAAGAAGACTATTCCACAAGGCAGGCCCACAATGTATAGATTTATGTGCGACTAATAATTTTGAATTTGTAAGATGAAAATTTCTGGCATTGCGAGTTGGATATGAATGAATACTGTTATTAAAAGCAAAACAAAAAATATCAAAAGATGAAGGAAGTTGTTTATTGATACATCTACACATAAAAACTGCGATTTGAAGAGCATTAATATCAGCCACTTTTACTGTTTTCAACTTATAAAACAATGGATCCGTGCCTATTTGGACAGCTAGCCGTAATTGTGTTTGTAGGTTTTATGCTGAATAGACTCATGGAGAGTGACCAAAGACCTAAAAGGCTGAAATTTGATTTGATTTTATTGTTCCACATCTCAAAACGCAAATAATATGATACAATCGATTGAACACAAGACTGGACACAAAGAATACAAGAGCAGACAATTTTACAAACATGAAATGTGGGGACCTGCTAAAAAGCAAAGCTTGTAATGTATAGATGAAAATATTGGTCTTAAACAACCTAGTAACGAAAACTATGAAAGGAAGGAAAGGGACGTAAAAGAAAAGAGAGCAAAAAGAGCAAGAGAAAGAAATAAGATATGCGAGAGCATAGCAAATACTAAGTAGCTATCTGTATTGCGCTTACAAGATTCCTTGTCACTCGAGCAACATAGTTACGTAACTCTAAGAAATTAAGAATGCTCAAAAATGCGCATGGTACATAATGATTCATTAATTCAGGAATAGCCTTGACATAAATGACTCAGGAAAAAGAACGAAAAGCAAACCTGGAATACCTAATAAACGACGAATCTGATAAAGAAGAGGGAGTTCGAATAAAATTGCATGTGGTATGATTAGACATAAGCCTGCACGAGGGATTTTTTTAGCTTGCGTTTATTCAGTGACAACGATTCAGTGATGTTAGAGTCAAGGCTATTCCAGAATGTCGGACCTGTATGTACTATTGTTTTAAGAGCAAATGCAGTTCTTACGGGAGAAAAGTGAAAAGAATTTTCCTGTCTTGTAGGGTAGGAATGCATAACTTTATTTTTTACAAACATGGGAGTGAATTCGTATTCGTGAATTCATAGGGTAATTCGTCTTTAGTTAACTGGTACATAAATATCCCAAGTGAGTAAGAATATATGTCAAAAATCTTTAAGTGGTTATTACTTTTGAAAAGTGGGCTTGTCGGTGCTAAATAATTTGTGCAATTGATAATCCTTATAGCTCGCTTTTGTATTCTGAAGATAGACTCCAGGCGTATTTTGGAACAATTGAGTTAAGCATATCAAGTAACTCAGTAGGATTTTGGTGCGTCAAAAAAAGACTTGAATCGTCCGCAAACAAGAGGAAGGAAAGGAGTGCGGACGACCTGGGCAAATCATTTATGTAAACAATGAAAAGAAGTGGTCCCAAAAGGGAGCCTTGTGGGACACCACATCTTATATTTGCTGTACTAGAATCAGAATAATTAATGTGTACAAATTGTGATCGATATGTGAGGTAATCTCTGACCCACTCCAAGGCGCTGCCACGAATCCCGTAATGAGACATTTTGTACAGTAATATTTCATGATCAATTGTGTCCAACGCCTTGGAGTGGTCCAGAAAATAGCGTGAACAACTTTATCTATTAGCAAAAAAAAAAATTAAAAGTGAGTAGTCAAATGTTTTTTCCGAAAACCAAATTTAGTGTCTACTAAAATATAATGATCATTTAAAAACTTGATAGTTCGGGAGTAGACAACATTTTCAAGTACTTTGGAGAATGATGATAAAAGAGATATAGGTCTGTAATTGCCCAGGTTGTCCTGACTGCCCTTCTTAAAAACAGGAATAATCTTGGCAACTTTCATTTTATTTGGAAAAACACCAGTCATTAAAGACAAATTGAATACATGGGTCAAAGGTGCGGCTACTTCATAGATAATTTGTTTAAGAAGAAACATTGAAATACCGTCATAACCTGTGCTTTTTTAGCTTTAAAATTATCTACAATATCAAAAACATCCAATTCATCTACGGGCATGAAAAACATAGAACTAGGATTGGGATTCACAAGAAATGAATGAAATGTTTTTTCCGTTAGTGGAATATTTCTGGCCAAATTTGACCCAATATTTACAAAATACGTGTTGAATGCTTCAGCAATACCATGGGAGTCATCAATTATCGTTCCATTTTGTATTATTTTATCAATTCCAGGTTTCTGTCCGTCATTCTCTTTTAATACATCATTCATAACTTTCAAAGTCGACTTGATATCATTTTTATGGATTTGAAATTGTGCAGAAAAAATCTTTTTTAGCTTTACGTAGCACAGAATTTAAAGTATTTCGGTAAGTTGAGTATTTGCGTTTGCTTCTTCTGTGCCACTAGACTTATATCTATAAAATGAATTATTTTTACGATTAATAGATCTCAAAACGGATTTGGTGATCCAAGGATTTCTTGGGATTTTTTTTTTGTAATTCGATTTGACCAAAGAAAGTGGGAAATGAGCATCATATAAACGAAAAACAATTTCATTGAATATATCAAAAGCTATATCAGCGTCATTCGTATTATAAACAACAGACCAGTCGGTATGATCAAGACTCAATTTAAAACTTTCTATACGTTGTTGTGATATTACTCGAAATCCCTTTTTATTGTAATTTGTTTTACTTTTTTCAAAAATATTATGTAACGTCACAAATATAGGGAAGTGATCTGATATATCAGAAACAATGATTCCTTGATCGGCAACGTGAGATAAATTTGTAAATATGTTGTCAATTAGTTACGAAGTTGTATCAGAAACCCTTGTTGGTTTCGTGATACAAGGTATAAATGAATTGTACATCATTGATCTAAAAATTGCTGACACTGGGCCTTTTCATTATAATGAAATAGATTAATATTAAAGTCTCCCATCAATATACAATGCTTGTTCATGAGAGAGGGAGAGTCAAGTAAAGTTTGCAATACATCAACAAAATCATTAAAATTACTATTTGGTGGCCTGTAAACCTCACCAACTATAAGGTTTTTCGCATCTGGTATAACAATTTCTATAAAGACACATTCAATCATATCAGAGACTTGGCAAAAATTTTCCATAACATTAAACTTGATATCATCTTTAACAAACAAGGCCACACCACCACCATGCTTACGTGTTCAGAGGCCAAGTCCAAGTCAAGCGCTTTGCTTATTGATAACGGTCTCCTCCACCTGTACACTTAAAGATCTGAAATGATATCTATGTATAATTTCACATGATTGTATATTTGTAATGCGACAGTTTATTTATATTTTCATGACTTGTGAATAATATGTTCGATATTGCCATACTTATCTTCTGTTACGTACAAGTGGAGAAATAAAGCTTACTGAAACTGAAACTGTTCTATCCTTTGAAACTAGAGTGTAACCTTCAATACAGACAAGCGAATGAAGCGGATGATGCAACCAAGTTTCGCAAAGACCAATGACTGAAAAAGTGACTGATGAAAGATTTAAAAGTAATTTTAATTGATCATAATTTTACTTAAGCTTCTCACATTATGATGCATTACAGAAAAACTATTTCGTGAAGTAAAGGTTTCGCCGTGTACCAGTTGTTGTGGTAAAACATATTCAGTGGTTATATGAGGTACAGCTGCATTATTTTCGTCATATATTAAATGTAAGTCGGGCATTTGTTCATGTAAACGATGAATAACATCAGACTCAAAATATACCTTATTTGTTTTGGGAGACGTAGTATAATTACTGGCAAGAACTGCTTCTACAAAATCATCATTTGACAGTGACTGCATTGGAAGACTATCCATTATGATGAGTTATTGAGGCATCAACACAACGGATTGAAAACATGTAAGAGAATTTCATCTCCATGACTACCACGCAATGCACAAATAGCAATGTACACTACCAACAAATATTCAGTATGCATGGGTAATATCAATGCTTGATGACAATCCTTTCGTGTTCCAAATAATCAGAAATCGACTACTAATCGTAATTAGATGTGTTATGCTTTTTCATGTTGGCTTTAAGAGCAGTTCGATTGTTGGCGTGAGGAAGCTATAATATCAATCGTACACTGTAAAAAATTTGTTTAGTTTCTAAACACCTAACTAAACACTTTTCTGTGACAGTTTAAAAACACTGCGACGCGTTTATATATTAAACATGTTTAGGAACTAAACACATGCTGTGTTTATTTTCAGCACACCCTAGGTGTTTATCACACACACATGTTTATGTTTTAAACGGTTCTGATGTTTAAAAACTAAACACCTGCTCTGTTTATAGCCTAAACACCAAACGTTTACACCATAATCACTCACAGTGTTTAAATACTAAACACCGCACAGTCACATAATCACCCACAATGTTTAAAATCTAAACACTGAACCAAAAAATAAACATGACGCACTGTTTACGATGTAAACACTGCGACATGTTTATTCGCTGTGACAGATTAAAAACACTGCGACATGTTTATTTGCCATTTGAGTGTTTATTCTCAGAACACATGTCTGATTTCTAGATCGATCACAAAATTGCATACACTAAACATGTGACATGTTTACATATTAAACATCGCAATTTCTCAGTGTTTATATGAGACATGTTTACACCTTATACATGCTGAGTGTTTATATGAGACATGTTTACACATCGTACATGGTAATTTCCACGTGTTTATATGAGACACGTTTACACATCATACACATACATTCATACATGCTAATTTCTACGTGTTTAAATGAGACAAGTTACTCATCATGCATGTTAATTCCCATGTAATTATTAATGTAAAGTGGATTGTTTCCACTTTTGCATGGAATGAGATAAACGCATAACATTATATAGAATTTACCCAGTGATGTACCAAATCATCAGCACACTTACATCGCATAATACCAGGGAAGACCTGGGTTAGCTTTCACAAACATTTTGGCTACAAAAGTCAAAGGCAATTCTCTAAATGTAAGTTATCAAAACATTAGTCAAAGCTTGGGCAATATCTGATGAATAATAAGTTACAATCCTTTAAAGGGGAAATCGAGTCCAATAAATAAGATAGTCTGATAAAAAAAGAGTAAAATCTTACAAGTTTAACAGTAAAAATTTGAATGAAATCGGATGAAAAATAAGGAAGTCATAAAATTTTGAAGTTTTGCTAATTTCTGCAAAGCAGTTAAAAGTGGATATGAATATGCAAATGAGTGAGTTGACCATGTCATAACCTCACCATTTTCCATTGATTGTGTACAAAAAAAAACGATGAAATTCAATGTTTATGTTAACGAAATGTGAAGCATTATGGTATTGCTGGTTGAACAACTTCAGAAAGTGATCAGTTAGATATATCAGGACTTGAGCCTCGGGAATAATTGCGTTTGGATGAAAAACTTTAAATTAAGTAAGTTGTAAGGGAATGACTTGCCCACGTTGTCATTTGCATATTCATATTAACCATTCAAGAACTGTTTCCTCAAAAATTAGCGAAACTTCAAAATGTCATGAACTTCCTTATTTTACATCCGATTTCGATCAAAATTTTACCAATGAACTCATAATATTTTACTCTTTCTTATCAGACTAACTTGTATTTGGACTGGATTTTCCCCTTTAGATATTGCCATGTTTTGCTATACGACACCATACTGAGTTAAATGCAAGATACCTGGGAGTCACTGGCCTGTACACGAAGACGTAAATGAAATTCTCTCCTATACAGACAGTAAAGTTTGTATATGCAGGAAATGGCACACAACTCATTTCGGAGAAAAAAAAATATTGCATTTAACAATTACTTTTCAGTCACATGTAATTCTTGGCCTACTTTCAAGAATTGCCGTCTTTCTACTGTATTCAGAACTAATTCTTAGTATTGTAAAACAAAGTAATAAACTTGTTGATTGTGAATTGCAACTCAACGCTTCGGAAGCTTGACATATATGTAACACCTCCAGGAACATAACTGCAGTCTGTGAACAAATCCAAGATTGCATCAATTATTGGCAAAGTGCTTTGGGTACCCGAACCAGATTAGGCTCACGGCAAATTATACCATGCACAACACTATGGTCGTATTGGCACTGATCAGGGAGTATAGATGATGCACTCCATCATAAAGAGACACCCCCCCCCCCCCCCCCCAAAAAAAAAAAAAAAAAAAATGTTTTCACTGTATTTTGCATGTGGTGAACATCTGCACTCCCTGATCAGTACCAATAATGGAACTTAAATACATACATGATATTGTTCTTTTCACTGCGACGATCACAGAAAGTGTAGGCTAACAGTACTGTATGGATTTTTCACTTTTGCTATTTTGAGAGAAATATTAGAATGTTAGTGGATTTCAAGGGGTGAGTGAGAAGAAACTTCTACAACTGTACCTTGCTAGAACCTTGGAGAAAGAAGTCAAACTCAATGGGTATACATGAATAGTCTATTAGAGTCTAATCAGTCTCATCATACTCCACATAATCATGGTATGGAGGGCTACTTTCAATCTCGACACAGCAGAATTTTTGGTAAAGACAAGAGGATATGAACAAAGAAAAAATAATGCATTGCAACTGGAGGCGGGAGGGTATGCAAGGCTGTCATGAACACGCAATGTGATCAGCAAGACTCCTCCCTTGTCAATTTGTCAGTCAGTTGCAAGACTCCTCCCTATTCTCCATACATATTGTACTACATTTCTAATACCTCTCTCCATGTGACCGATTGCAAGAATATCTCAGAAAAAAAAAATCAACTACCGAATACTGCATTTCCTATCAGGTCTAAAAGAAAATTGCAAAGAATTCAGAACAAATACAACTACTGGCCTCTTATTTGCGTCCAATATCTGCTGATTGTATAGGAAGCACCTGAGGGAAAAAATGAAATGGCAGATATTTTGATTTGATTTGTTTTGATTTCTATATTACTTTTTGCACAAGAATATAACAGAAAGCCATTCGAACCAAGTTCTTGAGTAATATCTTAACAGTGAATTACAAGGACATTGGTTGATGAATAAAATGAAGTGAATAAAACTGTTTTTCTTAATAGTGCAAAAGGATTTCGAGCAAGTGTCTTTACCTATTAGATAAAATTACAATTTTACGTACCAGCTGTTAAAAAAGACAATTACACATATCTATGAGCAATAAGAATGAAGGTGACCATTATCGTAAGCACAGAGGACAATAGAATCGCTTTGTTTTGGATATCCCTACCATTTCAAAACCAATTTTTATCAAATAAGCATTGAATTCCTCTTCGAATTATATAGGCCCCCTACCTTCATATTTCTTTAGAGGTTCGTCATTATGTAATACACACACGCATACACACACACGGAGAACTGAAGCCCTATCGCATACAAAACCCTATCATCCCCCATATGATTTACTTTATTCTAGTATACAGGTTTACATGCACACTGTCACTGAAGAAAAAAAAAACAATAGAAAGGTTGCTCTAACAGGTGGGATGCCTCCTAATAGGTCTGTAGTCCGTCATGACGATGTGGGACATCACATGGCTAGCGAGAAAAAGAGTATTAATATTCAAAATTGTTATCTATGGTTCATTTCCTTCATATGGCATGTAGGCCTATAGATATACTGTATACAGTATATCTTGCGATATCCTTGTAATCCTCAGATGTTCGCACTTTTAGACGGGTTGTATAGAAGTAGGCGCATACATCTTTCATTCTAATCCAGACAGGTTTGGCGTGATCCCTGATCAATTCTTCCATGACGTACTGGTGCTGGTAAAAAGAAACGATTACACAAGGAAAACAAATCAGTTGGCTTTGCAATACAATGGACTTAACTGCTCCCATAGATTCTGAAAATGAATGGGTAGCAAAGAAGTTGACTGAAGCCATAAGCAAGTTCAAATTAAAAGGAATGACAGAATCCCTTCGTCACATTAGCACTAGTGTCTTGCGTCAGTTTTTACTTACTTTGCTGAATTTTCTCGACATAGTTCAAGTCTTTTTTGTTGTTGTTGCTTCTTTCTTATTCATCATCATTATCAAGCAGAGTTACGACCATTACTGTATCCTTTGTCTCTTGGTGAAGATTCTTACATCTGTAATTTACACTTTCAAAAATATTCGCAATAAATCAATTTTCCATATTTATTTTAGGTAATGGAATGGATTCGGGAGTCGGGAGTAGGTCCCCCCCCCCCCCCCCCAAAAAAAAAAAAACAAACAAACAACAACAACAACAACAACAAAACAACAAAACAAAACAAAACAAACTAACAAACAAACAAACAGAAGAACTTAAACAGTCAGGGAGACAGCCGATTTTTAGGGAATGGAGATATTCGCGAAAAATCGGGAAAGTTGGACTTCATGAATTATTCATGACCTTTCCGCAGTCTCTGGCCGAAGCTCGACGCGTACAAAGTCAATGGCTATCACCGCATCGTTTTGACATGCATGTCTTTAAAAATTCACCTTAAAAAATCCTCATTTAATGTTGATATTGAAATTTCACCCAATGAAAGATGAATAAATAAAGTTTATCTCCTCCAAATATCAATATTCACATATAGTGAGGAAAATTTGTAATTGAAGGATGAAAACGCGAATCCAAAGTGTATTTTTTGAATCTCCGTGTCATAGTTTCTTTCAAGGCGTTCTTATTCAACGAAACACAGGGACGGACTGTGTGTGTGTCTGCAATGCGCTATGCATGAATCGCGTTAACACAGTGCACGCACGTACCGTGCGTACGTGAGCGCTGTTACCGCTGAGCTTCAACGTCTATGGGAATTGTGGTAGCCTGTCATGCTTATGCCGATATTTCTATCAACAATTCAGTTATTTTTTCGTCAAATGATCGAGAATTGGTGAGAACTGGTATTGTACTTAGATAGTCCGGTCCCCTAAACTCCTGGTTTGCCCGTATTTCTGTGGAATGTCCGAATGAAAAGAGCAAGAGAGGACCGCCACCGTAGGTGTTCTAATAGGTTGCATGACGCTGGAGCTCTCGCACAGCCGTCGAACGTCAAATGCGGACCGCCGGAGCTCCGGGGTTCTTTCTTTTGCTACATGACCATCAGTGTCCTCATACTTTCTTGCTCTCTTGCGATTATGCTCACTGGGTTAAAAGTTACAAGCCTCATGCAACCACAAGGTTACCTCATCTAGATCATCGCAACATTACACGTACACTATCACGGTAATGAACCAGGGAACTATATTGCGACATCCACCCTCACTTTGTTTCTAGAAATGTTTGATCAACACGTCACAATCACATATGCTTTTAAATGCTTTTAACTAAAATAGTTGAAATTGAAATAGAGTTAATAGATGATAATTACCTCTCACTATTTGTCTTGTCTTGTGAAGGTTTTTGTTGTTCTTCAAACTTGCATGTCTCTTCCTCGTGCTCTAACTTCGATCAAAACATACGTCTGCACGACCATGCTCCGCCTTCCAACAACACAATGTCGATGTGCATGGTCAATTCACTTGCTGTTTTGTTTTTTCTGCCATGGGGGTCGCGAAAGGTAAGTGATTGGGGATTTTGCTTATCAGCATCATCACTGATCACGGGTACGCAGCAACAGAACGATGGAGGAGAGAGGGGGAGAGAGAGGAGCGCTAAAAATAGCTACACACAACGATCCGTCCTCCAACTCGATGCAGATGACCCTCCGTGTGTGTACGCTCGCGTGTGTGTACGTGTTTCTCTCTCTCCCTCTCGGTGAATTATTCTCATAGCGACTGGAAAAAGAACATCTGTAACGGTTCGCTCTGACCATATCGCGTCGCTCCGTTACGTAACATCTGCTCGCGGTTCAATGTTCCCTCTTTTGGGGGATTTCAATCTTCCCTCAAAATAGGTAGTCTCCCTGACTGTTAAAGCATCTATAATCTGCATTTTATAGAAAATCATTTACATGCCCTTTAAGCACATAATATTCATTGATTTGGCTCTGCAATTTTGAGTACTTACTTGATTTCCACTTTCCACATGGGTAGTATACAGTGATGTACTATTCCCAGTTGATTTACTCTGCTGACTGCAGCATGCCTCGTTCTCTGCCAGCAGAGGTAATGTCTTGCAGAACTTATACAGTCGTCAGGACATCATCGTCACCTACTTTGGTGTCATCGGCATCCCTTTCCAAGACATCCTAACGCCGTAACGGGCTTTACATTCAATTTTCACCACCTGTTGAGTTATGAAGAATTTACAGGGAATAAAACTGAATTTCACTCAAAATATAGTCACTAACCCATCGTCATTCACATGAAAGACACTTCATAACTTCGAAAAAGATACAGTGAGTTTACCCGCTAGGCCGAGTCTACCCATAACTACGGTACCGGTAATCTGTAGAGTGTAGGCCTATTGTAACGTTATCATCACTAACACGTTATGTAGAGCGTCCCCCGTTCTATAAACGTTAACCATTAGATTTAGAAATAGAAAACTAAAACAAACGAGCAAAATCTTTAAGGGCGTAGCCTATTTCTACGCCTACTACAGTTTTACATTAAACGAGGGCAATTTTGCAATAAATCTTGTTATTCATCGACTTAGCAGGCTTAGCAGACTTACCGCTTTCATGCAGGCCGGCCAGGCTAGAACTTTATCGCTTCGACGCCATCTTAGCTAGATCCGCTCCTTGGCCTTTAGCTTTATGCAGTATACAACAGTCAGTGCAGTCGATCGAGTCGTAAGTACAGTGTAGTGTACCAAGCCTAGAACGAATGGGCACGTACTGTAGGCCTACGCACATCACGCTGCTAGGGCAGCACCAGACAGCTAATCAGACAGATCCATCCGTACACAGGTACGTACGCGCACATCTCCTTTCCCGCCAATTGTGCATTGATTGTGGTCATAATATGCATAGCATGAGTGTGCGCTAGAAGCGCACGCACAGGCCACCACTGCGTGCGTTGTGGCCGCGGCCGTCATGTCACATGCGCTGCTGACTTGTCGAGTACGAGTATCACAGTGTTTATGTTAAACATGTGCGGTGTTTAGAACGTGTTTATGAGGCGTTCTAAATGTAAACGCGTCTGTTTACCCTGACAGTAGAAGTGTTTAGGCCTAACCAACAAACATTTGGGTAATGCCCTAAACCATGAACGAAATCATTAACAAAGGCAATTCCCATTTTTTTCTAGCAGTTAAAGTATAGGACTGTACATGCGAAACCAGAATATAAATTTATTACAGTTGTATTACATATCTTTAGGTTATCCTTTTTCCTTATTGATTAGGCATTTCCATGAAAGGCCTAAAACATGAATTATTTCATAGTGCATCTTGATGTCGTAACAGTTTCCACTTTCTCGTGATAAAAGAAAACTAGAAATTGCAATTTACACACCATTTCCAACACTTTTACATATATATATGGACATATTGAGATTAACATAGCGTGACCAGAATAAACACTCCAACTAAACACTCCAAGCTAAACACTTTAACTCTCAATACTTTAAACGTGCTATACACACCGGGTGTTTAGATGTTAAACAAAGTGTTTATATTCTTAACACTGTGTTTAGTTCATAAACATGTCGCATGTCGCATTTTTTACAGTGTAGCGCCTGGACATTACGATATCTATTTTTAGAGTATTTTTTTCAGCTAACTTGAATAACACTTCACAATGAAAATGCGTGAACCACTAGCTGCACCCAGTTACTGTTTATTCCACTGCACTGGTGCGCGAAGTTCATGTCATTATGCAGATAGTGGGGTTCCAAAATACCTATTTGCTTTGCAGAAATTGTTTACGAAACCCAACGAAAAAGGGCGTTGTAGTACACTCTTTGCCAAGCTACTGTACCCAGCGAAAACAGGGCAGGGTTATAGTTAAGTGTTTCCTTCCTAACAAGAAGTGCATAAGATTTGCCAAGTAAGGATGGATACCATGGAGGAGTACTCTATTAACACCATCACAGCGGAGAATGCAACAGATTGGTCCAATCAACATTTCCATACGTGGGTGAGATTTGCCATCATATGGCAGTCATGTGCAAGCAGTGTTGGTATCATAGGAAACGGCAGCATCCTCTTCCTAGTGATATTTGTAAAGGATCTTCGAAAAAGTTTTGATATTCTGCTCGTCAACCTTGCCATAGCAAACATTGTGAATCTCGCTGTTTTACCAGCTTTCGTACACGGATTTACTGAAACGGGATCCAGCTGGTCAGTCGACGCAAGAAGAACTGTTAATGGTTTACGGATTGGAAGTGGCACTGCTTTCATCGTCACACTTATGGCCCTATCGATTGAACGCTATCTCGTCATTGTGAAGGCCATTCGTTGTCGTCATCGTCGCAGACGTTATGCTGAAATAAGCATTTATATTTCTGTCATCGTGATTTGGGTAAGCGGCTTCTTGGTTTCTCTTTCTTACTACCAAGTCGTATGGAGCTACGACAATGATCCTCCCACGTATGCAATTATATTCTCCCTGATGCTTGTGGTGTACATCGGTCTATTATGCTGCATGGTGTACTGCTATTGTTGCTGCGCCCAGTGTTCTGCTAACTCGACGCCGAGAAATTCAGAAAGATATTAGTACAAGCTCCGGCGGTATTCTTCTTCGTCAGCACAAAGAGAGCGTTCGTCTCATTCTGTTGTTGTTTACCACCACGGCAGTGTTTGCAGTCTCCGAGATCCCCTCCCTGGTCGACTTCATGTGGCACCACTTAAATCAAACAAGATTGGATCATCCAGATCACGTGACACTATTGTACTTTGCATGCGTGTTTGAGAATCTCTCACAGTGTGCCGAACCTGTGATATGGTTTACAATGAGCTCTTCGTTTCGCAGACATCTTAGGAAGGCAATATGTAGTTGCTTCTCCCGCTCAGTTGCATCTTAGTCAGTCTGTAAAGTGGGGAAAAATAAGAGAAGACGGAAAGAAAAATTGTGTCCTTTTTTTATCCAAATAGATCCAATAGATACGACACAGCTGTTTCAATTCTTCGATTCCCCTTTTATTTTAAATTTATGTCAGCAGTCTACCCGAGTGTACTTTAGAAGGTGTTATAGACATGTACGCTGACGATACGACCCTCACTGTCAGTGCTAACAACGCAGCAGTTTTAGAAGAAAAGATAACTGTTGCACTAAACAAAGTAATGGGGTGGAATAAGGAAAATCGTCTAGCCCTTAACACTGACAAAACTTCTGTCATGATTATCGGCTCCCGTGCTAATCTCGGGAAAATTGAAAATTTCAGCATTTCATTAGATGGTAGTCTGATTAAAAGAGTTCAGTTCACCAAATGTTTAGGTGTTTTAATAGATGAAGAACTGAAATGGTCTAAACAAATCGAAAATGTATGTAAACGTAACCAGAAAAGTGTCTGCATGATAAAGAGAGCGAAGGCCTTTTTGCCCCAACAATCCCTAAAATTATTTTATAATAGTCTAATGTTACCACAATTTGATTTCTGTTCTGTTGTTTGGTCAAACAGATTTCAATCCCATACAACTAAGCTGGAAAAAAAATTCAAAAGGGGGCAGCACGAGTAATTTTGGACAAAACATATGACACACCGTCGGCTGATTTATTCAAAAGTCTTAAATGGATGACACTAGACAAACGTTTGCGGTGAGTTCAGTCGCGATATGATGATATATAAATGCGTCCATAACTTAGCACCTTCGTACCTTCAGGTGCACTTAGTTAAGCCTAGTGATGTAATATGAACATCATACAAGACTAATAGACAGTGGAAGTCTACGTGTGCAGTGTGCCAAGATCTCGCTCTGATTGTCACAAGTGCAGCCCAATCGTATCTTCTCTACTTGAATGGAACAGGCTGGATTATTCAATTAGATCAGCTTCTTCCATATATTCATTTAAGAGATTGGTTTAAGCAAAGTTGTTATTTGTAAGTAACACACGAAATTTATTCTGGGCTAGCTTATCATTCCTGTATAATAGCGTTTTAATTGTTATTTCGGCATTCTGGTGAACTCTTGCTGTGGCATGTACTTTTTTATGTTACTTTTTTTCCTGTTTGATAACGTTTTAATCGTTATTTCGGCATCCTGGTGAACTCTTGCTGTGGCATGTACTTTTTATGTTACTTTGCAATGTACAGTTTATGCTGGTATGTATCTACACTGTATATGTCATCTTCTGTATATACGTTTTGCTATTTAATGTACACAATATATGTTCATTAATATTATTCAGGGCTCCATGGAAGACCACTATTTATTGGTGAATGGGCTACCTGACAAAAGATTAGAAATAAATAAATAAATAGATAAATAAATAAATGAATAAATGAATAAATTTCCCTGTGAAACCAAATTATGAGAAGCTTCAAAATATATTCCAGTCCCTATTGTGGAACTCGTTTGACATAATACACATCAATGGAAATTTCGCACTACATAAATTTTATATATATACGTAGCATTGGAGGTGTCAAAGTATATTGAATTCAACTCAATTCAATTTTATTTATTCAGATTTATTCCTGCATTCTTCATAGAGTATACAAGGTAACAAACCATTTTCCAATACTAATCACATTATATCCAATACAAAATGAATCAGTAGAAATATAGTCATACATAATGTACCAATAATTAAATATTGTATAAGTAAATTATAATCATACAAAAACAATTGGAAAATCATTGATTATTTAATCGAATTAATACACACAAAATGCAGCAGACCATCATCTTAAGTTGAAGCTTGAGTTTGATGACGGCCTCTGGAAAAGCATATGGCTCATACTTTATGACAAATTATTTACAGTAATTCATATTAAATTGTATAACCAAGTAGGGTAGGTACAAAATGCATCGGTGCAAAGGTGAGCTAGGGTGCAATTGTTATGTGCAGTTTTGTTCTTTTGTTATTGTTAATACTATTAAAAAAATCTGTATAGATTAATTTTCATATAGAAATATAATATACATAATGTTTATGTATGCATATTATGTATGGACACGAGTCATGTAATGTAACATTGTGGTGGAAAGAATAGTTTAAAGTGGCATTTTTTTTTCATTTTTCGACGAGAACATAGACATTTCATTCTCTTTGGTAACAGAGTACACGGTTACATAAGCAAAACAGAGTAATCTGAAAAGAGTATACAATAATTGTGGAACCTTATAGTAATTTCATTACGTTGTCATGAAAACTGAAGTAATAAAAATGAAATAACAATATGCAAACTTAACAAAATGAGGGACCCACTAAAAAGACAAAGCTTGTAGAGTGTGGGCACTTCTGGTGCAGAATAGAAAAAAAGTTCATTCACAAAGAGAAAAAACACCTCAAGGTTTGAAAGGCCACTACAGCGTTGTTAATAAAAAAAAAGGTATATCAGATCAGCGAACAGATATCAGTATCCAATCATACTGGACACCGGTTTCATTCACAGTTAACAGAAACCTATAGGTTTTTGTAGAATGGCAGGACTATTCAGGAGCGAGATGTTTCTCATCTCTCATTTAAGTACCAGCTGAGCATAAAAATGAAAATATCCCGATTACAGACAAAATACTTGAAAATGCCTCAGTGTATATTCCTATCCTTACTAGTTGCTGACTTGTATCTCTGCTTACGAAGCCTTCTTTAGTGATACTATACCAACATGACCAAGGACAGTTTGTGCCTTGCTTCAGTTCTCATCACCACAGCCTAACCGTAAAGAGAGAGCAGTTGGACAGCTATATCAAGTGTAATATATATTGAAGACCGATGAGCTCAACACTGTAAGCACATTATCGGACAGCGTTTGTCATTTTTGCTAACATGTCAAAAGTCCACCGCGATGAAAAAAAAAAAACACTCTCGGTGTAATATTGCATGGTCATGTCCGTCTTCCTATGTGAGCTAACCACTTCGGGTCATTTTTCGTGTTATGTGAAAAAAAAACAAGGCAAGTGACGAAATGTGTCTCGCCCATTCGCATAGAAGAAATTAATATTTTTTCTGACTCCCGGAAGTTCATTGACCCCGCCTATGACCTTTGACCTTGTGATGACCTTCAACTCCCCAAGGGACATTTACCAGCCAAGTTTGGTCACAAACGGAGATAAATTATGAGCCATAATCAAAACGCGCAGTTAAAACTTAACATTGGGCCCTAAAAGTTCGTTGACCCCTGTCTCTTAGTTTGACCTTGTGATGAACTACATCTCCCTAAGGGAATCTACCATCCAAGTTTGGTCACAAACAGACATGGATCAAAAGTTTTGTGCCATAATCGAAACACGCCGTAAAAACTTAACATTGGGCCCTAAAGTTCATTAACCCCTGCCTGTGACCTTTGACCTTGAGGAGACCTTCATGTCTGGTAAAATGTGTAACTTTGTATAACCACTCTTCCACGAAGTTTGATTGAAATTTAAGACCTCAGTAGAGAGTTATTCGAGTTTTTATGGCGTTACAGACGGACGACGGACGGACGACGAACGGACACATGCCGCAGGCGATCATAATAGTCTCCCCGCACTTCCGGTGGGCTCGACAAAAACCACAGTAATACATGAAGTAGGGCTCATGTTCCTGAAGTATGGAGTTCAATCTAATTCATCGTTTTTAAGATTTCCTTTTACAAGCTTTAAGTTTGCATGTCGTAAGTGGATTCCTGCCGATGATCAAGTGGGAAATGTATCTGCATCGTTAGCTAGGATAGGAGCAAGTAGAAAGCCTACCAATAAACAATTTAGGCAAAGGGAAGGGTATGCGAAGAAACAAAGTAATATTGCAAGATTTGTTTTGGATGGACGTATTTCGTTACTAAACTAAACCCTTCAAAAAAAGTTTGGAAATCTGACTTCAGTTGTAAATTTCTCCAGTTTGTAAGCACTATACAATACATATCAAATGGAAAGAGTATTAAATTCTCTTTAAGATGATATCCTACTCATTATTATTATGCTGTCAAGTAAAGAACTGTACTCAAAAGTGTCTGATAAGGTCTGCATTGAAAAGTTGCAAAACGAACAAGAACTGTCCTTATGAATGAGAATGGTCGTGAAGAGTACAAAAAGAACATATTCCTTTGTGTTATGTCTTTTGTTCTCAACTGGTCAGCCATGAAGGCAAATTTCAATAGACATCTTAACTTCACATTTAAGTTTTCAGTGGTGGCATGCCAGGCAATTTTGATAGCTCACTGAGTTTTATGGTTTGCACATCATGCCACTTGTAAGCAATGTTCAAAAACCCCGCGCCATAGGGCAAATTTAAGCTGAGATGCTTTAAAAAGATGACAACGCAAAACCACATAGAGCGAGACTTGTGCGCAACTTTCTGGAGAGAGAGAGGGCATCATTAGAAATGGACTGGCCTGCATGCAGCCCCGACCTCAACCCCATAGAACATTTTTTGGATCAACTTGGTCGAGCTGTGGGGAAGAGGGTCACAAATGCAACGACATATAGGCAAGACTCCGTCATATACTGGTTGACGCCAATCAACAGCATGAGGACACGGTGCCAGGCGGTGGTGCAAGCACTTGGCTCGTCCACCAGATGCTGAGCCCCGATCATGTTCATTGACAATAAAAGACAAAGCAAATATAAAGTAAACACAAAATAACGACAAGATGAAGACAAAATAAAGATGAAATTCCAATAAAATCAAAATCATGCCAATTCACCTCTTTATGTTTTTGTTGCGGTTAATGTGGCGAGGTTCTGTGAGATGAAATGGTTTGGGTCATGATCGTTTGTGTGTGTGTGTGTGTGTGTGTGTTTATCTGTTTGGTTGAACGCATGTATGTTTCACTCCATAAAAATGCTGATGTTACAGTAAATGAACACCAAAGAAAAAATGGGGAACTCACTCATCACGAGGAAACTGCATTACGGACGTCAAAAATTGTGCCATTTTGCAGCTTTTCAATTCTGACTTTACCTCATGTTTGTTAGCACCGCACCTCCATGTATACGATAATCATAACAAGTATGGTATCATTATAAAGAAAATTAAAACAATCTCTCTGTGATACTAAACACAAATGAATTATTTCTAAGGAAAGATGAGAAATGATTGATCAAACTCAGATTCCAACACTTTTTTGAAGAGTTTCCATTCAGGAGTTTAGTTTATATGTATCTATTTCATATCAATTTGAAGCTGCTATATGTATCGTTGCCTTATGTCATTTTTAGTACGTATTACAGGTGTAATAAATGATCGTAAAGGGTGTGACAGGAGGTATGTTTTTTTGATAGCTTTAACCTTGTTCTTCTGTTGTACAGGTGCATCTAATATAAACAGGGAGAGGAGAAGATTGTCAATTCGTGACTTTTCCAGTGACATTTAAGCAAACTACATGTAACCAGCCTCATGCTGGCAGTTTGGAAATTATCCAAGACAGGAACAATCATTGGAATGGAGTAATATAAGAATTTACGAAGGAATATTTTCCTGGATGACACAGTTATAGAAGTCCTTTTCTGGTTTGTAGTGGTAATAAACCTACATTTGAAGTGAAGTGTTGTGTGTGGTTGTGTGGAAGGATGTCGTGTTAATTTGTCTTATTTTCTGACTTTTGGATTGTGCTGGAGGATTTCACATCTACAGAAAGGATTCTGCATAAAGCTGTAAGTTGAACATCTGGAGATCCAAAACTTTATATTCTTGAGTGATACCCGATAGTTTTGTATGCTGTTCTCAAACTGTTGTGGCAAAGTATATCATATAGTCCCACAAGATCTTTTTGGAGTGGGGTGGATTTCTTGTTCTTACCAGCTCCCAGACCTTTATACTACAGTGCACACGTACGGGTCGGTGACCAGCATCTATCCCTTACAGAACACCTGACTCATTTGCAATCCTGTGTTCTCACCTTTGGTCTGAACAATGACCCGTCAAACAGCATTGGTGAAGGAAATTCTTGAGGACAATACATTTCTAACAGCCATCAAAAATGCTGTTGCAGAGGCCATTGAAGTCAAAGTAAATGAACTCCTCCATCGCATGGAACAACAGGAGGGCAAAGTCTTTGACCTGCAGTGCAAACTTGACAAGTGTGAAAAAGACCTTGATCAACTGAAGGAGAGAGATCAGCAAGCACAAAACAAAAATGAAAGACCAGGAGCAATACTCCCGAAGGAACTGTGTTCGTTTCTTTGGAGATCCAGAGGCAGACAAAGAGAACACCAACGAGACAATATGCCACATCGCCAAGCAGATCCTTGGTGTGGATCTCCCGTCCAGCGCCATTGATCGCAGTCATCGGGTGCGACGAAGGAATCCTCATCAGGAAGGAATGCGCGGCAAGCCACGACCCATCATCGTCAAGCTGACTTCGTACCAGCACCGCCAGACCCTGTTGATGAACACAAAGGAACTGAAGGAGAAAAAACCGGGATCCTGATCCATGAAGACTTGACAGATGCAAATAGAGCATTGTCGTGGGATGCCTTCTCCAGGATAGGCAAGCCAAACAGCAAAATCGCCCATGCATGGAGTGTGGATGGCAGAATCTGTGTGTCGATCAACACATCAAGTGGTAGTACTCTGAAGAAGATGGTACACTCTAGAGGAGACTTGGATAGTTTGTGAAATCTTGCCAAAATGTGAAACGACGAACATGAATCTACACATTATATAATGTATGACATAAAAAAGGCCGCTTTTGGTTCTTTGACAATAGATCTCCAGGTGTAATGTAATTTAATTTGATTTAATTTAATAAGTGCTTTTTTTTTTTCTAGGAAAGCTTTTGCATACTCCAATACCCATTTTTCTTCATACTCCAATACCTTTTTTTTTCATAAGTCTACATCTAATTGCATTTTTTTTTTCAGTTGATATTTGATATGCATGTATGCAGTTTCATTTAATGTATTTTTAGGAATGTAATTATAACCCTGTGTATGTGTATGTTTCCTTTGTCCAAATTGTGTACTACATGTCGTAGGCAAACTGAATTAAATACCTCCACCTCACATTGTGACGCGTGTATATTGAATGGTCATGAAGACGAAAGCATTTCCAGTGAATATATGACTCTTGATAATGTGAATTGTATTCTTCCAAATGATTTTAACGATTTGATGAATAACAGTTGTTCAGAAAACAACAATGTTTTTTTTTTCAATGGTACATTTCAATTGTAGAAGTGTGAAGAAAAACTTCGATAACCTTTGTAGCATTATTGCCAGTATTTCTTGCCAATGTTCATGTATAGCATTGTCAGAAACCTGGTTAACAGATGTCGACTCTATTCATATACCAAATTATATATATATATATATATATATATATATATATATATATATTGTGACGCGTGTATATTGAATGGTCATGAAGACGAAAGCATTTCCAGTGAATATATGACTCTTGATAATGTGAATTATATTCTTCCAAATGATTTTAACGATTTGATGAATAACAGTTGTTCAGAAAACGACAATGTTTTTTTTTTTCAATGGTACATTTCAATTGTAGAAGTGTGAAGAAAAACTTCGATAACCTTTGTAGCATTATTGCCAGTATTTCTTGCCAATGTTCATGTATAGCATTGTCAGAAACCTGGTTAACAGATGTCGACTCTATTCATATACCAAATTATATATATATATATATATTTTTTTTTTTTTTTGGAAGTGGGAGAAATAATAAACGTGGGGTGGGGTTGGTTGTTTGATAAGAAAAGATTTACGGAGTAACGGCGCAAAGATTTAGAAGTTTTTGATTCATGCATAGAAACCATATTCATCTTTTAAAGCAGGTAATATTATCTTTGTTATTGTTTATAGGCCACCTGGGCAAAATATATATGACTTTTTATCTGCATTAGAAAAACCGCTAAGTGCAATGAGTTGTGAAAATAAACAGTGTTTTATTGTAGGTGATTTTAACATAGATCTTTTGGCCATCACTCAGCATGTCCATAGTTTTATTGATCTTTGAACATCTTTTTCTTGTATACCACTGATTCTAAACCCGACAAGGATAACTCAAGAGACGGCTACCCTCATTGACAATATATTCACTAACAATGTTGAAAATATTTTAAAAATTGGTATTCTTGTAAATGATGTTAGTGATCATCTAAGTGTGTTTGCAATTGTTAATCATCGAAAAGATAAATGTTCCCAATTTAAATTATGTAAAAGTTTTGCAGATGATAATAGTATCAATAGATTTAATAGTTTATTACAATCTGTAGAATGGAACGATATAAATGAAAGTAATGATGTTGACAGAAGATTTGCTTTTTCTATGACTAAGCTGTCTACTGTTTATGATGAATGTTTCCCTCAGAAAGAAGTATTGTATGAAAAAACAGATGTAAATCCATGGTTTACAAGAGAATTGAAAAGAATGTGTAGAAAAAAACATATTTTGTATCGTAAAAAAAAGAACCCCACAAATTATAGGAAATACAGAAACATAGTTTCTCGTTGTATTCGTCAACAAAAGAAATATTATTCAAAAGAAATATTATAAAAACCGCTTTGATAAAGTACGTAAGGATATGAAAGGGACATGGCGTATGAAAAATTATATTTTGAATAAAACAAAGGACAAAGTGCAATACATACATATTCAACACAATGATAAGGATATATCTGATCCCAAAGAAATTGTTAATTTGTTTAATAATTACTTCAGGTTTATTGGGTCCGATATAGTAGATAAGATACCGAATACATCCAGAAAATTCAATAATTACTTGTGTTTCAGAAAGTCTTCTGCTTCTTTTTTATTGAAACCTATAAAGCCAAAAGAATTATTTGGTGTTGTTCTAACATTTCAAAACAACAAGAGTCCAGGCTGTGATGAAATTGATTCTTGTGTGTTAAAGCAATCTATTCAAAATCTTGCCAAACCACTGCGCAGTATCCTGAATTTATCTCTTGAACAAGGTGTATTTCCCACATCATTAAAAGTTGCTAAAGTTATACCACTTTATAAGAAAGGTGATACTTCTAGTTTATCAAATTACAGACCAATCTCTATTCTATCTGTTTTTTTCCAAGCTATTCGAAAAACTTGTACATAAACGTCTTCTTTCTTATTTGTGTCATGCTAGGATTTCATAACCCAAACAATTTGGATTTAGACCTGGGTACTCAACGTATATGGCTCTCCTTGACTTTTGTGATAGAATTGCACAGGCATTTGAGAAAAAGGAATTTGTTATTGGTGTCTTTTTAGATCTTTCTAAAGCATTCGATTGCATAAGCCATTATATTCTTTTACACAAATTAAGTTTGTATGGTGTTAGAGGTATCGCTTTAGAATGGTTCAAAAGGTATCTACAAAATCGTAGGCCGTATCTATATGTAAATGGTTATTCTTCTCCATCTCAGAACATTAATGTTGGTGTGCCACAAGGCTCTGTTTTAGGTCCGTTATAAATGATCTGCAGTATTCAAGTAACATTTTACACTCAATTTTATATGCAGATGATAGCAATCTATTTATCCCTGGCAATGATATCACCAGTACCTATGCAATATTTAATAATGAATTAGCCAAAGTTCAAGATTGGTTTTTAGCAAACAAATTAAAGATGAATATTGACAAGACATCATGTATGATATTCAAAACAAGAAACAAAGTGATAAAAGTTCAGGTATCAGCCGTCCCATCTTGTACACACAGTAAAATTTTTAGGAGTTACACTTGGCGATCATCTGACATGGAAAAATCATGTTGAGGATGTATGTTTTAAAGTATCTAGGGCAACTGGAGCAATAAATAGAATAAGTGCAATAGTTCCTTCTGCCATACTTTTTAGTTTATATCATACCATGATCTTGCCTCATTTTATGTATTGCAATATCATCTGGGGGAACTAAACGTGCAATAAGAATTATTACCCATTCACAGCCCCAAACCCACACAGGTCCCTTGTTTAAAAAGCTAAAATTGCTTTCTGTGTATAAAATTGATAGATTTGTCACCTGCACATTTGTATATTCCAATATCAACAATATCTTGCCACATTTTTTAGACAACTGAATACTCGAGTTGTATACAGTACTCGTCAAAGTAATAAGTTATATATCCCATTTTATAAATACAATGCTTCTAGACGTACTATAAGGTATGCTGGCCCACTTTTGTGGAATAACTTACCAGACAACATTAAAAGTAACATTAGTCTTTCGTCATTAAAAAGAAAGTATAAACAATTTCTTGTAATGTCGTTTGACACACGCATGAATGACTTAGATAATATATTGCTTGCCTAATCACTTGTTTATTGTAATGTTTTGTCACCTGTATAGTCCAATGTATTCTGTAATGTTTTGTTCTGTGATAGTAATTAATAATTGCATCATTTTTAATTGCCAGGGATCAGCCTTTGAAAGGCCTTTATGGCCTATTGTTGATTCCCCACGTGTTATATATTTATTGCATTGCATCTTGTAATGATGTAATTTGCGCTCATGTAATGTTTGTATGTCTTTTTATCTACCCTGTGGAAATAAATGAAATGAAATGAAAATGAATAAACTAACTTGAAATGTACACATTTGTTCTATAATCATGACGTATAATCTAAAAAGATGTGGGTGTTATAGATAAAGCCATTTTTGTCTTACTAAAACGCTCTTTTAATGTTATGCTGTACTTTACTGTAACCTTTATACTTAAACCGTGGCATACTGCGAAAATTCATTCCTCACGTAACAAATGGAGAGAATATTATTATTACAAACAAAAGAAAAACACTTCATACTATTTGTAACGTATCATGTAAGGAGATGCAATACTGATTTTCTATTAAATTTTCATGAAAATAACGTTTTAAAGATCAATGATTTGTATCGTTTGTTCACTAAAAACAAAAAAAAAAAATCCCATTCATTTCTACCTAGCAATCCAATGAATTTTACTTGCCTTTGACTAGGACTGTTTTTGCCAAATCTTTTAATATTATCTCGACCGTAATTTCTGGCCCTAAATTTTGGAATTCGATGATAACAGTACCATATAGAGCTATAAATGTTAATATTTGCACTTTTAAAAGGAGACTGTACTGAGATATTCTAATGCTCTTATAATTCTTATCTACATTTTTTAATGCCTACTTGTGGAAAGAGATGATTTTAAAACCCAGAATAAGCATGTGATTAAAAAAAAGAATTAAAAACGAGCAAGTAATAGAATGATCCACACAAAATGGTGTACGTCGTAAGTGCACAACTACGACTTTGACAGTTACAAGACAAACTACACAAATCAATTTACTGATGAAATCTCACACAAAATACTGCAAAACTGTTATTTAGTCGAATTGCAATGTGGACCTGAAATAAACTTGTCAAATAATATCTATTAATTTTGAAAAGGAATCTCTTCAAAAGCAATTTATCTAGATAAGATATGTGGAGAAATTTCCAGATATATGCAAAATAAAATTGGCATTGTTTTCCCTTCGTGTTGAACGTAGGAAACAGGGGGTGTTTCATAAAGCTGTTCTTAAAGTTACGAACAACTTACGAACGACTTGGTGATCAGTTCTTAATTAATGAAATTCTTGAATAGCACATCACAACTGATCACCAGTCGCTCGTAAGTTGTTCGTAACTTTAAGAACAGCTTTATGAAACACCCCCTGGTAAGTAAACAAGTGTATAATTATGTATGAGCGATATTTGGTTGATATTTGGCTGAGGGCTGAGTGAATCTTAAAATATAAAGGCAAATAGACTCTCTGTAATGGCAAGCACGATTTACGCCTAGTTAGAAGAAAATAGCATTCAGTACATATAGACTCTAATAGACTAGAACTGGGACTAGTCAAGTGGCAGTCCTAGTAGGCCTGGTGGCACACAATGACAGCGATTGCATGCTAGCAAACGGTGCGTTCGTAGTTTACCCGACGGGGAGTGCGACCGACCAGGCACCCACACCACGCGATAAGACCGTCTTTGTTCCTGAGGCAAAACAGACGTGAGACCTACCGTTGCAGAATTGGATACCCTCTACATAAAGTATACAACATTTTAACATTGGAAATCTTTACTGGTATGCCCTACATTCTGATTTCTCAATTTTTTGAGTTTTAGTAACTCGGTGTACGAACATGGTAACGTTGATGAGTACAATAACTCGCGTCGACATTTACGTGCAGTAGCTATTGTACATAGCTACATAGGTACATATCCCTGCTGCCAGCACTGGAAGAAAGTTTATTTATTGATATTTGGGCTTCAAAGATATATCATAGAGATCAAAGGTTCATTTTCGCAACTCAATTCATGTGTCTAATTGTGTTGAATTTTTATTTTGTTCTTATTGTTATATGGAGGAGCACTTGCCCATGAATAACAACTCGTTCAATTTTGCAATTTTTGCTTTTGTGCCTTGGAAGAGAAAAACAAAGGTGTTCATTCATGTGTAAAGTTTCCCATTTTATTGACCTACTAGGTTGGTAGCCAATTTAATAACCTTCAATATGGTATATGATACATTAGCTTTTAGCTAAATATTCTATGATAAATATAAACTTGAAAAAGTGTTTACTTTCTTTTTTTGCTGAGTGTATATACTGCTCACCATACAGGTATTCATTATAATGTTTGTTTTAGGTACTTTTGCATGTAATATACTGTAGAAAATATAAAAATCTATCAAATCCATCGGAACTAAGAAGTGGATCAGGTAGGATCCCCTCCCAAAGTCATAGTACATTTGGAACCATTCAGCATAACGAGCAATCCTTCCTTATTGTGCTAAAATTCGTTTTCCTCAATTGCCTTCAAACAAGGGAGCATCTTCATGTGAAAGCGGAAGCCTCTTGTAAAATGTCACCACATATACAAACCAAAACAAGGCGTAAAAGCATATCAACGATACACAACAACATGATAGACGATGTGATAAAGCAACAGCAACCACAAATTCTTGGAAGAGCCATTTCATAAGTATCATTGCAGAACGCCGATAATATCAGGGAATGCATTCGTCAGGAGTGAAGCATTCCTGAATGAGTTCTGGACGAACACATTTTTAACTGCGCTCCCAGGTCTGTTGTTGTTTTCCGTCATACCGCCCCCAACGGGAAAGACGTTGCCATAGGATCTGAGGAATAGTATCAAGCAGGGGTATCGTTTGGACGTCTTCATTGGAGGGGTGTAGAGGTCACTGAGTGTGATCTATCTACTTCATGGTTACTCAGGTTTTCTTTTTAGACGTTTATCTAGCACTTGCAACATGCAGACAGAACTTGAGTAGCCGTGTTGGTAATTAGACTACATGGGAACTAGAAAAAATGTAATTGGATGAAACAGTGTATAGACGAAGTGACAATCAGACGATCTGTCTAAGACCAGATGGAAATGAGACCCACAGGAATTAAACAAAACAAAACAAAACAAAAACAAAAACAAACTGATTTAAGACCTTGTCCACCAAATGGGCAGTACACCAAACATTAATCAGACGAACTGTGCATAAAACAAATAAGAAATAGACTAACTTAGAATTGGAACTGATAAAAGACGAAGTGGTATGAGACGAAAGGGGGTGGAGAATAAATAGGCACAGTGGCAATCAAGACGAAATGACAATGAGCCAAAATTTATATCAGACCAGGCAATATATATATATATATATATATATATATATATATATATATATATATTAAACAGAATGGGTTTCGAGCTTATTTCATGTTTGGTATTGATGATTAATTGATGGAAATTAAACCAAAGATAAAACATACATTGACTCTTCAGCAATCAAAGCTGCAATCCTGGTATATAGCTGGCGAGATCCCCGAACGCCAGTACATGTCACATGAAACACCATTACATGTAATGCAGATTAACAGATTTCTTTTTTATTGAATTCGTATTTTGTAGATACTGATAATAAATTTGCAACGTCTCATAAAGTATAATAAATTTTTGTTCGTTATTGTCTAATTAACCATACTTTGTCAACACGCTGCAGATCGCAATCTGGTTTTTGCCGTCACGCCGTCTGAATTCATCAGCGATTCCGCACTTTATTTCGTCTCTCTCTCTCTCTATCTCCCTCCCTTTACAGCCAGAGCTCGACGGAATGGTCATTTATTGTACATGTCACTTTTTGTGCTTTAATATGCTGAATGCTTGTTTAGATTGTAGTTCTACAACGTAACAACAATTCTAGTGCGTACCAAAGTATGAAATATACAAATTCCTTGCTTTATTCTGAAAACAAATGGAAATACGGCCACAATTAATATTTGGTTCACATTTAGGTTAAGTTCTATCGAATGCAGTAGGCATTCCTCGTTTCCTTTATTAGGTATCATCAATTCATCTGGTCTCAAGTTCTTATCCGCTCTCCGTTTCTCATTCACAAACATAGACTGACAGCAAGCCTATCCAGTATGCTCCTCTTTGTACAGCCCGATTTCGAGTTCAAGCAGTTATCATGAAAATTACTTTTTTTTATTTGTTTACTATTGAGAAGGAACAAGAAATTATCCTACCATTCTTGGTGTAACATTGCTATAGTTCGAGAAGTATGAATATATTGTATTGAACTTGCAATAGAAAAAAATGTTCACAAGGTGTACGCATCGCATCGCCGTACTAACTACTCTAAGTGCACTTCCCAAACACTGTAACGTAGTCCTTTTACATAATGTAAAATAACACAGTGTACAAACCCTAAAAATCGAACGACACCGTAACTTTTGACTTTGTACACATCAGAGCAAAAACAAACATACCTTCAGTGGGCATGAATGATTACGTTGATGTACAAGGCATAGAAAATCACGAAAAAAAAACACCCGCTTGTTTCAATGTTCAATACCCGGACAAGCCCCCAAATGTCATGCACTGACAAGCAATCCGGAACAGGCCAAACTTAAACACACACAGAATTGAACCTCTAGCAGCCAAAATGACCACCATACTTCTCATTACGCTATTGTTGTAACCTCCTAGCTGTAGTGTCTGGGATTACCTTGTATTACCCTTGTATTGCACTGGGTTGTTGTATTTCATCACAGTGTATGGGAGAGGGAGAAAACAACACAGAGGACCGTTAGTATAAAGTATGTATTTTATATCAATACATACAATACATACATTTATATATATATATATATATATATATATATATATATATATAAAATAGCATACATACTTATGATACAGGCCGGCAGTGCATGACAAAAGTTATAGTGCACGTAAAATATAACGATTGCAGACGATAACCCACTATCGATTTGATATCGGTTTTTGCTCCCTCATTTTAATCATCGAGTACTGAATCCCGCACCTTATCGACGCGATTGCGCCACAACCGCGATGCTTTGCTCGATATTATCGTTATTCTCAATTCTCAATGGCTATGCCAGCAACTTATCTGTGTGGGACTAGACTTTCAGCGGTAGATTTAAACAAGGAAGCTGGTTCGCTACTTTTACAGAGACTGATCTATATAAACAGTATCTTAGACAATAAGGACACAAAGGATGCCATCAAATACGCCCTACGAATTTTGGACTCCTACTGTTCTGAAAAAGGAATCAGTCCGACGGATATTGAGCAAGTCAACCCAAGATTTGTGCCGCTTTCTCCATACATTCTACGCGGAAGTGCGCCGTGGAAATGGGCAGCGTGTGTACGGTATACGCTAAGCGCTCTTTGGTCACGCTACGCTATGAACTTTTACTACGACATTTACAACACACTCTCGGAATCCACAGGTGCAGCAGTGGTGACTTCAATGATGCCTGGCACGAGCCTTGTGTTTAAATCCAGTAGATCCCTAATCCTACAAAACATCATCTAGTCCTGGTCCTGGACCCACAGTGCAGTAAGTAGGGCGTCTAACGTGTTACTGTTTAGATCCATGGTACACCTATTGTAGGGTCAAGTGTTAACTATTAAACGTTTTAGTCGTTAGCTCTGTCGCTCGTAAGTGACGTAGATCTAGTATTTAAAACGTTAGGCCAGGGCCCCTAACGTTAGACCTAACCTTTCGTAGGGCCTAGAAAACGTTAGATATAACCACTTAGACCCTAGACTCTATAGTTGAATTTGGATCTTCAGGATTTTGTCTACACAGGTTCAAAGAAACTGGTATTATTGCTTGTCTAGACACGTGTAGAGTCTAATAAATGATCTAGGGCTAGGCTTTCGTATTTTTTCAATTTATCTTGCCTGGCCACTGGGTATGTATGCTATTTTATATAACACATAGTGCATGACATCTTATTGCACTATAACAAGTACCAAGCACCTCCAATGACATCCAAAAAATACAGAATTACGTTACAATATATACACAGACATACGCAAGCATACTCTCAGTAAAAATGCAATGCAAGAGATTGGTAAGAGGGTGAAGAAACGAAGATAAAGAAAGAAGAAAAAGTACAGCTGTTGAAGTCTACTCAGTCAAGGATGATAGTTTTTAAATGTAATGCGTTTGATTAGGGTTCTGAAACGAGTAAGTGTAGTACTGGATTTAAGTTCAGAAGAAATTAAATTCCATTCATGCACCCCTGCGAATCGAATAGAATGAGACCTTGTTGTTAAGCGACAACTTGGAACTCGAAGATTATCTTTAAAACGGGTTGAGTATGCATTGAATGACGAATTTGCTCTAAACATGTTTTGAAAAATGGAAGGGAGTATCCCTTTATGATACTTAAACATGAATACCAATACATTAAGTTGCACAAGTTCAAATATAGGAATAATTTTATTTTTAATGAAAAGAGGTAAACTCGGACTTAGAAAATCACTTTTTGTTACAAGCCGTACTGCACGTTTTTGTAATCTGAACAGTTTGTCAATATGAACTTTGTATGTCTTGCCCCAAATTTCACTGCAATAGTTAAGGTGAGGTAATATTAAAGCATTTAAGTAGAAAGCAGTATTTTTCCTGGTAAAAAGGTTTTAAGTTTAGATAAAATTCCTATACTTCTTGATATTTTAGCGGTAATGTTTGTAATGTGACACTTCCAATCACTTCCAATATACCTAAAAATTTTATTAATTCAGTTGTATCTATAACTGCACTTTCTATTTGTATTGGAGAAAGATTTTGTGGTATTTTCTTTCTTTTGGAATGGAACAAGACATACTTTGTTTTCTTAAAATACAAAAACAGTTTATTGCATTTGAACCACTCATTTAACATACAAAGTTCTTTATTCAATGTAAGTACAAGTGAAGTAACATTTTCATGAGAGTAAAATACCACAGTATCATCTGCAAAAAGTGAAAATCTCAAAATTTTTGAACAATTAATTATGTCATTTACATATACAAGGAATAAAAGGGGCCCAAGTACAGAACCTTGCGGTACGCCTAGAGTTACATCTAATTGAGTGGACTCGACACCGTCGACCACCACATACTGCCGTCTATTTGATGAATAACTACCAAACCATTGTAGAAGTAAACCTCTTATTCCGTAGAGATGTAGTTTCGTTAGCAGGATGTGGTGGTCGATGGTGTCGAACGCCTTTGAGAGATCCATAAATACACCACAGCAATAGTTACCTTTGTCAATTTCTTGAAGAATGTAGTCAGTAAAGCAAATAACACTGAGTGAGGTAGAATAATTTTTACGAAAACCGAATTGCTCAGGAATTAATATATTATTTTTAGTGAGGAACTCGTAGAGCCTGTCATACATTAGTATTTCTAGAAGTTTAGAAAAGATTGAAAGAAGAGCAACAGGTCTATAGTTATCAAAACATTTTCGATCATCTTTTTTTAAGGTACAATCTTCGCTGTCTTTAATTTTTCAGGTACAAAACCAGTGCTTAAAGATTTACCAAAAATATCGCATAAGGGGTCAACTATGTAATGTATACAATCCTTGACAACACGAGGGGATATATCATCAGGCCCACTTGCCTTTGAAATTTTTATAAAAGAAGACAATTTTAACAATTCATAAATAGTAGTGGGTTTAACGAAAAATGATTCAGCGTTCTCACATAAAACAAACTTTTGGAATGAATGTGATGGGCCGCATACCGATTTTGACAACTTTTGGCCAATATTAATAAGATAAGAGTTAAATTGATTCACAATGTCTTGCTTTGAGGAAAACTTACAATTATCAAAATACATATTGTTAGGAATTAAATTATGTTTTTCCTACCTAAAATACTATTTATATGACACCATGTTTTCTTTAAGTCACCTTTTACTGACGAGAACAATTCATTATAATATCTATAACGAATGGTGTTTGTAAGTTTGTTTTTGTAATCTTTGTAAGCAGTCTTATGTTTTGTGGAAATTAGACCTTATGGAAATTAGACCTATCGAACTTTAAATATATATATATATATATATATACACAAATTCGATATATTATCTTGTGACTTATGCTTCAAATAGAGTAATGAACACTAGATCAAACAGCAATCAGATGAATTGTTCAAGGCCAAATGTAAAAATCGACGAACCGAGAATTAGAACTGATAATAGACGAAATGTTGTGATACGAGATGGGGGAAAAAGAAGAACTAAGTAGACAAGGTGGCAATTAGATCATTCGGTCATATGACGAAATTAAAGCAACTCGTATTGAACAAAGATACTATAAAACCACGATAAGATAACCATTATACGTTGACTTTCCAGCAAAGCGGACTGCCTTCAAAGAAAGCTTTAAATTTTAGTTAGCCCTTTACATATTTAATGATGTAAAATCGCACAGTGTGCAAACCTTATAATAGAATGCTATACACTCGGAAAAAAAAGAAAGTAAACACTTTTTCGGGTTCACATTTTTCAAAGAAGATTAAAAAAAAATAAATGTATTAAATACCATATCAAAGGTAACTTAATTGGCTCTCAAGCTGGTAAATTAATGCAAGGGGAAACTTAACGCATGAGTGACCGCATTCATTTTTGCCCTCTAAGGCACAAAAGTAAAAATTTGCAAAATTTGACATGTTGTCTTTCATTTGGAAATGCCCTTCAAGATATCAAACAGGGACAACTAAAAACCAATTTAACACAATGAGAGGCATGAATGAAATAAAAACATTTTTTGTGGTTCTCTTTATCTCTTCATATCCTCAAACAAAATAAAAAAGTTTGAAAATAATGGGGCAAATGAAAATTTTCTGTCAGCCTAAACTTCAAACGACATCTGGAGTAATGACATAAGATGATTAAATAAACAGAATTTCTTTATTTCTCTCGTTTTATTTAGTTATTCAAGGATTCATGAATTCTAAGAAGCAATTATTATCTACAATTTTCCTAATTTGAAAACAAATCGAAATTTCAACCATTATTGTTAATATTCCTTCTTCTCTTATTTCATTTGAATTTGGATTTGACACAAGATTGTTCATTTATCTCCCTTATTTTTGGCCTTTATCGATATTTAGGCTTCAAAGATATTGTAGAGATCAAATGTTTACTTTTGCAACTTAACTCATGTATCTTATTGTGTTTAATTTGTCTTTTGTTCTTATTGTTATATGGAAGAGCATTTACGCATGAATGACAACTTGTTCATTTTTGCAATTTTTACTTTTGTGCCTTGGAAGAGAAAAACAAAAGTATTCACTCATGCGTCAAGTTTTCCTTTCTATTGACCTTCCAGGCCGATGACCAATTAGATTACCTTCAACATGGAATATAATACAGTAACTTTTATCCAAATATTCGATGAGAAATATAGACTTGAAAAAGTGTTTACTTTTTTTTTGCTGAGTGTACTATAACGTTTGATATTGTACATATCGGTGCAAAAAACAAACAAACAAACAAACACAAGAACAAACAACCAAACACATTGGCCTACCTTCAGCGGGCATCAGTGATTATATCAAAACGTCAGTGATTAACAAAACATCCAAAGTTAGGAAAATACCGCTTTGTGCATGTTCAATCCCTGACAAGCTGTCTTTTCGTTACTTTCAATGTTGACATGTAGTTGCCGAACAAGCTCCAAGCATGTCGACATGCACTAGCCAGCTTTTCGTAACTTTCGATTTTAACGAGGCAATTGGGAACAGGCCAAACATAAACACACAGAAAAATGGACAGAGAGGCCAACTAAGAAGCCAAAATGACTACTACTTCTCATTACGCCATTGTTGTCAACACCTCCAACGTCCGGGATGACTTCGTTCTATTTCACTTGTTGTATTTTACGACAGTAGTATAGAGAGTGAAAAAACAATACATAAAACTGTAATCAAAAGCAACGCATGAAGCGGATGAAGCCTCCAAGAAATAATAATATAAATGATTATTTGTATATATATTCACATTGGTAAAAAGTATACAGAATTATACTCCAAAAGGAAAGACGACAGGAAATCTGGGACAATCATCTTTTTTTTCAATGAAAAGTGATAGTCATTATGGGGTCTACACGATGTCATTATTGGTTCCCATCTGTGAGATAAAAAGACATTATATACGCCTCTAATGCCATAATAACAACGTTAATCTGAAGGAATAGAAAAATGACTCCGTAGTAAGATTTATAAGTACCTTCGAAATGCCACGAGATAAAGCCCGCTGTGTTTACATTCGTATGACTTCATCCAAATATTATGAAACGCCCCTTTGTAAACTGATATTGATGATCGGAAAGTATGTTGCATCCGTCAAGAAAAAAAGTGTGGAGTTAACACATTCTTTAAAAAAAAAAGCAAACTATTGATTTGTCTGTTAATCCCAGATATTGTTCTCACAACAACGCTTAAATATTAGATCACTTTTGGTATTTTCAATTAGGCAGGGAAAATGCCTTTCTCTGTACAGATGCTTTTAACCATTTACCAAGTGGAATACAAACCATGTATAAAGGATACACTTTACATCTTAGGCCGCTTGACAAGGATATCTTTAACAATTATTTTATGAATCAAAATATCATTTATTTTTTTTTGGATGTTATTGGTACGAAGAAATCATTTCCCCCTTGAGTTGAAAGAAGTTGTATTACCTGCGAGTTTTATTGTATTAGATATATATAATGCATGAAGCCATTCTGATAGAGAACCTGCCAAATCTGCACTTTTCACGTTTGCATCTGCCCGTACTGTCAATGTAGTATGATCAGCCCGAATGACGGTCTGACTTTACTAGACTACCAAACTTTAAGTAGATCTGAATGTCAGCTTTTTTTTCCACGAGATTGAATAGCATTTTATGATGAACAACTAACAGCGCGCACTTGGTACGCCGTTCCCATTTTGTCGTTTGTTTTGTCTTTATTTCCCAGCACACCGGGTGCACGCGATGCAGATTATCCAGAGGGCATAAGCGTTCTGTGAACAAAAATGCTTTGTGCAGAAGTGGACCTACTGGGTGTAGGTAAGGTTTTCACCTGTCAGATCTGCTCGTTGCCTGGCGTTAAGATATCCATTCAAGAGCGAGCCTGTCCTCTACACTTTGCCGTTATACCTTTCCCTCTACCCACGGGTTGTGGTCTAATAACTGTATTCCAACCCTTCATCACAAGTAAAGACTGCTACCATGGAAGAGCACGGGAATACCACAATGGAGACTGTTACAGATTCGTCAAACTATCAAATGTGGACAAGATTCGCCATTATATGGCAGTCATGTGCAAGCAGTGTTGGTATTCTAGGAAATAGTGGCATTTTGCTGTTGGTGATATTTGTGAAAGATCTTCGAAAACGGTTTAACGTCCTGCTCGTCAACCTTGCTATAGCGAACATTGTGAATCTCGCTGTGCTACCGGTTTTCGTACTCTTATTTACTGAAAAAGGTTATAGCTGGTCAGTCGATATACTAAGAACTGTTGTCGGTTTACGGATTGGAAGTGGCATCGTTTTCGTGGTCACACTTATGGCCCTATCGATTGAACGCTATCTCGTCATTGTGAAGGCTATTAGTTACCGTCGTAGGCATCATTCTGGAACATGGTTATGCGTTTTGATCATTGGAATTTGGGTTTTGGGTTTTTTAATTGCACTTTTTAACTTCCTGATCGTATTAAAGTACAAGGGCGATCCTCCAACGTATGCAATTATATTTTGTCTGTTGTCCGCGCTTTACATCGGTCCATTATGCTGCATGGTGTATTGCTATTGTTGCTGCGCCAGGGTTCTGCTAGCTCTTCGCCGAGAACTCCAGGGAGATGATGTCAGAAGTGTCGGTGGTGTTTCTCTTCGTCGGCACAAAAAGAGTGTTCGTCTCATCCTGTTGTTGTTTGCCACCACGGCAGTGTTTGCAGTCTCCAAGATCCCTTCCCTGGCTGACTTCATGTGGCATCACGTAAATCAAGCAAGTTCCGAACGACCAGATCACGTGACACTCTTGTACTTTTGTTGGGTGGTCGAGAGCCTGTCACAGTGTGCCGAACCTTTGATATGGTTTACAATGAGCTCTTCGTTTCGTCGTCATCTCATGAAGGCGATGTGTTGTTCCTTCTCCAGCCCAGTGTCTCTTTAATCAGTTTGCAATTAATAAATGAATAGACGAATAAATAGATAGATACGTAAATAAATGAATAAATAAATAAAAGCGTATCGCAAGAGATTTTGAGAAAGTGCCACGATCAAAGGCGTTTTATCAAAGAAATGAACACACAAAATTCCTGCGCATTGCACCAGTACATATAATAATTAGTTAATAACAATTGAAAAAAATAAAGCTGAACTAATTGGAACAGAAAACCATTGTTTGTTTGTTTTTTATTTGACAAAGGGCATGTATGATCTCTGGTTTATTTACATAGCATGATAAGCATAATTGGGAGTACATTCAGATTTTCAAGTAGGACCTATATATCAATGTAAGCTGCATTTTGAATGAAAGATTTAAGAATAACAGATGACATTTGTCAGGTTTATTTTTTACTAGTGATAAGATTATTTCTAAAGGTATTGAAAAGTACTTTCTCCGGCGATTCTCACCAAAACCAGTGCAGAAGCTCCGCGTTGATGGGACAAAGGTAAGGGTATATTCGGTGTCTGTTACTTTTTTTAAAATCAAGAACTTAAACGATGAACCCCACCAAAACTCCTCAGTTTGACACTGTTATATCCGTAATAACACATATGATATAGTAGAGGCATGGGTCTGAAGAACAGGTAATGAAATCTTGAAAGACAGATAGTAAATGTATGATAACTGGGATGAAGTGTTTATCTGGATTGCAAACGCAGATGTGTTTACTCTGTGTGTTTATTCTGAACTAGTCACAGGGTTTTTATCATGTTGGTTTTACAGGCTGGAGTCTTTAAAAACGCACAGGTACATTTATATCGTGCTAATAGTATTCTAATGGATGCGTTTGTAAGCACTGTATGTGCAAGAAATTGAGAATGACATTGCATAACGTCCTATCATCCATGATTTTTTTTCATGCTTATTGTATTGACATTCTAACATACTGAAACTGAAAATAATCACGTCATTTTTTAATGTTAAGACATAAAAGTTGTACTTATCCTCTCTTTATCATCCTATAAATGTCTATGCAAGCTATTGCACATGCATTCATTATTCTCGATTAGTTGGTATTTAAAGAAAAATGTGAAAAAAAGATAGTCAAATGTTTTTGCTTCAGTAGACTCAACAGTACGCCGAAAAGTGGTGTCTAGGAGCAGAAAATCTCATGAGATTGTGAAATGTTGCTTGCATGCATAGCTGTTGTCTGTGTTAGAGCAAACAGAATACCTAAAAACAAATATAGGTAGGATGAAATATATTTAAAAAGTTATGTGTATATTTTGTTGACATGCGCCGAGTCATGAGCTAGTTAAGTCGCTTTCTTGATCATCCTTTTATCGATTCCTAAATAACTGCTAGTAGCTATTTTACAGTCATGTCACTTTGTTGTACTTTGGTATTTGATGTTTATTGTTGTTTTGCTTTGTCCTGTCTGTCGTGTAATGTCTGGTAAGTTTTTTATTTACTTTATCATGTTTATATTTTCCGTATGTATTTTTTTAGTCGATTGCATGAGTTGTCCACAGTTACAAAGCTTTGTTTTGTTTTGTTTCTTAGCGAACCCCCCCCCCTTTTTTTTTGTTTAGAGCATGGATGCCTGTAACAGGTCTGGTTTGAAACTAAAGTGTATGAATGCATGCTTATAACTCGTGGATTACTCTTAATCTTTATCGTACACTCAACTATTGCGTACTCAAGATCATTTCTAATTTTCAGTTATTACGGCGGCGCTATTTCTTTTATTTCGCTATCATAAAAGAAAATGACAACTAAAATAAAATGAATATTCATCTATATAATATGTGCATATAAATATAGATATGTATATATCTATATATCTATATATTGTCACTTTGATTTATACTGTAACAAATTATGATCAAATTGTTCGAGTATCTATATCTAGGCGGCAGCTATTTAAAAAAAAAAGAAGAGAAGGAAGATCAATGCCTCAGTTCGAAGTTTCAATGTACTCGTTATTGTACTGAATTGTAAAGAAGAAATGAAGAAAAATTGTATTGTACATAGGGTATAAAGGTGTGACACACTGAGCTGGGATGAGGTGAAGGTATTATCTACACGACTCGCCATTCATTGTTCTGTGATAAGCTGCTCTCAGATATGGTTGTTTTGGGATAAATGGGGCCCTTCATTGGCTTTTATTTTGCTCTACCAAAAAAAAGTAAAAATGGGTAATTTAAAATTTTCGTGAGAAAATAATGATGCATATCATTCAATAGACTGATTTTAAAGGGATCGTATAGTTTTGGTTGAGACCTAACTTTTTAAAGTTTTTTACAGTTTTGAGAAACGTCCTATATGAAATATTATGAAAGATCAAGAGGTATTCAACGTTTATTTCATGAAAATTGGTGTTGAAATGTTTGAGATACCCAAAACAGAGTAATATTATGAAAAAAAGTTGGACCGAGCTTTTATTACGATCGCTTTATTTTACTTTGTTTTTGGATGTCTTAGCCATTCCAAAACCGACTTTCATCAAATACATGTATACTATGAACTTGTCTTGGAATGGTCTGCTCTGCACTATTTCATAAGTGGTTTCTTGCAAACAGTTAAAAGCCAAATCCCCGCCTGCAACAATACTGTACCATCCCTTTAAGCGCTGATGAAAGATGTTATCTATGCGTTAAGAAAGATTTATCAACCTGCTGCACATTATTATACAGTTGTATTACTTAAAATTAGTGGGTAAAAAAAAAGAGAACAGGATTGTGGTATTCTGACATATCCTCACCTCCAAACTTTCGTACTGATTGGACTACGCCTTAATTCCCCGTCATCGAAAGAAGGGACAGGGTCATCCCAAGAGCTAGACATCCGAGAGACAGTTCACGATCGAGACATTTCAAAAGATTCTCGAGTCAAACACCTACGAGTAATAAATACATCTCATTAGGTAGACGTAAGTCAGATCCACGAGCTGTAGGTAAATCATTCCCATGAACTAGACACGAGGCAAATTTGCCTGTTCGCGTCCACCTCGTAGACCTTCTAGAACGTTGTCATACGTTCTAATATCGAGCTCTTGGGCCTTGTTCATTTATTGTCTGTAGTTCGTGATTCATGAGTTGTATAATTCGTGGACTGTATGACTCGTGGGCTGTGTGACTCGTGGGTATCCAGCTCTTGCACCCAAGGCCCTCTTGGTCATATTAGAGGCAGGTGCCTACTCCAATCACCGGCGGTAAAGTTTACTCTTTCAGCAGAATGGAATATTGTCGAAGATCAAAGGGGGATACAGTGCCCTTTCTTTCCAACGAACACGGCTATGACGAAACTGTCATTACAAATCGTAACATCTCAGACTCCAAAATAATCAGCTACCGGCATATATCTTTAGGTGCTATATTGTTGGGCTTTAATGAAATTCCAATACAACGGCAGAAAACTGTCGGTCCCTAGGACTTCGTTAAAGCGGGAGCCCCCTGAAGTAGATTGGCGAAATGACAGTAAAGGAAGCACTCACCTTGGGCCGAACTCTGACAAAAGTGGGTAGAAAACGCGCATCTGTGCCAAGTTTCCACTCCGTGTGAAGCGAGGCTTCCTTTCCTTTAAGGAGGTAAATTCTTTCCCACCAGTGGCAAGTACCCTTGTTTATTGTTCTAAGCGTTTCCCCGGGGATGACCGTGATCATTGTTAGGTGATAAGTGATTGATTTGCTTATCCTTAATCATGTCTACACAAATTGCGTACACATTACCTATAAGTTTCTTCTGGGTTGAATGTCCTGTTGCATCATCACTATATCATTAAGCGAATTGGCATTTGGGTGTATGGGGACGTCCCCGTCTCGATGATGTTACCGTGGCTCGGATATCCGGTATCTATGGGACAGAATATCCCATGTACCAACTGCAGGGACACGCAGTGCAGCCGTTTTACAATGCCTTGCGTGTGAATGTAGGTGAAAGTCCTCGGGACGTGGAGGAAAAAAGAAATAAACAGATTGACTTCTAGAGCATAAATTGGTGATGTGCACACACAAACGTACATTTTACTTCAGTATGATCATGTCCTGATTTGCATAATTGATGATATGCACAAGCAGGGAAGTACATCTGGTTGAATATCACCATTATTCTTCTTCTTATCACTATGAATATTATTATGAATATGAATTTTTATTATTGTCATTATTATTGTCATTATTATTATTATTATTATCATTATACATTACATCATTATCATTATTATTATTATCATCATTATCATTATATATAGTGAAAGTGAAGCTTCGCAAACCAACCAGTGTCGATCGACTCGAGTTATGTGACACCATCACTTCATTCTCCATGTATTGATCAGGACCAAAGCTTGCGCTCAACTTTTCGCCGAAAATCCCCCTCGAAATGTGAACGAAAAAATAATAATGATAATATGACAGTATTCGTATAAGATTATTGTGTGTGCCGTGACAAACATTCATCTATAAGTTGCTTTATCATGAGCGCATTGTGTGATTAGACATGTTAAAGGTATAATATTTACTTGATATAAACGCTGTGGATGCTACTATCATAATAGTATAATAAAGTATAACAGACACTGGTTGATTTTATATTGTATATTATGTTATATATACGTGATTTTGATAACTTGATGTACACAGACCATGGAGATGTTGTTAATGCATCTTTTAGGTCTTCTTAGCTTGCTAGATGGGGATTAATTTTGGTTCTTTTTTCTGGTAGGTTATGCCATACTTGAAATTAAACCATGGTATACGTGGACATTTTATGTATGCTTGTGGGGACGAGGGTATGTGACATAGTGGTGCTTGTCATCTTGTTAATTAAGCAGGTACCATTTAAGTTTATGTAGGCCTCACGCTGTTCCGAAATTAAGCAAAGATGGACACACTTCAGAGGAAATGTTGGGATTCGACTCTGACTCTGGTGGTATAAATCAATATCTGGGGCCCGTTGCCCAAGATGTTTATCCTGAGAAAAACTGGTAAGAACTAAAAACTCGGGTAAGCATGATGCTGCCATTGACTTGAATACAGGAAAAACTCTGTTAAAAATTAATCTGAGTTTTTCTCAGGTAAAAAGCTTTGTGCAACACGTCCCTGGCCGCGTTCATGGGGGCATCCTAAAGCCATCAATCCCCGTTTGAGGTCTCAGCCTGCTAAGAAAGTAAAAATCACTTTCCCTTCGGCTGCTGATTGGCTTTTAAGCTCGGGAACAACATCGAGCGAATTTTAAAATTCCACAGTCTTATGGCCATCAATTTTGGGACAGTGTGAGGCGTTCCATTAAAATTGTTCGTGATTTCAATTTGTTTAACACGTACGACGTATATTGTGCTATTGACTACTCACGCAGCCAGGCCACATGCTAACACAAGCTACCATCCGTGATGTTTGTACAATCGTTGACATCCCGAATATCTTTATATTTCCTTTCCACGTTCTTTCCGTTTGGGATGTGTGCAGAGCTAGTAATAAAATTCAGGTTGCGCATGGAATATTGAGGCCCGGAGTCCGATATCTAAGGGATGTGTCACCCGTTGTGATAATGTTAACACTGCGGTCACAATCATAGCTATAGAAAGACAGTTAATGAGAGCATGGTCCCTGCGTGATCTTTAGTAGTCTCTCCTGTGATGTCCAAACATTCAGAAACAGGTATTGCGAAATGATTTGAAGGATCAAACGTATCGTATTTTGTATAAATGGGTATATACACCAATGTTGTTGGGGTTGTTATAAGAACTCACAATTGATAATATTGATGTAATAGCGATGTCCAAATAAATCTGGCTTGGTGTATTTTCATCAGTTGACGTCATTTGCGATTATTTACGTCTTATGTAACCCATTTGCTATCCAACAATGGATTATTTTCGTAAATATTATGAAATATGCTGTGAATTGTATAAGGGTAGAAATCGTAGGTGTAGGCCTATAAGCACGTAATTTACCAGTTTGTAGTAAAGTGATGCCTTCCATTGGTATTCTTCACTTCATTTGTTGTTGTTTAAAGAAAGGATTTCATGAGATGAATATCTGTAGAATTAGTATCCGAGTGCCAATTGAATACCAGGATATAAGAAAGGCGTAAGTCCACAAGAGAGAATTTCATGAAAAACAAAAATGATAACATAATTATGCTGATATTTCATAACTCTTATATGAATATTACGTAGACAAATTGAGATGAAAACAGTCATCTGCTTTGTTGTAGGGGTCTTCAAAGGTGATAGCCGAATTTGAACGCTGACAGATCTTATATCAACAAGATATTAATTGTGTGTGTGTGTGTTTGTGTGTGTCTAATGTTCATGACAGTTAAGTTATTTAGCAATCTCCCTAAAAGCATACAAGAATGAATGTGTACATGGATCAATCTAAAGAGCGCATAATGACGCAGTTGGAGCACAATGCAAACGTTAAAAACAGTTTCATTTTAATACTCATGTTCAGTAGACAATTGAATCGTAAATGTGCGTGAAGGAAACATGTCAATTCGAGTAATAATTTTTCTCTAGGAAATTCATAGATTTTTCTAATATAAATACTGTATATATATATATATATATATATATATATATATAAACATTATGCATGACATTGCATGCATGGAATTCCTTCCAAGAACGGAAAAGCCATCAACCGATTGATAAGATTGATGAATTCACACTCTGCGCGGCGACTTATCATTACAAGACCAGTATACAACGTCATGCGTTTTTGAGTGAATTCTATAGTGGTGACCGCATTTCCCTTGTATTGAGACATATTCACTTGTTATGTATGAGCAGAGAAAGGAGTGCAAGTTGTCTAAGTTTTCCCTGTCGATGGTAAGAAAAGAGTGATAGGGAAATTAAAACTTTAACACAGACATTGTTGATATCAGTGGGCTGTAAGAGAATCTCTTTGGTTTGATTTAATTTTCATTTCTGTAATCTCTTCTCCAGGTACATTGATAAAACATACAACATGAAGGGAAAGAAAAAGAGACAAATCACTCATCGGGAATACTTGAGATTGCTCTGAAATCAAAGAACAACAGTTAGTAATACGTACAACAAGTACAACAGTGAAAATTTGATGAAAATCGGATGGAAATTAGGGAAGTTATGAAATTGTCAAGTTTTGGTAATTTTTTACAAGGCGACTCTCGAAGAGTTGATATGAACATGCAAATGAGTAAGGTGAAGATGTCAGTACCTCACAAATTGATATAACAAGACGCCTCGTATTCCATAATTATTGAGTTGGTCAGAAAAAAAAAGATCTGAAAACCCGAGGATTGAAGGTATAATTCCCTATGAAAGACCACGAAATAAATTACTGTTATCAAAAGAATTCGTAACCCTCTCGCTGAATTTTAACAGCAATCATTAAAATAAAATGTTTGAATCTGGGATGACTTTAGCTGTTTACCGTTCGTCACGGAAGATACCCTCCTCTATATACCAATGTCTGGGACAATGAATTATTTTAATAACCAAAGTTAAACCTACACCTTAGACCTCTGGATAACAGTGATTCTTTTCGAATTGCAAGTAGAAATATCAGTTACGTCTTTGAATGTTGCTGGTATGATCACTCCGAATGATGGTCCGACTTTTATAACTAGACTCTCAAACATAGCCACATGACTATGCTGACTGCACATCTTTTGATTTCCTAGATGGAATATGATTGCCTGCTGAACCATCAATTAAGATGACAACCTTCGCCTCCTTTTTTAAAAACTATTTCCCATTCATCACTCGTTGTCATAGTGTTGTCTCTGTTTTTCTTTATTCCTCATTCAAATTACTTTGTCTCATAGCATATAACTGGCCGGATTAGGTGTACTTGTAGTTTAGACTTCCAATGAAGAGTGAGTTTGTGAGTATCTGTACAGCTGACATTTGCCCAGTAAAGATTGGTGCCAGCATGGAATTGCAGTCAAATACAACAATGGCGCAGATCATACAGATCGGTCCTACCACAACTTTCAAATAAAGGCGAGATTCGACACCATATGGCATTCATATGCTAGCCATTTCAGTGGCCGATACAGGAAACGGTATAATAGCATCCTCCTAGAGGTATTCATAAAGGAAGCGTACAAAATGAATGCAGCTCATAGTGACGGTGATGTTTACGGACATGCGGCTGACAGCATAATTGAGAAGATATTAAGATCTACATTTCCGTATATGCGCGCAATGAAAAATTGATTATTATACAGTATAAACGTGTAATTCCTGACTACGTTCCCTTTTGATTTTCATAAAATATTAACAATATAAAAAAAAACCGCAAAAACATAGAAATCACAATTCGTACCTAAAATGACAAAGTTATGGAATTTCAGCAGTGGCGCCCCCTTTGTTTTTTTTTATTCAAACAAATAGTAAAGAAATAAAAAGAAAAAATGGAGGGGGGCGAATGTACCTCCTTTAATTTGTAAAGGCGCACCCCTCCCCCTTTAACGGAATTCCTGGATCCGCTCCTGTTCAATGGGCCATATTTTCATGAGACAGTGAAATTGGTAGCAATGTCACATGCTACAAAATGTACGTACAAGAGGCGATGCTGTCATGTCATAACTCTCATATCATGCCTATTGGTTAGTACATAAATGTAATGCTGTTATTGCTAAAGGGATGGTATAGTGATCAGGCTATGTGAGATAATGTAAACCTCTTAATATGAAATGTGAAAGAGTATATAATTCTTAAAGGAATTCAAAGTTGGTTTGATGAAAATTGATTTTGAAATGGCTGAGATATTTCAAAGCAAAGAGCTTCTGATAAAATGTGGCTCCTCCTTTTGTTAGGATCACTTTGCTTCACTTTCTTTTGAATCTGAGGTCCCCATCTCAACCAAAGCTATGCCATCCTTGTCAGTTTTCAACAAGCACAGCTCATTCCTTCTTAAAGGTTATTCGATGTCAGGACACTACCATAATTCGACCCTAGATAGTGATGAAACTAACTTTTTAGATTAATAGGGAGTTTTAATTTGAGTGAAAATAAGGTGAAACAAGAGACTGATGTGATAACACCCACGCTCTCTAATTTACATATAGATGTAGCTGACACCGATATCACTCATTCTCGAAAACAAAATGACACTTTTTATAATTCTGTATTCCAACGTCAGATTGTGATAAATCAACTCATATTCGGCCTTTCCTCTAGATTAGGTTGAGAAGTCAATTAGAGGAAGTCAGTTCACGAAATTGCCTATTACGATTCTCAATGAATCACAAAGGAGCTTGGGTGTCTTTGAAAGAGGGAGGAAGGGAGGTGATAACTGGAGGGAAAACAGAATGATGGATTTACATGCAGATTGATATGAACATAGTACATGATGTGGTCCTTACTTGTAGCCTTATTGTCCCATCTAGGTTATCAGCCCGTTTCATCACACATTCCAATTCACCACCACATTTTACAAAAGAAAATCAAATCACAGTATGTCTTCCTCGCCAGACTTGTTATCGCTATAACTTTGCTGCTGCCCTAAGAGCACGTAGAAAGAAAAATAAAGATTTTACAATGAATTCTTCAGAGCCAAGAGTCTTGCGTCCTGACTCCACCCCCCCTCCCATCACCCATGTACGCGCACCTGCACCTTTCGTGTTTAGTGAATAAATGCAGCTTATAGATTTCAGTGTTGCCTCGCGTTCAAGCCTTGGTTTTTAAGTCAACCCCTGGTACTATACCCCCATCAAACATTCCGCAAGAGAAAATACGATCAATAGAGCCGTGCTTCTCAACCAGTGGGCGCGATGTCGGCAAATTATGAAGTAAAAAAGAATCATATTGATCTAACTATAGGCCTTTAAAAAATGACCTTTAAAAATGTCAAAGTGGGCCTCGGATTGCTTAGAGTATACTGTGCATAATGTGCATACTGTGTTATGTTATGTCACGATGTCTAAATCTATCCTTCGTTTTCACGATGTCTAAATCTACCCTTCATTTTATCATATCTTGAATACGCATTTTGTATGTGAAACATGATATTCTGTAATGACTAAAATAAGATGTCACATGCCTTTTGTAGCCTATTTCTGGTGCTATTTATTGCTGTGAGGTCGATTAAAATTTCTGTGCGTTTATCCATCGACAAAAACTTCGAAGAAGGTCATACTCCATGATAGAACGCGTGTTCATTAATACTCCTTTGCAATTGGACTTAAAGAGAAATAACGTTTCACGGCAAATGAATTGCATCCATGCGTTGCGACCAGCGGTCGAATCATTTTATGACAGGCAACACGGAGTAAATTCAGAAACTGGAGATGATACATAATAATACAGAATACTGACCAGATACCATGCTTAATTACTGAATGCAACATTCTGATACTTTAAAGGCATAATTTACCATTTGCAGATGAAACAAAAACCCAGCATTAGTGCTTTTAATAGTTCTAAAATGCGAGTTAGGGATAGAAACAACCACTGTAAAAATTTGAATCTGTAAAATCGATGTCAAGTATTGTTAAATATACAAAATTTGAGCAATAGTTATAATATAAATGTTTCCAGACTTAACCGTCTACAGTTACGGTTTATTGAGAAAAATACAGACATCTCTCTATATTCTATGCTTTATGCGCGAAAATCTAATATGATGGGATGTTTTGTGATACAACATACCTGAACATATGCATTAAATGTCATATCTTGATTTTTTTAAAATCACTGTTCCCAAAGGTAAATAGGACCTTTAATCAAAGCTGTGCTGTATGTATGCCTATGGACAGAAAGAAATATGAAGAAGGTGTGCTTCGTGGTTCCACATTAGCTTGTCGCCTTGCATTCATCATTGGAAATCTATTTACAATACGAAATGTGTCACCCGCGTTTGCGACGTCGAAGCTGGCGACAAACACAGGATATTTAGCTGTCAAGCAATCACTGCTTTGCGTGCAGCCATAGAAATCGTTAATGATTTAAGTAGTGGGAACGATGGCTGCACCTGATATTATTAGCGGTGTGTATTGATGCTTCAGTTCATGTCTAGGCATGCTTTTCAATTCTATTTCTATAGCTTGTCTTGCCAGAATTCATTGCAGTGAAGGAGGAGAAGCCCCGGACACAACTCCATTTCTGGGATTCGTCAGTTACTCCCTGCTCACATAAATTCCACCCCATCATTCCATTATTATTCGATTTTTTTTTTTAATTGCAGCACCGCTTCTGCATGTATGTTTGGGTGACTTATACATCGACAAATCAGTGTGCAAGAAGTCACAGGGCTCGTCAAGCATACACTAAGAATAAGCCCTTGTGCATCGCAGGACAATTGCAACATAAGCCTGTGTCATGCAACAACAAACCCCTGTCATGCACCGACAAACCATCTGGAACCAACACCGAGACTTGAACCTTCTGAGAGCCAAAATGAATTGTTCACTCCATTTTTGCAACCAACTCTCCTTTCCCGGATGGACACTTTTTATTCCCGTCCCTGGGTTCTCATTGCTGTTCTCCATCACACCTCCCCCCCCCCCAACAAGAGGAAAGTTATATGAATGTAACTTTTCGACTATAAACACCTTCGTTGTAAGGCTTACATCACTGTACTTGCGTACTATTCAGCTTACACGATTACAAACTCAAATAGTTTTGTGTTGTTTTCTTCAAACATCACCTGGCATACTACACTTGTAATTACTGATTTTGAGCCTTGTCAGAATCAGTTAACTCCGGCATCACTCGTCCACTTTTAGAATAATATATGAAAACTTGACAAGCCCCCTACAAAACATGTAAATACAATAATTACGCAATGTGTCTACAGTAATAGACATGTGAAACTGTTTTCTACGGGTGCACATAAGGGTGCACATAATCCGGAAGGATTACACCAGATGTAATCAATCATTTCTTCAGTAGTATCAATATTTTGACTGAGACTGTGCTTTCTGGTAATCTCGACTGTAATTATATCCTCACATACTTGATCAATAAACGTACATAACTTCAGGCATGTATAGTATTTTTTTTTCAACACATACACTTCATCTTTAAATGTGTAAACCAAACATACACTTTCTTCATGAAATTGTGCTGACTGTTGCAAATATATGTCTGTATCTCCAACACAAACTTTCACTGGAGTTTCACTGAATGAGGTAACAGCTCGCATCTTTCGATTATAACAAAATCGCATTTAAACACTATGACACATGTGTACATCTACTCAATGTACTTGGTAATAAATCTTATACTTATGTCAACTCTGCGTCATAAGTTAGCCAAAACAACAACAAAAATTTAACCGTCGGGACATTTCTTTTTATCCCTTCACACATATGAATACCTGAATATAAGAACGACCCAGGTCCATTAGAGAAAATTTAGGAAAAATAAAAATAAATAAATAACTTCCTACTGCTTTTAGTGTTTTCAGTTATTGGGATGTTATTCATACAAATTTGAATATAAAACAGTCACTTGAATGATTATCTGTATTTGCATGACTTCGTTAATGGTTTCCAAAGGCGATAGCCAAATTTGGACTTGGGTCGTTCTTATATTCAGGTATTTATATGTATTGTCACCCGTTAGGATGTTATAATACATGTGCAAACTCTGGAAAATATCGAGATCATACTCGACACACAAATGTGACTCTGTCACTCTGTAACGAAATACATATACAGGTTATTAATTTACAAAAGTGACATTATATCTTGGCTTCTTTATGCCTCACTGTCACTCAACACTTTTTCATTAATACAAAACAACACAAATTCTTTTGTTTTAACACAAATCGGTTGACATAAATCTCAAAATTTGATCAACAGTTTTCCTGTGACTGGCCGGTTGTGTTTTGTTATACTGTTTTGGGTTGTTTGTTTTTTTTTGCACTTGCTAGCATTAACTCTGTAACGTATCGGTACACATGAAAATTTGAATCCTTTGACTCTTTTGGGGTACATTGAATGAAATCAATATAGAAGTGTGCAACTGAAGCAAAGTTTTCACTGTAATCTTACACACCACAAATGTTGTATCCTGTCGCTTCCTGTAATGTTGGGTTTTCAAAATACCATATAATGCTTGGCGTGTGACACATCATGAAATTTTTAAAGTAATGTCTCCTGATAAAGACATAATATTGTGTACTTTCTCTCATACTTCATAGCATCACTCACCTATACTGTTTTCGTTTAAAACAAACATGATTAACATAAATACAATTTCTTCCTTCACAGATCCTTGGGAAAGGAAGAAAACTGAACGAGAATACATAAACAAAATTATGTATACATTGTCATACAAAAAAAAAAATCAACATCAATTTCTTGTCTGTTTTGAGTCTTGTTTGAAATGTTCTGCTTGATGTAAGTTTTACTGTAGATTTGAGGTCGTTATCGTTCGGCAACATTATCAGCGCGTGCACAGTTTCAAGCTCGCGACAAAGCGTCTGCAGAATTTGTTGTCCTTCCCTGCTATGATACAGGCAATGTCGGAGTAGTGAATAGGACGTACATAGCAAAGTCTCTTGCAAATTATTCATTATATCTGACAAATTTGAGTATCCTGGCCTCTCAAGACGACCGCATTACTATCATGAGCCAGTCAATCAGGAAGCCGCTAGCGAGAAAAGCATAGAAAGACGACTCTGGACCAGAGAAGGCAGGAAACACCGCCGCTGCTCTGCAACCCGAATCGCCTAGGTCGCCATCTTCTACAGACCACGGGGCCTCGGCCTCAGCTTCACCCGAGGCTCTCCGCCAAGGTGCTCGCCGGAAAACTGCTACGGCTCCAGCAGCCCCATCGACATCAGCAGCCCAGTTGGATACATCGGAACTCCCATTCATCAATGAGGATGACGTAACCACACCTGCTGGCATTGCTCGGTACTTCAAAGCCGCGACAGCTAACTTTGAAAAGATGATACAAAGAGCCGTGTCTTCTTTGATCGACAACATCAAGCAGGTGGAATTCCAGCTGGGATCAGCCATTGACTATGAGAGCCGGCGAGTCACTGAGGTGGAGGCGAAGTACTCTCAACTGGAGAAGAGAATGCAGGCAATGGAGAAGGAGGTCAGCGCTCTGAGGTCAGAAGTTGCCAAGCAACAACAGGAGATCAACAAGAGCGAACGCTTCTCGCGGAGAAACAACATCCGGGTCATCGGGATACCAGAATCCGCCAATGGTGAGGAGGATTGCGTCGCCTTGGTTGAGAAAATAGTCCGGGAGAAATTCGCTATGAACGTCAGGGTCGAAAGAGCGCATCGCGACGGGAAGCCCGCGAAAGACCGTCCACGACACATCCTGTTCAAAACGCTGTCTTATCGCCAGAAAATCGAAATCATGAAGGCTCAGCGTGAGAAACTAGCGAACGAGCGCTACTACATGACGGATGACCTAACAGCCGATGACCTCAAAGAGAAGCGCAGCAGCTGTACGACTCCGGGGTCAGGCTACGCTTCTACGCAGGTAGATGGAGAAGCAGAGGAGGAGCGCCATACGAGTTCAACTCTTAGATGGTATTGTGATCAGCCTAAATCCAGCACATACTCTAACAATTGTATCAATTATGTTATACTCCCTGTCTCTTACATTATTTCAACTCAGATCGTATTATGCGAATGCACTGATATATTGAGAATTTGCTATTTTTCCTTTAATTCTTTGCCTATCATTGTCAAAACTCCCTATAATATATACATGTACTACTCCATCAGTATACTGATGATTTGTCTCATGTACTAAAACTGCCTTTTATATTTTGCCATTAACACTTCAGAATCTATCTTTACAATGATCCCTGACTTAGATAATAATGTACAACCACTCATAAATTGTAAGTATTATTTGCCGGATGTATTCAATCGTATTTTTGTAAATGTTCCTGATAAATTTGGTTTATTGCATTGTAATGCCCGGATTTTAAGTAAGAACTTTGATAATGTCACTGATCTGTTGACAAATATGTCTTTTTCTTTCTCAGTAGTTGGAATCACTGAAACTTGGTTAAACACCAGATCCCTAGACATATATAATATTCCTAATTATCATTTTGTTCGCAGTGACAGACAGGACGGTCGTGGTGGTGGTGTTGCTTTTTATATATGTAAGTCTCTGTCCTATAAGGTCAGAAATGACCTTTCATTTGTTCATAATTCCGCAGAATTATTATGCATAGAAATAGACATGGTCAACAGTAAAAACTTAATTGTATGTAATATATATCGCCCCCCCCCCCTAATAATTGTATTGATAGTTTTTTAGAAGATTTTGATGATACACTACATAATCTGAATAGAGAAAGTAAAATTATATGTTTAATGGGAGATTTCAATATAGACCTGCAACAGGATAACAACAATGTCAATCAATTCAAAAGTGTAGTATACTCGAACGCCTGTTTCCCCGTCATCGACAAACCTACAAGAATTGTAGGTAATTCGTCTACCCTTATAGACAATATATTTATCAATGCACACAATTGTCATATTCATTCAGGTCTTGTATATTCTGAAATCTCAGATCATATCCCTGTCTTTGTAATGATTGATTCCCCTCCTCCTCGTAGAAATGGACAATCATTTTATGCTCGTAAATTCACCACTGAAAATGTAGCTAGGTTAAATTAAAATTTGCAGAATGAAGATTGGGAAGATGTTTTAATCTGTGACGATACCGAAAGAGCATATCAGTTATTCTGGGCTAAATTTGAGATATATTTCAACATTAGTATACCTAAGACCAAGGCAGGGAGAAAACGTAATAAACCTATAAAACCTTGGATAACAAGAGGAATTTTGAATTCTATAAATAAAAGAAATATTTTGTACAAAACAAGTCTTTATCAAGCTAGCCCTGAAAATGTTTCTAATTACAAGACATATCGAAATAGATTAACAAGCATTATTAAACAGTCCAAACAAATGTATTTTTCTAAAAAGATAGATAATGCTCAAGGTAAAAGTTCAACTATATGGAAAATAATCAATGACATTCTCAATAAGAGTAAATCATCTGATTCTCAAGTATTTTATAAAGATGGCAATACTGTAAGTAATCTGGTAGATATAAGTAATATGTTTAATGAATATTTTGTGCATATTGGTCCACAACAGGGCTCTAAAATCGTTAAGAGTAATTGTGATTTCGCAGATTTTCTGCCACAACCAATAGATTCATCCTTATTTTTAAACCCAACTGATTTTATTGAAATATTAAGAATTGTTTGTGCTTTTAAAAATAGTTATTCTGTCAGTCATGATGAAATCAGCACCAATTTACTTGAGCAGATTATAGGTAGTATTTTGTCTCCCTTAGTCCATATCTTTAATCTATCTCTTTCTTCTGGTATTTTTCCAAGTTCCTTCAAAATTGCTAAAGTAATACCGATTTATAAAAAAGATGATCCCACGTGTGTAACTAATTACCGTCCCATATCTATTCTCTCTAGTTTAATCCAAAATACTCGAGAGAATTGTGTATAATAGGTTGTATGGATTTTTGTGTCAGAATGATTTCTTCAATCCTGATCAATTCGGTTTCCGAACCAATCATTCTACAGATCACGCGCTAATGCAGTTATTTGATAGAGTATCGAGTGCCTTGGCAGATCGCAAACATGTAATTGGTATATTTATGGATCTGAGCAAGGCATTCGATACTCTTGACCACAAAATATCATTATATAAGCTACGACATTACGGGGTTCGGGGTACTGCACTTACATGGTTTGAAAACTATTTGTAATGTAGAAAACAATTTGTTTCCTTTGACTCAGTATCCTCCAATACACTACCTGTAACATGTGGAGTTCCCCAGGGTTCGATCTTAGGGCCGTTATTGTTTTTCATTTACATTAATGATATTTCAAACGCATCATATATGTTACAGTATATATTATTTGCCGATGATACAAATGTGTTTTACTCACATGCTGACCTAAACCACCTAGTTGCTACTTTGAACAATGAATTACCGAAATTATCTACATGGTTTAAAAGTAATATACTGGCACTTAATTTAAGCAAAACTAATTTCATTCATTTTAAATGTAAAAAAGCTGATCTACCAGAATATGAATTGTATATTGATGGTATATCTCTTGAAAGGAAAATATTTAATAAATTTCTTGGTGTGTATATAAATGAAAACTTAAAATGGGATGATCATGTAAAACACATCATTTTGCCTATATCCCGAAACGTTGGCCTGTTAACTAAGCTTCAGTATTTTTTACCAACTCGTGTATTGTTTACCCTGTATAATGCCTTAATCTTACCATATATATCGTAGTGCAACATTATCTGGGCAACCCACAAATGTAACACAGACCGTATACTTCTCCTACAGAAAAAAGCAATACGAGTGTGCAGTCGAGCACGCTCTCGAGATCACACCGACCCATTGTTTTTCCAGCTTAAATCCCTTAAGATAAATGATATAAATTTTCTCCAAAAAGCTGTATTTATGTTTTGTCTCAAGTCAAACCTCTTGCCTCCAATATTTAACATAATATTTCGGTCAAATTCAGAGATTCACTCTTATCCAACCAGACAATCCACAAATTTACATTTATTCAACCCCAAAACCGCACTTGCGCATCATTCTATCAGACACTCCGGCCCTGACACTTGGAATTCCCTTCCCATTGAAATTAAAAACATGACCACTATGTATTCATTTAAGAAGGCTGTAAAACTTCACCTCCTTAAGCAGTATTCCCCAGGATAACATTCTGATTCCTTTATTGTATTATAATCAAATGTATATGAATATGTACGTGATACATAATGCATGGATGTGTGCATACATAGGGCCTATATCGATTTATTTATCTATCCATATTATGAATATGAGTATGTATATGTATGTATAGGATACATCATGTATATATTATGAGCATACATGTGCACGATGTGCCTTACCATTACTGCGTACATAAAACAAGCACGATATATTTCATTCAATGTCAGATAACAATACGTATAAGATATTTGTATTCACGTATTATTATTTTCATAGTGCATATTCGGTCATTACTCCGGCAAAGGCAACTGAACGTGTTAACTTTGATATCATTATCATATTGTATTTATCATCATTACTATTATTGTAAAGTAGTTGGAGTGATACCCATACACTCTGTAACTTTCCCTATTCCCCCTACCCTTTCCTATTTCTCTCTTTCTCTATTCCCTATTCTATTCAGAGTAGGTAAGCATAAAGTCTCCATACCGTCAAGCCTCGGCTTATTTTGGAGACCCTTCTGTTTAAGTTCCATAAGCTTGTATGTTTGTATTTGTCTTGTATAATTGTATTAAAAACTATGTGTCGATATACTGTTTGTTATAAATGACATGTACATGATCCTATCTGATGTAACGGAATTAAGCAGAAATAAATCAAATCAAATCAAATCAAATGTGCACAATCATTTCTCAGTGGGTACGGCTAGAGAATCAAACTCCAACGGAAGAGACGCTGATTTTTGTGCTTGAAGCTTTCTAAGAACGTCAATGGGTTATGGTCAGTGTACACCACGATGTTTCTTCCACTGTCCAAGTACGCTTCGAAATGTTGCACGGCTAGAACGACACTGAGACATTCCTTCTCCACCGTAGAATACTTTTGCTGATGGCGATTCAGTTTTTTTGGAGAAGAAACACACGGGTTTGCTGTGTCCGTTGTCGTCGTCCTGAAGCAGCACGGCCCCTACGTACTCCTCGGTCACTGGCATCCGTAGCCAGCTGGAAGCTCCTCTCGAAGTTTGGTGCAATGAGCACGGGATCGTTCATGAGAACGGCCTTCAGCTTCTGGAACGCACCCTGGCAGTTCGCCGACCACTGGAACGTTGTACCCCTTTTCAACAGGTCCGTCAAGGGCACCACCAAGTGACTGAAGTTGGGAACGAATTTCCGGTAGAATCCGCACATTCCCAGAAAGCGCTGAAGCTCCCGTTTCGATGCCGGCACTGGGAAGTCCACGATTGCTCGGACCTTGGCGCCTCGTGGTGTGACGCTACTTCGGCCTACCTTGTGACCTAGGTAGGTCACACAAGCTTTTCCAAACTCGCATTTGGCCAGATTCACCACGAGTCCTGCATGTGACAACCTCCGGAACAGCTCTCGAAGATGAGCAACATGCTCCTCCCACGTATTGCTGAAAACCAACACATCATCTATACAGACAACACAGTTATCATGTCCAGCAATAACTCCATTCATCATCCGTTGAAAAGTGGCAGGGGAATTTTTCATCCCGAAGGCATGACACGACACTGGTATAAACCGGAGGGCGTGACAAACGCCGAGATCTCTCTTGCATCCTTGTCTAATGACACCTGCCAATACCCTTTCATCAATTCCAATTTACTGACATACTCAGCACTTCCTACCCGATCAATATATTCCTCAATCAAAGGAAGCGGGAACGAATCAGTCTTGGTTATGATATTGACCTTCCGGTAATCTATACAAAACCTGGACGTTCCGTCTGGCTTTGGGACTAGCACTACTGGGGAACTCCAGCTTGAGTTACTGGGCTCTATGATTCCATTTGCAAGCATGAAATCTATCTCCCTATCCACTTGTTCTCTCGTAACAGGATGAATTCGATATGGATGCTGTTTTATGGGTGCATTTTCTCCAACATCTCCCGTATAAACAGTGTCTTTCGCACAACCCAATTTATCACTGCAAACCTCCGGAAATTCCTGGAAGATGCCGACAACATCTTGCCTCTCTGATTCAGACAGATGACTGAGCAGTAAATCTGGATTTTCTAGTGCCTTTTAGTTCTCTACTCGCGGAATCATTCCTGACTTGAAACTCACACTCTGAGAATCTGGAGCATCATGTTCAACCTCTTCTGCACTTTTCCCAGCACTGTGTAGGACACTCTCACTCACAACTGCACCTACGTCTTCTAAACGTTCATGGTACTTCTTCAACATATTAACGTGACACACTCTCTTGGTTTTTTTAAGGTCAGGCATGCTCACCACATAAGTCTCCTTCCCAAGCTTCCTCTTTACTACATATGGACCACTGAATTTAGCCTTCAATGCATCTCCTTGCAATGGAAGCAGAACCAGACTTTGTCTCCCACCTCAAACAGACGACTCTTTGCCTTTCGGTCAATCCGTTCCTTCATTGTCTGTTGCGAAGACTCTCGCCACTTCATTCGCTCTCACAAGACGCTCTCTGAACGTGGAGATGTAGTCTAGGGCATTGGAATCTTTCTCTTCCTCATCAGACAACAGCTGCTCCTTCACAACTTTCAGGGGCCCTCTTGGCTCATGCCCAAACACCAAACTCAAAGGGGGAGAATCCAGTTGATTCATCAGGCACTTCACGAGCAGCGAAGAGAAGAAAAGGGATACCTTTCCTGACAGCAGACCTTCAACATCGTCTTTACCGTCTGATGGTACCTTTCTAAGGACCCCTGAGATTGCGGGTGATATGGAGACGACTTGATCTGTTGAATACCAAGCTGGTACATCAACTCCTGAAAGACACGAGACATGAAATTGCTACCTTGATCCGACTGAATTTCTGTTGGTAGCCCGTACCTAGTAAAGAAAGTCAACAAGGCATCCAGAACTGACTTAGCAGTTATGCTCCTCGAGGGAAATGCTTCTGCGTATCTCGTAGAAACGTCCATCACAATCAGTGAATACTGACATCCCGACTTGGACTTCGGCAATGGACCAACGCAATCTACCATCACACGGCTAAATGGCTCCTCAAAAGCCGGAATAGGAATCAACGGCGCAGGTCTAATGGTATGTTGTAGTTTTCCTACCACTTGACATTCATGACACGTTCGACAAAATTAAGACACATCCTTTCTCATCTTGGGACAGAAGAAGTGAGTTCTGATTCTACATAAAGTCTTCTTGACACCCATGTGTCCGGCCATTGGAATTTCATGTGCAAGACGTAGAATTTCCTTTCGATACGGCGGAGGAACAACTATCTGGTCGACAATCGTCCAATCCTCATCTGTGGGACGATCTGCAGGCCGCCATTTCCTCATTAAAACACCAGATTTTATATAGAAACATTCTGGCACTCCCTCCGCCTCATCTACAGTCAATGCACCCTCTCTCAACTTCAACAACTCCTCATCTTCCATCTGTGCTTTGATTAAAGCTGGCTGACTGAACACACCTTCTTCCCAACTTTGTTCTCTTTCGTCTTCACTGGTCACCTTTCCAAAGAATGTGTCATCAAGAGAAATTTCACTTTCAGACTCCTTTCTCTCACGCTCTGCTTCCCTTGCTCGAAACCTGGTGATAGTACATGTTGGAAATACTTCTGGAAATTCATCGACTTGTTTTCGGTTTCCTGCTCGTACACTGGTACTTCGGAAACAACCGTAAGGACACTCACTCGACCTCCTGCAAGGTCATTACCAAGCAAAAAGGAAACTCCATCAATAGGGAGAAATGGAACAATTCCCACAATCACTTCCCCTGAAATCAGTCCACTATCCAAATTCACTCGGAATAGAGGGACCACCTGCGTTCCTCCGTTGACATCATGTATCAGTACTTTTCTACCCGTGTTACAGTCTATGGGCATACTCTTCACATCTCCTACTATGAGGGACTATGTAGCTCCAGTATCACGAAGGATGACAACCGGTACTCTAAACTCAGCAATAGTAACTGTACCCTTGGAAATGAAGTCCTTGTACTTTTCGTCCATACGACCACTTGAACACGTATCTGTCATTTTTAGACACTGCTTTTCACAACATTTGGATGACGCTGTTCATCACTTGACTGAACAAAACCATTGGTGGCTGTTTGGTACGGTTTCTCTTTTGTTTCAGCATCTGAACTGTTCTGTGGACGTGTGTCTGCATGGACTAAACCATGTGTTGCTTTTTGCTTTTGTTTGTCCTTTGATTCATTGTGTTCCAGGAATCGCCTACTTTCGGACTTAATGTGACTTGTTTTTCCACAGAAAAAGCATCTCACCTCTTTGTATTGAGGCCGTGGCGATTTCGGGCGCTCTTTCTGTGATTCAGTCTTTACTTTATCCCTGCGTTCACTATGACTACTGTGCCACTTTTGAGTGTCGGGATTTCTCAGCTGATCAAACTTCCTTTTTCCCGCAGGACTTTTTGTTTTCACCTTATGTGTCAACTCATACTGGTCAGCAGTGATTGCTGCTCTCGATCTTTACAACATGTACTCTTCGATCTTCCAAATATGTTCTCAGATCTGAAGGTGTCGATTTCTTGAACTCCTCCACCAACACTATCTCTCTCTCTCAAGTTTTCATAAATGAGATCTACTTTTATTGATTGAACCTATTTGATCAAACATAATTTCTCTTTCTCTATAAAACTCTACGTAGGTCTGTCCCGAACTTCTCCTGTATCCTCGAAACTTTTGCCTGTAGGCTTCTTGGACTAACTGATAGGCAGGAAGGACTGCTTTCTTAACTGTGTAATAGTTATTTGCCTCCCCATCCGAGAGAGCAGACACTGCTGAATGTGCCTTGCCTGTGAGCTTTTGTTGAACTATCATAGACCAATATTTCTTCTCCCACTCCAAATTCCTGGCTATTCTCTCAAAGGAGAAAAAGAAAGAGTCTACATCCTCTTAATCAAAGCGGGGGACTGTGTTTGCCATTTTTGCAATGTCGGGCGTCTTTGGTCTCGATATAGTAACATTTTTTTAGGCCTATCCCCTAGGTAACTACTGGCCTGGGCCTGGGTCAACTCAATTTGACGTTGCATTAACTCTTGTTCAAGTCTCAGATTTTCTGCCTTCATTTTTTCTTTTTCTAACTCCAATCTAGCCAGTTCTAGTTGTGTGGAATGTACCCTCATATCACCAGGTCGAGTAGTAGTAGTACTTGGAGTAGTTTTTCTACCAGCGCTCTCAATCTCATCTGTACTTTGGTCTGTCTATTCATATTCTACACCACCCAGTTCAAGCTTCTTCACCAGAACTGCAAACAATTCTTTCTTTCGACTACACTCTCTGATATCAGCATCTACACGAGTTGCAACCTCAATCAACGGGGGTTCACTAACCCTCTCAATCTACCAAGAGTGACGTCTTTTCACAAACTCTGCTGCATCGAACTTGGCTGCCATGGTTTATTCACATCTAGCTTTCCGATTAGATTTCTAGACTGCGTCGCTTACGCAACTTCTTACAGTACACCCGAACTGGGTACCGAACTACGAGAATAGTCTAAGCAGTATTATTTGACAGACCTGACAAACACTCGTATATCTCGAGGCCAATTTCCTCGTAAAGCCACATCTCACGATGGTAATCCAAATAACCAGAAAGTGACACTCCAATCTGATAGAATGCCATAACGGAAACGATTACACGCAGGGGCGGATCTAGCTTTTTATAAAGGGGGGGTTGGGGCGGTATGCGAGGGAGCGTAGCGAGGGAGCCCGAGCGAGCGGAGCGAGCGAGTGGGGGAGGGTGTGGGAGGGGGGGTGTCCCCCCTCCCACAGTAGGGAGAATTTTTGAAAATCTGTGTGTGAAAATGGCGTTTTCTTGCATCTAAAACACCACTATTTTTGGTATAGAGGTCATTGCCAAAAAAAAAAAAGATAAGATAAAAAAAAAATGGTCCCCGGATTTTTTTTTTTTTTGGGAGGGGGGGGGGGGGGGGTTGCAACCCCCCAACCCCCCCTCTAGATCCGCTTCTGACACGTACCCTTCCTTTCCAGCAATCAATGATGCAACCCTGGTATTCAGCTTGCGAGAAGACCAGCTAACAAGTGCGCAAAACATACTCATCGCATCGCTTCGCGAGTCGCACTTCAATTCACAGCCCCATTACACATACCATGCAATGTCAAGCAGTATAGAATACCGCTACGAACGAACGACACCGTAAAGCCCCAGTCACATAATGCTCTGCGTCCGGCGTTTCGTCCAAAAAAGTCATTTTTTCTGCGGACTCCCGCGGATCCTTTGCCGTCACCAGAAAATTTGTACAAAACATACGGGGGAAAAATGCGGGCGATACGAACAGATACGACCAGATACGAATACTTGCGCCCATTTGCGGATATTCTTACGGATTGGCACATAATAGTTTTGAACACTTGCGGAGAGTTGCAGATATTTTCGGATAGTTACGGATAGTTACAGATTGTTATATATAATTATGGACAATATGGTTTTCTCTGACGATCCCTGCTAAGTCAGTGTATTATGACAGCAAGGTTAGCACATATTGGACTGTCTTGCATTGTACACTGGGGAAAACTGAAATTGAATGACGTATAATACAAGTTGTGAAAAAATTCCAGGAATAAAAGGTATATGAAATTTTGAACTTGAAGTTGCAATTTTATTTGTGCAACTCGAATAATATATGATTAAGCGTCATAAATGTAAAGAATACATAGCACAATTATACCACAAATAAAATACAATATAGATCGATAAGTTAAACATTAGAGAAGCAGTCATAGAATAGACAAACTGTGGTTACGCTGTCATCGTGCAGCGATATTCATGACTTTTATACTGGGTTATGTTAAGGAGAGTTTTATGATAAATAAATGCTTATCAAATTTCCAGAAAAAAAAAGACATTAGGACTTTCAAACACCCCTCCGACACACAAGTACAATATATATATATATATATATATATATATATATATATATGTATATATGTATATATATATATATACATACATATATATATATATATGTGTGTGTGTGTGTGTGTGTGTGGAGCCTAAAGTGGGTAAGACTACAGAGAAATATAGGTTTTCCCTGCCAATTTCGCACTTTTGTCAGTCCATTAGATAAAAGGTTCATTTAATTTAGCGAAAATCCTCGTCACTGCACATTCTGTCTTTCAAAATTGCAAGTTGGTCGTTCAATTTAGCATTTCTATCAATGAAATTTGCACATGTGCCTTTCGAATTCGTAAAACGGGCATTCAAATTGGCACGTGCTCTTCAGTCATTCAAATTCGCCAGCACTGGCCGAAAGGGGTATTTCAGTCATTCAATTTCGCGTATGGGCAGTCAAATTCCAAACATGTGCATTCAAATTAACGTCATGTTGTTTCTTTTTTGAAAAGGTGATAACGTTTAAACGCGTATTTCTATGTGACTTTTTTGTTTCATCCACGCACTGTTAAGCAGTAAAAGTATCATATTTTTGACCGTATATAACTCGAGTTTGTTTTTCTGTAACGCCCCCTTTCTTTCATACCTGTCATTTTAGGCCTACATGTACCAATACTACAGATTAACTTCATCTTCTTACAGTCATGACAGCACAAGTTAGATACAGACGTATTTCTCAAGAAGAAAGAAAAAGAATTATAGGAACATTTGATGATCATAACCTTGACTTCCTATAGAACTGGCCGACACACTCAGAATAAAGCGCTCAACGGCCAGATAAGTTATGGCCACATGATGCACTATCTTCGGACTAAAAGACTCACTAAACACATTGAAAAAAAAAAACTGTTGCCAAAATCTCTAAAATGAGTAAAAAAATAAGAAATGTAATGACGCTTGCAAAACAATAACTTTGTTGAAAAAAAAAACTGAAGAAAGAACCAAAGCATAAACATGCGTACTACATTGACTGCAAAAGATGTTAAATTGGATGCCCCAAAATGAATTTGAATGAACGAGTGCAGCATGTCCGTGATCACGTGACTATATCATTCTAAATTGAATGAAAAATAACGAAATGGTGCTTGTTTTACGAATTTCAATTGAAAAAGTATTGATTAGAATGAGGAGAAAGGTAATTTGAATGCTCCAAAATGAATTTGAATGAAGAGATCATAAAATTGAACTACCGAACATGTCATCTACGCTAAATTTTGCTAAATTGTATGCAGCAATTAGGAATTGGACTGACAAAAGTGCGAAATTGGCCGGAAAAACCTATATTAGATTCGTTCTCATTTTATATAGTTATCGTTGTCCCACACCTTCCCCGGCCAGAAAAGTGAATAAAAAGCTGTCATCCCATCCCCTACCCAAAATATTGCCTTTTTCGAAAAAATACATATTCAAAGAGTGCAAGAAAAAAAGTTCAGCACAAGGGACAACCGATGTCATGAGTAGTCCTATGGGTGCCACCTGAAATGATCATTTCATAATTTGACCATGCGGTTCTGCCTCTCCACCGCTCGGACTGTGTTGTAGCATTCCTTCAGTTAATGTGCTGCAGCTTGGCAACATGAGTTGTGTGGCTTCCCACGAGTCTCTGTGTTCCCATGCGAGTGGAAAACGGAAAACGTCGAAGGACGTAATCGTCCGCAGCATCCGTAACTGTCCGCAAATATCCGTAAGCGGAGGAAAGTGTTGTGATACGTTAACTTGAGGTTATTTTCGGATACTTACGGTGGACGTAAACGAACGCAAACGGACGGGAGGCAAAAGTTTTTGCGGATGGTCTACATCCAAGCTACGGGTAGTTACGTTCAGTTACGGATAGTTACGTTTGGTTACGGTTACTTGCGTAAGTTTGCATCCGTGGAGTCCCTCTGCGAAATTTTGAACATTTCAAAATTTCGCAGGCTTGCCGCCGTCATTTTGCGTTTCTTTACGGATGAGTTACGGACAGTTACGTCTACATACGTCCCTGCGGATGCCCGCGTCCACGCTGCGTTCCCCTGCGTCCACTCATTCGTATCTATCCGCGGCGGACGTAACCCATCGTAAAGCGCTGTGTGACTGGGGCATTACGTTCGCTACCCTGTGTACACAACGTCATGTCACATGAGTGCGAACACTACACATACCTCACCGGGCATCAATGATTACAACGATGTACCAAATACCGAAATAACTACCCAAAAGACCGCTTAACTTTGTTTGTATGTTCATTTCCGGGACATGGTCCCCACATGTCATGCACCAACAAAACCCTGTCATGCACCGACAAACAATCTGGAACCAACACCGAAACTTGAAGCTTCTGAGAGCCAAAATGACCACAACTGTTCACTCCATTTTTGCAACCAACTCTCTCTAGTGTCCCGGATGGACACTTTTTATTCCCCTCCCTGGGTTCTCATTGCTGTTCTCCATCACACCTGCAAGAAAAAGTACCATCAAACAAAATCCTTTATTAGTATACTACTGTTGTGACTTCAGAGAGCTTCAGTGTTCATGGAAAAGTGCTGGTAGACATTAAATGTCAGATTGGGCATATATGCACCCAGATTTAGAAAATACATTGTATGGGTAGTTTTGATATTGTGGTATTGATACTGACATAACTAGCACTCCTGTCACTGTGTATATTCTATTATCATAAATATCAACATCGGTTGTGGAGTTAAAATCAAAGCTAGGAAGAAAGCCGATGAAATTACAATCTTTCTGGATAGTTTGTAACAAGCTTTCATAATGTAGATAAAAACCATTGGGTTTTTTCCCAGTTTCAACCAGCTAGGCCATTTTTTCTTCTGTTTTCCTTATGCGCGGCTTCCCTTGTTTTAACAGAGCTCTTTGGTATCTAGGCATTTGACTTGAGAATTGGCACATCATGTGACTGACATGTTTATATGACTAAAACACATTTTTCATCCATGTTGAAGAATGCACTGCCACTGTACCAGCATATTGCAGTAAAACATTGTGGAATTATGTAATTTTAATTCTCAGATGTTTAGGCAGATGATAGGTGTGGGGTATTAATCACATTCAGTGATAGTTTAAGTTATGCCAGTTGTGCACGATTTTTTTTTTCAAGTTCTAGTTTGTTTGCTTTTAAAAAAAAAAAGTTTTACCACGAAAGTTAGATTTGTTTGTTTTAATCATATATTTACATCATTGTTAGCTCAGAATCATACTTTAATATCTAATTTTATGATTACGAATGTAAACATTTCCAATTCAGCCCTTGGCTGCCAGACGTGATTTTAATGACGTCTTTTCAAATCAATCGAATCGAGTACAATCGAATCAATCGAATATACCATGATGATACATGTATTTACATTTGTCTGCACGTACACATGAATTTGATGTGATCCTGTATTGTTTATAAGTTTATTAACAGTATGTGACACCGTTATAGTTTTGGTCGGGCAAGTCGGGAAGGAGAAGAAACTAAAATATGGCGCGTTGGCGTGGCTTAAGTGCCCCAATGTTCCCTTTCGATCCCTGTTCACAAGAGCGACAATAACCTCTTCGGAGAGGCGATAGATTTGTAGAGATTAAATTGTTTGTCTTTTGTGTGTTGTTGATATGTGAACTATTGTGTCGTTCTGTTTAGGAATGTTCCTCTTTTTGAGATTGTGCACATGCGGGGTGATTCATCGTGTTTACGCATCTATATGCAATTTCGGGAGCGGAAAGGTAAAAAGCAGAAACACATTTCGCATTCTTTGCTCTTTTGAATATACTTATATATGTGACTGTGCATCACAAAACCAACAAAAAGTCGCACCACTTGATTTTACACGAGGACTCAAGAAATTTTAAACGTGTCAACCAAGTCAATGAGTTTTTTCATATTTTCTAAAGCAGCTATTCTTCTACATTATTCTTAAGTTTGGGATTATGAAATATGTGTTTCCAGCAGTTTTTCTACAACCCCCTCTTTGTAGAATACTTAGTAGTGTGATTAGGTATCAGTATATCTTAGAGGCCCCTTTTCATTTCTAAAAATCTTTTACACACTCTTCACTTTCAATTCTAGTAACTTTTGAAAGGATAATGCTACTGCATGAAGGTTGGCATAAATCGTAGACAGAATGTGCAAATAGAGCAGGCTCAATTTCAGCTTAATCTAATCACCCCTTTCGTTGTTGTTGCCATAATGGTGGTTTACATCCTGTTTTCTGACCCATTCGTTGCACAGCTAGCACGGCTTGGTAAAGATCAAAGCGCTTGAATTAACCCTGTACTTCAGAGGCTCTTTTCTCAATTCACACTTTTCCAGAGTGTGTGCTTTCTTTAGATATTTAGATAGGTTTGGAGGGTTCATTTGAATTGAGTTATACATCACTGTAAAGCTTAGAGAATGATCTTTCAGAATCTTCCCATAACTGAAAATCAATTCTGTCGACTTCTTGTAATTGATTTTGTGATGCAGGGTCACATATATTTTAGCTCAAACGTGGTAAAGGTAACAAGGGTTACCACCGGCTGTTATTGTTAACAACACACCCACACACAGAATCAAGGGATGCGAAAGCATACAAGGAGGTGAGGTAATTCTCACCAACTTGGTTAAAGGTAGGCTGAAAAGGGTGTGATAAAATCACCGAACTAGAAGGCGTCCTTCAGGTTTGGGGCAGCCCGATTGTTTGAACCTCCGTTTTTCTTCGAGGGTGTTAGAATAACACACCTACATGCAATCCGCAGCAGAAGGAATTGAATAGAACGTGATCATAATTCGCAATTGATCTCTGGAAATATAAGGTGAATAATGACCGTTTGGCATGCTCAGGGGCCCGTTGCATAAAAGTTACAATTATGGTAACTTTGCCATCCAATGGTAACTTCCATGGAATTCTTGATTTTGATTGGCTGTTGAGTATTGTTACCATGGTAGTTACCACTGGAATGGCAAAGTTACCATAATAGTAACTTTTATGCAACGGGCCCCTGGTATTGGTTTTATTTGACAAGTAGTATATTTACACACAAACTCTTCGTTAACAAAATATAGGGCATACACTCTAACTTCTTTTGTAAAAATATCTTTTATTCAATTAAATCTATTTGCATACAACTTCTTATTATATAGATGGATCTATCGCTGTGGGAATAATCTTTTAACGCGAATCCCCTTCACAGGAGTCAGTGCGAAGAACCCAGTCGCTTGAAAGTTTAATTATTCAGTCTCCATCCGGAGCTACATTATTTTGCTATAGCTCCATGGTTCATCCGAGTCATTTCGTTAACATGTAAGATCGATTAAAAACAACGTGTCTATATGCGGTCACAATCTGTTTTTCAGAACGTTCGTTGATCCAAAAATGAATTGAATTGTGAGTTGTTCGATCGTATGTTTGTATGTGTGTGTGTATAATTATGTGTGCCTGCATGTTGCTCATGGGAACATGTAAGGCGGCGACTCGTTGATCCTAGCCATGCATGGCGTGTCGTGCAGGTCGTTGTTGTTGTTATTTTTTTTTACTGGTTTTACTATTCAATTTCAATGTTTGCATCACAAGTTGAGAAGGTAGCTTTTCACCACGGTCTTTGTAACCATTTGGTAACTCACCGATATATAGGCGCCTGGGTTGCGGGTTTCCCTGTCGCCTTCTCGTCCTAAATAATTTTAATTCCCTCCTCTGTTTGTGTGTGTTTGTGTGTATATAGGACCTATATATATATATATATTATACATATATGTAGACCTAGATATATTTAGCTATCCTCAGTTGTAAAATATCAGAAAAAAGCAAATCTATACGTGTAGCGGTTTAATCATACACAATGAACTTCCCTAGTGTCTGCCCATTGATAGTTCATGTCGAATTAAATCGACGAAATTAAAACTTGCTTACCTATCATGCCTATACGCATATAGGCCTATACCATCATGCTAAACTACAGTGAATTACTTTTACCCTGTCGGTTTATTGAAAGCTTTTAAACATAAATGATAATTAAATGCACCTCAAACCGACAATAAAATTTTCAGAAAGTCCTTGCCACATAATAATCTAAGACCTATGATTGTAGAAGGCCAGCTATTTGACATAGCCTTTACATATTAAAAAAAAACAAACCCGTAAACTGTCACTTCTTGACTGGCCCCAAGCATTTTCTGCGAAGATCATTATGCACCACTATATTTTTCTTTGTCATACCCTGTCTGTTAGGATTCCTTCGTATTTACCCCTCCACCCCCCCCCCCTTTCCTGTATTCGACACATCCACAACGCATATTTTACGTTTATTTCTTTTTTCCGCAAGACCTGTTTTTTTTTTTCGTTTACCGTAGGAAAAATCACATAAGACACTACCCTGAGCCTGCCTTTTTCCATTGGTTGATGTATACATGTATAATGTATAACAAAGTGAATTAAATCCGTAGTTATTACCTGGTTTTAATTATTTTCCCTTTATCATACAATCATGCCAACATTCCGTGTTGAGATGATGATGTTATGTTTGTGATATATTATATATATATATATATATATATATTTATTTTTTTTTCAAAATAAAGAAAGATTTGAATGATATAAACGCGATGCTGGGAAACATTGAAAAAGAACACCTATTGATAAGATAATCGATAACATTAATAAGATAATAAGCGAAAAGGGTGATTTCTCGTCAAAGTTATTTGGAGGGAACACGAAGGAATGATGCACTGTTAATAAATACATGTCACTGCAAAAGAAGGAACATAAAGCAGTATACGCCTGTAACACATCAAATTATCAGCAGTTTAAATGGAGTGTCCCGAAAACCGATTTCATATTGTTACTGCTGACATGCATTGTATGCGTCATCACAAAGTCCAATATTATTTTTAGCACACAACAAATTCTTCGTGGCGTCTAAATCATTGATTCGCAGTGTGTAGGCCCTATACCTGGCAAACCGCATAATTCATTTTACGCATACACCAACTCTGTTTAAATCAGAAAAAGTGCATCCGACATTGCGTGTGTGTGTTACATTAAATATGGTCGATATTACATTTAGCGTGGCTTCTACATTTAGGGTAAAAATGTATTACATCAGAGTTGACATGTATTGCATTTAGGGTTGCCTCGGGTTTTTATATTTAACGTTTACCATGTGTTAAATGTATGGGCTCAATATCATAAATTTAAGGTTAAGTCGGTTTATGCATTTAGTATAGATAGATGATTACTCGAGCTGAGACAATTCAAGCAATCAAGTCCTTAAAGAATGCAAAGGCACCAGGATTAGATAACCTCAATGCTGATTTATTTAAAGCAGACCCAGAATTGGCTGCTGACATATACTGCATCCACTCTTCACTTGACATATAGGAAGGAAAGAAAGTCCCGGATGATTGGTCACGAGGGATCATAATCGCACTCCGGAAGTGTAGCAACTGGCGGGGAATTACACTTTTGTCCGTTCCGAGTAAAATTTTAGCAAAAGTCATCATTCAGAGGCTGACAAAGACTGTTGATGAGCGACTGAGACCAGAGCAAGCAGGTTTCCGAAGAGAAAGAAGTTTTTAGGACTTTACATTGATAACGACCTCTCCAGGAAAACTCATTTTAACTTTTTATTGAAGTAATATTTGTCCAGGTACATGAGAATCCTATTAAACAAACTGGAACATATTTTGCCCAACCGCATATAGCAGCTTATTCATTTATGATTTCCCCGTATCTCAACTATGAAATTCTTGCATGGGAGAACTCATCCAAATGTTTGCTGGATTCGCTTTTTTTTCTTCAGAAACGAACGAACAGATTTACTAGGCTCTATATCATCTTCATCATTGTTCTTGGAACACCCAAGCATGTATACGAAAGCGAGAAGTCTGAAGGGACGTTGACAAATTATACGATGCACGCCTCATCATGCGTTAAATACAGAGATCTGGGGGGTGTTTCATAAAGCTGCTCGTAAAGTTACGAGCAACTTACGAGCGACTGGTGATCAGTTCTTGTGCTGAATTATGGAAATTCTGATAAGTATAGCACATCAGAACTGATCACTAGTCGCTTGTAAGTTGTTCGTAACTTTACGAGCAGCTTTATGAAACACCCCCCTGGTGCAATTTACGAGGGCGTACACTAATACGTGACATGGACTCCGCGCCGCCGCTTTGTTGCACTTGCATGGCCGGGTTTTCGTTCGTTCGTTCGGGTGTGAAATTAATTTTCTGTGAATTATGGAGATATCATCAACAGACAAAGAGGAGCCTATATACTGAAGGATTACTTCTTCGACGCTCCTCCATGTCACAAAGTTAATATTCATGGTATTGATACCCTTTAGACCGTTATGAGTCAATCTTCAAGGACATGAAGAGTTTCGTATTGCAAATTCACAAAATGGGGCTGATTACGAAACAATTAAAAATGACATTCGGATTCAAAGTTCTCCTTAAAAAATGTAATCTACATGGAGAATGTGAGGAGTAAATCCTTGTACGTAATGAATTTCTGTCATTATTTTACACTCGTTTGATTTTTAAAGTTTCAATACTTCAATACTAGTGTCAGGGGTCTAGTGGCATAGACTAATTTGTCTGTTTTTCTTATGTCCCTCTTCCTGCTCTTTCAATCTCTGAATAGCATTTTTGTTGTTGCTGTTGTTTCAAATTTGTTTTTGTTGTTATCCACTCAGGAGGTACAATGTATAAAAAAGAAAAGTTTAGGTCAAAATCCCGCCTTCCGTTCTCTGCAGCAGATTGTTAGTGCAGGCCCAAGACGGAGGAAATAGGGGGTAAGGGCTCATAGGTTTGTTTGTTTTGTTTGTTTGTTTGTTTGTTTGTTTGTTTCATTTTCATCTTGAGAAGATGCTGAGTAGTCAAAATTCGGCAGCGCTAGCTGGCGTCTTCCGTGGGGTCATCTTTATTCTAGTTCTTGACACTTTTTATCGATTTTTTATTTCGCCGACTTTCACGCACGGGACCTCTAGTAGTAAGACCTCCCGGGGGATAGAGTGCTTTGCCTCTTGAGAGGGAACGGTTTGATTACACACATCACATTCTTCAGTTAGACTCGGAAATGAAGCCGGAACCCTGGGATCTGGAGGCAGACGATCTACCGACTGAGCCAAAGCACCGACACAAGTGTAAACTTCTCTTGCTGTCTCTCCTGGTCGCCTTCAGCTTTTTTTTTTTTTTTTTTTTTTTTTTTTTTTTTTTTTTTTTTTTTTTTTTGCATTTCATCGATTTCAGATGTCTTTAAGAGGGATAAACAATTCATCGGCTTTACTCTTTCCTAATCTCTTGGTTATCTTCAGATCAATGAGTGTATAGGTCGTGGATCACCGCATACGATTCCTCTGAAAAGCCCAGTATTGGACTTAGAAGTCCACACGGTAATTACTTGTACAGGGCAGATATAAAAATGTAACTCGGTCGTGGACTGGATGAACGCTCTTCAATTCCCTTCACTTTCCCCTCTCTGCGTGATCCCTTTCTTTCCTTACATTTTTCTCCTATCATTGAAAAATCTACATTCAAAGACGTTATATTTTCTGGTGAAAAGTGGAGTCCACCCCCCCCCCCCCCCCCCCGGTCGGGTCTGAGAAGTGATGGTCAAACAGTCCTCAAATGTACCATTTCGGACCTGTGAGAAATAAAATACATGTGACACGGGAATCAAACCCATTTAACATATGATGGCGCCGCGCCGTAGCAACAATATTCTAGTAAGGTTGTTTATAGGGTATGTGCAGCATCAGCTGTACATATACCTTTAACAGGCTTACTAGAATATCACAATGATTTGTGCCCATATTCCCGCAAACATATGAACCATTCTGATTTTAAACAAAATACAGACCTTCTTTTCGAATTTGGAAATGGTTCTCTTACGTTGTTATTATCATTATTTTCTTTAAGCAACATTTAAAGGAAGCCAAGGGATCACAAAATCTTCCGAATTTCGTCCCTTTTTGTTCAACGAATAAATTCAATTTGAAGAAAAAAAAAACTTTAACTAGCATGTTGTAATATTGTACCAAAAACTGAAAGCAACACTTTCCTCTCTGCTTGTGTGGTAACGTTTTCATTTTCTACTATTCTCGCTGACTTAAAACAGCATTACTTCTGTCACTTATGGCTATGGAAATTAATAAATAAAAGCAATCTATCTATTTTTCAATTAGTCATGTACCCGTGTCTCGTTGGCATGGCAACATTTACCAAATAATGTAACCATCATGACCATGCACCCTCATGTCATCAACCATCAACCCAGAACATGGGGAAAAAACCAAAAACATATTTTATTTGTGTGCGTGTGAGTAATATATAATATATCTGTGTCTGTATGTATCTGTATCTGTGTCTGTGTACAACAGTCTAAAAAATGCCATTTTGTGACTACATACTTATATTCGTCTAAATGCATATACACACAAAAACGCAAACACAAATTTATTGCTCATTATACACATGTCATCTATACTCATCATCTTAATCACGGAATAGTATTTATGTATTTTCTGCTATGACTCATACTGCAGAAATCAATAAATCAAATCAAATCAAATCAAATCAAGTCAAATCAAAACTTTATTATATACCATTAGGAGCTCTCAACACTGAGTCCCAAGGTGATAATGAAAGTGTCATCATCAGATGACAGATTCTCAAATTACAACCTTCAACTCGGCTACCCAGTAACCCGAAATCTAGGTGATGACATCTCGAACTTCACGATTACTGCATCAAAGATTTGGACTAATCTCCCCTTAACCATCAGTCAGTCTGTAGCCAGTAACTGCCCCAAAAATGTCAATCAGCCCTCAAAACTTAATTAATATGAAGCTCTGCACTGGTAGATATATAATGTGTATGCGTATGCGTATATCGATAACGTTATGTTGATGTGGATGCGTAATGTGTATATTGTTATATGCGTGCATATATGAATTGTGAATATATCATGTATATGCCTGTGTGGACATACTGTGTGGGGTCCAAATTGATGGATCTATCGTTGATCAAAATGTTTTATTTCTGATTCGTGTGTTCACTACAGTGAACTTCCCTTATAGCGAAGTCCACGGGACGGTGGTTTTCTATCCTTATAGCCGAACAGTTTAATATAGAATGATAATTCTTTAGATGATAAAATTGGGTCCTGATTTTTTTTTTTTCGTCGTAACGAGAATTTCATAGTAACCGTTCATGTTCGTTATGATGATAGTGCACTGTATTCTGTATTCTGTTTAGAAATGTTTCCATGTCTGTAATTTGTAAACGCTCAGAGTCTTATGTATTGTATTGTATTGTATTGTATTGTATTGTATTGTATTTTAGAAATGTCACATAAGTGCAGCGCTCACTGTGTTTTCCTTTGGCACAAGAGCAATTGACCAAAGTCGCATATGACTGTGTGTTGCGATGCAATACTTGTTAGACTGTATGTCATAATCATACCCCCCCCCCAAAAAAAAAATAAAAAAAACCCAAACAAAACAAAAACAAAACAAAACTGTATGACAAAGGAGAATATATTATGTTATTACATACGTAAGACACAAAGCAAAAGTGTCAGCTGACTGTTTTATATCAAATCCTGTCCATATCATTATCAATCAAAGGGCCTTAAGCCTTAACATAATCTATCAACTCTGTTAAGAACGGACAACACAAATAATATGAAAATCAAATGCAAATGAAGTCATGTAAAACTTGAGGAGATTAACTAAATCACATTAAAGCGTGTTTTGATTGTACTGCTGTTCATCTCTTGTATGTTTATCATGCCTTTGTATGTATGCTATACGTGTACTTTATGTATGCATTCTATAAATGTATCAATGTAATGTGTTTGTGATATGATTGAAATTGAATTGAATCAAAAAGAATATTGAAATATCTGACAAATCAAAAACAAAAAACAAACAATAGGTCTCCTGCTTATGCTGAAAACTGTAAACTAGGAAAGCTGTTATTCAATCTGCTATTCTGGTTATGGTCTTCGGATAACGGTTATGTTATGGTTATGATTATCATTACTATTGGTTTGTAATTCGTTGAATATTACATTGCATTATGTTTGTTGTTGTTTTATCGTTACATTTCCAACAAAATTCATACACAATCACAAGCAAAACGTAATTGTGTAAACACTAAGTTGGTTTTTTTTTTCAAACATTTACATGAGCCTGCGAATTGTTACATGATATAAGATAACAAACTTCGAAAAAAGTCACAAAGAATTAATGGGCAATTAGAATAAGCTTTTGGAAATGGAAGGGACTGCTAAAGAGCTTAGATTGTACATTGCAGTTTCCCCAGAACAACAAAACCAACAACTTACAATGTGAGCAACACTTGTCGCTCATAAAAAAGAGCTACATAATTATAATATCCTCTGGTACGGTTGGTTTTGAATACACGTCAGTATTTCCGGTCGTTGATAATAGTTTCCTCGTGCGGCACATCAACGCTCTCTTGAAACAGAGTCAGACAGCGAATCGTCGTCTCTGATCTCGAAAACGGTGACGTTCACCAATTGACGCCGAATCCTCTCGATAGGTTTTTCTGTATGATAAGGAGATTGACAAGGCAGACGATCACATCACTAAAACTTAACAAACAAACAAACAAACAAACAAACAACAAACAACAAACCAAAACATAGAGGAAACCGAATAGAGATTCAACTGTAATCCCACTAATAGTGCAATTCATTGTATAAAATAAATTATCTGTCTGTATGTAATGTGACGGACGAGTTGAAGAAAAACACTCGTATAAGGATTTTCTAGAAACATGAATATCTTAAAGAAAATGACAAACTACGCTGAACTGTTTACAGTAAGGTATTTCGTATTTCGACTGCACACTGGTTACTCTTGAATTCGCAGCCAATAAGACTATAATAATGTTTCTGCTTGAGATCATTCAGATAATTTGAGGGCCTTGTTTATGGTGAAGGAGTGAAAACTCATTCAAATCATAAAAAGATTTCAGTCTTGCAGTTCATGCAGTCAAACAACAATTCCACGTGTATCATAGGAGCATTAAGCGCAAAAGAATTAGAGGGCACCAAACGACGTAAGTTTACGTGCCACTATGTGTTTCAAATTAGAATTCATTGGGTGTAAAAGGGGAAAGTCCTGTTAAGTCTACTCAGGGCCGAAATTTCCAAAGGTAGTTGAAATCTAGTCCGCGGATTATTCAGATTTGCTTACTTAAAGCGCGACAAATGGATTCACGCTGACAGGCGCGTATGTTACCATACAATATGTGCAATAACTATATCATAATTATGCTCATTTGTTGTGGTCCATGGACTAACGTACCATGCTCTTGACTTCAACTAAACATTGGTGAGCACTGGCCAATGAGAAGCAAATTCGGCGGGCATGGATTAAATGGTGTAAAAGGTTGACTTACGCATTTGTCTCTCGCATGCAAGGACATCCCCGTCGCACAGGTAGGCAAGAAGAGTCTCGAGTTTCAGCGGCGGCTCTCCCGAGTCCGTCAGCGCACACATTTCCACCAGGTCGGGTGTGCGCGCGTCACACACTCCCTTGATAGCTGCCAACATATTGTACTCGGAAGGACGGGCTGATTAGAAAAATAATGCAAACAAACAAAACAAACAAAACTTTCTTTTTAGTGTTATCGTTTCTGCATTTTATCATTCCATGTTGTGTCGTAAATCTGCATCTAAGTATTTGCATTAATGAATTATTTACACGGGCAAAGAAGTAATTTCAAATTTTGGATACATTACAAAAAACAACAACACGATTTTCTAACCATAGAAAAAGAGTGAGCCATTTATTTTTTTTTTCAAACTTGAGTGCTATATCATCTCGCCCCTCTGCCTAGCTCCACTAAAACAAAACAAAACAAAACAAAACAAAACAAAACAAAACAAAATCTCCGACGATTGAGTAATGGGCGTTCCATTTTGTTTCAGAACCACAATGTTTTTCTCAGTGAAAGTCTATGATGTCTGACAGAAAGAGGGACGATACTCTGATTAAAAAAAAAAAAAATCTATGATCAAGATTTTGTTTGCTTGGGAGCTCTGTGGTTCGCTGGATACGATTCTTAAGTTTTAGTCGAATAGGCCCACAATGATTCCTGCCAAGGGCTTATGATTCAAAGATTCAAATTTGTTTCCATTTCCATAAAATAAACAGAGAAATTACATACAATGTATAAGCAAAACATATTTGTAATAATTGCAAAAACGTAAATTGACAAAATACATGTGAAATCTAGAAAAGCACTCTGAGAGCGCCGACCTCCGCCAAGCATGCAGCTCATTTCCACCACTGATATTGTGTGCTGAAAGCCGCCCGATTTCCCAACATAAAAGCCTTTGTTATTCATAAACCCTCAGCTGCACGGCGCGCCTCGATCAAGCAGAAACTAGAGCACGCACTTTATAGTGCTTGCATGCAAACCTCAAATACGGGCAGCCTGAACTCCCAAGTTCATTGACCCTACCTGCCAAAATATCTAAAACCCTTCATAAATTCCAAAAAAATTCTCGGATCACTACCAAAAGTTAATTGTTTGTTACTTGTGTCATTCTCAACCTGTCCTGCAAAGTTTCAGCCCAATCCGTTAACTACTTTTTGAGTTATTTTGCACACAGACAAACTAACTAACGAACACACACACAAACCAACGGTAACGAAAACATAACACCCTCCCTTGGCGGAGGTAATGAGTAACAAAGAAAAAATACACTTTTATTTTCAAAATATATACATACATGTGGGACAGTACAAGTAAAATAAGGATGGGAATGAAAATGGAGGGTCCTACTACAAAGCAATTTTTGTATGAGATGCATATCATGGGAGATATGTTTCCACCCACGAATTTATAAAATGGCCATATGAAAGACTAGGGGTAATAATTCAGAGACTGTTGTAACTGAAGAGACAAGAAATTATTTCTATTTTATATTACTTCAATTGTTAGTATCATTGGCATTATTCATTACGTAACTGACCTGTTGTCAAGCCCTGGATATCTTTCGTGAGCAGAGCGTAGAGACAGCATATCAGAGCGAAGACTGGAATATTTTTCTGTGAAATAAGATAAAGTTGCAATAAATGGAATTGAGATAGTCTGTGAAAATGATCTGCCTAAAGCGTTGCAAGATTGCCTCATCTACTGAGTGAGAGTAACATATTTCAATAAAACAGATAGCACATCAGTTAGCTCAACTTTGGTTTAGGAAATTAGATTTGGTATGAGAAACATGCATTTCGGGTGAGGTGGCTTGAATGACACAGAGTGGACTCAATAGTTGGACACCGCGTTCGGTGTCATATGGTGTAGACGTAAGAGAATGTTGTATTAATGGTATTATAATATTACCCCACTTTGTAAAAGAATTTCTCTCGTATAATCTGTTTGTGATTACATGTATATTTATGGCTTTGACACGATCACTTTTACTGTGTTGACAGAATGAATAAAACAACAACATAAGATATATTTAAAAAAGTGCAATTTAACTAAATGCGATAGGATTATGTAGAAACACTGTAAATTCATAAGTTTTATACCACACGATTAGGCAATGACATACATTATCAAAGTGCACAAAGATTATACGGAACCCATAAGCTAAAAAACAACAACAAGAACAGACGTCTATTCACCTTCGGTCCAAGCTAGCTAAAGCCTTGCTGAAAAGGTTCATCTGATTGGAAAATCAACTGGATGAGCGTTCGTTTTATCACAATCAATGAAAATTACCTTTACTTGATAAGACTTTCGCCTGCTGGCTCTGCAGGCTTCTTCAGATCGAGCGTTGTGAGAAGGACTTCCCACGAGCCGACGTAGCTGGCGCACGCCGATCTGAGAGAATGGGATCGTATATTGAGGAAAGTGAATATTGTCCGAGGTCTCGGTTGAAGGTTCTCCCTTGTTGTTTCCGAATGTGAATTGCTTCCCTTATCCAGCGTGAGGTTTTTCCAGAGTCTCTGGCTAGGATGGAACACTTCTTCCAGTTGATGTGGTGGTTTTCACTGGCCACATGGTCGCTGATGGCCGACTTGTGCATGTGGGAGGTGGATTCCTTCTTTTTCCCTCTTCCCTCCCACATGCACAAGTCGGCCATCAGCGACCATGTGGCCAGTGAAAACCACCACATCAACTGGAAGAAGTGTTCCATCCTAGCCAGAGACTCTGGAAAAACCTCACGCTGGATAAGGGAAGCAATTCACATTCGGAAACAACAAGGGAGAACCTTCAACCGAGACCTCGGACAATATTCACTTTCCTCAATATACGATCCCATTCTCTCAGATCGGCGTGCGCCAGCTACGTCGGCTCGTGGGAAGTCCTTCTCACAACGCTCGATCTGAGAAGCCTGCAGAGCCAGCAGGCGAAAGTCTTATCAAGTAAAGGTAATTTTCATTGATTGTGATAAAACGAACGCTCATCTAGCTAAAGCCTTGCCTGGAGTACGTAGAATTTAAACTTAAAGGGGATGGGTAGTAACTGATCAGTGGGAATCAGTAGGAATGCTGGGGGATGATTGTTCCAATCCTTGTGGGATTTATTATTTAAGAGTACATTATACATCTATTGTTGTGTGAAAATTATTTGCTTCAGAACGGTCTCATATTCAAGTAATGTGCAGTTTAATAATCCGTCACTGTACAAGCATGCTAACCTGGAACTACACATTACTTGAATATGAGACCATTCTGAAGCAAATAATTTTCACACAACGATAGATATTTCACGTACTCTTAAATGAATCCCACAAGGATTGGAAAAATCATCACCCAGCATTCCCACTGATTCCCACTGATCAATTACTAGCCATCACCTTTAAGAATGTGAGAAGTCTGCGGAAGTCTATACAACTCCTATACTAAAGGGCGGTGAGTTGGCTCAGTCGGTAGCGCGTCTGCATGCCTCACGATCACGCGGCCCGGGTTCGAACCCAAGTCTGGACTGAGCAATGTTGTGTGTAAGCACATCTAATCGTCCCCTCTGGCAAGGGGCAAAACACTCTGTCCCTCGGATAGGACATAAAATGGAAGTCCCGTGTTTGCAAGAGTAACAACTCATGCACATAAGAGATCCCGCTTCATTCATTCATCGAAAAGAGCAGGGTGTTTAACCCGGCGAAGTGGTCCCACCTCACATCCAACTGGACCCCATGGAAGACCAGCTTAACAGAGCTGAATATGGGCTATCCAGTCATCTTCTCAGATGGAAATGAACAAACAAACAAACAAACGTGACGACATGTAGATACATGTCATGTGCTCAATTACACATCAACGATTATCTGTACTTTTTTTTTTTACTGCTAGAAAGACTACATCTTGCTCCTGGAGAAAGTTGCATTGCACTGCATGGTGGGACTGACAAAGTTTACCGCTGTAATTTTATATCCATTTTCGACAATAATGATCTTACTTTCTTTTAGAGTGACAGAAATAATGAAGCAAGACCGAAGTCATTATTGATTGAGCAGAGAAAACTGCAATAAATGTATGTTAGTCCTAGGACCACAACAAGATAAAAGTTGTATTAGGTAATGAAATTAAGTATCAATATTTGCATATCCACTGTAAAGGCAGTGCCCATAGAATGCCACCTCGTGTGAAGGTTTGAAAGCCCATTAAGACACAGAGAGACAAACAGACATACACAAAAAAAAAACATCAAACAAACGAACGAGACTGAGGCAGCAACAAGACTATACTTGTCGGGGGAAAAGTGACTTGACGCCACTATATAGGAAGCAAAACTAGGATAACAACAACATTATAAAAATGGACAAGAAATACAACAGAGACAGCGATCCTCGGAGGTTGACATGAAACAAACATCCTATGCTCCTTCATATCTAAAGTGGGTTTAATGCGTCTCGGAAATAAACCCTTCAACTGTGGAACTAGCTTTAACAAACTTTAATCATAACCCTAACCGTGCTAACAGCATCCTGTACAGTATTCAGTACATTGTTTATGTACTTACCGTCGTAAATGCCATGCTAGAATACAGGAGGTAAAGGCGACAATATAACAAGCTTGTTTGAATGGCATGTGTAGTCCTATCGCTGCTGAATGTCTCGGTTTATATGTCTAGTTTAAAATCCTCCTCTCTCCTTTTAAATACGTTTTTTGGAGAAGTGCACAGCCACTGTCTATAATCATCAACACGACGGACAAATAATATGGGACCTGACATCTAGTCTGGTTTATATCTATTTTTATGATTATTTTGTTACAAACAATGTCCACTAGATGAAAAATGTTGATTAATGTTGCATTAGTTATGTTGGATGTAATTAACATTTGGCAATCTAAAGAGGGAAGGCAGCAACGCTTGTGTAAACAAGCACGTGGATTCGACACTAATTCAACCTTTAGAGCGTGAGATGCTGCTGTTCGTTTCATCAAGGCGTCTTCGATTAAGCAATTACGACCTCTAACCGACATAATTATAGTGATCACTTGGAACAGGCGCATCATGCCATGGCGACCCCAAACCGGAAATACTAAAGGAAAGTGGAGAGTACTTCATATAACATCATTACACTGCAGCAAGACTTCTGACGCTTTATCTTTGAGAAAAGACAGCAAAACAATGCTATTTGAAATGAGACAGTAAAATCTATAGCGCGTTCGAGCTGTCTGCTCTTCAGTCTCCATGACCCAGTGACTTGTCTGAAGACATGCATAACATAGATTCTGTGTCTGCTATACAGGAGCAATGCCTGATTAAAAATGACATGTAGTTGAACGTGATTCTGGTGTGGTTCGTCTTCAGAGAACGTGGAAAGGATGCGATGGCTGCAAGCCAGTATAGCACACTTTCATTCATGTTTGCGTGTGGCACCTGCCGAGGGAAGTAAACTTGGCACTCTTCTCGATGAATGAGATATAGTAACCTTCAAAATTGTCACCTAATTAAAAGTGCAACACCCGTTCATCATCAGCAATTCGTAATTAAAGTCTCAACGCGATATCCTCATTTTCCCGTTTGGTGGCGGTGTTTGGACGTTGTTGGTATTTTTTTCGTCATTTTCATTGATATCACATATCTGTCAATCATGGAAATGGATACTTCCATTGTGGTTAAGGTATTGCATGCTTGTCGGTTCAGAATTGGTACACTGCAATTCATTCATTGACATATTATCACTAGCCAGTCACCGCATGTCACAACCGACAAAACAAATTCCGAGATAAAACAACAACGAACCCGTACAAAAATGTGTGCTTGTAAGCAAACGAAACATCGCCATTGCTTGTGTGCAATGAGGACCACATGAAAGACATATAAAACATCTGCTGTACACAACCCCCCCCCCCACAAAAACACGTTAGTACTACCAATGTCGCAGTAACTTGTAAAAGAATTTACACCTCTGTCCAAGGGTTAAAAGTTTCTCGAATCAGGAATGTACCTTTTGAGTTTCGAAGTTGTCTCATTTCGCTGTTTTCTCAGGTCTATCGATATGAACGCACAGTAAACTAAAATACGCCCTGGTCAAGAAAGTTTCCGAGGGAGAAGATGGTGGAGAGAACAGGATAGGAGGAGGGACTTCAGCGTTTTAAGATATTCTTTTCAATATACTAAGAACCCACGTTGAAAAAAGTGGTCCTTTTTGGGACCGAGAAGAAGGCAAAATAACACTATAATACTTCATAACTAATCTGTACATATGTCTGACGAGTATATAACATTAACTGATTAGTAATTTCATAGTTTTTTTTTTTTTTGATGTTCATGCCTCCATGCTTCACATTATCTATTACTATTTATGAATTTTGGCGCCTGATATATAATGTAGATTGCACAGTGGTGTATGTAATACCACACAAGGATTTTTCACAGAAAGTGCTGGGTCATGGAGTCTCAGGGTCTTAAAGGGATCCACTATTTGGGGAATTGTGTTTTTTATCAAGTGGTTATCAATTCCGTCGTGGCCAGGACTTTTTCCTTCTTTCAAATTGGCAACGATCTTTGCTATTTCTTCTTTATATGTTGGGTCAAAAGATATAGTTTTGGAATTTGGTGTATCTAAAAAAATTACTAAAAGATTTACTAGAAAGAGGAATATTTCGAGAAATTTTTTTTTCCAGTTGAAGAGAAGAAGTCATTGAAACTTTCAGCCATGCCAGCGGGTTCGAGTGCTGCTGGAGGCATTGCCCCATCGAACTTCAGAAATATTAGATGAATTGTTAGGTGTATTCATAGCATTTTTTAATGTTTTCCATATGTTTTTAATGTCATTTTTATATTTACTTATCTGATTTACGTAAAAAAATTCTTCTGCGTAAATCTTCGTAAAAATCGGCCGGTGACCAGTGGGAGATCGTCCAGTTGCCGATGGGGCATCGCTCGGTGACTGCTCGGACTCTGCGCGATGCAGATCCCCATATTTCGCCAAAATTTTACTGAAAATCAATCGGTGACCGACGGGAACTCGACAGGGCACTGCTCGGCCATCGCTAGGGTTTTACAGCCTGCTCAGCATCTCCAAAAACTGCCGGGCGGTGCCAAAATTTCAGCAGCGACCGAGTAGGCTACAAATCGGTCGGTCGCCGCTCTGAGTTGTGACCGTAGCCTAAGACCGGATAACTACTGCAATACACATGCATAAAATTGTGGCTTCAAGACTTCGGCCCTCTGCATCATAATGCATCTTCTCTCCTTCTACCTCCCCTTTTCCTGTTTAGAAGAGGCTATCAAGGTCATAACCCCTATATAGTTACCCGATTATCTATAAGTTTTGGCATGTTGAATTACTTTTTTTTATTGGTAAACCATGAGCTGTGTAACACCATGAGGTATTCATTTTCTTTTTTAATTTATTCCAAAAAGGTATCACTTATCCGCTTTCTGCATCTCTCCCTCCCTCTCTTTCTGACTAGACCCTTTTTACCCATTCTACCCTGTCCTTCCCATTTTCTCTTTCAAATATTCCATCAAATATGCGTATACGAGATATCTCAGTTTCACATTTAAAAAGGCAAAAGAACAGAACATGACGGCACTTTATGAAGGGACCTGAAATAAATAAGAAATCAAGTACAGAAGAAAGTCAAATGTTTATGTAAGTGTCCAACATTGGATCTGGTCTTGCTCATTCTTAAAATAATCAAAAACTGTTGATAACAGGTATAGGCGTGCTGAGAATGATATGAGGAACTGAACTGGTTGATAACGTACTCAAAACCACGGGTGGTGAGTGAGCAGACAACAGAAACAACGGGCCCATAATGTATACACAACCACAGGTGGCGCTCGATATGCGACTGACACATTTTCAGAAGCCTAGGCATCGAGTTACACTTTTAGACCAAGTTACACTTTAAGACCGTAACAGCCATAGGTACAGACGAAGGGTCTTAAATTACTGGATTGGTTAAAAAACTTGTGGACTTGACAAGACAAGAGGCTTCGGTCGGCCTGGTCGTAGCTTCCAGACCTTAGGACAATAGATCATTTCATATCAGTATAATTCTTGGCAGACCGCATTGCCTGCGGCAAGTTTTGCCGATTAGAATTATATAATCAACATATTTTCAGTAGTTACCATTATATTCATTTTTGCTTGTGACATATATGTTTTGCTTCTTGCAACCTGCTGTCACACACAATTATTTGAGAAAGAGAATTTTGGCAGAATAAAAGAAAAACCCGCATGTTAATGGCTCCTTTTCCCTCGTTATTTGGCTTAGAGCGGGATAATTGATATACTGATTATTTCTTATAAGAAGAAAAATTATACGTATGAAAATTAACTTACAATTCAGATATATTAAATCAGCGAACATCTTAATCATTTATGCTTGATAGATGCAAACAACAATCACTATTCTGACAGAATTTGATAACAAAGTATGTAAATAAAAATTATTTATGCTGTACAAAATATGACATATAAACATAAACAATGAACAATCAGGTACGTTTAAGACAACCTAATTCCAAAGATATAACAAACTAAATAATGAAAATTAATGGACTGTCAATTACCAATATGCATTACATCTGCAATCATAATTATTTCTTGAAGAACATTTGGCAACTTTGTCGTGTTTGTTTGTTACGTCTAGTTTGTTATATAATCGCACTGTATCTTTTCTCCCCCACATAGGAGAATAAAATGAATTTAAAGACACGTCTACATCTGCAGGAGACAGTGCGTGAGATTGGACAATCAGAAGTCTTCGCGCGTGTTAGCATGTCAACTAAATGTTCCTGTGAAGTTGAGTTGACGACCAAATGGGGAAAATATGAAAATCTTTTTAGTTGCACATGCAGTATATAGAAAAAAAACCCCACAACGATAAAACATATTTAAAAAATCTTGTGTGAGATATTTGTTTGAATAAATTGGTATTTTGATATTTCAAACACGAAATTTCGAGGTGATTTCATGCAGATTGTCATACACGGCATATTAGGTATACCATACCTAAATGTATATAGACCATTAGTGTGTTCAACTGTGCTCGTGTGTGTGTGCATATATATGTATATATATATATATATATATATATATATATATATATTACATATATATATGTGTGTGTGTGTTTGTGTGTGTGTTTGTGTGTGTGAAGGAATAAGCAATTCAAAGATATGTTGATATTCCGTTACAGCGTGAATGATGACAAGTCATTTTCCTTCATTTGCATGTATTCTTATTGATGAATGGTGTGAAAAAAAAAGTGTTCGAAAAGGTGACAATGTCGTTAAATATTCTCATCGATATTTCAGCAGTGCTGTTGTTCATTATAAACAACAATATAAAGAAAATATATTAGAGGAGAATTCAACAAAATTTCATTTTTCATGAAAAGTACACATTCTATCGACTTATTACTGATATATGTTAAGGGTAATATTATGTTGAGTTGAGTTGAACAGGTTTTATTAAAAATCATGTCTGGCAGCCAAAGGCTGAATTGCACATGTTTTACAATCGTAGTTATAAAAACAGACAGATTATTTCGGTGCTCTGTACAAACAATGATATAACGACATGACATAAAAAAGAACAAATATTACAGTGGTCACATGTGGTAAATCACAAGAAGTGATCAATCTATGAGGGTACCAGCCCAATCAATTCTGAAATTGCTTTTACAAAAACGAAAAGAAAAAGGAGATAAAAAATATCCTGTCAACATGGCAACACTGCTCAACACTGAATAAAAACAATCATTACTATTACAACTGATAATGAAATCAGTGAGGGTACCAGCCCATCAATACTCGGATTACTTTTCAAAAAGAAAAGAAAAACGAAAAAAGAAAAATGAGGAAAAGGGGAAAAAATTTCACTGTCAACATATCATTACACAACTAGTCATTAAAAAAATTCCATTACTATTTCATCTACATATATTAATTTTGATTTTAAAAAAAATCACACCTACACATCACATTAATCCCGTGTGCCAAATTTCAATAAAATAAACAATATTTCTTTCTTTTCTTTTAAACAATTATTATCATCATAACAGCTCATCCTTCAGCATAAATAAAACACATCTTTTAGGCCTACATATCAAAAAACTACATCCATCAGAAAAAAAGAAACTATATCTCAAATCAAAACCTGAAATGAAAAAGAGATCAACTCAATCCACACTCATTGTTTTTCTTTATTGAAAAAAAAAATGCGGTTACCATAACAAAACAATATTCGAAATTAAAAAAGGAAAAACGAAATCTACCCGTCTCTGCTATAACAATCATAAAAATTATGACTCAAAAACTGATAAAATCAGTTAAATCCTCACTATTACTTCATATGTACCAAATATGCGGTCATTTACTCAAATCCGCAATATATTTTTCTATTACAAATAATACCATATCAAAAACAACACAGGCAAATAGACTGATGAACAAACAGCCGGAAAACATCATACTTGAAATGCTACTTATACAAATGCATAAAAACTTCTAATCTTTATTATTCAGTAGATTAATGAAATATGGAATTGCACTGTCCTGAAACCGTTTTGTTTTACATTTGTATTGCTGGTACCTTGTGTTCGAACGCAATGTGTATTGATGCCCTTGGTGTTTAGCAGGTAGCCAGTGGGATACGAGCGGGTTTTTAACCATCCGACAAGCAAATTCTAGACTCAGCTGTCTTCTCCTTTCAGCTAAAGTGCCCAACTTGCAGGTTTCAAGAGCTGTAATGTACGATGTATAATTTTTGCCTAATATTATTCTGCAGGCTCTTTTCTGAATCATTTCCAACTGACTTTCAAGTTTCTTTGTGAGGGAGCCACTGAACACTGGGCAGCCATACTCAAGAACAGGACGTATGTATCCTGAGTATACAGTAACTAAATCAGCTGTGGGGAGGTGGAAACGTTTGAGGGAGCGAAGCATGTATAACTTTTTGTTGCACTTTTTTAGGACCTCCGTAACATGACCATCCCATTTCAAGTTTGATTGAATCACAACACCTAATATCCTTGTCTGGGTGACAGTACCTAGTTCAACGTCTGCAATGAACAAAGCATTATGCAGAGGAGGGTTTTTACAGAAAGTTATTGTCATTGATACACACTTTAAGGGGTTCAATTTCATATTGTTGTGTCTGGTCCACTGGTTAATTTCATCCAAAGCATGCTGCATGTTGGATGGTTGAGTCATTTTCCTACTCTCAATCAAAGTCATATCATCCACATACTTTAAATGCTGGACTGGAACGTTTGAACATACATCATTGGTCATTATCAGAAATAAAATTGGCCCAAGTTTAGTGCCCTGGGGGACACCTGCATTTATGTTTTTCCAGTCCGATAGCTTTCCATGGTACTTAACACACTGAGAACGAAATTCAAGAAAACTCACGATCCAAGAAACAAGGCAGGGTCTTACACTCATGTCAAGTAACTTCTGTACGAGGATGTTATGGTCTATGTTATCGAATGCTTTAGAAAAATCGGTCAAAACAATCGTTGATATCGCCTTTGAGTTTTCAGCATTTGTCAGTATTTGGTGAAGCAACTGGATGAGGTAGTGATTTGTTGACAGGCCTTTCCGATTTCCGTACTGGTTGGGATCAATATGCTGAGCTATGTCTTCAACTAACCATTTAGCAATGAACGATTCCGCAGTTTTTGCAAAGTAACTCGTGAGAGCTATCGGGCGCAAATCCTGTACGGTGGGGGATACACACTTGGGGATCGGAACTATTTCAGCACATTTCCACTGATGTGGTACTACACCCTTTCGGAAAGAAGCATTCAAAATATCAGCAAGGGGAGAAGCTAATTCACAAGCGAATTCTCTCAGGATCCGTACAGGTAGGTCTCCTGTAATGCTCGCCTTTCCCTGGTTTAATGTGCTCAAGATTTTATACACCTCCCAAGGCCGTACTATAGGACACTGCTGTTGGGCTGGAAGGAAGGCTGGTAACCTGCTTCTGTCCAGTGAAGGTAAGTCAGCTGCTATCGAACAGAAATATTCATTGATATAATTGGCAATTGACACGTCATCAGCTGTATCATTGTCTGGAATGTGGATGGTAGTATCATCTTGTGCACCATGTGTGATGAGTTTTATTTGTCTATACCATGATGCAGGATCTCTTGCCTTCAGATCGCGAATTCTGGTGTTGTAATAACGATTTTTTGCTTTTGTTATTTCTCGTAGTGTTTTGTTTCTTAGATAGCGCCACAGAGATAATTGTTTACTAGCAAAAGCTATCTGCCTGCGACGTATAAAAGTTTTGACTTTAACGGTAACCCATGGTTTATCTGATTTGTGCAGCCGGATGGTCTTTGTTGGAAGGTAAGTGTCAAGACGAGAGCGAATGTTTTCCAAGAGCACATCACACTTTTTGGAAGGATCATCGATCTGCGCAAGTTCTTCCCAAGTATGGTGAGTAATCCAATCTCCAAAAGACCTCAATCCACTATCTTTTAGGGGACGTACGACTCTTTTCTTTGTTGTATTTTGTGGACGTGATCAGTTGGCTGGGATCCAAAGAACACAATTATGATCGCTGGCAGCAATAGGAGAGATAACTTGAACATGAGAGTAAAAATTGGCATGATTAGTCACTATCTTATCCAAAACATTGTTTCCTCTGGTGGGTTCCATCACTATTTGGGTAAATTTGTTATTAGCGAGAATCATTTCAAGATTCAAATCGTTGAAATCCCCCATGAATGATATTCCCGCTTCAGGATACTGTAACATCAGTGCATCACTTGTAGATGTCAAATGATCAATATATTGTTCAGCATATGGGTGGCGAGGGGGGTAGTACACGACACAGACGATGAGACTAGATAACTGCCGAGGTAAACGTGGCGGTCTCAGATGTAACCAAAGAGTTTCAATGTTATCTGGTATTTTGACAGACAGAAGAGTTGGTTTAAGATGGTGCTTAGCGTACATTGCTACTCCACCTCCAGGTCGTCCACTCCGGTGATTAGAGAAGAGAGAGCAGTCAGGTAAGGAATATTGCTCCAGAGGTGTCAGTGGGTCAAACCATGTCTCTGTCAGGGCGATAACATCTGCATTATTATATGTGGCCACAATCGTGAGATCATCAAACTTATTATGTAGAGACCGCACATTTGACAGTAACACTGTAGGCAGATCATATCCTTTTACACAAAACTGATGATGAGAGTGGTGAGTATCAATGTTAGTGAGGAATTGTTTCCTTTTGCGGTATTGTTGAGGGGGATAGCTCTTTCCTCCTCTCGGTCTATGGATCACTGGAATCTTTTGGCCAACATCGAGACTTGTGCACGAGATTTCAGGGGAGGAGGACATTTTTGTTGATTTACCACCACGCTTCCCCCTGTGTGATTTAGGTTCCCCCAGCTTTCAGAAAGAGGTAAGTCAAGAGGTCTTTCATTATGCTGGAAAAGTGAAAATGTGCTAAATTTTCTTTATAATAATTATTCTTTTTATATTGTTGTCCATAATGACATCATGAAGTATAGTAGTCTCCTTATCCAGCGATGACGGCACCGAAACTTTAAAAATTCATAACTTTTCAATTGATTGTCCGATTTTCCTCAAACCTTCACAAATGTGTTCTGCTAATATAGCTACTTTCACTCGATCCACGTTCACATTTGGGTTTTTGTTTCCTTTAAGAACTGCTACGAACGCCATACGAACGATTTTTAGACAATTTCGTAAGATCTTCTTAAAGGGATGACTAGTAACTGATCAGTGGGAATCAGTGGGAATGCTGGGGATGATTGTTCCAATCCTTGTGGGATTCATTAAGAGTACATTATATCTATTGTTGTGTGAAAGTGTTTGCTTCAGAATGGTCTCATATTCAAGTAATGTGAAGTTTAATGTTTCCAGGTAAGCATGCCTGTACAGTGACGGGGCATTAAACTGCACATTACTTGAATGTGAGACCATTCTGAAGGAAATGATTTTCACACAACAATAGATGTTCAATGCATAATGTACTCTTAAATGAATCTTTTAACTGTATCTTACTCTGTGTGTGTGTTTTTTTTCTTGTAATCATTATTGACATATCGATTTTCCCCTTTACTTCTTCTTTTTTATATTTTTTTTTTTCGGTGAGATTATTTACCGCCGCGGTACGTACCAACACATTGGACTATGAAATGTGTGCGCGACCGCATCCGCATTGCTCTGCACATTTTCAGTGGCCTAGGCATCGAGTTACACTTTAAGACCGAGTTACACTTTAAGACCGTAACATACGGCGCCTTTCGTACAGGCAGCGACGACGTTATCAACACCTTTTCCTAGTTACTTCCGAGCAGATGTTTCCTTCAGCATAGCACGAACAAGGGGAACTGTTACTATGGCAATCATAAACTTCGACTCGTTCGTAATAGCTCAACCTAACGCATCCATACTTGGGGGTGCGATCATAAAATTTGATAGTACCATTGAAAATGGAGGCTATCATAACACGTAAACAAAGTATAGCGGTTTATCTCCTGTCACGCAGTGTAATGACTTGGTCATAAATACCATTAAGAACTGCTACGAACGCCGTACGAACGATTTTTAAACAATTTCGTAACATCTTCTTAAGAAGGCCGTACGAAACCAGCGTTTGTAGACCGTTCGTACACCGTTCGTAAGTTCTTAGCTTGGTCGATGGTCTTGTCCAAGATTTTTTTTTTCACTTCGTACGAACGTCGTACGAACATCGTAAGAACTACGCAAGATTTTGTAGGGTCGAGAGACAATTCTAGAAGCCTTAAATTCTTACGACGTTTGTAAGAACGCCTTAAGTCGTTCATAGAGGGCTCTTACGTCTATCGTAAGAATGCATTACGAACGGAAATTCGTACGACGTTCTTACGAACAGCTCTTCGGGTATGTAAGGCTATCGTAAGGGACTTGTGGGGCGTATATAGACCGATTCAATTTCGATGACCTATTCACCTACCGCCGCTAGCGGCGCTATAGCGGCCGCCATAACTGGGGGCCAACGGGGCTTCCCAGCGAGCTAGCTACCCATCAGCTAGCCTTTAAACAAGGCGACTCGCTCTGCGTGCCCCCGTATAGCGCGTTTACCCCACAAACCTGTTGGCCGGCGAGTGGAGCGAGCCGCCTTTATCCACTCGTTCAGGGATGTGTACTTTTGTCGTTGTTGTTGCTTTATATTCTTTGACAAATTTGCGTACAAATTTGACGCAGAAAATACACACGGCACCAAGGCAAGCCTCGTTACTCGTTAATATTAAGTAGAATAAGAATAGTTACTTAATATTAACGAGGCTTGCCTTGGTGCCGTGTGTATTTTCTGCGTCAAATTTGTACGCAAATTTGTCAAAGAATATAAAGCAACAACAACGACAAAAGTACACATCCCTGAACGAGTGGATAAAGGCGGCTCGCTCCACTCGCCGGCCAACAGGTTTGTGGGGTGAACGCGCTATACGGGGGCACGCAGAGCGAGTCGCCTTGTTTAAAGGCTACCCATCAGCGAGTTGCACTTGCAGCTCAGCAGCCTAGCATACCCATCGCGCATAGTTAGCCGAGCGCGAGCGCTGCGCCGCGCGCGGCCGGCGACCGCTGGCGCCGCGCTAATATTGTGATTGTTTACTCACTGTGTGGAAAAGTCATTCAGCGGCTTTTAATGCCATTCTGTTGGACAATTTGAGTGATTCAGACATATTGATCTACTTTGAAGGCTTCAAAGGAAAGATCAGGAAAACACATTGTGCAGTTGTTGGGTGCACAAATAACAGAAAAAACTGGAAATGGAAGCTACACGGCAGTGTGTGAAATTCAGACACAGCTGACGCATAACAAACTAAGGCAAAATTAAAGACAATTAAGTGAAATACATCGGTATAAAAATGCAAAGATTTCAAAACAAACTATGTCTTCTAGATTCTCTAATTAGGTTATCACTGCATATTCGTAAAATGTTGTTCATCTTAGAAGACAAGTTTAGATCAAAGAATATGATAATTCACTGTTTTGTTTTGTTTTATCCTTGGTGTCCTACTTGCCAAAGTTAGAATACACTTCCTGGCTAGACTTTATTATTATGACAAACATTTTACAGCCTACACTACAGCTAAATAAATGTTTCAAGATGCGTTAAATTCTTATATTGTTTTCACTTCTTCAATGTTCAGCACTGAATTGACCATCTAGGCCTATTCAATTTTGGCCTGGAACTCTGAATTTGACTTTTGATAAAGTGATACCATTAAACCATGGATGGTGGCAAACATCCGTTTCACAATAATACTAAGAAAGTATGACTTAAAAATCACTTTTGTTGATTGTCCATGTGCTAGCATGATGCTATTTAAGGTTACTTAGACCTAAAACAGTAGAAGTTTTGCTTGTAGACATCAGGCGACGTAGTCGTAACTTAACTTAAGTTTAGGCATATTATACGGTCTAGAAACGCCTAGATTTATATTCCGTTTGGTTTATTCAGTTATAGGCTTGCCTGAAGTTATCGACATCCGAAAATGATATAGGATGTAGGGTTCTAGAAGTCAATAGGTCTAGATCTAGTCTGGAATCTTGCCTAGATTTCTAGACAAGATCTAATGTTAGACAGATTCTACCCTGCAACTGGCCCGACACTCCCCGAGTAAAGGCAAAAGCCTGCCCTAAAAAGGTTGAATTAACCGATAGGCTAGCTTGTAATTTATCGTGCCATAATCGAGCTCAAGATTCTTATTCATTATTTGTATTTAATTATATCAGTTAACTTGACAACAGCCTAGGCTTATTAGCAAGACGTCTGCCTGTCCCTAGCAACAATTCTCCCCAGCGGCTTTTATTCTCTTGCAAGTCTTACACGAATGTGAATATACCGTACGGGGCTTACACGCGAGTACCCAAGTCATCGCCAAAGAAATAGAGTCTACAAACATTCACGGATCGTACCGATATTTACCTTGAAATTCAAGTTTTGGCTACAGCCGTATGTCATCTACCCATTCGCTCATAGTCGGTATAAGTTGTTTGATTTTATCTATTTTTAATTAGCTAGCAAAACAAAAGTAGACTCTAGTTGTCACAAATCCAGATGCGTCGATCGCTGCCAGCGCCAGAGATAGCTAGCTGGCCGGCTGGCGCCGGTTGGTAAAAAGCACTGGCTGCCGCTGGCACCCTTGCCATGCACGCACGGCGCTTGCCGACCCGGCCTGTTTGGCCCCCAGTTATGGCGTCGCCTTAAGAGGGCGCACTTCCATGAACAGTCGCTTGAATCGGTCTATAGGTACACAACCACTCGATCTTCTTCTTCCTCCTCCTCCTCTACTTGCAGATGCAGCTGCAGTTGCAGTCTTCTTTGCACCATACTGCCATCTTAAGTATAAAACTTTCTTTGGGAACTGTCACAAAATTTTTGACAGGTCACGGCAGCATCTTTTGAACAACCCGAGAAAATATACCCGAAAACAATCGTTAAATCTTCTTACAAATGACTTGAGAGTACCGTGAGTTGCACGTACGACAATTTTACGACAAAAAGAAATCACAAGATGGCCGTGAGTCTAACGAAAGAATAACTCAAGGCATTCTTACGAAAAACGTACGAATTCTAGGGTCATTGTATAACAGAAAATATTTTTTTTCTCTAAAAGGTCTTAAGTTGTCCTTGCGAATTTAACAGTGTTCTTACGAAATTCGTATAAGAAGGCCGTAAGAATCTGTACCCTATCTACAAATCTCTACGAACTCCAGAATTCGTATGAACAGTGACATTCGTACGAACACATCGTTCGTACGAACCCTTGTGACCGTAGCTTTAGTCGTTGTTAGCAAGAAACGCAAGATATGAAATATAAAGGCATAAAGTAATTCAATTTAATATTATACAGCTATTGCCTGTTGAGAGGTTATTGACATCCCCGCGAAAGTTACATTTTTCTCCAAGAGATCATAGTTCAATCGCATCTGCAAAAAGAAAGAAAAAGAAAAAAAAAACAATGTCTGCCGCGGGTGAGCGTTACATTACAAGAAGAGGCAGCAATAATGCACGCATTGCACGTCATTAGATTCTGGAATTACATGACCTTACGTGACGTCACAGCAGGCGATAATAATTCTGATTCTCGCTGCATTAGTCACGCGACTACGTTATGACCAGTCAACATTATTCATGTAGACCATTTGATATAACTAAAAGCTATTAAACGATAGCTAAAACATAGGAAGTGGTGGGGGTAGGATTAAAGGCTTCTAGTTATCCTGAGTATAGGTAATTCCTTAGTTCTTTTGCAAAACAGTAATTTTGAATTTGCTCTCTTTCTCTTCCTCGCTCCATTTTTCTTTCTCTATTTTCTATAGAGTAGTTATACTTCAAGGGGTACACATCAAACTAGTGCTTTCTAGTAAACCCCTATACGTTCTTTGCTTAATGCATGTAATTAATCTGCAATAGGACAACATAAGTTTTGTTATTGCATTGCGTGACAAAATAAGTTCATGCCCTTATGAGGTTTGTATTCGTTTATGATGACTATGTACTCATTCATAATAATGAATTTATTCATATTATGTTGAAAAACGTATATACTAATTTGAATTAAAACGATTGAATGCGTATGATGATGAAAACTACCCTTTTAACGTTTTCAGGTAGGCCCGCGCCCTGCATAATTGTTATCTCTTTTTCTTTCCTTATGCCTTTCCTTTCTTTCTACTGTATCTTTCTGTGTATGTGTGTGTGTGTGTGTGTGTGTGTGTCTTTTATTTGTGTAATCATTATTGACATATCGATTTTCCCCTTTCATTCTTTTTTTTTCCGCCACGGTAGGTATACCAACACATTGGACTATGAAATGTGTGCGCGACCGCATCCGCATCTCTCTGACACATTTTCAGTAGCGTAGGCATCGAGTTACACTTTAAGACCGAGTTACACTATAAGACCGTAACACATGCTTACTCAGAAGTCCGTTGTAAAACGGAACAATACAGGAAAAGTGCTCTTCCATACATCATAAGGCTGCTCAATATTAACGGTGTGTGAGGCTATAGGCAAGGTTTAGCAGGTTGATCTGCGTCTTCCCCAGTTTACATCCTATTTTTACTGTTTCCAAGCACACCCACACAAAACACCCAAAACAATACTACACACACACACACACACACACACACACATACACCCACGCACACACACACACGCACACACACACACACACACACACACACATATATATATATATATATATATATATATATATATATATATATAATGTATATACACGAACACACGTGAACACACCGTAATCTTCTATATCACATTTAGGTATGGTATATACCTAACATGCCGCAATGACAATCTGCATGAAATCACCTCGAAATTTCATGTTTGAAATATCAAAATATCAATTTATTCAAATAAATATCTTACACAAGAAGTTTAAGCATGTTTCAATCGGGTATTTTTTTCTCTTAATGCTTGTGCAACGAAAACGATTTTCATATTTTCCCCATATGGACGTCAACTCAACTTCATAGAACATTAAGTTAACATGCTAAAGCGCGCGAAGACTTCTGATTGCCAAATCTCCCAGATGAAAACTTGTCGTTAAATTCATTTTATTCTGCTATGTGGGGGACACTAGATACAGTGCGATTACATAAGAAACTAGACAAATATAACACATCAAACTTGCCAAATGTTCCTTTAAAAGATATTATGATGCGGATGTAATGCATATTCGTAATTTACAATCGATGCATTTTCATTATAATTACTTTGTCTTATCTTTGAAATTAGATTGTCTTAAAACGTCATGTAATGTCCTATGATATGATTGTTCATTGTTTATATGTCATGTTTTGTACAGTATATATGATTTTCATTTGCATAGTTTCTTATCAGACTCTATCAGAATAATGATTGTTGTTTGCATCTATCAAGCATAAATAATTAAAATGTTTGTTGATTCAATATATCTGAATTGTGAGTTGATTCTTTGTAGGTATAATTTTTCTTCTTATGAAATTGTCGGTATATCAACAATTATTCCCGCTCTAAGCCAAATAACGAGGGCAAAGGTGTCATTATACTTGCGTTTACCGTTTTTTTTAAAATTCTACCAAAATTGTCTTTCTCATATAATTGTATTTGACAGCGGTTGCACGAAGCGAAACACAAAATGTCACAAACAAAATCAATATAATGGTAACTACTGAGAGTATGTTGATTGTATAATTGTAATCGGCAAAACTTGACGCAGGCAATGCGGTCTGCCAAGAATTATACTGATATAAAATGATTTATTGTCCCAAGGCCTGGAAGCTACGAACAGGCAGACCGAAGCCTCTTGTCGCTTTTCTTGTCAAGTTCTCAAGTTTTTCAACCAATCCAGTAATTTAAGACCTTTCGTCCATGCCGACGGCGCCTTATACAGGCCGCGACGGCGCGTTATCAACACCTTTTCGTCTAGTTACTTTCGAGCGGATGTTCCCCTCGGCATAGCACAAACAAGGAGAACGGTTAAAATCTTGAAGCGTCAGCTCGACGCTCTGGCAAGATCGTAAGGGCGTGACCAAGTGGCGAAGTAAAAATGTTCACAGACTCCCCGCCTGCGCCTACATTTCTGATCTACATCTGTTCAGTCACATCTTACTGTCACCGGCCTACACTAACAGCCAAGACCTCTTGCATAATTAATGGTGAAGTGTCGACATTTCATCTATTCATAAATGCATGTCAAAAAACCAATTTTCGTGGCAAATCGCTTTTCCTGCGAACCTTATCAATGATGCCACTCTTTATACTTCAGTGACTAATTGTAATTATTTTGCAACCTGCCGTTACTCTGACTACGAAGTGTCAATAATGACCCCAGATTTCAAACGAGCAGCGAACCCCGGGATCATGTTTTCATTGCTAGCGTTCTGGGGGGCATTTCATGAAGCATTTTGTCCAACAACTTGTCGGACAAATTTGCTTTCAGCCAATCAGAAGCAAGGATTTCAGTAGCTTTTAACAGTTTGTCAGACGAAATATCTGACAAATTGCTTCATGAAATGCCCCCCTGAAGTCCGATGAATTGTATCTAAAACTCATGGCCAGATTATTAATTGCCTCTTTTTATATCATAAGTTTCACATTTACAGATGCAGATTTGAAAATGAAAGGCCATTTTTTCTGCGTTTATTGTTTTTTGAATTACAAAAGAAAGGTTGAGCACAGAATAGCTGAGAATAAAAACAAGTTTAGTTGCAATTTTTAAGAAATGTCTCTTCTCATTTTACCTTCTTGTTTAATGCCTTATTCATCTTAACTGTTGTTTAGGTATTTTTATGTATTTTTGATGAAATTGCTATGTGTCTTTATACTTTGAACTGATAACTACATCATGTGTTGATACGTTAATACTGTTTTTATGAAAGGTGATACAATAATGTACTGTACATATACTTTGTAAATATTTATCTCTATAGTGTGTGTTCATCTTAAAATTGTAAAACCCTGTATATATACGTTAATAAAAACAAAAAGATTTTTAAAAATGTATCCGTCTGAAGACTGATCTCGCCGACCACCTTTCGGTGACCAACCCTGTTTACACCAATATGGCTTGGCTTGGAAAAAAAAAATCTTTCCTCATTTCTTATGTTCGTTAAGCCCATTATCCTTATTTCCATTGAATAAACATCTCATGATGAATGCCAATTTGATACGTTTACATCGTTAGATGCTTGATTTTTTTGTATGCATATTTTGCTATTTCAGTCTGTCAGTAATTATTGTTCATGATCATTTTATTAGTCTATCAGTCTCTGTGTTCTAATAGCTGTATGTCATGTTTCATTCTGTGTTATTATCGCGTGCTTACTGTAAATGAGTGAATGTAATGATTGTATTCATTGCCTATAAGCATGTCCTTGAGCGTGTTGGTGAGTTAACTTAGTCAGTTGTTGTTATGTAGGCTTACAGGCCTATATGTGTCTTCTGAAAAAAAAAAATATACAGGATAAACACACACATGTATTTATTTGTATGATAACAACGGTCATGCTGAAATACAATGTCTTTGTTATTACTGTTTATTTTCATTTGCATCGTAATCGTGAATTGTTTTAAATAAATGTGTCTAGTTTTATATGCAAACATGTTCGACTAATTAAAAAAATAATGTTCGTGTGAGTATTTGTTTATTTCTAAGATCTACAGGAAGAAATTTGTGACAAAATGAGATTTTATGGCTATTCATACCAAATTGTGCGGGGAATAATCTTGGAAATCAAGTCAAATTGCAACGTGTGCATTGATAGACTACTTTCAGAAATTTATGGCCTACTGCTTCGCATGTCTCGTAGTCCGTTTTCTACCCATTCTTGCATAGTTTATTTTAATTTTCACCAATCAAAGCAGATGCTTCTGATTGCACCTTACCACAGAAAAGAGGAATACGTAACTCAAAAAGAAAAGCTGTTTCCATTGTAGCAAATGGCAGCAATAATAACTTATCCATTTCAAATCGAAATTACTTGACGAGCATTCGATCGGTATTTCAAATGCGTGAGTATATCATATACTTCAGCAGTGAAACTCGGATTTGCAAAATCAAGCCTTTTCAGTGTATGTTCTTATCTGCGAAAGAAGCCAAGACGGCATCAGCTACGAATATCTTGACAAGTCTGAATGTATAGATTAAGGCAATGAACACAAGGTAGCCATTAGTGTAAATGATATTGGTATCTCACTGACTAATACGGTAGTCATTCCTGTCTACACTGAAAATGGAACACTATCCGTTACTTCTTTTCTCTATGAAAGTTAAGATATTAATTCTAAATGAAGGGATCAATTGCCCTCGTTTACACTTCTTTTTCATCCTTTCCAAGAATTCAAACATGACATTTTGTTTGTGATATCATCGTCAAGTCAGTGTGACACACCGGAATTAGAGATCACCAGAGGTCAAAGGTTGTGGCATCATGTCGTTTGACGGTCATTCACGCCTCCTGGAAAACAAGGAAAAAAATAACGGGAAGAATTAGTGATAACATTATCTGAAAAGACGTGCTAGAGGAGAGGAATAACATATCATATCATTTTGCCAGTTTCGAATGCACCATTTCCGGTTAGAAAAACTATCCAGTTCCCACGGAGGGAGGGGGAAAGAAAGAAGAAAGAAAGAAACAATCCCAATACATTCTATGCGTGAATCACAAAATTACAACAGAGTTCGTTAGTGAGTTTAGTTGACCATGATAATGAACTTGTCGAATTACGCACAATATGTGAAGGAAATTTGGTAGATTACCTGGTTGTAGAAGAATACAACCAAAAAGAGAGTTTGATGCTCAGTATACAAAATATAAAAAATATGGTGAATAATTTGCACTGGCATCGTAGAGATACGAAATGGATTCACACACAGCCATAAGTGAGAATGAGAAAATGTAATATGCTAGGCAAGTCTTTTTTATTACATTGGGATGTTATTTTCTTTTGGAGAAAAACGCAAATAACATGTTTTTGTATCATTTTGAAAGGATTGTATAGTATTGGTGGAGATGAGGATGGGGCTTTTAACTTTTTGTTAGATACCTAGAAACAACTTATGATACAGAACATACCATTCTGAGAGTAATTCAACGTTTATGGATGAAAATCGGTTTTGGAATGGCTGAGACAGCCAAAAACAAAGTATAACAAAGCGATCATAATAAAAGGTTAGTCCCATCTTTCGTTAGTATTGCTCCTTTTTTTTTGGGGGGGGGATATCTTAGCCATTTCAAAACCAATTTTCATCAAATAAATGTTGGTCCCCTCTTGGAGTTACTCTTTAATATTTCATAAGAGGTTTGTCATTATCTCACCTAAAAATGTGAAAGCTGAAGTTGGGTCTCAGCCAAAACTATACAATCCCTTTAATTTCCAGTAATACGAATATATCAGGTTGATCACTATTCATCCCAAACAGTGCCAAAGCATTACGAACAATTCTACCTCCTTGCACGTAATATTGCTGTCTAGATAACTTGCCAAGTTTCCCAATTTATCGCGTTAAAGAGAGTTGGGATGCAGTGAAATGTATCAATTGATGCCTTGCATCAGAAAAAAAAAAGAATCGTATATAGTAGCTTTGAAAAAAAGAGTGAAATTTTTTTATATTCAAACATGGTACGGAAATTACCGTTGCAGCGGAGGTCGAAATTTTGATTTCATTTTGATTTGATTTGATCTCTTTCATTTCTTTTTCATACATAAACGTAATACAAAATCAATTGAACGAAGTAATGAGCACAGTATTATTTGAATCTGACGGTTGAAACAGATAAATGATTAATTCAAATATCCAACATTATTCTATCACAATGCAGACTGAAAACGAGCAGGCGTTATTTTATGCATATATGCGAACATACATGTAGGCTCTCGTGTACCTTCCGTTCAAAAGACAAATTAAGCAACTCTAGATTTAAACAGAAACATAGATTATTGAAGAGCATAGATTATATTTTGGAATGTGTCGGGTACATGATGGCGGCCATTTTGTCCCCTATGGAGAAAATCAAGCGCTCCATATGCCGGCATGATTAGGATCCCATTGTCAATAAAAATAAGGAATAATGACAAATAACGTCAGAACCTCCACCAGTACCCAGTCCATAATTTCATCCACTTCGACACTCAACAATGTAATAATCACAACAGATTTATCAATGCATAATCCTACCTTTAGCATCATCGTGGCTCTCTATATCGATGCCATTAACAAAAAGAACAACAATAGCACTAGCAACAGCAACAGCAGCAGCAGCAGCAACAACAAGAACACTAGCAGCTACAACAATAACAACAACAGCAACAACAACAAGAAACGTTATGGAAAATGAGGAGAATTTGGGGGGGGGGAGCAACTTACGACGTTTGGACACACTTGAATGTCGGCTAAGTTCATCAGTACACACATGTGCTCGAACAGTTGGCAGGCGGATTTGAAGCGCATCGGGGATTTCCCGTCTGTGCACAGTCGACGGGCGTCAGCAGCCAGGAACACCTCGGGAGACTCGCTCTTCTTGACCAGACCATTGGTAAGCTCCTTCGAACACCGGCGAGGCTCTCGCTTCGCCGCCAGGTACGGGTTGCACATGGCCATGACGGCCGACTTGATCTCTTGGCTCGTCAGGGTTAGAGCTGTGGACAGGGTGATCAGTGAAGACCCACAGATAGAACGATAGATAAATTAATAGATGGGTATAGATAGATGGAAGTGAATATGAAAATAGAAAACATGATCTTAGAAATGCGTGTTGTTTAGAGTGATCAACTCATACACAATTTGCAGTAGATAGGACATACAATAGTTTTGTATTGCTTGAATTGCTGCTAAAGTCAGTTTGATACTTTACTGTCTAAATGAAAATTAATGTCATTTAACTGACTATAATAAATCACAGTCCATGTGGAGTTATACGGCAAAGACAGGATTGAAAAAAAAAAAACGAAGGTAGCTCTCATTTTTTCGTAGTTGCTGATGTCTTTTATGACAGTGAAAAAGTCACATTAGCTTGTACAATTACAGGAGATATTTTTTATCATACAGGACACAGACAAACAAATCTTGGCTAACTGACATTATCATTGAACGTAACAACGGGTCTCAACACATCGTTGACATTTGTAATTTGCACAACTTTTTAACGATAGTTCTAGAAACGATAGTCCTGTGTTGATCACGCCTTTTAGTTTGCCTAATTCTTTATCATACGTTTTCTCAAAGTCTGTCTAGAATGTCCACGATATGAAATACTGGCAGACTCACAAACACTTTCCTCGCAGAAAATGTTTCAGCTTGCTGCAGGGATGTGTTGTATAATGATAATCTGATAATACTAGTAGTTTGCCGTCTACCACGTGTATGCGATATTTCACTGGAGAGAACCGTGAACAGGTGAAAGAATATTACGAGGGAAGACGGTATGCCAGAAGAAAGTGGGGCGCGGGCTGAATGAGAATATCTCATACATTATACTACAGTAAAACAGTCGAGGGTTGATGAAAATAGGGCTACTGCCGCTCCCCATATTATGTATTATGTACTCTATATCACAATGCAGTGAGGAGTTATAGTCTAAAGCTAATTGCCTCTTTCATGATTTTTTTTTTCAACTACAGTGTCTGTATTAACTCCTTGATACAGCTGTACTGCGTACCCTCTCCGGTCATTATATCATTTCCCGTCGTATGACCCCTCTCACATTTCTTTTCAGATCCTACATCATATAGATTATGCAGTGGGACAACGTGTCTGACAGTTGTAATTATATAGATACCCCCAGCCCCCCCCCCCCCCCCCCCCCACACACACTTACGCCGTCTTTTACAGCTGCACGTGAGTGCATGCGGGTGATGCGCATGAATATAAATCTTATACTGATTTTTCTTACCTTTTTCAGTTTGGGCGGAGGCTCCAAGGAGGCAACAGATGAAGAGCACCAGAGGTAGCACAGCCTGAAAACGATGTATCATTGCGAAAATGCAAATTAACAATATGTTTCCGCTCAGATATGAAAATCTCCGTGAAATACTGTGACGATCACACATCCGAGGGATTAGATCGTTGAAGAATTATTTCGCTGTTTTACCAAATGCATGGACTTTGATAATCATGATGATGCTGACGATATCGATGAAGAGGCATAAAAATGAAACCTCGGTTAAGAGCAAATAAGAAGTGAAGGAGATAACACAAGTTAACACAGACGCGCCACAAGAGAAACAAAACAATATGGATATATGAACAGAGAAGGACAGAAAAGGGAAGACTGTAAACTTGTTAAGGGATCAACTTTGATAGCTTCAGTGTTATAGTCGCTTGAAACATAAAATCAAAATTTCTTTAAGTGATATAACCCTCTGCAAAAATGACAGAATAGCCTTCGTTATTATACGTATTCTTGAGTTTTCGACACTAACCTTTTCATGCGACTTCCCTGTAATCGCCTATGAAGCTTAATGTTAATAATGATTACTACTCAAATACTTCCACGTACCCGTGTTTCCATTATGCTGCGTAACATAGCGCGTGACATCCGGCCAGACGAATGTCCACATATTCTAGTAGGCAGCTTCTTATAACCGACATCGCTTGCAAGGAGGGAATCCTTGATAATCCCTATTTTTCTCAGACAATATCAAGGATATCATAGAGCTTACACTTTTGACCGTGAAAAGGGTTTTTCGATGTATTCAACACAATTCTCATTCATCAAGTTCATTCATTCCCCCAGCACTTCCGCTCAAGTTCCCCCATCCGCTCTCACTATAAAGTCGCTTCTGGTGCAAGAATAGACAATGTTGGCAGGTATCCCAGGCGTACGCTTTCCCCTTGGTTATCTTTTGCTAGACACTTTTTTTTAAAACAACGTTTGACGTAAAGAATACCTAACTGATGTTAACTTCTTCTATTAAAGACCATCAGTAACCCTACTCTCAACCGTACACTGCTACTACAATAATGTTTTTTTTTTTTGCAATACATCATTGTCCAATGAGTGTAGTTTTGATACTTATGATGACGATGATTTCATTATTTGTCCAATGTTGTTGCTGTTGTCGTCACAATTCCAATGTGATATTATGTTGTTGCTCGAAATGGTGACGGTGTGTTTTTTAGTGTAATCACTAAAACTGGCCGTATTGCAAGCCATGTAGTAAACAGAAGTGACAATTACGGCGTATGGCAGTAGTGTACCAGTATCTCCAGTATCAATGCGTGAATTGTTCTCTCTGCTAATGTTATTAAATCAAACATTTTATTGAATTATGTCATAAAATTAAGCCGTCTGTTATTTTTTTGGTTGTTCAATTGCTACGCGGTCACATATACACTCCTTTCTATTTTCTCTTTTTTTCATCTAAGACTGCATTCTACCTGACGGCCATCTTGTACGCAGTTCCTTCTTATCCCCAATCATCTGAAACACCATGATAATTATGTCTGGTGTCACTGTAATTATTTCAAGTGACGTTAAGAGAATTTCTACTCCCAAAATGACATCGTGTAATCTGTCTTTGTTTTCGCGTTTTCTCCTGATTCCAATGTCTTTGAATTTGATTTCTTGACTGATATGACGGGAATGTCTGACACGAGAATAAGTCATTAGCCATAAGGCCGTCAACATTAATTTACACATCGGATCAGGGAGTATCCTGATAGGTTTCATTGAGATACCTTATGTTATGCATCTAAATAAGCAAATATTAATTCCCCTATAAGGGTTTTTTTTTTTTTTTTTTGCTTTCTCAGTTCAGATTGGACAGTAACAAAGTCGAAAACATCCCTCATTATTTCGCTTAGCTGGTCAATTAAACCAATTTACACTTGTCTATGGATTTATAAGTGCAAGGGCATTTAGCGTTAGGCAAAACAAGTGTCAGCGAAATCAAGAAAACAACGGTTTCGAGAACATCAGTTGTTTTTAATTTGACCATTGTTGACGATATATGACTTTAGCGCCTCGGTCACTGTAAAGTCTCTTCAATGAATCGTTTTCATCCTATCAGAGAACTCGTAGAATATTATTCGAAGAAAGCTGGTGGGAGGGGCGGGGCGGGGGCGGTACTCCATCATGTACAACGTCTAATCAGGTCTAGCATGTAAACACTATAACAGCCAACTCGTCAACCTTTAGTCGTGAAGTGAATGGATTAGTCAGCTGTCTGTACGTGACTAGTCGATGGGGGAAAAACACCGCTCCCCTCCCCTCATCGACGAACATAATTTATAACGTAATAAGTCGAGGGTGAGCCAAGAATACGTTGCACTGCTAGTCTATTCCATCACTGTCTTTGTCGTTTGGTTTTTATCAGCCTCAATATCCTCAACATTAATGCCCTCAAGTGCTCTCGAACATAATTTGGATCTAGCTTTAAAGAATACGTTGTACTGCTAGTCTATTCTAACACTGTCTTTGTCGTTTGGTTTTTATCAGCCTCAATATCCTCAACATTATTGCCCTCAAGTGCCCTCGAACATACTTTGGATTCAGCTTTAAAGAATACGTTGTACTGCTAGTCTATTCTAACACTGTCTTTGTCGTTTGGTTTTTATCAGCCTCAAAATCCTCAACATTATTGCCCTCAAGTGCCCTCGAACATAATTTGGATTCAGCTTTAAAGAATACGCTGTACTGCTAGTCTACTTTAACACTGTCTTTGTCGGGTTTTTTTTAATTTTTCTTATTATCAGCCTCAATATCCTCAACATTAATGCCCTCAAGTGCCCTCGAACATACTTTGGATTCAGCTTTAAAGAATACGTTGTACTGCTAGTCTACTTCAACACTGTCTTTGTCGGGTTTTTTTTATCAGCCTAAATATCCTCAACATTATTGCCCTCAAGTGCCCTCGAACCTGATTTGGATCCAGCTTTAAAGAATACTGCACCCATCATTAGTAGTTATTCCGAACATCCTAATTTTTATCAGTATAAAGCCTATGAGTCCCTCTGTCGTTGCGCTGCTAATGACAACAAATACCTTCTGTTGTTGGAATTATTGATATAACTATCGCTCTCACTAAGTACTGTAGACTTGTACTGACATCTAATCATTTAATCAGTTTGTTTTCATGGCTCCATGACACACTGGTATTGTCTTGTTTGTTTGGTTTATATCTGCACTGTCGTCACATATAATAAAACGCCACGATTTAATTACATATAGGCCCTTTTTGTGATGTAAGTTCCTTCCATGAGGATATGTAATGTGACATTGCTCTATACAATCATTGAGCGATTTCAGTGTCTCTGATTCAGTGATTTCCCATTAACTGTACTTTATAGTTGATGTTGTTAATCAGTGCACAGCTTGTGGCAAGCATGTTTCACATGAGCACCATGTGGAAAGAGCTCTTACTTAATCTGATTTTGATTAAGACCTTCTGGGTTTGTTTGTTTTTTTTTTTGTAATCGCACTCGAGTATGTGAGGTGTCAATTAGGACTGTCAAAGTGTATGTGTTATTGAATTTTAATCTTCGTCACGTCATGGCGGCGAGTGAAATCATAACCATGATACAGCTTTACACGATGGAAAAAAATGTTTTAATTCATGACTGCCAGACTTGATCATGTAATGATTTAGAGGGACTTGAAGCTTTAAATACAGAAGCAGTCTCGTTTTGTGTGGAACGAAGTAGAAGAAGAAAAGTTAGAGATTTTTAACAGACGCTGTTGAAATATCAATATCACTCATTTATGATTTATGATGAACAGAAACCATACCCCTCCCGAATTAGTTCCAAGTTAAAAGATTAGTATCACCTGATCGGGGAATTCAAACCCTTGAGGTTTGAGGGCATTTTGCCCAAACCGTTCCTGAGAGGCTTTCCAAACAGAATACACTAATAAACGACTTATAATAGGGATATACATACATACTGCAACAGACACATTGGCTGTCACTTGACGAACTTCCCGCTTTGATGAGGAGTCGAAACTTAGGCCTACCAAGTCTCACGCCTACCGTGTGAGTCTCACAATTCAGCAACTCTACCGGTGCTAACCCGCCAAGCAGTCATTTTTCTCACGCCTCCCAGGAAGTTGGCTAGAGGATATCTGCATGGCTGTTTCTTACAAGATTCATCTATTCACTATTATATATAAATAATCCAGAGGTCTTTAAGAACTGTATCATTTACTATTGGTAACGTCATGTCAATTATACATTCTACAAGTAAAGATTCAATTACCCTGAAAGGAAATTCTTGGGGGAAAATGCTGAAAATGATGTCTTTCAGAACCATTTTCCATGTCACAAGCAGATGAGAATTATGCATGTCAAATTGCATCATGGGTGTACACCAAATTGCACAATTACTAATACCAATACAGTATGGAAAATAAACTCCCTACCGTTGGCGGGGGCGCCACCTCCCCACCCAATTCCCCCATGGCGCCTTGTAGTTACTCACCCCTAGCCAGTTGAGAATCTTGGCATCTCTGGAAACTTGATAATCGACTTTTTTCATTCGTAAGATTCGAACCCAGAGTCTCTTAGTATTTATGCATCCATGTACCATACCACAGTACCTCCCCACTTTAGTGACGCAGAGTGTTTAGTGTTGAGTGTTCAGCCGCTCTGCAGAGTTGTTACTTGTGGTATTGGCTTAAGGGCCGGTTGTCGATCGCTGACTTTAAATAGAAATCCTTGGCTGGCTCATCTCGAATCAATGAATCCATGCATCTGTCGTCTATGACCTTTTCATGATTGTTTTTTTTTAATTTCCGAATGAATGTCCATACCTTCATACATGAACTCCCTTGAAAAAAGAAATCCTCATCGGAAGGTTTCTTTGTTCATGGATTACACGATTAAAGAAGATGTTAATCTCCTTGGATTTCAACAACAGACGACATTATCCTCAACCAATGTGAATGTGTATAATCCTGAATCACTCAGTTCCACGACTGCTCCTTCCTTGACTATGTAAATCCCTTTTGCATAGTGAGGAACATTAAATGTTGAAAGACGGCATCAATATTTCAATTCCTGCAAGGAGTCTGTGAGTGGATTTGAATAAATTCCAGAAATTATTGCCCCCTCATTCTTCGCTAATCCATGAGGTCGCCAGACAGCTCAAGAACAGCGCGCGCACACCCATACATCCTTGCAATTCTTAGGTCACACAAATATTGTCTGACTTCTTTAAAAAGACAGATTTTGGGACAAAATAGTGAAATCACTGACAAACTTCGAGGCTATATACAGAATATATATAGCGTGGTGATTGTAGTGGCTTCATTCGACTTCGACAAAGCCAAGCAAGCATTAATCAACGGAAAAGTTGTCAAAAAGTTGTCAAATTCTTGAGAACTACTGTATCTTGCAGGATTGCAATCAGAGTGCTTGTTGTATTCGACAATAGAGGGCGATAATCTGCAATGGATGTCTCGGTAAGTTAACTTCATGTGCTGTGTAACCACGTTGTGAAGTTGTCGAAACCTTTTATAGTACTGAGCGTCGAAAGGCCGGTACTTAAACTCGTGAATATTTTCCTTGAAGACTATAACAATAAAGTGTTATGAAATTCATATGTTTCTATCAAACAGATTTTGATACTTGAAATCAAGCTGGAACAAGCTTTTTATGAAAATAGGCTATCCCTAAAGTAAATATTCCGAAGTAAATTCTCTACTTTGTTCGTACAATTCAATTCCATGCAATTCAGCTCAATTTATTTATTGTCATTCTCATTTTTTCTTCCAACAAAACATAAAAAAGAACAAATTAGGCATTATAGCATAAGCATCCAAATGTATGCAAATGAATAGTTTGACCAAATTAAAACAAAAACAAAAACATGTATGCGTTCAATTTAAAAAAATCATTGTACTGATACCTACTGCTCCTGCACTGATCTCTCTCACTCTCTCAATATCTTTCCGTTAATTCACAGACAAAATATGCCACCGCTTTCTGCATCATTTTCATGGCTAGCACCGTGGTCCATGAAGTCCACGGCAGAGGTTAGTATCAGTATCATTTTTTATTTCATAGCGCTTAACATTAAATTTCAAACGACCCGATGAAACTGCGATTGTCTTTATTAGGACAATATTGATAGTCTGAGAAGACTTTATTTTTGTTCTTAATATGACAGACTCACTATTGATAAACATGTGTCACAACTATTTTCCTCTAAAAAAACCCCCAGAAAATCCCACCAACTACAAAAAAGAACAACATTTTTGTAATGTTTGGTCGACGCTCTGCAACGATGCATCTCTCAATACAATCGACATAACGTAAAGTGATTGTATCGCTGGCCCTTGCGTGCACCCGATTGCAAACAGGACGTGTGCCGAACCTATCTAGAAGAGCTATACTGGGCATGTTTATGCGTTCAACCGATGTACATATTAACCATTATCGATACATTACCCATTAATTTAGAAACAATACGGTTTGCACGTATGCATAACATATTTTATTACACACAAACAGACGAAAGTGGCTCAAAGAATTATTCATCCTCAATAAGTTAAATCACATCATCAATAATGTATTGTTTCCTAGGTTTTCTCTTCACGGAGATCGACAGACCTGTCTATATATTTTATTGACGCGTGTTTTTAAAGCAAACGCCGAGAAATTATAGCCTTCCATACACTTGCAGTCCTCTTGAAGTGACGGTTCCCTTGGTCACCTCGTGTTGCACTTTATGAATGTTTAAGGTTTCCAACGGGATTCTTACCACAATGATTATCATCGCTTAATTGGTCACAGTCATTCCAGGCGTGATGATGACGTCGCTAATATCGCGCCACCTGGCGGCGGCCTGCGACCTCTTCCAGTCGGAGCTGCTCGACGAAGGCGGCCAGTGCGACCCGGACGTGATGGAAGAGGTGATCGACGAGGTGGACGAGATCGAGACCGGGGCAATCGACGGCGAGGATATCGAGACGTACTTGGAGGAGGCGGAGAAGGGCAAGTATTGCTACTCTCCCAACGGCCTGTCAGTGATACAACTCAAGGACGGCTGCGCAGCCATGGACGCCGTGTGCAACCTGGGGGCCAACCTCATGAAGTGCAAACGTGAGTAGAACTGGTCTGATTTGAGTTTATTTGCGCGTTGACAGATGATACATGGTATCATCCTATCGTAATTGGATGCAATACGATTAAACATTTTTTTTTTCGGGGGGGGGGGGGTAATATAATCATATCATTAGCAAATTAAAGCTAACGATGGTCAATTGTTTGATTCATAAAACAAGACTAACGGGGAAAATATCATGCAATTCATGAGTGTTTAACGTTAGCATTAAACAAAAGAATAACAAGAGAAATATATTTTAAAAAAGTCTTGAAATAAAAGAAAACATGACATGTAGCAGCAGTGGTAGATGCTGGTGCGTTTTTATACTTGTTGTTGTTGTTGTTGTTGTTGTTGTTGTTGCTGTTGTAAGAAAATGGACCACGAGACGGAAAGAGAAGAAGGAAAGACGTTGCAAAACAACAGTGCTATAAACAGTTGATCACGTATTGATCAAAATTTGTGGATATTGCAGTGTCAATTTTGTCTGCAGTTCAGCATCGTTCCTCCTACTTTCCCTTTCGGGATATATGCAAGTTTGTCTTTAAGCTAATATTTACGGACTTCTTTATTGATGATGATTAATGAACCTAAGAGACGCACCACATGGTGTGTTCAATTACCCAAAAAAGGAGAGAGAGAGAGGGGGGTGGGGTTAGGGAGAGAGAAAGAACGATTTCTGAAATCATAAAAAGCACCGAATAGAACTTAGAGAATAATGCTTGTGGGTTTCATAATCTCGTGTTGATTGCTTGTTGCTTCAAATACATCAATAAATATGGTGTACATGTAGTTATTGGAATTTAGATTATCTACGGCATTACTGCAGGTCTTTGGCTACTGGTTTGATTATGAGAGATCAACTGAAAAAAAAAACAATATGAGAACAGTCATGTCAATTCAAATGTATCGGTGTTATTTTCGTAGTAAAGTTGGAAAGAAAAGCAACAGTCCCTGTTTTATTATGAAGGACTGGATTTAACCCATAATCTGTTATCCATTGTAACGATAGCTTTGATCGTTTGTTTTGCTTTGTTCTTTTTTTATCTTACAGATATGCCACCGACGGAAGCGCCAAGCAATATCAAAAAAGTGCGCAAAGAGCGATCAGCGAAGAACTAATCGATCTCCGGTACCGGCAATGGCTACAAAGTATATAATGAGAGCTTAAACTCCCAGCTGGAAATTGAAAAGCAGAAAGCGCTCCGTATCAAAAAGAAAATATTTTCGAAACCCATTTATCGTGTATATTAGTGTAAACATTGAGCAGAGGAATGTTGTATATTGAGTCGAAAATCTTTTGCAAATGGCGACTTACCAGATACAAGTCATGCTCACCACTAAAGTGCTGCAAAATATCAATCCCCATTATCATTCATGAACTGTCATTGCTATGTTTATCACAGATGAATTTAATGACACAGCTATGATCTCGATGTACACAAAAGGGAACTGCACGTTATTTTCCACATTTCAATCTAACTCAGTCCACTGTAAGAGAAGTAGGCCTAGTTTACGGGTTCAGTTTATTTCTATCATCATTCAATTATTTCTATAGATTAGTGATAACTGTCATCATTCTTGTCTGCTACTAATATCTCCTGACAATCCTGTTACATCACAACCTTGTTACTCTCACGCCAAACCATGAAGTCAGGCTTTCTTCTTTTCTTTTCTTTTTTTGTCAATATATCTGTGTTACTTACCCTACGCTAGTCAATTGCGAAGTTTGTGAAAGTGAGTTATTTGTTTGTTTTCTTTTGTTCTGCCTTGTTTCGTTTTGCTTTGTACTATAATTTCCTTATTATCATTTTCTTATGTGTTTTGTTACAAATAAATAAAACGTGAGCGTGAAAACGCAACCCTATGAAAATTCTCATTTCTTTCTTTTTTCTCTCTTCGTGATTCTATTGGAATTCACCTTGTAACGTGAGGATGAGAAAATGCTTATGAGAAAGAGCGGCTTGAAAAGTTATTAGCGAGCTCTAGGATCTGCGACGAAAACGCTAAGACGACGCTAACCACGCAAAAAAAAAATAGTGTTCTGCACATGCGCGAAACAAGCTGTTTCCATTGTTCAACCTGGGATGCTGCGTCGTCTTAGCGTTCGCGTCGCAGACCCAATGCTCGCTACAGCAAGGAGGAGAAACATAGTATGGAAATGAAGGGGTGAGATAAACGGGATAGAAGAGCAAGAGAGGTATAGGCGAGTAGAAGAGTTTACAATTTGGGACTTACTCTCGGCTTCACACCTATTTCAAACTGCGCCCTCATGCGATTTAGAGTCACATAGTCATAGTCATCATTCACATCTCACACAGACGCGACAAGCTACTATCTTTGCCCCCATTAACAGCGAAAACTGCCAATATTATCACCCCTAATCAACAACTTCCGTTCATTATAGAGTCCCGTCTAGGACTGCCGATTGTCGAGCGGTGACAGGGATGGCGTATTATAGGCCTCGCATCGCGCAATGCTGAGGACACAATGAGGACGCATTATTTTCACTCCGAGAAACGGGCTCGGAAGTGAAAGTCAAACAATCAAAATCATCATTATCTACACGACACATTTGATACGTCCAATTTAGTTTCAAAGTAATTAATTCAATTTTAAATTTAATGTCAAATTTAATATGTCACATTTAATATAGGTATGGTGGATATCCAGACCTACTTACATCAAACGTGCAAAGGGGTGTGGGAGAGTATAAGAAGAAAACAACTAGACTTTACTATATCGATTATCTGATAAGAATAAGTTGAAAAGTTTTTTGTTTCGTAGTATTTTAAGTTTTCCCATTTCTTTTCTGCATCTTACCTTTATTTTTCCATCTTCTAGTGGGTCTTGATCATTTCATTAAATAGAATCGGCGCAATAAAAATTGCAGCTTTTATTATTATTATTATTGCCATGGTAGGAAGAGATATTCCAGATCGCACATCAACCATGATCTTATATCGCATAATTTTAATCCTGTTTATAGATCATGGAACATTATAATTGGAGCAAAGCTGACGCAAGAAATAATATTTTGTGAACCAATGACATACTAAACTTAATCATTAAACCATTGTCTCGTCCGATCTCCCTTTGATCATAGAAATATAATTGGTTCTTGATTTTTTTTTTTTGGGGGGGGCGGGGGAGGGTTGAAAGAGTTGCCATGTCAAAGTATAATTATCAAATAAGATCACATAGCTTTCTTCTTCAAAGCCAAATCTTATTACTAGCACTTACCTTTGGAGGGATTCAAAATCACATGTAATGGCTAATTAGCTCAACTAAATACCTGCGAAGTGGTCAGTTGATGCTGTTTTCAGTGATAACGGCACAAAATATGGCACAAATTGCTGTATGTATGACAACAAAATTCTACATTATTCCAAAGATCAGGAGGTTGTAGGTTCGAATCCTGCCCTAGTATGCATGGCCAGGATTTCATTTGCCATGGCTGCTACTAAAACACTGATCAATTCAGTACTTATTTACGTCGATGCAAGGCATTTTGTTAAGCAGCCTAGCGTGTAGACCGTGAAGAATGCCCGTACCACGCAACCAAAGAATAATGGGAAACGTGTCAATGTGAAGTACGTTTGTTCAAAGATGTCGGTTGGTAACAATGCACAACGGTTGGCAATGGAATCTAACGCGTCAGCTGCAGGTATACGCTGACTCATTCAACAGTGTTCAACCGAATTATTTAGAGCCAAGATTTCCAGCACAGCAAATATAGCAAGGGTAGTTGTGTTATTTGTACTATAAGGTGGGGAAAAAAATCAACGTACAGGTATCTACTGTATTCCCTTTTCTAAATTCGTTTCCCATGATCACAACAAGAACAAAACAAAAAATCGTATGAAATATATTGCAAGGACAGGCTGTGTTATCAGTTATGGGCTTGTGTTTGTAAAAATCTTCTTAACTAAGCATTATTATCATTATTATTATCTTTTTTTTGGGGGGGGGGGCCTTGTTTTGGTCGTATGTCATCAGTAGAAGAGTGGCGGGAGAAGTTCAGCTAAATTGCGACATAATGTTATCATTCATGACTCTCTCTCCCAAGAAAATGAATTGAGAACTCTTCGACGAGGCAACAATGGTAAATGGAAACATCAGGACCGTCTACACGACAGAAACAAAATAAAGTCTTCCTCCAGAGTCTTACGCTTGTTTGAAGACAATAATATCAGAGGAGAAGAAAAAGGGTAGCTCTAACTTGGCAACATCGCTTCTAAACAATCTTCCTGGCGAGTTGCTCATCTTGACGAAAGCCCATGAAATGTCATTTTCTTCTTCTTGACAAGCCATTCAATCAATGGTATAGATGTTTGGAAAACCTTTTTCCACTGAGAACATGAAAGAGCCTATTCTTTGAGAAATGCGTATAAATACAGATAGTTTTGTCAAGAACCCCCATTACCAGGCATCAGCCATTCACCTTTACAGAGTGTTGAATCTTAACGCTTTTTAGGACACCACCGGTACACCTGTATTAACTGTCGACAATGGCCTCTGCGGTAAGTTTTTGCTCCCAACACATAACACTCAATAGCTATCAAAGTAAGAACGCCGTGGTGATTGACTAGGTTTCTGCAGTGGATTCATAATAAAATATACGCACGGTTTGGGATGATTTTGACTCGCCGGAATGAACTTTTTTCCCCGATTTGTGTAGTTATAAAGCAGGAAAGCAAATTCTGTAGAAAAACCTATCTGGACTGCAGATGTACAAAAACAAATTCTCCATTTACGGCAGCTAGTTATTTATTCTACATATTCATATTCTGAATTTAGATTTTAGAAAGATTTATACTCACATGATTTTATTATAACCCTTCACAGATCAAGATGGTGACTGCTCTCTTTGCCTGTGTGATGCTTCTGTCACATGTCCACGGACAATGTAAGTCATAACTTAATCATTCCAGTAGCTGGTAACGATTCTGATTGTTGTCTGTTAACTTGATTTATTTCAATACGGTTTAATAACCCCGCTGCGTCAGGGCTGTTTTTCAGTGAGTCCGTATATTGGTTTACAGCATCAAACAACACCCATGGAGGTCATCAACTCGACGATATCTACAAATTCTTTACCTCCTTTTTTATCTTTAAAACAGATTTTGCAAAACAATTTTATCTTGTAAAACAAAATTCATAAACCTAACTTGCAAAAAGGGAAACAAAACCTTTTATGTTTGTTTGTTTTTTTCACTTGAAAGTGCTGTATATTTCAGACTTGAGTATAAATCAGCCCGCAATATGTTCGTTTTGTGATCCTTATCATCATCATCTTCATAATTTTCAATGACAAAAAAGCATCCGGCGCAAAACGACAAAGAATAGAGTTCAATACGAAGATGAATGGTGATTTATAAGAGTTGTCCACAAGAAAAAAAAAGAGCAAAACAAAGACATTCGATTGTGCCCGATGTGTGTGTACGTGTGTGTGTGTGTGTGCGCGCGTGTGTGTTTTCCGCACAGGAATACATATTTCTGCTATTTGTAAATATGCAATACTTAAAACATTTGTGTTAATTGAGTCCAAATTGATATTTTGTTATAATTATGATGCACAGACCAGTCTAGATCTGTGTCTTTAGTGAAAATGAATAAATTATCATTTAAAAAAGTGTGTGTGTGTGTGTGCGTGTGTGTGTGTATGTATATGTCTATGTTTCTGTGTTCTTTTTAACCTCGAACTCCATGCACTCCCCCGAATTACAGATACGAAGCAGTCGCGGATCACAAGCAAGCTGAGCCTGATGTGTGGCTACTACCAGAGAGAGCTCATCGAAGAGGGAGGCTGTTTCGGCACGGATGCCATCTCCGACGTCATCGACCAGGGGGGAGACGTCATCGAACAGATCCTCGATCCTGAGCATGGCTTCTGGAGGAGGCTCTGCCTCAGTCAGGGCGAGGTCCTCAAGAGTGCGTGTGACGTCATGGAAGCCGTTTGCACCTCGAAGCAGAATGTGCTTTACTGCTCAAGTAAGTCGATTCTTTTTCTTTCTTTTTTTGATTGTTGATGCCATTTTTAAAAATCTCTTTTCTCTCAATCCGTGATTATCATTTTTGCCCACTTTAAAGGAAGTTAGAGGGAGGAAGACTTAGTCCTCTCGTTATGGTTACATGCGTTATGTTCGTTTAAGGGCATTGATCGACGTATACTTTCTGTGGATCTTTTTTTTTCCCATTCTATTAGAAATGAGCTAGATTAGATGAGATAAGTGTGACATCGAGATAGCAACACTTTGTTGATTGAAAAAAAAATGGCAGTTAGAGTCCTCAACTTTATTGAATAATCACTGTTTGAGGACACAAATCCCTGGTTCTTCAGAAAAGAATGCATACATATAATGTTTAAGAGTGCTCATTCAACAAAACATTATGAGTTGAATAAGTAATTGGTTTGGTGCTAGTTTTCTAATTTTTCAAAAAGAAATATACATCAGATTTCAATTTAGTTTTACCAAGGTAGCTGGATACTATTTCCAATACACTGCCAAGTTTGTTTGTTTAAAAAAATGAAGGTTATTGTTAAAGGCACTTTATATACCACTTCTGCACTGAAAAACCTTATCCTTTCAGTAAACTGAAGTAATGTACACTTGACTACAACCAAATTGAGTGTAATTCTAACAATCGAATCGACTCATTTCTCTATCTGTCCAGAAACAACCAGAGCACCATTCTTCGCCAAGAAAACAGTGAAACCGACAGCGCCAACTACGGCGAAGACTACTACAGCTAGTCCTGCCTCAACAACTGCTCAGTCTTCGGCGAATTCGACATCAGCGAGCAACCAGGCGACAACCCAGGCGACAACTACTACTGACAACATTGCCCCTGGTGTCACAGCAAACATCACAAATAATGCAGCACCTGGACCCCAATAACTCTCTATTTCCACGAACTATTTATAGATTCTTTCTGCACTCATTTTATTATTCCTAAGAAGAGGTTAGATTTTGTAGACTAACCCCCTTTTCTCTTATGGACTGATCCGAGACAGTTAAAAATACCCTAGTAAGGTACGAATGAGGAGTTTCTAATAAGAAGAAAAAAAAAATAGGCTTGTGCCTGGGAGGAAAAATGACGCGCGGGAAATGCGTGACGTTTGCAAGATATAAGATATAACCTAAGATATTACATATTTCAATTTGTCTGTTTGTATGCTTCCTGGCTTTCGCGTGATGTGGGGGGGGGGGGGAGGAATTATTCATCAGACCTTATTATTATTTCACGACTTAATGGACCCCGCTGATGAGCACGTTTCACTGCATATTGATGTTTAATGATTACGTCGAATTATCTATGTTACTATGGAGACAAATCATATCAACGCACTGTAGCTGGGGAGCCCATTCTTTCAACTGGTTTTCCTCGTTCGGCCCCTCTCTTGCCTCTCTTTTTGCTGTTCCATTGCTTTTGGGACTACGTGTTAACGTTTACTTTGATTATGTATGTTTACTTCGCTGGCGTTTCTGTATATATGGAATGTGTCCTGTGACTAAAGTATTTATCGTGCATATTAAACGAAACAAAAGAAGAAGTGTTATGTGCCTTAAGTCTTACCTGACATGCCTGTTGCCATGAGACTGAGAGAGCTGGGGTTCTAGGGGCGATAGCAGGTTTGAATAATCAGCAATTAAAAATATGTGTTACATGTATTTCCATATAACTGTGTAGATATACAGTATATTATGTATAATATAGTGTATATTCATACATAATTCTGATTACACTGCATATAAATCTATATATAATCATAGAGATATGTGTGTGTGAGTGTGTGTGTGTGTGTGTGTGTGTGTGCAGAATAGGAAGAGCGAGTGAGACGGAGAGAGAGGGGGAAGAGAGAGGGAGCGGTAAAATGATACAAAGAGACGTTCATAAGGATATTGACACTGATACATTCTTACATGAGCGCTTAACACAGACACATAAAAAAAACAAGAAAAAACTTTTTTTTTTTGGAGAAAGTAGCATACGTCTTTTTCTACTCAACGATGTGATCCTGGATATGCGTGAACCACAAGTATGTCTATTATAGTAACCTGCTTTGATTTAGCTAGGAAGTGATGATATGAGATGTTTGAATAAGTGAGTTATATATCATGATATGCAATACATGATTATCAACGTGCCAAGAGTGAGACATACATACATGCATACATATACATACATCCATACATACTGTACATACATAGATACATGTATGCGTGGAACAAGCATTCTATGCTCCCTTCCCAATTAGTTACAAGTTGCTGACATTGTACAAAACATAATGAAATAATGTATACTATGTCAGATTTGAGGTAAAACAACGATGGATTATGTTGAAAATTTTATCAACTTATCAGATAAAGGGCAACAGTCCACCCGCGATTCTACATAGGATGGATGCACGCTGCAAAAGAATTCGGCAAGCAACGGGTTAGGATTATATCTTTAATGGATCACGTTCTAGTTGAACAGAAGTCATAGCGACTCAACTGTTCGTATCAGAGGTGATAAATTAGGTGTGTTTTTTTTTTCAGACCAGACTTCAATAATCGTTCATTTCCAGAGGAAATCCCTTCTTGATTCGTACAGCAAAGTTGATTGTCATATTCTATAACAACATACCTCCATTCAGAATATGGAAATAAATATATAACATATAAGAATATGAATATGAAAACTGAAAATTTGCAACTCTCAATTCAGCCACAGAGAGTCGCTTCGTCGAAAACGAGCACATTATATTTGGGATGGAGGTGGTGGTGTTGATGTCTGGGAAGGGCTGGGAGGACGGGAGAGGAAATTCAATGAATGTAACTTGTAAGATCCTCCCCCTCTCCCCCACCCCCCCCCCCCCCAATCTTGAGCATTTCATATCCGCGGTGCCTAATAAGAAAACGAAGAACGATCCCATGCCCAATATTAGCTGTAATTAATTTTATACGAATAGGATCCCACCCAAAAAGGAGGGGGTTATGGAATATTAAATTTTCTTTTGCACGAAACAGTGATATACAGCGTAATTCAATTCAATTCAATTTATTTATTTCATTCTCATTTTCTTTCCAACAAAACATAACACAAGGCAAATCAGAAAAATCCATCATAAGCATATATACAGTACAAAGTGCGAAGGATAAACGATAGACAACAAACTAATAGAAGTAAATTATGTATACATACGGGGAAAATATAGTTATATTTTGAGGAGAAAAAAGAGAACTCATAAACCTAGGACATGAGACCAATATATCATCATCAGATCAATTCAATTCAAATGATTAATTTTTATTTCCATATAAAGGAATACAGGGTAATATACGTAACGCTTACATGAGAAAAATATTTCAAATCAAACAAACTTCAATAATACACAATACAGTCATAGTAATTTCATCTCTATATTTCGATAAATGAACAGGTAAGCAACTAAAATTCTATTTTGTAACTGTTTATGGAAAAGAGAAACCACAAGAATAGAATAGCTTGTAAATTTTGTGAAGTAATCTAGAAGATAAGGGCTCAAGATTTGTCAAGGACTCCATGTGTGAACATCTTGACATCATGACGTCAGACGAAACCGACAGAGAGAAAAGACTATAACAATGACAAAAACGAAAACAAGAACGGAACAGGCAGGAAAAACAAACTAAGGCATAAGACAGAGAATGTAATAAAAACGAGTGGTCTATAATTTTTGCTTTTTTGTTTTTGAAAGGTCGCCAAGGCATGGGTAAAAACTTGAGGTTTAATGAAGAATTGCACAGATATTATGTAACATCAACATTTTTTTTTTTGGCACAGTTATAAGATCATCTTATAACTGTGGAAAAAGGAGAATAAAGGTCTCTTCACTATGCAACTCCGCAAAGATTACTGATGAGAAGAATACAATCTGTTATGTTTGAATGAGTCAAAAAATAATGAATTTTGTGAAAATTTTTCATAGGTCAATTGAAAACCCTGTACAATGACTATGTCATCTGCACATAACATGTGATCCCTGTGCATTAATTTTCTCACTGATCTAGTTGAAAAGCATATGACGCGTGCAGATTCTACTTCTCTCTTTTTAGTCCCCTTTTAGGAAAAATGTCATTACAGTCTCACTTTACCCTTTAAGTCAACTTGAACGCTGGGTGGATATTCATGTTCATAAATGTTGCACAGTTTTCAGCAAAATTAATAATAATGACGATCAGTCATTAAATCTGATTGCCTTTAGCTGAGCTCAGATGACCCCTAATCTCGTAAATCACTACTAAATTAGGGTGTTCATAGTTACGGTGGATCCGGACGTCAAATTGATTATTGTCATATTTCTAAAATACCTCCTTACTTTCCATGGCTTTATGAGGCGCACAAACTGCTAAAGGAAAACGACATCATTACAGTCCTAATAACGTTCTGAGGGCTAAGGAAGAAATTATCATTATTGTTTTTTTTTTTAATAGCCAAATTGCCAATGTGACATGTTGTGTAGTGTGAGCTGACAATCAATGACAGTGATTTTTAAACGGGATATGCAACTGCTCAGCATTTGAGAAACTTTGCAATTATAATTCCAGTGGTACCAACCACTTCGAGGCAAATGAGATTTGTCTTGCCTCTTTTTGTCGCACTTTATTCACACATTTCTTCATATACAAGTACGGAAGCTTTAAATAATATATTTCCCCTTCGCATTACAAGCATGTACCAGGAAATCTGTTCTTTTGAGGAAGTTGTCAATTATCTCCTGATTTGGCGGAGAAGTGAGATACTTATATCCTTCCTTCCTATCAATGAAAACATTCTGTTTTAGTTTACTAAGTGATTTGATTATAAGTCATTAATAGTGTTACTAATGCGTCTCCCAGTGTACAGCTTTACAGCCCCATTGCAACAGCATGGATGCAAATCTCTTGATTAATCGTAAATACAATTCTTACATGGTCAATACATTTTCCTTCAAATTGGAAAAAAAAAATACATTAAAAACGAATAAAGCGAACCAGCTTGGAAAGAAATATTTAAAATCATGATGAAATACGTAAAAAGAGCCCCACTTCAGACATGAAAGTGTGGAGTCGAATTTACGAAATTTCTTTCAGTCAGTTTTCATTCTTTTTGCACGAACCATAGACGACTTTTGGAAGAGTGATTGTCAGTAAAAGAGTACGACATGCACTGAATAGAAATGTCAAAATTGGCAATGCTATGGACATAGGAGGCACCGATATAATAAAGCAACGCTAAAGCTGCTCAGACAGTAGGCATTGTGTTGAGACGTGCCAAGTATTAAGTCTGTGGGCGATCCCCTGTGGGACAAGGCAATACCTCGAGAGGTTCTCCCTGACAGTCTTAAATTGTGTTCTCCGAAATTTTGTTCATTCTTCGAGATTTCATCAAGTAACAGGTGGCTGCCAAAATTCGTGTCTCGCGATTAACAATCAGTGCATTGATTGGACAGAGGGGCTCCCTTCATTCTCTCTGAGGCCACAGCAAATCACTGCGCTTGAAGAAATGGATAAGAACATTTTAGACAAAGTATATTCTTATGGTTGTTTTTTAAAGGGTGCTAGTATGAGGTTGACGTCACTACTGAAATGATCATAATCTGTGTACACTTTGAAATCCTGCATTCATTATTAAGTTCTATCAACAGTGAAACGAGAATCAATTTATCGACAACAAGGGTAAATGGGATCTTCTGAAATATCTATGTATACACACACTCATGTATGTGTGTCTGTAAACCCATATGAGATATATATCTTTATCATATCTATATGATATGATATTACACATACACAATCATCATTGCATCTTGGTGAATATTCATGAGAACAAAGAAATAATGGTGTCTTTTTTCAGTTTGCTGAATTTAATCATACATTACAACAATATCAAATCGTTCTATGGCTAAATGAACAGATCTTTATAACTGCAAATGCCTGTGAATTACAATTCATTTATAAAAAATGTACGGCTATCGTTAAAACATAGTTATTTGTTCGATATGGTTAACAGGAACACACCCAAACACAAACACACACGTAGCACGATTTACATGTATGGGTGTGATCAATTGTGATATTCAAGCAGGGCGCTAATACACATCACTTGCAGTATTAAGTTATAACGGGAACAAGAAAGTATGATTTATAATTTATACATTATGGTGCAAATCGAGGAGGCGGTATACATCTGCAAAATTGGGGGGGGGGGAGTCGGGGGAGGGAGAGAGAGAAAACGCACAACTATGAATCATTTCGTAGGTAACAAATTGCAACTGAGTACGCTAGGATTACGACGGCGATTACTGCCAGGAACATTAAGTACTTGGAGGGATTTGCCATCCGTTGAGTCACGCTCTACGTGAGGAAACCCCTTACAAAAATATGTCACATTATCATAATTTCGTTTAGATGGGAGATGTGCATGTGTTTTTGTGTATGCCATATGTGTGTCACGCGTGTGAGTTTGTGTGACATTGAGATCCGGCTTGTGTTTGTTTTTACAATAATATATTAATGTAGACTACTTAATTTTGAACTTGAACTTGAACTATATTTGTCGTCCTTTCTTCAATTACAAATATTGACTGGAACATATTGTGTTTGTGTTTGTTTTTACAATAATATATTAATGTAGACTACTTAACTTGAATTTGAACTATATTTGTCTTCCTTTCTTCAATCACAAAATTTGTGATATTCATTTTTCATGAAAATTACACATTCCATCAACTTGATACTGACATATGTTAAGGGTAGCAATTATTCCCCTGCTTTCTGAAAGCGGTTAGTCAAGTACTCTTTTATTATGCTAGAAAAGTGATTTTTGTAGAATTTCCTTTATATTTTCTATATATTGTTGTCATAACCTCTAGTAGTCGCCTCATCCAGCGGTTCCAACACCAGAACTTTAAAAATTCATAACTTTTGCATCGACTGTCCGATTTTTCTAAAACTTTCACTGATGTGTTCTATTAATGTTGCTGCTTTCACTCAATTCACATTTCTCTGTGGGTTTTGGTTTCCTTAATAGTGAAGTGCAAACAGAATGCTAATTATTATTTCTGTGTCGTTTTATTGAAAAGAAACATTTGACATCAAATTGATTACTAATTGTAGTAATTATGATTCCATTTCCTTGGAAGAAAATAATAGTAAACTTTCAGGTGAATGTAAGCTGACGTTCGATTTGACATAATTATCTAGGGTTACAGAAAAACAATCAAATTGCGCATGCGCCTCAGCGAGGGTTCCATTTTTTCTAGTTTTCTTAAGTTCATAGAGTTGAGTTTGTATGTGCTTTAAATCATGTGTTCAACAGTTTGTTCTAACGTGGTTAAAGTTAGGCTGTAACTTGCAAATGCTATATGTCATGATAATAATAATGATAAAACAACAAAAACGACAATGAAATTGTCGTATTTTGCACTGTGCAAATCCTCTTTAATGTATTAGCCTTTTTTTCCTATGTAAAGAATCTTGGCAAAGCATCCCCAAACTAAATTATCGAAAACGGTGCATTTTATTGGCAGGGAATGAAGAACAGATCCCCACGGAAAGCAAATCTCTCAACATAACATACAATGGACATACATTTAAACAAATCCCTGATATACAGAAAGGTTGCTCGATTTTCGAGACAATAGTTTGAATAGACACTGAAATGACCACTACAAGAGTCTTAGATATACATTTTGGGGACTGTAAAACTCTGCCAACATTGTTAACTTCTTCACACTTGTAATGCGTACTGTAAGGGATTGAAGCAAATCGAATTTGATTTCGCTTTTCTCTGACTGTTTAGATGTTCCGATTGTATCGATATGTATAAATATGGAAGACATCTACAGCTGAAGTACATTACAATTCAAACAAGCTTTGAAGAATATTTCGTGCAGTCTCCAGCAAGAACTCTGTCAGTTGTCTTAAAGGTTGGTAATTTTCATTTTTCATTTTAAGTGTGTGTGTGTGTGTATGTCTGTGTGTTTATGCGTGAGTGTATGTGAGTGGTCCGTCTCCACAAAAGCTTGATCAAGTAAACAATAAATTCTCTTTTTCTGGTATTGCACAAAAAAAAAATCAAATGCAGACAGACCACAGAATTAGTAGGAAGTATGGTGTTTTGAAATGAATGTAGTTTGAGGAGAATCAATTTGAAGTTTTATACTGTCATGTGTGCAAGAGATAAAGAACCCAAAAGTAACATGGTTTATACAACATGGGGATTTTTTTTTTTTAAATGCGGAAACATTTCATGACCTGAAATTCGGACAGAATGTAGTTCACATTATTTTAACTTTCCCTCTTCTGAACAACTATTAAAAAAATATCAAAAACAAATGTCGTAGTTTGCGGCTTTAGAATTCTCGGCTTCATTATCAAGGTAAAAATGCTGCCAGGTCATTTACGGAATTGATTTTTTTTGATTCACCAAAGAAAAAGTACCATTTTGTTCATATACACTTGATAACTGAAATCCTGAGAAACAAATGGTAATCTCGACGTAACAGACAACTTTCTCTAATGTTGTAACGTTTAAACTCTGTTCTTCAACGTCAATCTTTGGATTTTTTTTCTTCTCACTCCTCCACATTACTTCGAGTTTGATATTTGAATCCTTTTACGAAGCAATTTGAACCATGAGTGTGTTTATTTCTCTCCTTCTTTTTGTATTCCTAGATGAAGCTGTTCATTACTTTTTGCCTTGTGTGCATAGCGGCATCCACCTTCGCCCAGATGCAGCCACAAGGTAAGTTTCTTATTTTCCGGTTTTGGTGTTTAATTGCTCAAAATGCATTCGATAAAACAATAAGAATACTAGTATGCCAAAATGAATTTACTTTTTTAATCAAACTCTTTTAGGATTACTATCCATTCAATTCAATTCAATTCATTTCAGTTCAATTCAATTCAATTCAATTCAATTCAATTCAAATGATTTTATTTCCATATCATTTTCATATGTCCATATATAATATATTACATATTATTTCCATAATATCTCCATTATTATATGTTGGGTGGTGATGATAGCACCTATGAGAGAACTTTTGAAGGAATTGATGTTGATAATGTGCTTTAGTACTTGCGTCCACACTTTTGGGACGATATCCCATACGATGCAATTAATTCTTTCTGATACCATATAATATACATGTACTTGAGGCGTGTTATACAAATGTTCAGGTCAATTTCGTATCATATCCCGTCGAAAATTCAGTATTGGTAACAAATTCGTAGTCAAAGTCTATCCTCATGGAAGATGTACCTTCATCTCTCTCTCTCTCTCTCTCTCTCTCTCTCTCTCTCTCTCGCTGTATATCTTCAAAGTATCGCTGATGACGTCATTCTTCAGGGAAGTATGCGGAGAATATCGCAAGGAAATGATGGACAACAACAATAGATGCGACCTCGAGGTGATGGACGAGGTCCAGGATAAGGCCGAGGAGGTGGAGAACCCGAGAACACCAGGGTACGACGGGGACGTGGTGGAGGATTTGCTCAAACTCGCCGACCGACCTCGTAGCTCCAGGAGGCTCTGCTACACCAACGACGTCGGCAGGTTCCAGATCCAGAGCGGCTGCGAGCTGATGACACTAGTCTGCGGTAATAACGCCAACATAAACGTCGACTTCTGCTACAGTAAGTTCTGCTTGTGTGTATAATATTTAGCCACCCCTGTCTTCACTGGTCTAGTTCAACCCTGCGCATAGTGGTTACCTGTTTAAACCTACAGCACCTAACAAATTCTCGTCCCTTGGGCAATATTTCACTGTGTCTATTATAGCGGCAACAAATTTCAGGTTGGGCCGCCGACATACAGTAGGTTTCATTGCTTTCCTGCCAGATCAGACAGCCTCCTTTGAGGCCGTATAATTAAATTTTGCTTACAGATGATAACGTAACCCACAAACGAAACACATTCTTTGCACTCATGTTTGCTTTTGTTTGTCTGTTTTAGATTTGTATGTGACGTCTTCCATTGACAAAGAATGGTTGTGGTGTATGGGAGGAGATTACATGCGTCTAATACGTTATACATGATCAAATCTAATTGGACGCATGTGGTTTTCGGGAATGAACACCCTTCAAAGCAAGAACGTCGAAAACGTTAAATGTGTCCTGAACCAAAATGTATAAGTTTAGATATGATCTCCTAGACTTGTATAAGGACTTGTTTTGCACAATATCTCTTGGTCGAATGTCTCTCCCGCACAAAGAATACGATGTATCCACATTATTTTCACCCGAAGTGGCATTTTCATTTCTCGAACGCAGGGCTACCAAACCCGACTCCATCACGCGTCGTTCCTCAGTTTCCACAAACCACGCCCGCAACGATTCCGCCAGCCAATCCGACTGTTTAGACGTGTTAGATGCGGTACCTCCGAAACTTCTCGGGGGCTCACACTCTCTCTATCTACCTTCAGTTACGCAAGATCATCCGAACGTTCATCGGCAATTATGTGTCGCGTTGACACCCGCCGTCATTTCACCAATGACAACCGTTGTGTTTGTTAGATTTCAGCATTTTGCCTTTAGTTCTATGTTGAAGGGTTTGTAAATGACAGAAATTATGCCTCATAAACATGGCCTTGAGAATTCAGCGAAAAGTGACAGATTTTTGAAAAATTTTGACCCTTTTGATATCTGTATCATACGATGTTACAAGGTCAAAAGAGAGAGAATACATTGTTCTCATGTTACTTTGATGTTTCTTTCATATTTCTCACCAAGGCTACTAATTTCGTAAACGTTCATTGCAGGGCCGGCGGAGCGTTTTCAAAAGTGTGGGGGCCCACTTCCAGGTTTCATGAGCTAACAAGCAAAAGAAAGAAAAAAAAAGAAAGGTTTTCAGCTCATCTCCCCCTTTATTTCCGGGTTTCTTCAGCTAACAACCAAAAAATCAATCAATAAATAAATAAATGAAATAAAAATAAAAATAACCTTACCACGCTCACACTTCAAGATCTCTATCTATTTCTATCCCTATTTAATGCCACTTACGTACTACCGGGTTAAAAAAAAGCCCCCACGGCCCCCACGGTTCCGCCGGCCATGCATTGTACAACGAATTGTAATGATTATTTCGGTGCTTCCGCTCAAATTGCACCAATATCACCCTACTATGAAGTACTGTAACCAATTCTTCCCTGGATCGTGTACTGTATCGGCAGATTTTTTTTATAGAATATGCCCGTTTATATATACCGCTACGCACTGGATAAATTGCCCTTAGAGTGTTCTTCGGTCTCTTGTGTGAGCACGGCAAGTTAGGAACTTTATTGCGTGCAGCCGTGTAGTTACAACTAGTACTCAGTATATATTCTAAAAGCAATCAAAATAATAGAAAGCTGTCAATAACGACTTTCAAATGCCTTTCCAAATATCTTACTAGCAGGAAACATAGGTGGGATTTTGTTAAAGATCCTTGTGGGAGGGGCCGGGTTTTAAATATGGAAGAATTTTATGCAGGCGGTGTCTTGACGAAAAACAAAACAAAACTACACCGCCAAACGGTTTTATAGGGCTACGCAATTGCTACCTTTAATACCGTATGTCGGAGGTTACTGTCTAGTGAATCTTTTCCTGTGTGATTTTATGGTTGAATGTTTGTATATTTTGGTTTGTATTGTTTCTGGATGTTTTTACGCCCCAATCAAGATTTACTCATTAACAAGACTTGCTTGACAAACGCGTTCTGGAAGATTAAAAATAAAATGGACCACGTCATTATACAATTCACTTTGATCAGTTCTGTGTATGTTGTGCTATGTTGGTAATTCAGTTGTAAGTGCTGTATGAGAGGTGTTTCACATTAATGACAAGTATTTACCGCGATTAGGAAGTACGACTAATACTACATGAGTATTCTTGCAATATTATGCCCTGAGAGGGGTGACTAAGCGAGTGTTTGTGCACCACAGGGCTGGATGAATCACGAGATGGATAGCAATTGTGAAGACACATAAAACAACATGCGATACACAATATTATAGTACAGCAATAATTTGATTTGAATATAATGTATTGTCCAATACAATGAAACATAAACGTCAGTTCCAATTAAATCTACCAGTTTCTGTAAGAATACATGAATATAATTACACTCATCTCATCAAACCATATGGGACATTAATTGCTTGAATTAAATGATAAAGAATTGATGTAAACAAATAACAAAACAAAGTAGGAAAGTGCATTGTATATCAATAACAATCTGCAAATGTTAATATCAACCAAAACATTTAAAAGTTGACATATAAGATAAAATAAGTTAGGGATGCCTGCGTAAAGCCACTGATAGTGTTCCTATATTTAAGGGGTCAATTGGTTGAGACCTAACTGCACATTTCTAACATATTTTGGTTAGATAACGAGAAACTTCTTATGAAATATGAAATAGCGTGTAATTTCAAGAGGAATTCAACGCTTATGTGATGAAAATTAGTTTTGGAATGGCTGAGATATCCAAAACAGAGCAATCCTAATAAAAGGTGGGACCCATCTTTTATTAGTATCGCTTTGTTTTACTTTGTTTTTGGATGTCTCAGCCATCCCAAAACCGATTTTCATCAAATAAACTTTGAATTTCTTTAAGAATGGTGTGCTCTGTGAAATATAAATAAAGAATATAAATAAAAAGTTAAAAGCCCAATCTTCATCTCCACCAATACTATATCATCCCTTTAAATATTCAAAATGGGTAGGAAATGATGTCATCACTAGTCCTCATGAGTCTTCTATCAAATTACAAACAAAATACAAATTTCCCCTTTGACATGAAAACCAATAAAATAAACAATCATTCGCTTCAAATTGATGTGATCTCGTAATAACCAAAGAATAATAACTTTAAGAAGGAAAAGAGGGGTACAGTTTGCTACACTCTTAAAATAAATTTAGTTGGGTAATTGTTGGTTGGTTAAAAAAAATATATATATCATTCTGGGCAATTATCGCCCAATTGAGCTTTTAGGTGATTAAACCAACATTGGGCAATTATTCTTACTTAAATATTGGGCGAATATTTACCGACAGAATTGGTAATGGAGAGTTGGGTACTTTTTGCCCCGCTGTTGTGTAAGTGACGCATTCCCTTTGCGTGTTGGGTAATTTTTGTTGGGCAACTGATACTTGGGTAGAAATTCGCCTTATATAATTTACCAGCATTATTTTGCACATTAAGCCTGGGTATTTCTTATCAGTACTTGGGTAATTTTGTTACGTTCCTTTCTAAGTTGGTAAATTTTCATGGACAAGTAAAAATGTCCGTGCGTGTACGCGTGTATGTGTGTATGTATGTGACGGTGTGTGTGCGTGTGTGTGTGTGTGGTATAGGCCTACGTATGGAAGGATGGCCGAACCTTACGATTTTGTAGGGGTACCAGGAATTATTATAGGGTGTTCTCCGTTTAAGGAATGGGAGGGGGGGGGGGACAACGCACACACACACACACACACACACACACACACACACAGACACGGTATTGTCTATATATATATATATATATATATATATATATATATATTATAATCAATATAATAAATCAATATAAGCAAGAGCTACATTGTGGACGTATTTTGACATAATTTTCTCACGTTTCCCTTTTAATATTCCGTCAACACCGGAGGGGTTAAAAAATCAACATTGTGGGAGTATCTGTCTGTGGGAGCAAACTACAGGATACTCCTACAATATTGCTAGTTTGTGTTTTGTGTGTGTTTGTGTGTGTGTGTGTGTGTGTGTGTGTGTGTGTGTGTGTGTGTACGTGCGTGTGTGTGTCGGTTTGTGTGCAAATAGTTAGATGACACAATTGAAACCCATATACCTGACTGGACTTGCTTACCACTTCATTCCAGATTAAAACCCAGTAACTAAAATATTGAAATTTTGATACCAGTTGATACCAGTTGGTTTCTATTGGTTTCTACTGGTTTTTTGCTCATGAATATTCATAAGCTATTCAAATTCTCTTCGTGAAAAAGATAAAATATTGTTATTTGTAATTTTATGGTTTTTTTTATGATTTCAATAAACTCTGAAATGTCTGAAATGTATTAGAAATTTATTGAATATTATTGCCGTGATATTCACAATTTCAACTTATACCTTTGATGAGGTATTTTCATATTTTTATGATAAAAGTGTAATCTACATGGTAACCATGTCTTAAAGCATTACAACTAAATGGCCCTATATATGTGAATGAAATATCCCTGGTACTAACTAGGTCTAGGATGTAGGCTAAGCCTAGATGTACTTGTAGGTATAGGCTTTACGACTAGCTGTAGGACTATGATAGATTAGATATGAACAATGTCTTGACATACGCATGTTCTGGTAAACACCCATACATCAAATAATTCAACACAATATTAATTTTGTCAACTGGATCCCAGTTGATTCCAGTTGATACCAGTTGAATATGGATACCAGGCAGTTGATTCCAGTTGGACGAATACCACCTGATACCAGTTGAATATGGATACCAGTTGATATATACCAGTTGATTTTAGTCACACATTCCAATTTCCATATTGAAACCAGTTGCCTCAACTGGAATCAACTGGTACCAGTACCAGTTGCCAACTGGTTTTTCGACCTGGGGCTTGATTAACCAAAGTTCAACTTACTAAACAGCTGGACAAATGGAAGTTGGGCAATATCTAATTGGGTAAAATTGGTTGGGCAAATGATTACCCAACTCAAAATATAACCAACGGTTGGGAAATTGCAAAGTTAGGTAAAGTCTGATTGGTCAACAGCTGATGGGCAATTTAATTTGCCCAACCACATAGCAAACTCATTACCCAACATCAGTTGGGCAGATTTTAACCAATAGTTGTGTGGACAGTGTGTTGCCCAGTGTTGGTTAAAACTTGAGCATTTTTTTTTGCCCAGCTATTTTAAGAGTGTACATTATTGACGGAAATCGTAATCTAAGTAACATTTTTGTGTACAAATTTATGGGAGAGTTACAAAGGGATGACCTCCAATTTGCATGCATTCGATGAAAACATAAAACGTGAAACTACAATTTTCCACACCTTTTTGTTTTATGTTCGAGTTCTGTATAACATATTATCATGTTCATTTGATTTAATTTGATCATCAAAGTCAACTTTAATAATATGGTCTGCTTGCTACCTCAAGCACCATATCTTGCGGTTCCAAATAAAACACTTTACTTCAAGGTTGCAGTGTATCTGAACTTTCATTACGTCGCAATGACCTGAAGTGTGAAAAGGTCAATGCACTTTTGATCAAAGGAATTTTTCAATATGGCTCATCAAACACATCACTGGGCAATAATAAAAATGTAATACATTCACCTTGAAGCTCAAATGACACTTTCAAACATTAGATGTTAACTTATTTGCTATATAAAGACATTTATTTCTCTCATTCTTCTATGATTAAAAAACCAACCATGCACTTCTCTTTTTCCGGACCACCAAGTTGGGCTAAGTCAAAAGCCTTGTTTAGAAAAGAAGAAGAAAAAACAACAACAACAAACAAGAGGCAACGACAGCAGTTTTCAGATTTAGATTCAGTGATATTCAATTCCAGCAAACAATGAAATATATCGCCTAATGCGACAATTTTTGAACATGCTGGGGGCATATCCCTCAAGCAATGAACTTGTGGCGAGTATAATTGAACATATTATGTATTAATGATTATTATGAGAGATAGAGATACGGAACAACTAAATATATCAAAAGTTTCTGACATAAACAATTTAAAAGTCACATCTATCATATTGTCACAAATAATCACCAATAAAATTATTAAAACCTGTTCATAAATCATTAAAACAATCCATTTGTATTCACACAGGACAAATATTTCCATTAACTTCACCTCAATGAGTACAGAAATGCCTCCCAAACCACTTTCGTGAACGTTTGAACAGCCTCTGAGTTACATTTCAAACATCCCCCAAAATTAGAAATACCTATATACCCTTAATGTTGGTAAGAAACTCAACTTCTTATCAAAAAATGCAATAATTCAAGCCAATTTGGTCAAAGATTATGTTATTCATAATATCTTGCAAGTTAACTATTGTTTTGTCTTGTTATCAACATTTCTCATAAGCCATGTCTCACTCACGATGAAGAAATACACTCTTGTCATAGTCATGACACATTCTCAAATTCTTACATTATTGTCAAACTGATTGTTGTCTAGGTATATATACGTATCTAAGACACTCATACAATTGCACAGCACACGCAAACATAAATCCACAAGCAAGCCACGAACATCATGTACTCACGCAGACATGCGTTCTTTACACAAGACTTTACACATAACAAAATAGGTCAATAGGACACAATAGGTCAATAGATAAGGAAATAAAAAGATACAATAGATCATGGCAATCACATTAAAATGTTTTCGCTTTTACGGAAATAAATAAACTTTTGAATGTAATTAAATTGGATTGAAAAAAGCGGCAGGTACAATAAGGACTTCAAATACCACATACTGTGACTAAGTTTACTATTAATTTAACATAAATTGAATTGAAGTAGAAACATAATTTTCCTTTTTTCAAGAATCATTTTGACATACTTTTGCGTACCATAAATCTTTAAATTTATGCTTTTACTTACTTTTAACTCATAATTTGCCTTGCCCTTTTTGTTTTCGCAAATTACTTATCAAAGTCAAAGCATTATTAAAATTATAATTTTCTACGCGTTTGTGTGTTTAAAATACATTATTCAGGAATAAAGTCAAACCAAATAGAAGATAATCAAGTATTTAAGTAGCTAATACGATGATCTTCATTGCATAGAGACTGTTATCAATCTTACTGCCGCATGGACAACTTTTGTCTGTGTCGTCCAGGCATAGTGCCAAATATTGTTTTTGTTTGTTTATTCTGTTGATATCGCTCTTTATTGCTGTTTCTTCTTGGAGTCGATCATGGATAACCTGTCCCAAGTATCATTCTACATGATGTGCAAAATGTGTTAATCTAACAAAAACAACTCTTTAAATTCCTTAGATTGGAAATCAATCTATAAGAATGTGGTTAGAGACAAATTCAAAATTATGCTTGAATTGACTTCTAATCTATCAGATTGAGATTTTTGAATTAGTTTTGGATTCGTCCCTCATCTAAATCTGACGAATTTAGAGAGAAATATATGCATTTTCCTCTAGGAAATACCCAACCACATTTATATTTGCCTGCGATTTGTAATTACCAATACAGTATATTAACATAATCCATCATCGATATTATAACTTTCTCTGATGGGATTAATGCTTGATGTAAATTACAATAATGATAATATATAATAAGAAGAATTAATAGATTGTCAGGCGAGTATCTTATAGTTTAATGGTGCATGACTCGTCACGCAACGTACGTGTACTAACACAATTGCTTTGATATGACTCACCCAACCCCTTTGGTCAAGTTGTGTGTGTATGTGCCAAAGACTACCTCAAAGTTCTGTCTAACCCACATTCATCTGTGGTAGACTGAATGAAAGAAGACATCCTCTTTCCAAGATATCCCTTGCTCTAGTCCCCAAACTTTTGGCAGAGAACCACGGTGGTCACAGGACACACAAACGTGCACACAAACACAATGAAAGACAAACAAACGCCAGACCGAGGTCAACAAGGATGTTATAAGTGCAAGGTAAAATCTCATATCCACTTTTTTTCTCTCTCTAGATATAATGGGCAACAATGTAAATCCACGTAGAATGGCTTATTAAGATGAATGGACGAGTTCAGGCACAATGTGTGAAACAAGTCTCCGATGATGAATAAACATAGAATATTGGCTGAAAGACAAGCTGGCTTCGACAAGTGAACTGTGGAGAAAAGAACAAAAACATAATATTGGATGCACCAGCAATCACTAACACTTCTTCTATTACTTTCTCATCCTGGAGAGAGTGTATAAATACCGAAGACATCTTCTCCACAAGTCATTCGAGTTCCAGAACTCAGCAAGCACCAGCATCTAGAAAAAGCTTCTGTAAAACTCCTACGTAGGAATTACACCTAGTGGAACTACTACATTTTCATAATGGCCGCCACGGTAAGTGATTTCCGTTTGTACTTCCTCTTTTGATCATTCGGTTGACATACTTGTAAACCGTTGACCTACAATCAGAAAGTCGCAAGTTACTACTCATAGGACATAGAATGATGTCACCATCTCCAAGCATTTGGGGTTCCATCTAACTGAGGTAATTTGGAGACAGCTAGAAATTTTGTTTCGTTTGTCTGATTTCAGTTATTTTAGAAAATCAAATAATGTACTTTATAGTTATGTGTTTAATAGATGCTGTGTAAAAACGTAAAGAAGCATGCGCTTGAACTCCAATCATTTATATTCATGAAATGTCATTATTTACACCATAATTTACGGCTCTGGTAACTTGCCTAGAAATCGGCAGCAGTATTTCAAAATGAAAAAAAAAAGAAAGTTATCATAAATCCAACAAAATAGCGAAACGCATTATAAAGTTGATGATTCCGCATGTCAAAACTACTAAGACTTTTAATCGGTCAGGCACAATTTCTTTTCCAAAAAAAAAAAATGTTTTTAGTGAGTTTCTGTGCAATTCAAGGCAGACTGTGTTTCAAGTGCGCCGACTACCATCTTAAATCTACTCTTTCAATCGAGGTACAAGAACAGGAGCTGATTTATCATTTATTTTTTGTGTTGTATGTGCTTGTTGTTTTTTTTTTTAGATAAAGCTTCTCCTTTCGGTGTGCATCTGCATGTTGATGAGATTTACCGTGGCCCAAACCCAAGGTAAGCAGTTTTTGTATTGTTGCTTCATTGCAATAGAGTTCATGATATTTGAAACGAAAACGAAACAAGAAAACAATAAACAAAAAGAAAGAGGAAATACCGGAAAGGAACAGGAAAATTTAGATATTCTAATCTCAATGTATCCAGATCGTGGCATTATCACCTCCCCCTTCACATTATTTGATACAATTATGTTCTTTCAATTAACGACTAATTTGTCCAGTTAATTGCATGGGGGTTGAAATTGTGCTTAACAAAATTAATACAAATATCATTTCATTCATTCTTAAAATGATTAGATGACCTCAGATAAAGAGCTATGTATGTGTGTGTGCTTGCGTTTGTGTTTTATGTGTGTGAGTGGATGTGTGCCTGTATCTCCGTTATGTTATACCATATGTTAAAGTAGATTTATCATGCTATCTCCCATTTGTCATTAACTTTCAGTATCACCTTTGACTAATACGTTGAGAGAGGCGTGCATGGGGTTCAGAGCAAACGCTATATGCAACAGTGACGTCATCGAAGACGTGCGTGAATTCGCCGAAAACCTGGAGAATCCCAGGACGCCCGGCTTCGACGGCGACGTCGTCGAGGAACTACTCGATCTCGCCAACGGTCGGAGGCGACTGCTCTGCTACACCGACAGCATGGGGCAACAACCCATTACCAGTGCCTGCCAGGCCATGAACCTGGTTTGCACACGACAGGATGTTAATCTACAATTCTGCTCCCGTGAGTTCTGTTTCTTTTTTGTTTGTTTGTGTGTGTGTGTTTTTTTTGTGTGGGACAAGTTGTTTAAGTTGGTGGAGAATCGTATTGCTTTTATGCTTTATATTTCGCTATTAAACATCCATTTTGCTCTAATCAACCATCATTTTCATTTCTCGAGACCAGTGATTTAAAGGAAAAACATCTTTTGTCCAATGCTGGAATATCAAAAGATAGCAAAAATCATCTATAATATCACATGATCCCATTTCAAAATTTTCTGGATTTGTTAGGGGAGGGTATCTGTACAACTGAAAAAAAAAAAAAACAGACAAACACACACTTGTTGTTTGCAGCAACATAGAACAGTATTATTCAATTTTTGTGGTATTTAATACATTTTTTCCTGGTTCTAATAAAGGTAGCACAAGTTAAGTGATGAAATTCAGGTCTGAAACAAAAAAAAATGAGCCGTGAAACATATTTTTCTTAGTGATGAACATCGTGGTATTAGACAAAAAAAGAAAGAACAATGAAAAACAGGTTTAGAGAATCTGATATTTCGTTCATTTTCTTGCTCCACGTGATCTAATGTTTATTGACAAGGGAAAGTACTATTGGTAAGTAAATATTCTTCATAAATGATATTGAATATCAGCTTCTAAAGACAGTATAACATTATAATGGTCATCTTCGAAATAAGCTCGAATATGATAGCAAAAAAAAGTTTCAGATTTACCTTCAAGCTGCAACACACACAAAAGAATATGTCGAATCTCAGACCGTCTTTTTCAATGCAAAGAAGGAAGACGTGGAGTGCATTCCCACCAATCTTTGCGGGGGACTCGGCATCAGGGATATTTCATTTAAGGGTCATGACCTGCTTTCATGTTTAACCCTTGCCTTCATCTCTGTGTGCTTTTCACAGCAACCCAACTGACACAGAACTTGGGAGAGCTGTGCTTACGATTCCGGTCCGAGGTGCGAGACAACTCCATGATGTGCAATAGAGACGTCATCGAGGAGGTGCGTGATCACGCCGATAACCTCGACAACCCGAAGACACCCGGCTTCGAGGAGAGTCTCATCGACTACTACTTGGACCTCGCTCGCCATCCTAGTAAGCCGCTGTGCTACACCAGCGGCGTCGGCAAAACCCAAGTCAAGAGCGGCTGTGAGGCTATGGAGCTGGTGTGCAACCAATCCAACATGGACCTGAACTTCTGCTCAGGTGATTACGCATGCGCTTCTGAACATAAACTATGCTTTTAAAGGATTTTAAAGCTTATTTTGCCGTACATTCTCACCAATTCGTCTGATTTGGTACGTTATCAGTGTGAACACGCACGTGGAACCACACAGGACCACTTCAAACGCACGTTTGTGATGATTAAATTAAAGAGTTGAATGGTTTAGCTAATAAACGTGAAACAGGTAAAGGGCTCAGACGCACTGCGATCGGTAGAGCACGATCAGATCCATCTCTCTTTTAACTTTACTTGAAATAAGCTCACTTTCATGCCCAACGCATTTTCCCTCGCGGCGATAGAAAACCACTAGAAGAGTCGCATGTGCTATAGTTTCTTAGTGATATTCTAAGCGACTAAATTACAATTTATTTTCTCCATACGGTTCCGCGGAAGAGATTTCAGAATCCCAGTAATTGCTATGATAGCTCAGGTGTGATATCACAATTATGTTTACACACATATATGATTAGTCGTTTAAAACAAGCCGTGTTAATAAAAAAAGAGGAAGGGAGCTCCTACCAAACAGTTTTTCCTCAGTGATATTCTGAGCTTTGTCGAAAAAAAAAATTGCTCTCGTGTTTAAGAAGTGTATTTGTTGTCATTGCTTTCTTTATGATCCTCCTAACTCCTAGGAAAATAATTATTATGTACACGTATAATGAACTTGACAATCAAGTCTACATCAGACGAAAGGTTTGCCTTCATGACACCTGTATGCTGATATGTGATACATTTTTTTTTAATTCTGTTATCCTCATCAGAAATTCAAGACCCAACAACGACCGCACCCACGACCACGGCTGCAACAACTGCAGCGCCCACCACTATTGCACCTACTACCGCCTAGAGACACAGGCCCCGTACTTTTCGTCGCCATCGCAGAGGGGCGTGGCGCTGGACTAACACACCTGTTCCTCGAACGTTTCTTTTCCTGGTCGTCATTTACCTCGGGATATTTTCTGAAATTGTCAGACATGCCAATATCACAATCGCAACTGCACATAGTATACTAAAGGAGTTTTTATTCAAAGGAGATCAATTTGTTTCCCCTTGTTCGAGATCATTGCTCTTTATATACTCTGTTGTCGATTTCTGAGCCCGATCAAAAGTTGCTCTTACAAACTGACAACAGCAACAACAACAACAACCACAAATTAAAGCAAATATGCATTTTCTAATAGTCTCTCCAGTAAGTTTCTATAATATCAGTGTTGACTGAATAACAATCGAAATGATAATCGTTAATTATAAGAACAAAATTGTGACTGGTTTTGACTAAAAAGTATTCTCTCTCGGCAGGCCTCTCTTCATAATGTGTCCATGTGTTTTGATTTGTATATTTTGAGCTATTGTCATTTTGGTCTTATTTATTAATTGCAGTTGCATGCTTGCTTACAAAATATAATGGACTTGTGTGATGATCCATTTTTTTTATTAAGATTTCAGGAAATAAAGTGAAGTGACTATACTGATATGAAATTTGTTGTCAAAAGCAGTATGTATTGTTTGTATTGAGAATGACCGTTATTGATCGGCTGCTAGTTATTTTGGATGATAAATGCGACAGTGGTAAGGTTACTGGAATTTGCTAATCCATTGAGTCCAAACACCTATATCTTTCTGGTTTGATGATTTTTGTTAATTACGTTTTTTTAGCATACATCACAATCTTTGTTTTCGATCAGTCATTGCTAATATTCTATATGGCATAACACACACACACACACACACACACACACACACACAGAGACCTTTATATATATATATATATATATATATATATATATATATATATACATACCAACAGATTGAAATGGACGTCTAGCCTGGAAATTGGAATTGGTAGATTTGTTTATTATTTTCTTCTTTTTTATTTCGTGTAGATTTGATGGATACAAGTAGGTCCGCTTAATTCATCAACAATGTAGGTTAGGAAGAAATATTTCAGAATTGCGAATGTCATGACGACAAGATGATTATTTTCCAGAAATAATTACCTTTGGACTTGATGGGTCAAAGGGAAACTGCCCCTCTTGTGACGTATGGCGTGTGTGATTGTTACTACAGGGGAAAGAGAGAGAAAATTAAGAGTGGCATTTTGACGCATGGATGTCTGTTTGAGTTTGTTTATGAATGATGATTTGTTTTGTCATGTTTGTGGAGGTGAAAAATGTTCTTAAGCAGACGGAGGGAGGGACAGAGAAAGACAATTACTTTATTCTAGATTACGTGACTTTGCGATGACTTTATTTGTAGTTGTGGACGTACGTTACTTTATGTTTGAAGAAAGAAAAACGGAGAGTGAAGGTAGGGGCGACGAGAGGAGTATACACGACACAATGCAGAGAACAGACTGCACACAGATTGACAACATACAAGCACACAAGTTCAACACACATTCAGGCGTAAAACAGATATGGGATGGAAATGTTTAAAACAGTGGTGTAAGGGGTGCACGTCACGAGACTGACACCCACAGTCATACAGCCTACGAGTTATACAGCTCACGAGTCATACAGCCCATGAGTTCAACAGTATAAGCAAACAAAGCCCACGAGACCGACACATTAAACCCCGTGTTGTATCTGTCGAGCTCGTGGGCTGTTTTCACCTAGTGTCTGTTTCATGGGCTTTATTTGCCTGGTGTCGAACTCGCGGGCTGTAGGACTCGTGGGCTATATGACTTATGGGTGTCGGTCTTGTGGGATGACCCCTGGTGTAAGATACGTGCCAGGAGTTCCACAGAATTAGTTCAAACTGCCATGAAATTATGTTACCATGACAGTGGTGATGCTCATGGTTATAAAAGTACTTAACAACATTATTTTATATAAAAACATTGATACTTACATTATTTTGCTGGTAGAAAGCACTGTAGGCAATGATGGGGGTTTGAACGAAACCCATTAACATGCACACTAACGTCACAATTGGAACTCTACAACCAACTGACATCACAAATTTATTTGATGGAGAGAGAAGGTGAATTTAAGTTTTTCAATTTGAAGAGTTTTACGTACCATTACTTCATGTTATTCATAATCAATACCATCCGCAAGCATTTCGGCCAAAGAGAAATCATAGACATCAATATGATAAGCATATTATTGCATATGATACATCGTTATTGATAGGCCTATTCGGACTTGGACGATTTCTTACTTCGAAAACATTACAAAACGTTACATCTTGGATCATTTATGCATGGGCGGTAAGTTGCCGTAGGTTTGTTGTATGTCTCGGAAAATGCGGGTACCTATATGGCGTTCTACCACACATAACAACGTTGTAGGGTGCACTGCAACACATTTTAATGATATCATACTGTTCTTATATTGACCCAGCTAAGCCTACTAAAAACATATGTTATTGTCTTTCGGACTGTTTTTGTTTGAGTTGACTTGGGAAATTGCAAATGAAATATTGATAAAAGCATTATATTATTAAGAAGTATTGAAAATAACACTGTAGGTTCTTGCAGCTGCAACAGATGAGAAAGCAAGGAACTGAACAAAAAAGAGACGATGTGGAAAAATCAGTGTTACTATGAATGATTTCGGTCATCTGTTGTACCCGTGCTCCTCATATCAATCTGTAGCTCTAATTTAATTGGGACCTACGCTCCACAAACTTGCTTTTTAGTTGGTTCCTTCATATTTCTTTAGCATTCATTCTCATATTCCAACTTTTATCGATCGACCACTATGTGTTATAATGTTTACAGTATTCTATGTATGTCTCCTAGTTGGACATCATGTATTATTCAATTTTGTTACATTTGATGTATTTTTATTATTCATTGAAAAATATGAAAATAAAAATGAAATGAAATGAAATGAAATTTATTCATTATCTTACGCTGTCACTAAAGTATGGTGTAAAAGTAGTTCATGCTTAACGTTGCGTTAAAATGTATAAAATCCGAGTTTCTTGCAACTCATTATATTAAGAAAAATGGGGCCATAAAACGAAAAAGTACCTTGCAAAATCCATGGTCAAATCAGGATGAAAAAAAGGCAATGTTTTCTTCTAACTTAACTCTACCATATTTCACATCGTCCTTATTTCATACAATATTGGATACTTCGGCAGCATGTAGGACTATGCTGCTCAATATTGTATTGTTCATGCCTTTTTCCAAATCTGGAAACCATATTTGTAAACAGTAATGACAGTATAGCGTTTACTAGTCATGCTAGTAGTTCAGTCTGCGAATGAGTAACACATAAAAGTGCAATGACCGAGTAACCAATCATGAATGGCAAGGCAGGTTGTCCTATCAAATTTTGGAGTCCAGGAAGTAATGCGCGTTAACCCATTTAGGATGAGTCCCGAGTATGCTCAGGCAAGTGTCTATGGGAAATGCCTGTTGTACATAGCAAAATCAGCCCGTCCTCGACGGGTCAACTAATGACTCGTTATCTCCTGGATCGCGTGACAACTCTTGCGATGACAACGCTGGCTGGACCTCTTCCATTAGCTGGCATATCCTTTACCCTTGAGATAAACTGTTACCCTTTCCACCTGCCCCTAACAGTATAAGTTGTAATCCACATGCAGTATTTCTACTTTGGTAATGCACACGCAGTATTTCTGCTATGGGTTATTCTCTTTAAGAATATCATGCATTCGCAGTGTAATTATCTATGCTGAGCAGTATCGCACCAATTTGACTAGCCTATCATTCTGAATTAGCTATACTTCGCAACTCCGCAAGACTAAGCAATAAAATGGAATATGGCCTGGTACTTCGTTTCCGAATTCCAACTCTTAGGAGAAATCTGTTGAGAAAAAAGGGGCCCAGAAAACCCTGAAATGGAGAAGTGTAAATCAGAAACGGAATTAATTTCATAGCAAAAGTATTTCTCTTGAAAACGAAGATATTAGTACATTATTTTTCAATTATAAATGTCACATGAAAACTCATAGAAGAAAGGGGGGGGGGTTGTCAAGTTTAAATGACATTTCAACCTTCATAGACATGTGCGCATGAATGCAGCAATATTAGTAGAACACATCAGAGAGAGTTTGAGGAAAATCGGACAATCCGTTCAAAAATTATGAATTTTTGAAGTTTCTGCTAAGTCACTGCTGGATGAGAAGACTACTATACAGCTTGTGATGCCACATGTGTAGACAGGTAGAACGATACAAAGATTCTACCATCGATTTTCTCGCATATAAAGGAGCACTTGACTTGCCTCTTTCAGAAGGCAGGGGGAATACTATCACCCTTAACATACACCAGTGACAAGTCGAGGAAATGTGCACTTGTTTAAAGAAAATAAAATTCTATGAAATTCTCTTTATATTTTCTTTGTAGCATTCTATGCATGCGACATCATACACTGTAGTAGTCTCCTCATCCAGCAGTGACTGCCCAGAAACTTTAGAAATTCATAACTTTTGAAGTGATATGTTCTACTAATATTGCTGCATTCACTCAAATCACATGTATATGGGGATGGACTTGTCCTTTAAGGGAATCTCACTTTAAACTGTCAAATCTTACATTCGACAACTGCAATATAATCGAACAAAGGTAACAGTGTAAATATTTGAAAAAAAAATATATAAAAGACAAGAAAATAAAAGAAATCAAATTACATTTCACAACTTCTTGAAAACAATCAAATCGATCACAATTTCATAAACCCCATAAATCGAAATCTGCTGCCGATGTCATTCGCAGCACAATATAGATCCATTGTCGATATATTTTATTGGTTTTTAATTCAAGTGTCAGAACGCCAAGGAATTCTGGTATCTATCTACCCATTAAAACATATATTCAATATTGAAATGGGTTGAAATTTGACGTGGAACATTTTCTGGATGAATTCAGCTTTCAGTTATTACTCTTCACAAACAATGACGTAAAATGGTATCGGTCTCGTCTTTACTTTGATTCCTGCCCCACTCGATCCTCTCCCCTTTATTGATTGAACACAATATAGTGTTAATGGCAAGTTGCCCACTTCTTTGTGTATTTTTTTTTCATTGAGGCTACCATGTACTATCGAGCACCTGCTTATTAAAGGAGACAGATTCCGACATTATTCTTTCTCATATTCGAATTAATCATATCGCCAAGTTCTTTGATTTCAATGTATTGTTATGTTTTAAAATTATGGTGACTCACACATCACGTATTCATTTTGATTTACTTTAACGGTATTTTGTACAGATTTACATATAATTGTTAGTATATATGTATGGATTTTCATGGATACATGCAGAAATAAAATCAAACTGAACTTAACTGAAACGATTGTGTAGTGTCCACATTAAAGGAAAATCTCTACCCGGTAGCTTAAAAGGGAAGACAATTAACCTTCTCAGTACCACCAGCGTAAGCTCCAATTGAAATTGTATGAAAACATGTTGCCAATGGTAACGGTAACAGGATTAACGAAACTGCATTATACAATGTCATAACTAATTAGTGTTTAAGACAAGAGTAGGGGAAAAGGCGTTAATCACGGTAAGTTGTGAATCGGAACAAAAGGAGGGTATATCCGCTACACGAATTTTAGGCTATAGAATAGACCTTATGAAGTAGTGAAAACAATATTTGAAAACATTTCTGTTAGGATGTTGAGAGCTTGGCACTCTTTAATCTTTTGTTTTAACAAGAACTGTGACGCGACCTCGCAATTGATATAGCTGGCTGTGCTTTGTCTAAATACCCACAACATACTCAATGTATTCACTGTGTCATTAGGGTATCTCAGTGTGTAATATTCAATACACATTATGAATGGGATTTTTCAGTTTTTACGATGGCGCTTTCGTGGAAGACGTTGGCCAGACCGTTTTTAATTACGTTCATATTTCTCTTTAATGTCCAAATAAATGTTTCACACATATATCTATATAATTCTATTATTTCAATTTCAACTCAATTTCATACTTCTCATATCAATATTACATAATATATCAATATCATTTGATAGATATAATCTCTGCTGCTTCGCCCGAACTCCTGAGAAACTTGATATTCCAAATTGTAGACATGTGATCGTTGAGATTTATCTTATAGAAACTATTTTAATTTTTAGAATTCGTTAAAGTCTGAAACGTGTAGACATAATTAATTCCACATCTTCTACGCTGCCCATGATAACATCCTACTATCATTCTTGCTGTAAATAATTACAGAAGATGTATACCTTGAATTTAAGGCTAATATGACTGTTGTGGGTATGCTTTCAAGATTAGCATGTTTTGTTGATTCAGTAATATAGAGGATTTAGTTCTAAGTGTTCTTTATAGACAGAACTGTGATTGAATTCTGATTGATTCTGTTTTATGCCATTATTACATCCACTAATTATCACGGGGAACGATTTGTATGTAATAGCTTGCAAATTAGAGACTATATAGAATGATCCGGGAAAAAAAAAATCTGATTAGGTTTCAGTCAATATAATCAATCGTCAATCATTTTTTTTTCTGGTTATATGCGTACTGGTATTCGTCATAGGAATGTATCGATTGGTAAATGCAATGTTTATGTTACGAACGTGCAACACAGTCAAGATTTTTAAATAAGACTATAAAATAATAGTCACCTTGATATATGTACAAAAAAAAAAGAAGAACATGCCAATACTACTTTAAATCAATATACAACTTACATAAGAGTCTAAATGAAGGACTAATTATTAGTGGTCAGCCAATAATTTTGAGTGTTTGGCCAAATGCTCTATCCCATTGAGTGGACATAAATGCTTTTGACAATACATTGCCGATTAACATGTTCACTATACTTTCCCCTTTCATGAATACAGCAGCTGGTGCCTCTCTTATCGGCATTACACCGAAACACAATAATATGGAAAGGATATCCTTTCGGAGTGCCCTTGTGAACTTTTGTAATCGCTTGGCATGGTCGTCATGATTGGCCCACAAGACATTACAATACATGACGTGCAAAGCAAGGAAAAAAGTGATGAGGCAGATAGTTATCTTGTAAATGAAAACAAACCAACAACAACACCGATTCCCTGAACTTTGTGAACAAGACAATGCCTCGTTTCTGCGTTGAATCTTGGGAGCGGTACATTGTGAAACTCCGGCACAATGTTACAATGTGTGTTAAACAGGTCCCTCACAATAGAACAGAGCTTGGCGAGATGAGAGCTTAATTGGCTTTGAAAACAGACATGAATAAAAACAAAAAGTTTTGAATAAACGCTAATATTCTCTTCTGGTTCCTTCTTCAAAGTCTCAATTTGTATAAATATCGAACACAGCCATGCCTAAAATCATTCCAGTTTCGGAGCTCAGCTTACAGTTACTTCCATCATCAAAAACCTGTCTTCGAATCAACGGCAGCAAACACTCCATCTAACAGCATAATGGCTTCATCGGTAAGTGCTTTGAACTAAAGTTTTATAGCAATAATCATCTATAGTGAAATTTGTGAGGGGAACATAACAGTAGAGTCAAGTCGTAGTCTGGAAAGCTCTTGTCTTGGAATTAGAAATTATATTATGAATCTCCTAGCTGATGTTTAACTATTAATTCGTTCAATTTCCCAAGAGAGATTTAGTTATCACGATTATGCCATGCCAAATGAACGATGATGTATTAGTGCTTGCAAACCGTTGGCTGTGCATCATATGGTGAAATCATGAAAAACAATGTTGATTGCTATTTCAATGGTTTACCAGAGTATATGTAGGATGGTCAGATCTGATCGTCTTCTTAATAATCTCCAACCACTTAAATCATTCTTCTGCGAGGAACAGCAAGCGCGACAGTGGCTTTTAAAACCAAACACTTTCAGATGGAATAGTCCTTGTGCTTCCACAGGGCGTATTTAGGTTAAGAAAACAAGGGGGATCACATCTAAACTCGTTATTGCATAATGTGTGCTGAGGAACGGGCACCTAGTGTTATAAGGATGACTTCAAGCATACTACCATCTTGTTCTATTTTTGGGGCATGCAGCCATACATCTTTCTTTAACATGCAAAACTGACCGAACAACAAGCCAGGAACATCGACCGTGTTACACCGGAATTATCGTCTTTTTTTTTTCTTTTTTTTTTCACTCAGTTGAACATGTGCTTGGCTCTCTGCCTCTGCTTGATGGCCGGATCCACAATCGCTCAGATGCAAGCCCAGCGTAAGTTTGTACAAATCTGACTGAAATCATTTAATGAATATCAGTTACAATGAAATCGCCGAGTCATTAGTTTGAAAGTGTAACGGAGTGATACGGAAGGTTAAAGGTCGTCAATTCGGATGGCTCGTTGTATAGTATGCATCTTTCCTTCCTTTTCGGAGTGACGAACTTCTTTCGGTTTTCGGAAGCTCCAGAATAACGAATCTTACTTCATTTTCGGAATAACGAACCTTTGGAATATAATGCTTCAAATGTGCGGATTACCGAACTTTATTTCATTTTCGGATAAGCAAACACATAAGTACAGGGGATTTGTGTGTTTTGGAATATCGAACCTTCGGAATAAAAAACATCACCAGTAGAATCTATAACCAAATACCCATCAAGCCACCGACAAATTCTTCTTGTCGTTCTACAGTGTTCTTCGTTTGTTGCTTATTGCGAGTGTACCGATGATCTTTTTTTTTTCATGCTTTTAGACATTGCGTGTGTTTTTTTTTTTTTGTATCCTGCTTGTAAAAGAAATGGAAATAACATGATAATACTCTCAAAAAAAATAGTGAAAATATTCACTCTTAAAGGAGTGAATACAAAAAAGAGTGAATTTAGAGTGAAATTGGAGTGAATCTTGAGTGAGTTTTATAGTGACCTCAGGGATCAATCCAAAATCTTCGAGTGATCCTTGAGGTCGCTTCAAAATGAGTAAAATGGACATTTTCACTCTAAATTCACTCTTTTTTTAATTCACTCCCTTAAGAGTGAATATTTTCACTCGATCTTTTTCTAGAGAGTATAAGTTTCACACATAAAAGCCAGTTTGTAAATCAAATTTCTGTTCAGTGATATAACAGAAAACGTCAAAATACAATGTAGTAGAAGAAAGTGAGTTAATGTATCATGAATTGTATTTACATAATTTATATTAGATATATGTTATTACAAATTTAGCCAATTCTAACTAAGAAACTGTGCGAAAGAAGGACTGTCGCTATAAGTGGTTGCTTATGAACACGTGAAGGGCTAAGAAATTCATGTTTTTACAGTTCAAATCATAACCTCTGTTTCTTTTTTTTTTCAATCTCATTTTTGTCTCTTCAGCATCGTCAATAACGCAGATGTTGGGAGGATTATGCAGAGACTACGCGTCCCTGAAGCGCGAAGCGGGCGGCGCGTGCAAAGGGGACGTCATGGAGGATGTGCGCGAAGTCGTCGAGAATAGCGCCATCATACCCGAGTACGTTGAGAACTGGCTCCCCGACAACCTGCCGTCGAGGCAGTTCTGCTTTGTTAACTCCCTCGGCAAGGTGCAAGACGTTAGGACTGGATGTCAGCTGATGGAACTTGCTTGCAACACGAACCCTGCAGTGAATGTGTACAAGTGTTCAGGTATATATTTCATTCGCAGTTGTTTTGAACACGCAGGCACGCACACACCTACACAAACACGCATATATATATATATATATATATATGTACATACATACATATATATATGTATGATATGCATATACGTTTATAATATAATCATATTAATTCTATGTATATTATCATCATTGTCTGGTTACATTCACTTTTGCTTTTTCGTATTATCCAGTATGTCCAAGAATACAGGTACAAATTATGCAAAAAGTGACAAATAAAAACCAGTGTAGGAATTGCCTCTTCAGTAGCAGCACTGTCCCTTATAATGAACATGTCATAAGCATGAAAATAGCGACATTATACTCTTATCATACCTGAAGAAAACAAGAAAACAATACCGTGCACATATTATTCTATAAGCAGAGCCTGATTTGAATTGGGCTTCATCTCACGTTTAGCCTCCACGTACCTAACAAGTATTTCATGTAATCATTTCATTTCATTTCCTTACTAGCACTTGTTGACAACTATATTCTCTAATATATTGATCGTTTTGACAAATAAATCATGGCAAAAATGGAGTAATTAATCTTTCTTACTTCCGAATTTATCGAACCTTCGTCCCACAGATTTATTTCCTGTAGAATATAGATGTTTAGTTAAGCAAGAATTCCTAGTATGAGTCCGCTTGTAGATTGTTGTATGAACTTACACGTTTTCCATTTACAACTTTGTTTATGCAGAAATTCAGGTCCCTGCAACAATTCCACCGACGACCAGGGTTGTCTAACGTTAAAGGTCAGCATTATCAACGTCTGCTCGCGCTGTTCAACCTAACCTGATGTCGTAACTTTTCTTCGTGACGTCATTATTCATCTCAAGACCACCACGCCTCCATATCACGGAAGTTTCTTACAATCTTGTGACGCTGACGGAGTTTAAATCCAGATCGTTAAGTTTGTTATCCGGCACAAAATTTGATGACATGGGATATCACCATGTAAACAAACTTTACCTTCATAAAGCGCATTTAATCAATATACGTGAAATTAAATTAAGACAATACTTTTGAATAGAAAATGAACAAATCAGAAATTGATTGAAAAACCGTGATATCTAGGAGGGGAGAGGCGGTGTAAATGTCTGTCATACGTTGGTGCATCTATGTTGTTTCGCCTTTGCTTTTGAAGGTTTCATCTTTTGCTGTAGTTTCCTTCTGGCCAATAGCAAATAACATGAATAATGTGATGTAATTTGTATATGTTGATACGTATTGTTTTTTAGCCTATTTATTCTCTATTTTGTCTTGTTGGCCACTCAACAGTCCGACCTATCTCTTCCCCTGTTGTCTGAAAACCGCAATAGAATAAAAATCAGCGCTCTGTTTGAATTTCTCAACCTACGAAATTGTATGCTCCTGGTTGTTATTCAAATCGTTTGTGACGTCGTCATAAATAGGGTGCTCTGTGTCAAGATTTGAAAGTGCAGTGTGGATGACAATCGTGAAAAGGACACATGAAGTAATGCAAAGATATGTATGCATATGCTGTATGTGTGTGCATACGTGTGTGCATGTGTAATTGCTTGCGTATTTCAAGTAGGCAGTGCTGAGTAAAAATGTCAGTGTGTATAACGGTTACAGCTCGTTATTCCGAAGGTTCGTTATTCCGAACGCTCTTCATTTCGAAGATTCGTTATTCCGAAGGTTCATTATTCCGAATTTCATTTTCGGATTAACAAATCTTCGGAATAACGAACCTTCGGAATAACGGCACAAATGTTCGGATTATTACGAACCCTTTTTAATTTTCGGATTAACGAACCTTCGGAATAACGAACCTTCGGAATAACGAACCTCCGGAATAACGAACAGCACCCTGTAAAACGACGAACAGGGTGTGAACGCCATGCGAGTGACAAGTAAACTGTTTCGAATTCAAAACTCAATTCCGTGTGCAGCCTTCTCTACATCGGAAGTCTACAACAATCTACGAAGTCAAAGTGTTTGAAAACTTTAAGAACAGTATGAAAAGATTATGAAGAGAATTTCACAAAATCTATCTCCAGGACAGTGAAAGAGCATAATAATTATGACATATCTTCTCCAGTAGGCCTGCATGTAGAAAACTATATCTGACTCACTTCAATATCTCAGATACAAGTCGAGGGAAAATATACTTTATACATGTTTAAAAACACACAAAACAACAACAAAAACTGATGGCATTCCCTTTGCATTGTAGATCTACTCTTATGACATCACACATGGCACATAAAAAAAACCTTGCCTCAGCAGAGAACGAGCCTATGCAGTAGAGATGATACTGCGGATATCAGATAGAAAGGAAGAATTATGAGTTCGAGACGGTAAATTTCGGTCTCGTCTGACTATCACTGATAACATCTCTCAAAGTCACTAATCTGACAGGATCATGTGATTGTCTTCTCACTTTTGTTCGCACTCGTGTTTGGGAGTGTATCTTGCTTCAGTCTTCGTACCGCACCCTCCTCCTCTTGCTCTCCGATGACGGTAACTTACACCTCTGTCAGCCCCACACTAGCAATGTCAATTTCCAGGGGGTATCAAATTAATCCCTCTTCATAATCATTCATTATAGAATGTTGCATGAAGAAATGAGATATAAATCAACCCGGTCATATTTCCTGTGTTTAATAGCGACGATTCTTTTCTTTCGTTTTCTCGAGAAGATACTGCTGGGCAGAGTAATTGTTTTACTGCTTAATTTCTCCCAAAAAACAAACAAAAAGGAAGAAGATGTGTGATGGTTTTAAGTACCACCAGTTAGAAAAGTAACAGTTATATTCAACGAGGCATTCATCATCAAACAGCTAACAACAATGGAATGCAAGATTAACAAAATATCGGTTATGTTCTTCATCCGTTTTGTCCCGATGACGAACATTTGTTTCCTTTAAAAATACTGAAATACTCTTTTCAAAAAAGGTAGTTAAGTGTACAGGAACATATCAGCACATATTTCAAATTTGATTTTAATCAGTTTATCACTAAGCAGAGTCTCATTTGAAAAAGAAAAATGTGTCACACATCAGGCTGATTGCCAACTGATAGATGCTTATTAATAACGGTGTTTATCTCAGAGAGATTATTTTACATGAACACGAACGTGATGAGATGAAACAAATTAAATCGTGATTATCCCTCATGCTGTTTAATCCCTCCCTTCTTTTTAGTCAGTCAGCATTAATACCTTATTCAGCCAAAGCTTCCGAATTATGGCAAAAATCTTTGAGTAATGAAGATTATGAAATGCTGAAAATATCCTATTTACGCGGGGTGTCCTCAATAGGAGTGACAGGATAAGCTCTGCTATTATAAACGAACACTCGTTATCTCTGTCAAATCATCGCAACATTGCATATCATTTTGTACAAGTGAGTTAAAGGGGACTTTCTAGTTGAAAAACCTCTTCCATGGACAGGAGACAAGTTTTGAGTACAGAATATCTCGTAAAAGATCCGAAAGGGACGCAATATTTTCTCCTTCAGCTGTTCAGTGAAATCAATAGGTTAAAGGGGCTGTACAGTACTGATTGAGGTAGGGATTCATGTTTTGAACATTCCTAAGTGAGATAACGAAAACCCTCTTATGAAATATGAAAGAGCATGTAATTTTAAGAAGGATTCAACGTTTATTTAATGAAAATTGGTTTTCAAATGGCTGAGATGGTTTTCAAATGGCTGAGATATCCAAAAAAGTGCTAATAATAAAAAGCGACATGCCCCAACTTGATTAGTATCTCTTTGTTTCACCTTATTTTTGGATATCTCAGCAATTTCAAAACCGATTTTCATCGAATAAACCTTTGATACCTCTTAGAAGCGCATGCTCTTTGACATCTCATAGAGTGGTTTCTGAATATCTCACAAAACGTTAAAAGCTAAATCTTCACCTCGACCACAACTGTACACACCCTTTAAATTATAGAAAAGCGATTGCTTAAGTTTGATGTCAGTAAAGACTCAAGGGATAATCTTATACTGAAGCGGGGCGTATTCAGAAGAAAATTGGCAAATTCATTTTATTAACAATACTATGCCAAGTATCTACTGCTCCATTTCTCTCCTGATTCCCGTCGCAAGGCTCAATCTAAAACCCTCAGCGCATTGATAGACATTTCAAGAACCCAACATCAGCTAGCGTATGTGGGACATAGTCTTGTCTTGCAAACCCTTTTCCTCGTTACCCGGACATGGAAAGAAATATGGAAGAATTGTCTTCACAATACACCCTCACCCGACTCGTCTAGGGTCTACCGGACTTTATCATTCCGTGACTGCACAACTTTCAAGGCTCCGTCATTTAAAGGGGATATCTAGTCCAAATATAAGTTACTCTTGATAAGAAAGAGTAAAACATTACGAGTTCAATGGTATAATTTTAATCGAAATCGGATGAAAAATAAGGAAGTTATGACATTGTGAAGTTTCGGTATTTTGGGGGGAAACAGTTCTTGAACAGTCAATATGAATTCCCTCACATCTTGCCATATCTCAGTTTGTACATAAAATTTTGAAATTTCATTTTTTTTTCATTCAACCGCAATTATATCCGAGGCTCAAATCCTGGTATATCTAACTGATTACTATTCTGAAGTTATTCAATCAGGAAAAGCATCATGTTTCACACTTCAATGGCAGAAACATTGAATTTTCGTATTTTTTTAAAAACATTTTTGTACACGATCAATGGAAAATTGTGAGGGTATGACATGGTTAGTTCACTCATTTGCATATTCATATCCACTGTACAAGAACTGTTTTGCAGAAAGTAGGAAAAAGTTCAAAATTTATTGTGGACTTTCCTTTATATTTTCTTTATATTGTTGTCCACTTATAATATACGTCATGATCTCTAGTAGTCTCCTCATCCAGCGGTTCCAACACCAAAACTTTAAAAATTCATAACTTTTGCATCAATTGTCCGATTTTCCTCAAACTTTCACTGATATGTTCTACTAATGTTGCTGCTTTCACTCAAATAAATGACTCAATTCACATGCCCATGTGTGCATTAGAATTAATCAAACGCAAATGAAAACAAAGCCCCACCCCTCCAATCTGTTTTCCCTTTCAGCGTTCTCAATCTTTTATTGCCCATTGGCAGCACTGTAGGTTGATCACAAAATGTCCGAGAATTAATGTTGCAGAATTATGAAGAACAAGTCATAGTTCTTGTCACATCACCCCCGCCCATCCCACACCCTTCTCTGTTTTTCTACAATGACACATCATACTGGGAGGGACATATTTTTCAAACAAAATACTGCATGCATTCGAAAGCCATTCAATAAATGAATAAAGAAATGAATAAACAAAGTCAACCTAAAGCGCGCAGTGCGCCACCAGCGACAGACTAGCTCATAGAGCGACAGTCATTGGTTCGTCCAGACATTTGATCCCTTGCGTGGGAAGGGTGTCCCGAAATTGAAACTTTTGAAGAGCATCACATGCCGAATTCGTCAAACGTATAAATATCATGCTCTGCTGGTGACGGGTCATTCGTCAAGTTCACCGCCAAAAGGAACACAGCCAAGGATACCGGGATTTTAAATCAAGAAAAGACAACATGCCGGATATGGTAAGTCATTTGTTGCTGTTGTTGTCGTAGTTGTTGTTGTTGTTTTTCACTTAAAGCTTTTTTTGTATCTGCTACACATTAAAGATATTGATCATCGTTGCCGTAGGTGGCGGACGTTCTTATATGTTTGGAGAATTCGGCAATCTGCCATATTGGATAGGCATGTGGACTTTCAAACAGAAAGTCCCGAATTCGAATCCCGCCTGTTGCATTTATCCCATCACAAATGCTTTACCCATGATGTCCTTCGTCACCCAAACAGAGCAAACATCGAAGCATTAACCTTGGGTAAATGGGAGGTTTAGAATTTGTATTTCCATCAAAGTTTTCGGCATTGCTCTGTCCTTCTCATTATCAACATCTTGACAGCTCTGAGACACATTGGTTGCTCTCACACACTTCCTCGTGGGTAAGGGAACACGTGGCAGTATAATGGTACTAAGCCTAAAAGTTGAAATAGTTGTATCTGCGTAGTTCGATTGGAAACATTATTGGAAGGCTTGGAATGATATTCAACCGTAAGATGTGTGTGGGATCTCTGTGTCATATCTTTCAGTGAAACATATCACATCATATCAGGAAACCTAAAATGATCTTATCATATAATGGTGCTGATGTATAGGACTGAAGTACATCTCGAGTCGCTCAGTTTAAATTTTTCAGACTCTCGTTAGCTTACTATTATTATCTAATATCGCAATCTAACAACTAGGTAAGCATCTAATATTAATCAATCAGATAGCACTTGATGTGGTAGGTGTCTTCATTTAGTTCCATTAGAAAAAGTGGGCTTAACTAAATGACACAATGAATATAGTAAACATAAATGATAATGACGAGCAAAAAAAATCGAAACAATAGACAATGATGTAAAATTCATTCGTGTATTGTGACAGACATGAGACATTAATGGTGTAAAGTTATAGAAGCTCGTATTCGTAAAAGACTTGATAACTAATTGGTGTTAATGTACAACTACAAACATGGATACAAACCTAGCTCCGAAGGCGACCTTAGACTCAAGAGGTAATGACATAGTGGATTATTCACAGTATAATCATTGTTTCATTCCTGTAGTATGTATGTAATGCACAGTATAAAGTTAGGCACCAGATTCAAAATTCGGTTGACCAAACTCCACACACAGGTCTAATTCGTCAACGACCATTAAGGCGAATGATAAGACGGCTTTTCTCTAGTAAACTTCATTCGATTTAAGTTCATTTGATTTAATTCTATTCATTTTAAGTCAGTTTATTGAACCTAGTATTTCATGAATTTTGTTTTTTTTTCAATATTTGGAGTCGACTGACATTCGATACTTTTCCAAGTAATGTTTACCTACGAGTTTTGTATCGTGAGATCGACCCATACTGGAGACAATAGGCGTTTTCACATCAGCCCGAAAAAAAAATCCAAGCTCGAGATATTTTTTAACTTCCCAAGTCAGAAAATAGCGCGCTATTTCGAAACATCGGGCTGATGTGAAAACGCCTAATGTGTCAAATTTTGTGAGTGTAATACAGTTAATCGAGTGTGAATGATGCAAATGTTATACCTGATGAAAGCATTTGTGATATGTGTGCACTCTTTGATATAAATCAAAAAGGTTAACAATCTTTCTTTTTTTTTCTTTTGCTGCTACAGATGAGGCCGATTTTCTTACTGTGTTTATGCGCATTTTTCGGATCGGCACTCGGCCAGAGACAACCGCAAGGTGAGAAATGAGCGAGTAACTTCCAGCAGGAGTACTTATAATGTACTGAAGCGAGACAGCCATTGATTTACAACTGGTGAACTGGACTATCTTTAAAGATAATGCATATCTAAATTACTTAGCATGACAAAATCTGGACAGTTCCTAGTTCAGCAATTATACAGATGGCATTTCATGAATGGTACTCCTCATTCCACTCAATGTCTTTCCACCATAAATGATTAATGTTGAATATATATTCATATTCATGACTCTTCTTTGAATTCAACGACTCAATGATCTTAAAATTCATTCTTTCAATGTCAAATGAAACATTCAGAACTTAACAGAAATACGACAGATATTG